>NC_136978.1:20860510-20871134 GCF_032717465.1 Coenobita brevimanus
AAGACCAAGATCGAGAGAAGAGGAAGCCTGGAGTGAAAGACTACATGAGGGAGAGTTGTGAGATAGAAGCTGAACCCTTTCAACTCGAGAACGTCTTTTTTTTCTTAATTCTTGCTGATACCGGGAGATTTTATTTGCATGAGACATACATACAGACAGACAGACAGACAGACACACACACACACACACACACACACACACACACACACACACACACACACACACACACAGAAAGACAGAGACAGAGACAGACAGACAGACAGAGACAGGGACAGAGAGAGTGTCCTGGTCTTGTGAGTGATGTCTGTAAGTTAAGTCGGCACCTTTGGGCCTTAATACATTGATTCATCTTCTCTAGCAGGCACGCTTACCAACTCACTCACTCACTCTCTCACTCGCTTACTCACTCACTTCGTCCACCTTCTGCACTCAGTCTCTTAGTCTCTTATTCTCTTGCTTACTCACTCACTCACTTCAGCCACCTCACTCACTCACCCCGTCCGCCTCATTCATTCATTCATTCAGTAGTCACTCGCTCGTTCACTCAGTCTGCTTTTTTAATGCAAGAATGAAAGAAAGAAGCAAAGGCCAAATCCTGCAAGTTATTCTTTCCGGGAAAAACTAAATAAATGAAAACCAAAATAAAGCCTCCTTCACTTCAAGCTGCCTGGACACTCACTCAGGGATGACCTATAAAAACAATTATTCAGATTTCATCTATTTTGGAATGCAAGCTCATACTGATAGTCTTTTAGATTACAAGCAAAATTTACAAGTAACAAGTTTATACATTTTCTGACATGTTACCAAATTGGGAACGATGGCATTTTCACACTCCAAATATTAACCCCATAAGAAATACTGAAACAATCTTCGTCCTATTTCAGTTTACATTTATATAAAGGGTAGGAACTGAATTATGCTATCGTGATTATATTAAATCTGTTTCAACGAAATTCTCTATTCCGAACACTGAACACTCTTGAAATACCAAAACTGCAACTCACCACATTCCTATTTGCCACATATTTCCTCAAGCATTTTATTTTTGGTGGAACGACTACTGCCCTTTTACGTTTCTTTTTTTTATGCGTGGAAGAATGAACCAAAGGCCAGAAGCACATAAGATTGTTCCCGCAAAGAAAAAATAAAGAAAAAAAGATACCAGAGTGCAAAATTCCAGGTCTGTTCATTTCGAAATGCCTGGACACACTGCGTTTGAAAGACTGGAGTTTTCGCGGCATATACAGGTAGTGGAAAACTGAGGCCTACAGATACAGTGTGACGACAAAGTTCCAGAGTTGACCTGTTGCATAAATGAAGGACTGGGAGTAACGGTTAACTCTTGCATTAAAAAGTTGGACAGAAAAAGGGATGAGAGTTTGATTGCTAAATCTGGATGCTACGTGTCCGCCGTAGTGGTGGAGGGATGCAAGCAGACAGTTCTGAGGAGCAGTGACCATTGAAACAGCGACAGAAAAGAGATAAAGATGCGCAACAGTGCGGCGAACAGACCGAGGGGTTGAAAAGGGAGCCACTAGGAGGGAGGATGGTTAGTGAGACGAAAAGCCTCTGACTCCACCTTTGCCGAGAAGACCTGTATGTGGGAAGTTCCCTCCGTCACACATGAGAGTTGTTCTCACACTGGGGCGAAATAAAACCCTAGTATGAAGTCAACAACTGTGCAAGGGTAAAGAAGGCACGGAGTCGGCTTAGCACACTTAATCTCTTGGATGCAGATTTTACAAAATGAGGTAATATGATCTTTCCAAGATAGATCTCGAGAGAATGAAAATCTCCAAGGTATGCTTAAAGTTACTTTTGAAGGAGGATTGAGCTGGATATTACTGAAATTTAGAGGATACTCCTGCGGATGATTCTGACAAGTTGAACGGATGTGGGAACTGTGTTTGATGGCATTAAGAGCAACAGGATTACTTTTTACCTCAATCAGAGATAAAAAGCCAAGTCAGACACCATTGTGCCATAGCCTCATCCCTTATTTGTTGAGGCAACTGCTTCCACACTCTCTTGTACTTTTTAGCCGTGTTTTTCTTGATGCATAGAGTGCATCTACTTCTTCTTTGACAACACATGTCACCAGAAAGTGACTGACTCGCATCATATATCACTGCTTTGGCTAGAGGTGCCGATGGCCTTCCAAGTTCTCTTCCTTCTCATCTCCGCAACCCTGATCATTCTCCGTGCAATTTCTCTCCTGGAACTGAAGGTGTGTTGTAAAGCTACAGATGGACTGGTCAATATGCTGGTGTGGGAACTCTAAAGGCAGCTACTACTGCCATGTTCAGTATGTTTGAAAAATGTTCCATCACCTACTTCTTTTGGAACACTGTCTTGGACTGCAGGATGCCAACATTCTGTCACAGACATCAATGCCTCCCTTTCCTTTATTGTACATCTTGATGAGATACGGCTGGGAGACTAGCTTGCATGCTTTCTTTCTTCACACGTTTGCTTTTTGCCACCTTGATGTGGGTTCACACCATAACAGTTACTAACAACAGTCGCAGCAGAGTTGTCATTCCACTTCACACACACTATCGTACACTACTCATCTGACTCTGCTCAAGCCTTTCAACTTCATATTTTGTTGGGAGAGGACAGCGTCATGTCTTGTTTTCACGAATGGTTCCACAGGTTCTGATATCCTTTTGGGCCAATCCTGTCAGTAGTTTATGGCTTGTGAAAAAATATCAACATAGCACAACATAGTGGTTGGTCCCTTTCAACTGGCTGCAACATTTCACTGGCAATGCAGGGATTCCAGTGATGACATACTGTCACCCTCTTTACCACAGTAGATGGAGATAGTTGTGTGGATAACAATTGCACCACACAGCATCCACATTTTGTATCCAGAATTGTGATGCTTCAATTGTCAGCAGTCTCATGGTATCTGTATGCTCTAAGCGACTTGAGTGAATATTTAGTAATAATCAAGGCACGGCCAATGAGCTTGAACGTCTTGGAGAAGTCCAGCTGCAGTATCAGCTTGTTTCAGCCTTGTGTAAGACTGCGATGTAGTAGTAGACCAAAAAAAACTTTAAGCTTATTCCTGTAAAATGAATATGTACAAGTTAATTCTGATGGGGCAAACATGCCAACGTTCCCATTTTAGGAACATCAGCAAAGTGTTACTCACAAAGTTATGCTCTTTTAGTCTATTGATGATTTAAAGTGATAAATAATTTCTAAGGAAATGCTGAATATATGATTTGAATTGAATAGATCTAAAGATTTTAGGCAACAAATAACTCAAGAACAGAAATACCTACAGTGGTAAATAATCGTGAAAACGCAGAAGAGCAAAAAATGGTATAGGAGCTTGATAAAAAATAAATATTTCAATATAGCAATGAATCAATAAACACCATTAAAGTCATTTTTGCACTCAGCGTAAAAAATATACATCAACAAGCTGATTTTCTATTATTAATTGATAATGTTCCCAAAATGGGAACGCAGGAGCTTAAAAAGGTTATTAACTTCTCCCTCACTCATTCATTCACTCAATTCTGTATCCCTTTACACACTCATTTGCTTTTCTGTTTTCTGCATCCACCTGAATTTCATTAATCCTCATTCGTATGCAAGTAACTTCATCCATCTTGCTCACTTCATCCACGTTTCTTACTTTAACTTCATCTGTTTCCACTGACCCACTCACTCTCACTCACCGACTTCATCCTTCCCACTCACTCCCTCACTCACCTACACTTTCTCACTAACTTCATCCTTTCCACTCACTCCCCCTCACTCACTCACTTTCTTCACTAACTTTATCCGCTTTACTGGATTCCTGTCGCTAAGTTTTCCAACATACATGCAAGATCAGGCTTTTGTTCTTGTAAAAGCGTGGGTAGGCTACTTATAGACACTCCTCTTTTATATGTACCTTCCTTCCATCCCTTCATCCTTCCTCTCCCTTCTTTCTTCTTTCCTTCTTTTCACTGTCTCTTTCCTCATATGCAGGTAGGATCGTTTCTTACACTCTTATAATCCTTCCTCTCCTATTTTTCTTTCACTCTTCTTGCATCATTCTCTCCCCCTTTCCTTCTTTTTCTTTTGTATTCATCCTTTTCAGCTTCCTTCCTTCCATCCTTCCCTCATCGGTTTCTTTTTTCTCCTTTCTACCTCCTTTTGCTTTTGCTTTTCCTCTTGCCTCTCCTCTCCTCATTCTTTTCTAGTCCCTTTTCCAGTCTCCTTCTGTTCTTTTCTTTCCCTCTTCCTTCCTTCTCTCCTTCCCTCGTTCTGTCTTCCAGTTTTCTTTCATGCATGTAGGGCTCGGTCTTTCAGTCATCTTTAATTCATTTTCTTCTTCGTTTTATCCCTTTTTCCTTCTTTCTTTCTTTTTATTTCTTTTTATCCATTTCAACCTTCATCTTCTGACCTTTCCTCTCTCATTTTTTTTTTCCCATCCTGCCTTCTTTTTCTCTCTTACCTTTTTCTTTTTATCTATTAGTCCTTCTGTTTTCATTCTTTCTTTCTTCCCTTTCTCCTCTTCTTCCTTCCATCTATCTTTCTGTTTCTTTCTTTAGCATGTAGAGTCAGTTCCTATGCAAACCTCGACAATTAATCTTTCTTTTCCTTCCTTCATCCTTCTTTCCTTCATTTCTTTTTCCATCTTTCTCTTTCTTCTGCTTTTCTTCCTTTCCCCATCTTCTTCTTTCTTCTTTCTTCAAACTTTCCTCTCTTCTCCTTCCTTCCTTCATATCCTCCTTCAGTCCTTCGTTCAAGCTTTCCATTTTCTTTTTCCCTTCCTTCATTCTGCACTTCTCGTATCCCATTTTCTTTCTCTCATCCCCTCACTGCTCATCATTTTTCTCTTTCCCCACCTTCACACCTTCCTTCTTTTTCATCCTTCTTCCTTTTCTGTCTGATATGTTTTCCTTCACCATGCAAATAAGGTCGGTTCTTGTGTAGCAGGGGTATTTATAGACACTCTTATTTACTTTCTTAATGCCTCCTTCTTGCATTTCTTTCTTTCTTATACCCATCTTTCATCCTTCCTTTGCCTTCTATTCTTCCCCTTTTCATCCTTTTTTATTCTCCCATCCCTTCATCTTTCCTTCACCCTCTTCACTTTCCTCTTTTATTCTCCCCATCTTTTCATCCTTCCATCCTTCTTTTCTTCCTTTCTTCTTCTGTCCTTTGGTTCTTTCCATTTTTCATCCCTCTCTCCATCCCTCTCCTCTTCCTGTTCCTCATTTTTTTTTCTCTATTTCACCTCCCCCCTCCCTCTCTCTCTTTCTCTTTCCTTCCCTTCGCCTTCTTTGACCTCTTTTTTCTTGTTTTCCTTCTTTCCTCCTTCTTCTTCTTCTGTCCTTCCATTTTCCTTCTTCATTCATTTACAGATACGGTCGGTTTTTTTGTAGCTCGGACACCTTTATATCTCCATACTTCCTCATATTCCCCCTTCCTTCATCCTTCCCTTCCTTCCCTTCCTTCTCTTTCCTCCTTCCCTTCCCCTACTTCTTTCTCTTCTTTTCCTTCCTCCGTCCTTCTCACTTCCATCCATCTCTTTCTTCCTTCCTTTCCTCTCTCCCAATTCTTTCTCTCCTTTCATCTTTTTTCTCCTTCCCTGTCTTCTTACCTTCTCTATTTTTCCTCCTTCCTTCTTCATTTCCTTCCTCTCCTCTTTCCCTCTCCTTCTCTATCTTCTTTCTTTCTTCATATGCACATAAAGTCGGTTATTGTGTATCCAAGATGCTTCAAGACTCTCTATATACCTTATCTCTTCCCTGCTTTCATCCTCCTCTCTCTTTCTAATTTCTCTCTTCTATTCCTTTCTATTTTTATCTTTATACTTCACCTCCTCTCTTCTCTCCTGCTGTTTTCTTTCCATTTCTCCTGTTCCTTCTTCCTCTCCCACCCTTATTCTCCTCCTCTCATCTTTTTTGCTTTCTATTCTCTCAATTTTTTCCTTTCTTCTCTCCTTCCTTTTCCCTCCCTCTACATTTTCCTTCTCTCCTCTCCACAATCTTTCTTTCTTTTTCTTTTCCTCATTCTTGCCTTTCTTCCTCTTTCTCTCATCCTTTTCACCTCTTCCCTCCTTTTCTTCTCTCATATCTTCCCTTCTTCGTTCCTCTCTCTTATCCTTCCCCTCTACTTCTCTCCCCCTTTTCTCCTCTCTCTCTCTTCCTGCTTCCCTTCTTCTTTCCTTCTTGTTTTCTTTCCTCTCTTTTTCCCTGTTGCTCAACTCTTTTTCCACTGTGCCTCCACCTCCTCCGCCTCTCTTTCTCTCTCTTCTCCTTTCTCTTTATCCCCTCTTTCTCTCTCAAGATTAATTTCTCCCTTCCTTCCTTCCCTTCTTATCTCTTCATCTCTCCTCTCTCCCTCTCCCTCCTTAGCTTTTCTCTCTTGCCCTATTTATCTTTTCTAATCTCTCTCTCTCTCTCTCTCTCTCTCTCTCTCTCTCTCTCTCTCTCTTCACTCCTATCTTCACTACCCTCCCTCTCCTTTTTTCTATTTCTTCCTCACTTCCAGCACCCCTCTCTTTTCACCCTTTCTCTATCCCATCTTTCCCCCTTCCTTCCCTCTTCTATCCCTTTCCTCCCTTCCTCTCTCCCCCTTCCCCTCTCCTTCCCCCTCCTCACTTCCCCCTCCCACCGTTGTCTTCTTCGTCTGTCACATTTCAAACATTCTATCTTTTCGCGTATTCTTTGCCCTTCAAGATTTCAGGACACACCAATGACAAAGGTATGTTTGTCTTCTGCATTTCTTCTTAGTTTGTCGTTGCCTGTCCATCGTTTTTTTCTGTCTTTCTTTCTCTCTGTCCATTGTTCTTTTCTTCATCTGTCTCACCATCCTCTCTTTCTCTCCTCGTATCTGTTCATCCTTCCTCTCTCATTTTTTCTTTTCCTCTCCTCTTTTTTCCACCTCCTGGCCCCTTTTCGTCCCTTTGCCTTCTTCTTCTCCTGTTTTAGTCTTACCTCACCACGTCTTGTTCCGTAACACTTATTTAATTTCTCTCTCTCTCTCTCTCTCTCTCTCTCTCTCTCTCTCTCTCTCCCACTTTTTCCTTCGCCTTCCCTTTCCTGCAATTCTCTTCTCCTTCAGTTTCCCCTCTGCCTATTACCCGTTCTCTTTGTAATTCCCTCTTTCTCCCTGTTCCCCTCCCGTCCTCTCTCTCATTTTCTTTCTTTTATCTGCACTTCCTCATGTACCCTGTATCATAAATATTTTCGCTTTCCTCTTCCTAACTATCCCTTTCTTCAGTTCCTTCCCTCCACTCAACGGTCCCTTTTTGCAAACACACACACACACACACTCACACACACACACACACACACACACACACACACACACACAAACGAGACAGGCCACCACAAGCTAAGTTTAAATCTAGTATACTACAAACTTGGTATAATCAGATGATGTTATTCCAGCTTAAGCAATACTTTTTGGAACAGTGGGGATGGCTGCACTGCACTTTGTCAATCCCTCCAGTATCTCGGTGCTCTCCCTAACAGCAGCAAGACTAACCAATTCCCAGTGATCGTCATGGTAGAGTTGAGGTGAAGTATACACAAATCTAGGACAATATTTTCGATCGTTATGAGTACTTTTTTTTTTTTTTTTTTTTTTTTTTTTTTTTTTTTTATAGGTCGAAAGGGTAATTTTGTTCAGCCATGAGAAAGTATTAAATTCCTTACAGCGAAAGGGGCCATGGATTTACGTACGCTTAAGAAAATCATATATAAAGCACTAGCCAATTTCTTTTTAAGTTACCCCACTGGGACCCCCTAAGTCCCGCGGCATGAGAAGGCAAGAGAGAGACTACTACACTCCAAAACATTTATGCCGTACAACACCCATGCTTCCCTGAAAACATTTCACAGATGGAAAAAATCTCCGGCCACCTCTTGGAATCGAACAGTAACGCGTTAGTGCACGGCTTTCATGCGACCACAACTATACCACTAAATTACCTGGTCGCTGAGAATAGTGTGTCGTACTCGTTACACAGTGCCATATGGGATATCATCTGTAGAGATTTTATCAAGTGACAACTATTATACGTTTTTGTAAGACAGTTGCATATCAAGCAAGAGCTGGCTCTCCCGTGATGCATTACTGCAATTCTTCCTTTATAAAATATATTCCGATTATCTTAATAGCAGGTTCAAGAAGCGTTAAATCCTATCCAGAAGTGGTTATCACGCACACCAGGCCTAAGTGAACAAACCCAACCATGAAGGCAACATTCTTTGGTGCCTAATCTTGGCATCATTCAATCCTTACCTTGATATTCTTCGGTCCTCACAAGCTACTGGATTACTGTAGTCTCTCAGGAAGGACAACTTTAAACCACCTTTTTGTCACAGGCAGATGTCAGACGTTCCAGGCAGAGGCACTGAAACAACGGTCATTAGATGTTTCATATATTGCACATTTCCAACAATCTTACGAGAAATTACATGAAAAATGACGCAAAAAATCTCGGTTCGGGAATATAATATTAATACTTAGAAAGATGGCTTTTTAAATGAAAAAGATATGTTGATTTTGTGAAGACCTTTTGGAAAGACTTTAATGATCATTATGAAGTCATGAAGTTTGTTTAAGGTCTTGGTTGTAAGTCTGTGGCAATGAAGACTATCATATTTTTCCGTGTTAAGAACACTCACTTATTTCCGGAAAATGTAGGTGTCACAAGTGCATTACACCTTGATGAAGCTTAATCCATGTCATGAACTCTTGATTATCTGTGAGAGAAAGTTCTCACCAGATTTTTTGTCCAAAAAACAATGCCACATTTTTCTCCTCCGCTTCTCTCTCTCTCTCTCTCTCTCTCTCTCTCATACACAAAGACACACACACACACACACACACACACACCTCCGCACGCACACAGCCACTGGATGTGAGTTTATTAGGAGCACTGGCTTGGGGGTGGTGTTGCAGTGAATAATACTGTTTAGTCTGGCTCGCTGTGTGTGCTTGTTCTTGTGGCGTCCTTGACTTCCTGTGTGCACAGCTTATTGGCCTGGTGTGTCTCTGTCTTGCTCTTGTAAATATATACTGGTTCGCGTTTCATCGGTGTGTATTTTTAGGTCTTCATATTACTTGATATGAACAAACAAATGAATATGTAAATAAATGCACGAGGATAGATAGACAGATAGATTTACACATACAGCACATACATACTTCACATGAATACACACACACATACATTATATATATATATACCGGTATGTTACACTGGCAGGGCACGAACCTCTTTTCGTTCTTCCATGTAATTAAAAATGCACACTTTACCACTGTACCACTGTATAAAATAGTCAAGTTCTGTATGCGCAAACGTGTCTGTTTTTGTAGCGTTTGTTCGTTTCTCTGACGAGAACAATAATAGATATCGACCTCTATTCTTTCTGCCATAAGTCGGGGTATGTCCTTGAAGTTTCAGAAAAATGCCTAATAAAAGTTTGGCGATCGCGCACGCGACGCGACGACAGGAAATCTTCGGAAACAGCGACACGCGAAAATCTGCGATAATCACTTGTTCGTTCCTTTTTCACGAGAACGGTAATAAGATATCGAACTGATTCTTTTTGCATTAGGTCAGAGTTAGTCCAGGGGAGGTACCTTCAGAAACATACCTAACAAAAATTTTTTTGATTGCGCGCAACAAGACGGCCCGAAATTGTCGGAAATAGCGTTACGCGAAAATAGGTTAAAATCAGTTTTTCGATACTTCTTGGCCAGAACAGGTCATTGTTGGCTCAATAACGGTATTTAAAAATAATATTAATCTTATTTGCAAACATTCTGTGACATAAAGGATATTAGTTAGTCCAGAAAATTTTTGCCGGGCAAGCACTAATGTGTGTGTGTGTGTGTGTGTGTGTGTGTGTGTGTGTGTGTGTGTATGTGTGTGTGTGTGTGTGTGTGTGTGTGTGTGTGTGTGTGTGTGTGTGTGTGTGTGTGTGTGTGTGTGTGTGGTAACAAATAGGTCGTTAAGTATGAATCCGATTTCACCCAAATTTAGTGGCAGGATTTTCGAGGTTCAGCCAAGAAGTAAACCTACTGATTTTTTGAACAATAAGTCAAAGATTAAGGTCGTAGGGGCAAAGCTCAGCCAAGTCTTAATCCTATGTAAACTAAACTTATGAAAGCGGTTCATGTTAAAAACAAGGATAATGACATTCGATTTTTGGGAATAATCATTCAAAGTTCAGTGCCACAGGGAGAGTGCCAGCGGTCGTCATTGGACAAAGCGACGAGAGTATAACTCACGTTTACTTTTTGTCTGATATGATCAGGGTTAGGAAAGAATCAAGTAATTCAATCTGGCGAGTAACTTGTCGCGGGTCACGTTCACAGCAAATATCCAATCCTTTGACTCGCTGGTATGTGCGGGTGTTGGTGCTCTCTTGCTCCTTCTTACTTCATGTATGTATATCTGTACTTGCTTTTATAAATGTTGTTAATAATACATAATTCCCTACTGCATGGTAGAATGTGCCCGACTGGTATACTAACCTCATGTGATGACAAGAACTCTGGTATGATATGCCAACCTGATACTAGACGACTTTATCTGAGATTGAGCTCTAGCAGCCTGATGCTTTTGATACTGTCAGTATTAATTTCACGG
>NC_136978.1:20871234-20918734 GCF_032717465.1 Coenobita brevimanus
ATCGCAATGGTGGCATATGTGAAGGGATGATTCCCAGGATACATTCAGTAAGACAACCGTAGTAGTAGTAGTAGTTAGCTTGGGATAGAACCCATTTATTTCAACATGTACTAAGATATCAAAAGTGATTTCTGCCCATCTTCCCCTATTTTGTTTCCCTGGTAAAGTACTGCAACGGGGGCTGACCACCCAAAATTAACGGTGAATAGTTTTCTATGGTGGACGACATTATCAAAGAATGAACCAGACGAACTGATGACTGGAGAAGTTTCATTCAAATCCATCAAATAGCCTTGGAGGAATTCACACACACACACACACACACACACACACACACACACACACACACACACACACACACACACACGCACACACACAGAGTGCTGAATCCTCGCTTGCAATGTGTATAGGGCGGGTGGCCGAAAAATGATACAATTCTTCTTATCAGTAATGACCAGTCATACAAAAACAAAAATGCAATATTCTTACCCCACCATTCGGTACAGTATGATGAAAAAAATGCACTGTTAGTAGACTTATGTTAGCATGACATGAAGTTTGCACATTCTTTAATTTCTCTCTTACTATTACTTCCTGCCATGCTTGTATTCCCTTCAGATATTTCAGTCCTGGAAGATCCTATTTCTTATTGTTTTATTGCATGACGTATTATCGGAGCTCTCTCTCTCTCTCTCTCTCTCTCTCTCTCTCTCTGACACACACACACACACACACACACACACACACAGAGGCGGGCAGGATTTAGCGAGGTCGTCTCTCAGGTGGTCATAAACATTCCTTTTGTGTCGCTGAGGCCCAGCCACGCCCCCTGTCTTTCACCCCCTCCCCCCTCCTTCACCCCCACCCCAACACATCTCTCAGCCCTCACTCTCACCCTCCGCCCCAAATAGCCGCATCTCCCCCAATTCACCCCCTCACCCACATTCGCCATTAAATTCAACCCTCTTTCCCATCACAGTCCTAACGGACCCAGGTTCGAATCCCGGCTGGGGCAGGGAACAGTTTAAGGATTTGAATTTCATTAAATCAGGCTTTACTGATCTACCAGAAGACCCGCCGACATGTCGTAAAATACCCCCGCTAATACCAGTACACCAGTCCTGTATGAGACAGCCCTAGCATGTATTCAATATGGACGGTGGGTGTTAACGCCGAAGTGGTGACATGTAGAGGTGTATGGTATGTAGGAGGACTGCTGGGCCTTGATAGCAGGCTGTGAAGCCTATGCCCATATTCGGTAAAATAAAAAAAACAAAAAAAAAAACACCCTCACTCACTTACTCATCATTATAAGCATTCGGCCACTTACCCTATCATGCCTTTCCCCACGTCACTCACCCCTTTTACTTCTTTACCACTCATGCACCTACTCCCCCTTCCCCCTCCTCTCACCCCCTCACCCCCACTCTGTCCTTAATTTAACCTCCCACTTTCACTCTCACCCCTCCCCAGTTCATACTCCCTCACTTACTCCTTTCTCCATACCATCACTCTCTTACTCCTTCCCATCACCTTATCCCCCTCTCTTCTCCTCACGTCATTCCTCCTTCCGACCCTCCCGCCTTCCTGTCCCAGCCCCGCACGCACCGCTCACTCTCCACTCAACGATTCCACTTCCCCCTCACTCACTCACTCACCAACAAATTCATCCACGTCCCCTCTTTTTCTTCTTTTAAGCTCCATCCCTTACCTTTTCTCTTTCCTCACCTTCTAACCTCCACATTTACCCCATCACCCCTTACTCACCCCTCTTCTCCTCACCAAAACATTTCATAACCACTTCTTCACCTCCCCTATCTGCCTACTCCCACATTCACCTCTCAACTCTTCATTCAATCTTTTCCTTCTCACTAATCCCCTCCCCTCTCACTCACCCCTTCCAATCTAACTCAAACGCTCCCCTGTAACTCGCATTCTCCCCTCTAACTCACACCCTTCCATCTAACTCACACCCTCCCCTCTAACTCACACCCTCCTCTTATTTACTTCCCCCTTCCCCCGGAACCCCTCCCAACTAACTCACCCTCCCTTCTAATTTACCTCCTCCCTTCCCTCTAACCCTCTCTCCTCTCCTCACCCTTTCCCTTCTCACTCACCCTTCCCTCTCACTCACCCCCTCCTTCTCACCCCCTTCCCTGTCACTCAACCCCCCTCTCGCTCATTCCCACCCCTTCCTTCTCACTCTCCCCTCCCCTCTCATTCACCCTCCTTTCACCCATTTCCAGTCCTTGTACTCACCCCTTCCCTCTTACTCAACCCTCCTCCCCGTCCTACCCCACTCACTCTTACCTTCACCTCTCACTCACTCACCTTCCTTCTCACTCACTCACTCACCTTCCTTCTCACTCACTCACCTTCTTCCCTCACGCTTACCGGTACCCCCATTCATTAATTTTTATAGTTCTTCCAAATTACACAATCTATCTTCAGCAACTATTTCTCCACCTCCTCTCACCCCTCTCTCTTCATTCCTCCCTCCCCTCTCCATACTACATGTATCATCACACCCTCTCCTTCACACAATTCCTTTCCTTCACACTCCCCTCTCCCCTCTACCTTCATCATCAATTTCTCCTCTCTTCCCTTTGTCTTCATTCTCCCCCTCTCCCCTTCCCGTCTTCCTATGCCCTCCCCAAACCCTCCTCCTGATGTTTTTATTCCCCTGCCCATCCCCTCCCTCCCCCACAACCTTCATTATCTGCCGCATCTCTGTTTTCTGTCTTCTATTTTCTTTCCTTCCTCTTTATCTCACACCCCCCTCCCCCTCTCCCCACCTCCCCTCTCGTTGATCTTCTTGCTTTTATTCTCTCTCTCTCTCTCTCTCTCTCTCTCTCTCTCTCTCTCATATAATATATATATATATATATATATATATATATATATATATATATATATATATGAAGCTCCGTGGTACCACTGTACCACGGAGGCTGAAGAACGAGGGTACACTGAAGAACGAGGGTTCGCGCCCCGCCAGGGTAATAAACTTTGGGAGTGTTCTTCTGGCCACGTACTGCATTAGCGGACACAAGGGGTGCTGCGACTGAACCAGTGTCGCATACTATAAAGTATGCCTGCACTAGTCGGCTTGCGCGGGCCGTGTACACTTTGTTCACATACTACAAACACATCCAAAGCCACTCCAACACAACATTTACACTTACAAGCCCTTCTCATCCTACATACAATCTCTACCAGACAGCCTAAGCCACTTGGTAGAGATATATTGGCTGTATCGTCCCCACTTCGGTTGGGATAGGCCGGTCCTGCAGTGGACACTCAAACGGCTGATGAGATGATTATATATATATATATATATATATATATATATATATATATATATATATATATATATATATATATATATATATATATATTCTCTCTCCATCATAGTACTCCTATTCTTTTCTCTCCTACTATTTCTCTTCGCACACCTTTCTCAAGTTTCAAGGAACATATCGGATATTACAGAAAAACCATTCTTACTGATGTAGAATAAATATTTGTATCATAACAATAGGTCGGATGGTATTACACAGATATTGCAAAGTTCTGCAACATCGGTATCAGTCGCATAAACTTATTGCCTTCATTCCGATGGCGTACTTTTTTTAGTACAGCCCTGCTTGCGAAGCGAGCGGGTGCTTTGTTCGGCGTGTGCCCGTTTATATTCTGTCGGAAACAGTTTTTATCCGATTTTAACATTGCTTGGTGGATGGGCTGAGGGTTAGCCAGTGGGTTGACCTACTGCTCTTGAGAACAATAGGTCAACGGTCCAGGTCACAGGGTTATGTCAAATTTCGACCTAGATCAATCTAATCTTTAATACAATGTAGAGTCTACATTGTAGACCAAACTTAGCGAAATGGTTGAAGCTAAGACAAGTACGAAGGAACTCAATTTGAAAGCAATCAGTCAAAGGTCAAGGTCTGTGCGTGTGAATAAAATAACTAAATCAGTTTTGAGCTTATTTAGACAGAACTTGGTGGAAGAAACGAGGATCAACCAAGGGGTTGTTTACAGAACAATATCAAAGGCCAAGGTCGCATGGAAAGGCTAACATAAACAGTTTTTATCTAATTTAAATCAAACTTTATGACGTATTCATTGTAAGGGAATTCAAATAAAGGAATTCATTTTTCACAACAAATATTTAAAGGTAACAGGGAATGGTCAAAAGTCAAGGTCACAGGGCAAGGTCAGAATTCAAACTTTTTTTTATTCCTACTTGGATCAAACTTGGTAGAAGGATTAAGCACCCAGCAAAAATGAAAGAATTTTATTTTTTAAATATTCGGCTGAAGGTCAAGGTCACAAGGCAAAGTCCCTTAGACCGCCTGGTGGGTGCAGGCGCAGCACTCACTGAGTGTTCCTTCTTCTCTTACTTTTGCTATTTCCAGATAACCTGCTTTCCACTTGCAGAATTTTGGAAATGTAAGGGTTAGATAAAGGCTTCATTCACCTTTCCATCATTGGAGGCTCTTCCAAAATTTGAAAAAAAAAAACTCATTGGGTGTAGAAAGCATATACAAAGAAAGACATCTCGTTGAAAGTGTTGAGAAATCAGACAGCAGCTAACATATATTGCAATACTCTAATTTAATCAAGCCGAGAGAGGAGTCCAGCAACTTGAGACATAGGCTAGAGGTGGCACTTACGACTATATAATTCTCACCACTGACAGACATTTTTGTTTTATGGAGAGAAACTTCTGTCAGATAAACAGTGAAGAATGCTAAGAGGAAGAATGAAAAAATGAAAGCAATGTCAACACAAAACTATTATCAAAATCATAATACAACTTGACCCTGTTATAATAACCTCTTTAGTCTGAATACGTGATTTTTATACAACATTCTTGCTGCCTTCAGGTGATATATTCTACTTGGGAAATATCTCTTGTACTGAAAGGACTGACGAAAGGTAGATTTAAACCCTACATTTTAGAAAGTCTCTCCTAAGCTAAGCAAAATCGTCAAGAAAGAGCAAGAAAAAAAATAAAGAGTACCCGCTGTGTCAGCACAGTGAAGGGATACATTAAAAAATACAATGGCAACTCCAAAATTAAAGTTAATTGTGTCAATCCGATGAAATTTGTATACAGTTTTTGCTTTCTCGAGACAATACTGATCACCTTAGTTAACATATTTTAATTAACTGTAGGATTTTAAAACAGCTTTCATTTACCCCTTCAGTATGAGGGACCTCTTAGTTAATAAGATCGTTTGAAGGTACCAAGAATAACTCAAAAATGGTCTGAAAGTTGCAAGAATAAAGTAGAAAACACGTCCGTGGATTCAAGAAACTGATAATAACTCACGCCAGGACTGCTTTTCTCTAACAGTAAATACGACTCAAGTTATACAGCGTAGAAGAACAAAGGTCACATCACATAAATTTTATTTCAACATCACTTGAACGGGAAATTTCAGCACAACACTGGAATTTAGTTAATGTGTCAGCAACAGCGGTATGTAAGACAGGATGAAGGTAAGTACTGAGAAACTACCCACCCACTTACATTACCAGGCTCCTGTCACTCACTCTCAGCTACATAATAATCGTTTGGAGGTAAGTAGAAAGCAGTTCTAGATTTGTCCCAATCATGAAAGGGTTAACATTGATATTAATAAAACTCTCAGGCTCCGATGACTCAGCCACAGCCAAATAAAGTCGTGTGGCGTTAGCTGGAATTCAATACCAGAGTTGTCCCCACCACGTGAAGGATATTGTAATGCTAGTACATGACAGGGTACAGGAA
Organism: Coenobita brevimanus; assembly: GCF_032717465.1. NCBI lineage: Eukaryota > Metazoa > Arthropoda > Malacostraca > Decapoda > Coenobitidae > Coenobita > Coenobita brevimanus. Next base: position 20,877,017 of record NC_136978.1, read on the forward strand.
AATACTGAATTACTGCCCACCCATTAACCCATTCAGCCCAGTGACGTTACTGAATCCAGCTCTCACGGACCGGGAGCGGGTGTAATGTGTGTATGTGTGTGTGTGTGTGTGTGTGTGTGTGTGTGTGTGTGTGTGTGAAATAACTGTATTTTCATCCGATTTTAACCAAACTTGGCGAAAGTGTTGAGGAATAGACAAATAGGTTGGCTTATTTTTAAAGAACAATAGGTCAAAAGGATAAGTCAAAATTTTATCTAGCAAAATCTTCAGAAGTTTCTATAATTTAAATCAAAATTGCGAGAAGCACTGAGGCAGAGGCAAGAACAAAGGGAATCAGTTTTGAGAAAAATACGAAAGTCCAGGTCACAAACAAATGCCAAAGTTCGACAGGTGTGACTGTGTTTGAACAAACTATCAAAATCACGTCTGATCTAATTTGGACCAAACTTGGTAGAAGGTCTTCTTCTTGTTCTTCTTCTGTTTCTTCTTCCTCTACTACTACTACTAATACTACTACTTCTACTAATTTCTTCTTTCTTTCAAAACACTTTTTGATTTGGAACCATTTATTTTCTTAAATTCAACAATTCGTTTCAAGCTTAGTACTACGGGTCACAAAAGTATCGGTGCACGGGGGTAAGATGCCTACCGTAAACATTCAAACAACTGCGTACATCACCAACGTCTCATTGTACATGAACAATGCATGTTTGTATAAACATAACATTTGCTATATGTTTGCAAGAGGATATTGCTAGTTGGCGATATATGACACCTGCCGACATCAGGGCTACCAACGTGTGGTAGGTCCGACACTAATATTTCAGTGACCTTCGTTCTCAAGTCCCCATATTGGCACCAAAACTTTTGTGACCCATAGTACATTTTTTTTTTTTTTTAGCAAATAACCCCACAAAACTTTTTTTTTTCAATTATTATATATAGGCCTCGCAAAGGGATTTATGGGATCAAGGTCAAGCCATACAGTCATAATAATTTTTAATCCAATGGTCTTGCATTCCCACTAATCTTCATGGCAAGAGATTAAAGCATCCGTAGTATAAAGAGCACAATGAAAGAGCCCCAACATAACCCGAAAATCTTTCAATAGTGCATACAAGAAAGAAAATAGGCAAACTGAATAGTTGCATTGATTAAATCCTTACATTAAAAGGTGTAGTGTCACTTTACAGAGTTTTTGGACAACCCTTCCTTAAGTACATTACAATCTCGGGATCCTGACTTACACAGGAATATTATTTTAAGGGTGACGGTGGAGGAAAGAATAATTAAGCCAATTCTCTTCTCCATCTTCTCGTTGCCCCTTGTCTCCCCTATCTTCTCCCCCTTCTCACCCTTTCATCCTTTTCTACTCTTTCTTTTGTCCCCCTCTCTTTGGCATACACTCCTCCTCCCTCCCCTCTCATTCTCTCCTTCTTTACTTCTTCCTCTCCCATCCTTCTCTCTCTCTCTGTCCTCCTGTTCTTCCTCTGCTGTCCTTTTCTCTTCTGTTACCCCTTATGCCCCTTCTGCTCCCACAATCTCCTTTCCTTGCTCTCTTCTACCTTCCCACTCCATCCTCACTTTCCTCCACTCCATCTCTCCTCTCGCCTCCCTTTCACTCCATCATCTATTCTTTTCCACTTCCTCCCCTTCTATTTTCATTCTCACATTTGTACACGCCGTACTCTCCCTCTCTTCCTACTTTCTCTTCCTACTTTCTCTTCCATTTCTTCCCCGCCTCTCTTCTTTTTCCCTGCCCTCGTGTCTTTTTGCCCCCCCCCTCACTTCAACCTGTGTGTGTGTGTGTGTGTGTGTGTGTGTGTGTGTGTGTGTGTGTGCAGGAAGAGGAAACACCTACACCGTGGCTCACCCAGAACTACACCAGTCACCTTAAACACCAAATTACCTTCCTCACAGCTGCCTGTCACCCTACCTCCCTATGTTCATCTTAATTTGCAGTGTATTTCCTTTGTTTAATTCCATGTTTAGAGTTGCTATTATTACTTATCTGTTGCATATTTGTTGGCTTATGTTGATATGTTTACTGATTAATTTAGAGATGCACGTATTTTTTGTGTTGCATATATCCAGTTTTTTGCTGTTTATTAAAACATGCAGAGATCTTTTTTATGAATTCTGGTTTTGCTTGATGCGTAATATAGAGATTTTTAATGTTATAGCTGTCTTCAGTAATTCAATATAAAATATTTTTGTTATTGGTCTAATCTATATTTTCGGTACTATTTCTATACTAAGTTGATTTCATCAATATGATTTTTTTTTTATTCGTTGATTTGTTTTTATTTTTCTTGACGATGGGGTGAGGATGATGCAAAGAAAACTACGGAAAAAACTGAAAACCAAATTCAAGATCCGATTGTTTCAAGATGACTGAACAGATAACAAATAAATTACTAGAGGTTAAAGGCAGTGAGAGAGACAGACAAAAGTTTGGCTTCGCATTATTTCTGGTGCTGTGTGAAAGTGAGGTACAAAGGAAGGGAATCGTGACTCTGTGTGTGTGTGTGTGTGTGTGTGTGTGTGTGTGTGTGTGTGTGTGTGTGTGTGTGTGTGTGTGTGTGTGTGTGTGTGTGTGTGTGTGTGTGAGAGAGAGAGAGAGAGAGGTTTAGAAAATATACTGGGCTGAGAATTGGTTGGAGCTGGTGAGAGGAGGGAAGCTGCGTTCCTTGTCAGTCCTAATGCACCTCCCCTCTCACCCCCCACCCTCCTTACCCACCACCTGGCCTTCCCCCCATCCCTCTACCCTCCCATCAGCCACTCTGACCCTCCCTGCATTCTCTCTCTCTCTCTCTCTCTCTCTCTCTCTCTCTCTCTCTCTCTACTTATCCCCCACCCCCAACACCCCTCACCCCATCCCTCCTACATTTCTGGTTCTCTCTCCCTCTCCCCCTCCTCTCTCTCTCCTTTTGTCCCACTCTCTCTCCCCTTCCTTAAGCATTTTCGTCCCACACTTTCTCCTTTCCCCCTTTACTCCTTCTTCTCCCCGCATGTCCCCCCCCCCTCCTTTTGGCTTTCTCTCTCTCTTCCACGTCACTTTTTCTCCCGTCTTTCTTAGTCATCCTTGTCTTTCATTCATAACAAACAGCCTCGAAAGGACCAATAGATCAGATGCTGTTTGCTTTCCTTTGTATTCCTCATCCTCGCTATTTCTGTCTCCTTCCCTTCATTTTCTCTCTCCTCCCCCTCACACTTTCTCTCGTCTCTCCCTCACATTTTCTCGTTCCTCTCCCCACTCTTTCTCTCTCCTTCCCCTCGGTCTTTCCCCCCTCCCACTGTTTTCTCTCTCCTCTCCGTCACGCTTTCTCTTTCCCCCCTGTCCTCATTTTCTCTCACTCTTCCCTCTTTGTACTGCCCCTTCTCTTCTCACGCTCCACCTTTCCTGACTCTCCAGCCACCCTCCCCATTTCCCTCTCCTACTCCTCCCACCCACCCCAGTCCTCATCTCTCCTTCTTTCTCTTCTCTTCATGCTCTTGCCTCATGTTTCCTCTCTTTACTCTTATCTTTATGTGTTTCGTTTCACTTACCCAAATTCAAGAATTTTACACTTGTTTTGAAATTCTGAACTGTGAAAATGAAAACAAACATTGCGGTCCCACTTGGCTCTGTATATACTGCATTTGATAATTTTACTGTAGCCGTACTTACTCAGGGCCAACACTATTGCTCCCTTATATAAACACGATTTCAGTGTGTGGGTTTAATTCGTACGTCCAGGTTAGGTTAAGTTGGATAAGGTTCGGTTAGGTTAGGTGTGGTTTGTATTGGTTTGCTTTGGTTTGGTTAGGTTAGGTTAGGTTAGGTTAGCAAGACACACCTCCGCTCTTTACTTCCTCCCTTTTCCCCTCCTCCATTCTGTCCATCCCTCTCCCTCGCGTCCTTTCTTCTCCCCTCCCCTTCCTCTATTCCTCTCTCCACTTTTTTACCTCCATTTCTTCCTCCTTTCATTCAGTTCTCTCCTTCCTAGGTTCTCCATTCCCCTGCTCTGTTTTCTCCTCCGCACCGTGTATAATGTTTAACTGTATATTGGAATTCTTCTTCCTAACTGCATTTAAACTGACCACAGCATGAAAATCTCCTCTCTGTATTTCGTCATCATCATCATCATCATCATTATCAGCATTATCGTAAATCTATATTCTAATGTTGTCAATGAGTTGAGTAGAATTCAAAAGTATAAATGTGGATAACGCAGTATAATCAACATAACCATCGCCATCACCACCATCATGAACCAATATCTAAGTCTTGTAAATGAGTTCAGGATACACGGACAAGAAGGGAAAATATACACACTCGTGCGCGCAATATAATGGAAAAAGTTTGATCAGAATCTCCCAACAGAAAAGGCCATGCTTAGTATTCAATTCTTTATTCAAGCGCGCGACGTTCATCCCTGGGGGTAGGGGAGAAGGTATGTAACCCACGTATTCCCTGCATAGTGAACAACGCGACTACAGGCCGTATTCTTGTTGACTTAGGACATCTCTTGATAGCCCAACCTCAGTGACTTATTTGACCTGTTACACCTCAGTCGCATCATCTGGATAACGTATTTTTTGCCTGCAAGACACCAGGCGTATAAGACCAACGTGAGCCTATTGTTACTTGTCTTTGCTGGCAGAAAAAAATGAAATCAGTCCTCACTGCCCTTAAACCATCACTCCTACAGTAGTCATCTTCACAGGGCATACTTCCATGGCTCCTCTCCACCTCCCAGTTCACTTCCAGCTCATCCCAGCCAATGCTTCATCACTGCCGTTTTATTCTTGGAGGATATTTGGGATTCGACGCCGAAGGCACCGAATCCCCATGATAATGTGGTTGAAGTTTCCATGTCTGTTACATAGGGAATAAGGTAAAATTTTAGCAGCCTCAAAAGCATGCATATTTTTCCTGAAATTCTGAAGTTTTGCATGCAGGTAGTAGACGCTTCGAGTCAAACCACATCAAACACGCTGAAATTCTTACACTGGCACTGAAGAAGTAGACTTTAATGAGTATAATGGCTGGAATTACCATGTCTGAGCCAATTCGAGTCACTTTATACATGTTTTTATTGTAATCTTGATAACTCAAGTCTAGCCTGGGTGGCCTATTCCACCAGATTCGGGCAGCTTCTTCAGGCGAAGTACTTTGGGAGAAACGCCGGATCCCACGTTCCGAGCTTCAGGGCTGGTGACTTTACCTCGTTTGAAATAAACTTTCACTGCACTCAAACCATTAATCCACCAACACACATTTTCATAGAGTATGTCTTCTTCTCCGGGCCTCACCACCATCAACAATCCCGCCAATTACATCAACTACTTTAAACCCTTCCTTTGAAGGTTTCATGGGTGGACCCACATTACGAGGTCCAATAACGCGCTTGCTGATTTTATTATTTGTACCTCCGGACGATTTTATACAGATAAGGAGACTCCCCTTCACTAGTGAAGAGTAACAGTAAAGAAACCAGTATATGACAACAGTTCGAAAAGTTTATCCTTAAGCATAAAAATTAGTTTGAAAATAGCAAGAATAGGTGAAAATAAGCACTCAAAGTGCAATACACATTCCCACCATTTGGATTTGGTCGAAGGATCGGACATTCGACGTTGCCTGAACGATTTCTCTCAAAATTGAGTTACTTCATTCTTGCCTGACCTTTTACTCCTCCAACACATTCGGTCATATCACATCAAAACTGTTAGAGCTGATCTTGTCCTATGACTCTGACTTGACCTTTCCCTGTGTGCCTGACCTTTGTTAGATAGTTCTCAAAAGTTGATTTTAAAAATCGAGCGCCTTTGTTCCTGCACATCCTGAAACTTCCAGTGTTTGGTGTTAATCGTACAACCCATCCATCAGGTTTGGTATGGATCAGATCTAAATTGCTTCAGTTTACGGTTAATATGTTCACACACAGACAAGCGAGTTGAAATTCGACTTTGTCCTGTGGCTCTGACCTTTGACTAACTGTTCTTAAAATCGAACCCCTTCGTTCTTGCTTTACTCTCAGCCCTTTCACCATGTTTGGTCTTAATCGAATGACAATCGCTTACGTTGACCTAGCTAGTTCAAACTTTGGCCTAGTCCTGTGACCTTGACCTCTGACTTATTCTCAAAAACAACAGGTAAACTCCATTGTTGTTTCTCTAACCATTCACCTAATTGGTTAACGCTGGTTAAAAACCGTATGAGTTATTTTGTTCTCAAGCACACATGCGCCCTAGCCCACGCGTCAACCAAAACACAGCACGCACTCTCCTTTCGCGAGAGTAAAGAGAATAAGGAGATAATCAGCACTTCTCTCAGTTTAAGCATTTTTTTCATTTGATTCTTGATAATTTCAGAGGCTCTTATTCAACACAGGAAAATCTTTTGAACTGTACTACTTAGATGCAGTATTCATTAACCACTTTATTACGAAAAAACTTTCCTAAGTTCTTTAAAATTTGTGTAGAAATAGTAAAAATAAAATACGAAACCGTCGGGGGAGATTTACAGTATATCATCTTGTAAGTCACTGATAAAGACGATGTTAGTATTAGGAAGATATAAAGAACATACGAGAACAAGGCAATAATCACCCTTCAGCCCGAGGGTATCATTTATATTTCTTGTTTTCTCATGATTTGATTCAGCTTAACTCTTCGACTCCGGTGACATTTCTTTTGTTTTTATTCCTGCTTCTTTCTAACGATTTCATTCAGCTTAGGGAAGAACGCTAGTATTGTGGGGGTTAAGTATAGCTATAACTGACCCCACTGGTCTGACAGTCTCTCCCAGGTTTAATAAAATCGTTTTTAATTAACATGAATGAAGGAGAAATGTTCCATCGGCTGGACCAGACAGAATATTTTGGTTTGGAGGAGTCAGACTTGCCGACCAAAAGGGTCCATAAACCCCCTCGCCACAAAACGTCTCTCTCTTGTTAAATAAAATAGTTTATTACACTCTTTTCAATTTGATCTAGGAAAAGCCTCTAGCACTGGACGGAGTAACAAAGGCTGTAGCTAACGCATCCAACTTTAAAAATACATTCGAAAGTGACTCTCATCGACCGGAGCCAGACTCTTTAATTCAGGAGGAGATGATCACAAACAAAATGCTTCTGTGTCCCTATCCCCGTCATCAAGGTGCCCTCTTTCCAACTCACACTTCTCTCACTCAAATATCTCTACATACTTAAAACTTGTGGTGGGTGGACGAAAGCATCAATACTTCCGATACCACCGGTTTATTTGTAAGTATCGATACTAATGGCAAGTTATGGATTACTATGGGTACTTACGAAGATATTTCAAATCAGATGAAAAATAAATGTGATCATATAGTGGGAACTGCTAGAAGTGTTAGCATCTAGGGTCTGGCAGCTCTGTGTTGTACAATTACGAATTATATATATATATATATATATATATATATATATATATATATATATGTTAATAAATTTTCATTTCATATTACAAGAAGTTGTATTTTGTGTCTACCTGTAATACTGGCAATCATATTTCAAACTGAAAGTGACGTACTTTGTTTCTGTCACTATTCACTGTTAACCAATAAAAGCAAGATATGTTTTATTCTGCTGCCTACCTACAAACGAACTTATTTATTAATAATAAAATGTCAACTTACATTACTACACACCTAACTTTTCAGATTAACCACTGCCATATTACGTCAAAATTTCCAGTAGTAACAGTGTTGCTCTCAACTTTTATTCAGACAGAGGTGAGGCCGACTCCATCGGCCCCAGGTCTGGAAGCATCGGTATCTGTTATCGATACCACCGATACTTGCCATCCAAGTAATCGGTATCATGTCGAAATGTAATCACTGGTATTGCCCATCACTACTTAAAACTTCAAACAAGTAGAAGGAATAAGATAATCCGTTGTCGGGTTGAAGGAGATAAGTAATACCGGTAGGAGTGGTTACAAATCCTGGCTTATCTGCACGTGAACAGTGTGGACTGCAGGCTTAAGTTGGCTCTCTATAGTCCACCATCCTCTTCTCAAGGGTTAGGGAAGTAAGTGAGGGACGTTTATATACCCAGGCAGTGGAAGCGCCTGGTTATATCGGTGCCACTACATGAAGGCGTCCCTCTCCATCAGCGAAGGCGATACAAGTGAGTGTTTTGGGCCCTGGACTCCCTCAGCCCTCACACATCTCCCCAGAAAAGGATACACAAGCCTCACTATTTTCTTTTCTGCGATATTTACTCAGCCTTCGCCTTCTCACTCCCCACTTATCCATCGTTGATTCTTTCTCTCACACCCTTCTCCTCCTTCCCTCTGTCTCCTCTCTGTCTTGTACTTCTTCTTTCCTCTCCCTATTCCTTTACTCTTATATTTTCATCACTCTTCCTCTCGCTCTCTTCTCTTCTCTCGCTCATCGCCGATTCTTTCTCTTCCCCTCCTCCTCATCCCCTCTCTCTCGTCTCGGTTTTGTTCTTCGGGTTCTCTTTCGTTATTACTTGTCGACTGTATTTTCCTCGACCTTCCTCCCTCTCTTTCTCTCTCTCTCTCTCTCTCTCTCTCTCTCTCTTTCTCTCTCTCTCTCTCTTTTCATCTCGCCATCTGGTCGCTACAATTTCTATCTTCTTTCTCGTTTTCTTTTCTGCTAAATTCTCTCAGACTTTCACTTTCCGTTTTGTCCCATCCATAGCTTCCTCCTGTTTCTCTTTCCTTTTTCTCCCCTCCCCACTGTCTCAAGTCTGTTCCTTCTCCATCCTTTCAATTTTTCTTTTCTTTATTGTTTTTATTGTCTTTACTTCTTCCTCTCATCCTTAACTCTCTCTGTTTTTCTTTCCTATTCCTCTTTCTTTTCACTGTCTTTTATTTATTCTTCTCCTCGCAAATTGTTTTCTTTTCTACTGCATTTTCTTTGTCTTCTCCTCAATTTACTCACTTTTCTCTTTCATCGCTTTGTTTTTCTATATCTTTCCTTCTTCTCCTGTCTCCTTCGTCTTTCTTTCCTTTTTTACACTGCTCTTGTATTTATAGATCTCCACATTCTCCTCGCTTCTCCCTCTCATCCTTTCCTCTTAATGTTTTTCTTTCTTACGTCTTCTTCTTCCTCCTCCTCCTCCTCCTCCTCCTCCCTCTCTCGCCTCTGTCTTTACCGTCTTTCTTCCATATTTTTTCTCCACTATATTTTCCATGTCTCCTCAATTTCCTCGTTACTTCCTGTCATCCATTCTTCTTAGTTCGTCATTTTATTTTGTTTCCTCCTCTTCCTTCTTCCATCTCCTCTCTGTCGTTTCATTCTTCTAATTTTCACAATAACTTCAATATATTTCCTCCACCTGTTTACTCACTGTCTTCCCTCATTGCATCCTATTTTTTTCCCCATTTTTTATCTTTTCCTTCCACTATCTTCCATCTCATTTCTCCTTTTTCTTCACTGTTATTTCCTTCTCATCTCTGCTTTCTCTGTCTCTTATTTTCCTCACGTCTCCCTCTCACCGCATCATCTCTCTGCTACTCTCCTTTCTCCTTTCTCCTCGTCTCATCTCCGTTCTTTCTTCTTCTTCTTTTCCTCTTCTTTGACTTATTGCATCTCGCCTTTTATTTCGTCTTCTTCCCCCCTCTCTCACTCACTCTCTCTCTCTCACTTTCCTGGGCTCTTTTTCCCCTCTGGTTTTTAGTCCTTCACTCCCACATATCGGCACTCCTCTCTCTCTCTCTCTCTCTCTCTCTCTCTCTCTCTCTCTCTCACAGACACAGACACACACACACACACACACACACACACACACACACACACACACACACATATCCCCAAGATTTTCCCTCTTCTCCATCATCTTTCACGACACCATTTTCTTTTATTTTTCCCTTTATTTTCCTTTCTGTTTCCATAGTTCTCCTTCCCTTTTCAGTCCTTTCACATTCTCTTCTTAATAGTATTAATGATTTTTACATAGCTGTCGCCTTTCATTTTAATCCGCTTTTTGTTATTCTTATCCTTCTTCCATTTCCTCAGGAGAGAGAGAGAGAGAGAGAGAGAGAGAGAGGCTTTTGAGGGTATCAGAAATTTCAAGTAAAAGATTTAGGGTCCCAGTTACAGTTAGACAAGAGAAAGATGGACAGACAGACAGAAGGGGGAGATCGAGGAGGAGGAGAAGGAAGAGGAGGAGGTGGAGGAGGAGGAGGAGGAGGAGGAGGAGAGAATATAAGCAAATTTTCTCGATAGACTGCCTTCAATATATAGAAAGAACACGAAGATAATGGGAATGTGGACACTAGCGAAGAGAGGGAACGAGGAAGTATAAGCTGCAGTATGTATGTATGTATGTAGTATGGATGGATGGATGGATGGATGTGTTGGTAGGACCGGTTCACACATACATGACGTTGACGGCCAGCTGTACTAAACACGTTCAAGCCGTTTTACTGGTGATGAAGGGCAAGTGATCCGTAGGTCCGGGAACACCACTTTGTCAAGGAAGATGTGACCCCCCCCCCCAAGGCTTCACGTGTGGGTGTAGGTGAAAGGGTTTCGAATGTAGGGCGAGAAAATGCATTTGGATATTGTGTTGCAGTGGCTGTATTTGTGAACAATACAGTAAAAATTATACTTTAAAGTCAGTCATTAAAAATCACTTGAGAAAACTGGTTAATTTTATAAATGAAATTAAAGAGAGAGAGAGAGAGAGAGAGGTACCCACGTTACATTACTTAATACTTCCCACCTCCAGATGACTTTATTTAGCTTTCATTAGACGTCTGGCAGAGAAGGATACACCAGGCCCTGCAAATTCCAAAGGTGTCCCCTAAACTGAGTAAAATCACCTAAAGACAGTAAGAAAGACCTGTAAATGACGTCCTCTGGTAGAACCGATTGAGCAGGATTGAATTCGTACAGGGGCATTGAAAACATGAAAAACTGCAGAATGTATGAAACAGAATAAAAATGTTCCAAAAATGTGAAAACTGTAAAGGCTAACTCAAATGTAATAAAGAAATAATACAAAATGAACGAACGAAGACTGATGAGAAACATATGAAATGGAGAAACAGAATATCGACATCTTAAAGAAAGGAACTGCTGCCTGAAACTGAGAGGAGAGCAGAGAGGAAAGAAAAAGAGCGAGGACTGAGATAAAGGGAATGAAGAGGAAGGGGAGGAAACACCTGAGAGAGAGAGAGAGAGAGAGAGAGAGAGGAAAACTTTAAGGCTGGACCGAAGAAGAAAGGGGAGGCAACTAATAATAATAATAGTGGTGCAAAGGAAAAGGAACAATAAATCATTTGGTGAATTAAAAAGATATTCATTTGAAGAGAAGTGCACAATAGAAAATTAATAAAAAGAAGTGTTATGAGGAAAGACTAGAAATGATTAGAATTGCTTTCATCCTTCCTCTGAAGCTGAGAGAGAGAGAGAGAGAGAGAGAGAGAGAGAGAGAGAGAGAGAGAGAAAAGAAAGGAGTATGTAAGAGAGAAGGATGAAGAAGAGGAAGAGAAAAAGACTGAACCCCTTCAACCCGTGGACATCTCTTCGTTTTCTTTTCTCTCTCTCTCTAGCATGACTATTACAATCAGCTCAGAAAGACCAAGTCGTAGTGAAAAGCTGTATCTAAGACGCCTAGTAAAAAAAAAAAAAAAAAATCTCCAAAGCTTAAATAAATTCTTTGAAGATAGCAAATATACAAAAAAAAAATCATATATGTAAAGAGTCTGAAAAAGGAAAAGTGCTTGAGAAAAATGAAAATTGTTTGAGAAAAAGAAAGGAAGAAAGAAAACAAGTGTGGGCGGAAGGTGGTTGAGAAAGAGAAAAACGAGGAGCCAATAAATCGGGGAAAAGTGGGTGGAAAAGAGAGAGAGAGAGAGAGAGAGAGAGAGAGAGAGTTCCGATATGTGGGTGAAGAAGTCGAAAGCAGAAAAAGAGTGTGTGAGGGAGGACGGTGGAGGTCAAATAAAAGGAAAGGAAAAATGAGAAAGTAAAATAAAAAGGAAAATACAGATAATCCCTTGTCTGTTCCTTGGCATTCTCACCTTATATATCACTCCTCGTTAACTCGTCCATATTTCCCCACAATGCCCATTCCTTTCTCTCCATTACACTTCATCTCGGCATATACTTCACCATCACCTACTGCCTTCCCCTTCTTCACCGTACTTCACCGTGTTCTTCACTTCTGGTATTGTCACGACCTCAGGCGCCACACTCCTTCTTGTGCACCACCCCCAGAGCCACCACCCTGCTCTCATTATTGCCCTTCATCAGTCTTCAAAAGTATTATTTCTCTCTTCACTGTTTCTCTTCAATTTGCTCTTTTATCCTTGCTATCTACAGACAGTTATATTCAGTCTAAACATATCTCTCGTAGTGAAAAGATCAATGAATGTTACATCAAACCCAACTAGCCTAAAAAGTCTGTCTTCACTGACTATAATAAAACAGGTGTTGGGAATAGTAAAATAAAGAAGACTTATTCACGCTGAGAGGGCTGACAGTTTCCTGCTCTTGCCCAGTATTTTCACCTTTTTCCTCATTCATTCCTATTCACTGCTCTCGTGTCAGTAACAATCAAGCATTATTTTCTTTACAAACATGTGATCAATCAGTTTTTTTTAACGTTCTCTTCATACTTTACACCATGAATCATAATATGTAATGAATTAGACATAATTTCTTCCCTGAGCTTACCCTTCAGTCGCAGCCCGTTATCGTTCTCTCCTGACACTCCAAAAAAAACTATGACATTATTCACAGGGCCAGCGTCAACTCTTGCATTCAGATTCCTCCACCACAAAACTCAAGAACCCTGTGCCACGTCGTCGGTCTCCTACTCCAGTTTATCCAAAAACCTGTCCTCTTTTTTACACTTCCATCATGATGAGGCACGTATGTAAAAATCAATGGCACTTTCAACATGTCTAAACTCGGCAAATATGCACTTTGAGTTGACCTATTTCAAAACAAAGGCAAATTGTATTATATTTTTGTTATTTCCTCGCAGTCTTATTTCCTCGCGATTTTATTTAACTTTGGAGAGAATTTTTAACATAAGGGATTAGACAGAGCCTTCATTAACTCCTTCAATACGAGGGGCATCTCCTAAGCTACATGAAATAGTACGACGCTGGCTAGAACAAAGGGAAAAACGTCCTTCGCTGATGGAAGTTAATGCATACATAATATCATTTATTCCTGCCCTCTATTCATCATCCATCAAAAAAGTCACTCACTCTGATCGTCCCACGCGTGTTCATACCTAACCTTTCACGGGTCCCACTTTTCCTTTCATCCGCTTCACTCGCTTTCATCTTTGTCTCGCACACCGCCATCACATCATACACTTGCTCCAGAAAGTATGTTTACTCGGAGGATCGATGCCTTCAAAATGAGCTTCCTTTCTCTTCGCGTGTTTTCCTATGGCAAATATTTCAAAATGAACATTGTATATCACATGGTGCATAAAGTTACAACTCTACGCTCTACTGATAAAACACAGATGAATCACACATACAAAAGAGGTTACGGGAGAATATTTTCAAACATTTCATTCACTGTTTGAAAAAAAAAAAAAAAATGAAGAGCAATTGATCATTATAAGATGCTTTTTCATCGAGTGTGGAGTCAGAGTCGAGTTCGTCTAGTATTTTACACCTTTTTAATTCTCACTTTCCTCTGCTAGCTAGTATTCTCGAACTAAGAGAAGAGTGATATGTTTATCTGCCAATTAATAAGTCTCTTTGATATGATGCGTCAGGGAAGAAGTGGCGAAAAGGTAGTGGAGTAGCAGGCCAATTACTGTCCTTGGTTAAGCCTTACAAACATTGGAATTCTCAGTACAGTACAGTACATGGAACAGATGAAACGAGGCATATAACCCACATTTTTAGTGTGTGTGTGTGTGTGTGTGTGTGTGTGTGTGTGTGTGTGTGTGTGTGTGTGTGTGTGTGTGTGTGTGTGTGTGTGTGTGTGTGTGTGTGTGTGTGTGTGTGTGCGTGTGCGCGCGCGCGCGCGCGCGCGGAGAGAATACCAAGTCTTCGGATGAAAAGCAATCAGAGAAGTGACAAGTGTGTTTGAAAGTTTGATGCTTCACGCCTTCCTCCAACTCAGTCACCAGTGAGAGAGAGAGAGAGAGAGAGAGACAGAGAGACAGACAGACAGACAGACAGAGACAGAGAGAGACAGACAGACAGACAGAATCATAATGAACCTCCGCTGGTTATTACTTCGGTATTTGCTTGCTTGTTTGTTTGTTTGTTTTGTTTTAAGCCATGTCCTCTTTTTTCGATAAGGGCTATGGCGTTGCCCCTGAGTAGAGAGCTTAGATTTGGAACGTATAGCACTTTTTGACTGGATGCCCTTCTTGATGTCTGCCAATGACCCTTGTGTGTGTGTGTGTGTGTGTGTGTGTGTGTGTGTGTGTGTGTGTGTGTGTGTGTGTGTGTGTGTGTGTGTGTGTGTGTCGAAACATATTATTGTACAGCTAGTGAACACTGAAGGGAAGGGGAAGGTGGAGAGGAACGGAAGTGTGAGAGAGTCCAATTTATCGATGAAAATGACAAGAAAACAACAGGAATATTAATAAACGTAAAAAAATAGTGCAGACAGGCACAACAGACTGATGTTCTCATAACTGAGTCTCTTTGCTATTGCCCCACCCTTAATCCTTCCACCAAGTTTGGCGTAAATCGAATCAAAACTGTTTAAGCTGACCTTGTCTTGTGACCTTACCCTTAGACCTATTGTTGACAAAACCAACCTTTCAGCCTTTTGACTGACCCTCAACCCATTCACCTCGTATGGTTACATAAAAATAAAAACTATTTCAGATTACTAATACACTGCAACTAGGTCCGTTAGCTATGCAACATACGAGCACATTGATATATTGTTGCATTCATAGTCAGTCAGTGGCAAAGTAAGATGCTGAGATGCTTGTCGGCATCTAAATGTGCACCGGACACGATAAAGTCCAAGCGTATGACTGTAAAGACCCATGTTTAAAAATTAACCATACGACAGTGATCTGTAAGGTGTTACTTTGTCTGTCACTGTATGGTAGATTCCAAAGCCCTGAAAGGAGGATGGCTACGAGTCGGGAAGGTGTGCAAGGAAACTAGCGATGTCTCAGCAGGCGGGCGTCGTGAGGCCAGGCTGTGAATAAAGAGGCTCTAGGGAGTCTCCCGGGATAGAGTGAGAAGCTGTGCAGTGACAAAAGATCAAAGTTGGTGGCTTGTATTTGAAAGGAGGTGGTGGTGGTGGTGGTGGTGGTGGTGGTGGTGGTGATGGGGGTAGTGGTGGTGGTTGTAGTGGTAGTAGCCGAGGTGGTAAAAGTGATCGTGGTGGTGGGGTTAATAGTAGTAGGAGTATTGTAGTAGTACAAGTGGTAAGAGTAGTGATGGTGGTGCTGTTAGTGGCGGTGGCGACGGCGGCGACGGCGATGACAGTGGTGGTGGTGGTGGTGGTGGTGGTGGTGGTGGGAAGACACAAGCCAGGTTGAGAGAAGGCTATATATTTTTACCCATCAATGGTAGGTTTGCTTTCATTCGGTGGAATTGGGTCACTCCTACACCCTGTGAATGCACAGACTTCGATGGACTTTAGAGAGTAGGAAGGAATGAGTCACCTTGGCCACTATAATAGTTAAATCACTCCTTCAGTTCAACTACACGTGGCCGCTAGATGAACTGAAAGAGTTGAAAATCATCGTATGGTATGAAAATCGCGCTGTAATACTGAGGTTCCTATCACGTACCAAAGACAGTATCGCGCAAGCAATACAACTAGTGAAGTCCCAAGAATATTAATTTTATTTCCGATGAGTCTGCATATAACAGCAATACTTCCTATGAATAAGACAGTAAATGTCACTACCACGTGATATAGTGCAGCCTGATGAAGGCAGGCGCGGTTCTCAAACAAATTAATGATCCACTGGCTGTCGTAACTCTGAACTGTTTTTGCAGGAAAGATACGAAACGCAGTGTAAGGTATTCCCAAGTCTCCTCCTCCTCCTACAATTATGTGGGGAAAATTATCGCAAAGATGTAGCTGTTCTCTGTAGGAAGAAACATGGAAAGGTGAGTGCATAATCTTCCCATGTCTATGGCTAATCCTGCATAAACAACAGGGAATCAATCGTAAATATATCAGTGAATCCCGCAAGGTTGCTAATGTGGCATAGGACCAACAGACATTTTGCAGTAACCATCGTCTGTGGTGTGGGAGTTTTTGTACAGACTGTACAACGATATCGTTTTGATCGAGTGCATCATTACGTCTGGTCTTTGCTACCCACCGTCAGGCAATTAGTCTCTTAGGCCCTGTCCCCTGTAGTCTATGGCCTCTCACTTTCTAGGGGGTGGGTGAGGGGAGGTGCTTACGAGACAAGTTGCATGGCGGAGAGTATAGTGGTAATTTATGAACTGAAACCATCATCCATTTTTCCAGCGACAGGACGGAAGATAAAAATGTGTCAGTGCTCAGCACGGAACTGCGTGGTAAGTGTACAGGTGTTTGCCATATAAAGTGTAAAGACGTTGTGTTCTGGGGACTTTTTGCTGTTTATCATCCTATCAGGTTCAAGTTTCAAGGGATGCTGGCAAAAGTGCAAAACAGGAACTGACAACCATTACCATATTTCGACTGGTCAGTTTTCCATAGTTTGGAAAAAATATGAATTAATTTGATATGGCTGTTCAGAGGTTATTTTCTTCACGTTCACAGATATGGAGAGAGAGAGAGAGAGAGAGAGAGAGAGAGAGAGAGAGAGAGTAAAGGTGGAGGGTGAGATACCTAAAACAGAGGCCAAAACTTATAATCGGATCACCTCATACCTACCTTACCTCTACCTTCCTGCCCTCCTTTCCCTTCCCTTTATTCTCCTCCCTCCCTTCCCTTTTCTTAGTTCCTGTCCTTCTCTTTCCTCTCTTCTCACTCTTCCCTGCCCTTTCCTCCCTTCCTCTCCCATTTGTACTGTTCTGTTCTTCCCTAGGTTTCCTCTCCCTCTTCTCCCTTCCTTCTTTCCCTCATCTCCTTCTTCTCTCCCTTCCCTCCTACCCCTCTCTACCTGTTTCTCCTGAATTTCCTACCTCCCTTCCCTCCTACCCCATACGCCTACTTCCCTTCCGTTTCGTTTCCTCCTCTCCCTATTCCTCCCACCCTTCCTTCCCATCCCTTACTCCCCTCCCCACCCCTCGCTTCACCTCCTTTCCTACCTCTTCCATTTGTCCTGCTTGGACTTCATCATTATCTCTTTTTTTCCTCAACTCTCTTAACTTCCCTTCCATCCCATTCCATTTGCTTTTCTATCCTTGCTGCCCCTCCTTCTCTCCTCCCTCTCCCTTCCTTTCCTTCCATTCTCTCCCTTTCCTTCCTTCCCTCCTCTCCATCACATCCCTTCTTTCCCTTCCCCTCCCATCCCTTCCCTCTCTCTACCCTTCCTCCCCCTCCCTCCTCTTCTTTCTCCTTACTTATCTCTGTCCTACACTCTTTCATACGAACACACGACTCCTCCTCCACCCCCACTCCAGCCTCTGAATTCGTCCATCTTTCTGTGTTTATCGCTCTAAATTGGACTCTCTCTCTCTCTCTCTCTTTCTCTCTCTCGTACAGGCAGTTATACGTGACAAAATGGAGGAATACAGAGAGAGAGAGAGAGAGAGAGAGAGAGAGAGAAAGAGTCATATTGGAGTTTACCTGGATATTACTAAGGAAGTGAGGACGTTAAATGTATGATGGTGTTTTTACTGCTTATTTTTCTGTGTCGCAACGCGTTAATTGTGTGACTGATGAACAGTGAGGGGGAACAGGAGGGAGAAGGAAGAGGTGTGAGAGGAGGGAGAGGGAGAGGAAGAGGGACGGGAGAGGGAGGGGGAGGGTATGGGGAAGAATGAGATGGAAGAAGAGAGAGGGATGGGGGGAGGAAGGGGGGAGGGAAGGGGGGTGATGGATGGTGTGGTGGAGGGAAGAAGTGGGGTTTGAGAAGAGTGAGAAAGAAGGGGGTGTGAGAGGAGGGAAGAGCGGTTGGGGGAGAGGTTATGATGGATTTCAGAGAGGGTGTTTGGGGTATGAAAATGGAGTGTGGGGAGGAGAGAAGAGAGAGAGGAAGGATGAGGGGTGGGGGTGGACCTGGAGGAGGGAAGGAGGATGAGGAGAAGGAGATTGTGATGGCTGTAGAAAGGCAGGGAGATGAACAGATAGGAGTATATTTGCATGAATAGACCGATAGATGGGTGGATAGGAGGATAAGCATATGGATAGGCTGACGAATAGATGAGTGAGTGCATGAATGAGTGAGGAGTAATTATATGGATGGACGGATGGATAGATGGATGAATGTAGGGAGTGAACAGTAGATTAAAGTTTTGAATGGTCCGATGGATGGAAGGATAGACAGGAAGGTGACTGAGTGGACTGAGCAATGTACTGATTGACTGATGGATTAATGGACGAATGGATAGAATATGAACCAATGATTAATGGGATAACTGTATGGGTAACCGGATTCTGGATAAACTGATGAAATAATAATTCTCTAAACAGAATTATGGAAGAATGGATGAATAGATAACAGAGTGAATATGTGACAATACTCGAAAATACATGGATGGATCGTTGGGTGGACGGACAAATGGATGACAACACTTTTAATGGATCTTTATATGGATGAATGAACAGATGAAACCATGAATAATAAACGAGCGAATGCAAAAAAGGATACATTGACCGATGGATGGATTGATGAATGAATGGATCAACAGCAATGGGAATAGATGTATGGGATGGTATGTGTGGGTAGAGTTAAGGATGGATGGTGGATAGGCAGAGGGATAAGTATATTGATGAGGGAGTGCATGAAAGAATGAATGTACTCGTGTAATTGGGTGTAAAAGTGCATTTATCTGTATAACTATGTGTGTGAAATGTGCATGAGTAGTTTTGTGTCAGTTAATGTCTAGGGGAATATAAGAACGCATGTGTGTGTGTGTGTGTGTGTGTGTGTGTGTGTGTGTGTGTGTGTGTGTGTGTGTGTGTGTGTGTGTGTGTGTGTGTGTGTGTGTGTTTAAAAGTGGCAATTATTGTTCGAATCCAGTAGGCTAATCCCCTTTTCGCTAATGAAGGGAATGGGAGGGGAGGGGAGGGGAGGGGAGTGACGGCCAGAGGGGAGGAGGGGAAGGACGAAGGGGTGGGGGAGAGAGGAAGAGGGAATGAAAGGGAGATGGGAAGTGAGAAAAATGAGGAAGAAGGGGAGTGAGGAAAGGAGAATGAGGAGCAAGGGGAGCAAGGACAGTAAGGGGATGGGGAAAGGGAGATCAAGCGAAGAGGAAGAGAGGGAAAGGGGAGAAAGGGGAATGAGGGGAAGGAGGAGGGTAATGAGTGAGGGGTGGAGAGAGGGATGGGAGTGAGGGGAAGGAAACACATGGGAATGAAGGCAAGAGAGAGGGGAAAGAGAGGGAAAGGGGAGTGAGGCAAGAGGTTGATGTGGAGTGTGGGGAAGGGAAATATGGGAGTGAGGAAAAGGGGAGCAATGGGAGTGCGCGAAAAAGAAGTGAAGGGAATGGGAGCACGGGGAGTGATATGAAAGGGAGCATGGGGAAGTGATATGAAAGGGTACATGGAGAGTGATATGAAAGGGAGCATGGGGAATGATATGAAACGGTGCATGGGGAGTGATATGAAAGGGTACATGGGGAGTGATATGAAAGGGAGCAAGGGGAGTGAGAGACAGAAAAGTGAAGGTAAGGGGAGCAAAAGGAGTGAAAGAAGAGGAAAGGGAGTGAGGGGAAGGAGAAGGAAAGGGAGTGACAGGAAGGAATGTGAAAGGAAGGGGGAGGAAGGGGAGTGACGGGAAGGGGGAGGTGAGGAATGAGGGGGAGAGGAAGGTGAGTGGGGTAAAGGCGGGTGCTCGGGATGGGAGGGGTGGGAGAGAGAAAATAGCTGGGTGATCTGAATATAATATCATCTGACCTCACACACTTATATATCTCTCTCTCTCTCTCTCTCTCTCTCTCTCTCTCTCTCTCTCTCTCTCTCTCTCTCTCTCATATACTATTTAGGTGCCGTGCAATTAGGATGACGATAAATACTGATTAACAATACTACTTGTAGGACTGCAAATAGCATGCAAGGATTAGATGCATAAAACGTATATTATTTCCTCTGATATTGCGAGATTCAAAAGCCAGAATGTTTTCGTAGCTGGGATTTATTTGCTGACTGGGTGATTGTATTTATTATAGAGGATTAGCGAAAATGTAATAATGCAGTGGAGGAGTAAATTTGTTACCAGGCATTATAATGGTAATGCGCTCACCATCCACTCACTCAATGTAGTGCTGCTCTCGGGTGTCTGCCTTTTCCTTTCCTCTCTCCATTCCTTCCTTCCTCTTCTGTCTTTCTTTACTTCATTCTTTCCTCGTCCTTCTGCCTACGGGTGACTCTACATTCAGTGACAAGCCTAATGGTTTCCTGTACACCAGGAAACCATTTACTACGCTGGGTGGTAACCATAGAACCAAATTTTGGCACCTGGTGGTTTAGTGGGTAATTACAGCACTCCAATCGGATTGAGCCGGTGAAGGTTTATATCCAAGGGGTGGTTGGGGTTATTGCTCATGTAATGCCACTCAGGGATGAGTGAGGCTGGTCACTCTCATCTTAAATGTTAGGACCAAATTGCCTAGCCCCGGGCTTCTACGCTTCTCATGGGGCAACGTAGAATTGGATGATGGATGGATGGATGGGAAAAAAAAAGGTAAATTATACATGTGTGTGTGTGTGTGTGTGTGTGTGTGTGTGTGTGTGTGTGTGTGTGTGTGTGTGTGTGTGTGTGTGTGTGTGTGAGAGAGAGAGAGAGAGAGAGAGAGAAAGCAGGTTGGATCAGAAAATGGAAGGATATGTAGGCCTAGTTTTTACCCTAGGCCTAACTACTTTTTCTCAACCCAAACTGTTATCTCAGGAAAAAAAAAAAAAATTAATGTTTTCCAACCAAAGCACCATCTCTCTCTCTCTCTCTCTCTCTCTCTCTCTCTCTCTCTCTCTCTCTCTATACACGCAAGCTATCTTCACGACCAGATAACCAGGGATAAAAGGGGACAAAAATAATCACTCAGTCAGCCAACCTTGACTTACATACCCGTAAATACTGCGTCCAGATTACATCTAAAATATGAAGCGCCGGTTTAGGGTCAGTATCAGTTACTATTTAATATTGCATACACCACAAGTGGCAAAAGAGCTATATTGTAACTAGCAATATCGATACCTTCCGTTGCATAAGTAGTATATATATATATATATATATATATATATATATATATATATATATATATATATATATATATATATATATATATATATATATATATATATATATATATATATATATATATATATATATATATATATATATATATATATATATATATATATATATATATATATATATATATATGTATATATATATATATATATATATATATATATATATATATATATATATATATATATATATATATGTATATATATATATATATATATATATATATATATATATATAGATATATATATGTAATATACATATATATATAATATATATAATATAAGTGTTAATACTGGGGGTGGGGTTGTAAGGGGTAGACCGAGAAAGACATGGGACGAGGTCATTAAGTGTGACCTTAGGGTTAAGGGACTGAACAGGGAGGCTGCTTGCATTGCGCAGTTGACCCTTGTGCGGTGTGATGCGGTGAAGATCTGTCCGTTCTCCCCTTTGGGGCTAAGATGCGAATGAATGTGTTTGAATGGATGAGTAAATGGAGAGTGAGTCGTCCTGTCTCGGCTACCTCCCTTTCCTTGGGGGAAGCAGCCTAGGTATATAGATATATATATATATATATATATATATATATATATATATAGATATATATATATATATATATATATATATATATATATATATATATATATATATATATATATATATATATATATATATATATATATATATATATATATATATATATATATATATATATATATATATATATATATATATATATATATATATATATATATATATATATATATATATATATATATATATATATATATATATATATATATATATATATATATATATATATATATATATATATATATATATATATATATATATATATATATATATATATATATATATATATATATATATATATATATATATATATATATATATATATATATATGTGCCCACTTTACTAATAGACAGATACGGGTTTAAGGGTAAATGCAGATAAAACAAAAGTGATGATATCTAGGGTTGCTGGCGGTACTGTCAAAGACGAGGGAGAGTGGCCATGTGCAGTTTGCCACAAGGGCGTGGGAAGTAATTCCATCTTGTGCGGTGTGTGTGATAAATGGGTGCATAAGAGATGTAGTGGTATCAGAGGTTGACTGCGAGATAATGCTGATTTTATGTGTACGGTGTGCCGGGGTGAGCAGGTGGAGATCGTCAGACGTGAAAGGATTGAATTTGCTGGTGAATCTCTTGAGTGTGTGGAAGAGTTTTGTTATTTGGGAGACATGTTGTGGGCTGGAGGTGGGGCTGGAGCTAGCTCTGTGGCTAGGGTGAGAAGTGGTTGGAAGAAGTTCAGGGAGCTCTTGCCTCTCCTGACATTGAGAGGGCTCTCCCTACGTGCTAAGGGGTCTTTGTATGCAGCATGTGTTAGGAGTGTAATGCTGTATGGCAGTGAGACCTGGGCAGTGAAGAAGGAAGACATTCGCCGGCTCAGACGTACAGAAATGACAATGATTAGGTGGATGTGCAGTGCGTCCCTGCGTCCAAGGCCTGGAGGGGCTGGGTTTACAATGGAAGAGTTGAGAGGTAGGATGGGACTGGAGTGTA
Organism: Coenobita brevimanus; assembly: GCF_032717465.1. Classification (NCBI taxonomy): domain Eukaryota; kingdom Metazoa; phylum Arthropoda; class Malacostraca; order Decapoda; family Coenobitidae; genus Coenobita; species Coenobita brevimanus. The sequence continues at coordinate 20,899,897 of NC_136978.1, forward strand.
TTGGTGTTGTGATGAGGAGAGGTAGATTGAGGTGGTTTGGACATGTGGAGAGGATGGGGGATGATAATTGGGTGAGGAAGGTGAGAAGTGTTAATACTGGGGGTGGGGTTGTAAGGGGTAGACCGAGAAAGACATGGGACGAGGTCATTAAGTGTGACCTTAGGGTTAAGGGACTGAACAGGGAGGCTGCAATGGATCGTGCAGCATAGAGAGCCGCCATTAGGTGACCAAGGCCGACACATGCAAGCATGTTGGAGCCTTTAAAAACGAAACGATACTGCCTGATTCCTACATTACCTTCAATGCAACCAATATTTCTGTCTCTAATTGCACTAAAATTCAAGGTGTTTTGCATAACAATACCTTCAGCTGGATCTCTCATGTAAGATTACTTGCTAAAATCGCCTAAAAGAAACCTGGATTTTTGTACAGAATCCGTAACTTCGTCTTGACGAGCAGTGGGCTATACGTTACAAGAGTCACGTGCGTTATCATATGGAATACTGCTCACCCTTGTGGAGTGGATGTAGGGTGGATGCAGTAAAACAACTGGACAAGATTCAGAAAGTTACAAGAATAATTAGTAATCCAGTAATTACAAAATTGAGCTGCCTCCCCTACAAGTAAAAAGGAATGTTGCCTCCTTTACATTATTTTCAGGATATTTTAATGGCAAATGCTCAGACGAAGTTGCATCTACTGTGCCACCTCTCCAAGCCTTCCCCCGTGCTACAAGGGCTTCTGGTGGCGCTCATGACTGGACTGTCACACTACCATATTGTAAAGCTTCTACCTATCTGAATTCCTTTATTCCCCGAACAGCTTCACTCTGGAATTAACCCCCCCCCCCAGATTAGCCTCTCCCCAAACTGCAAAATGCAACTGTTCATGTCTAACTCTTACGGATTTTTTAAAATGAATGGAAAACGCCTGTAATTTGGTGAATGGTATGTTGCTAGACAGGTAGGTAGAGAGACAGATAGATAGATAGACAGACAGATAATATTTTTCCCTCCTCTGTTCATCTTCTGTACAAAAAAAAAATGTTATTACCTGGATGAAACTATTGAGCGTAACTGATATATGCCGTTTACACTCTAACTTCTATGTGCTGATTTCAAGCAAAAGTTGATGGGGGATAAGTTATTCCTACGCGTGATATCTATTACTCGTATGTACTATAATTCCACGTGTATTTTTGTAAATATGTAAAGCTGATTTAGAAATACAAAAAATGCAAGACTACCATATACTGCATATCCATTGTCTAGGATGTGATTTCATTTTTATGATAATTTTTGCGTTACCTGTAAAATATTTTCCCGACATCGCATTGGTGCAAGCTCATCCATGTATGTATTTTTCCAGTAAGGACATTCTCGGAGGGTCTGGAGGGCTGGGAAGTGTCCGTACTAGCCTGTTCTTAAAACTTCTGTAATTCATCAACTTCACAAATTTGATAACGAGGCTCTCCATTAATTTTAAGGTTGGAACACTCAAAGGGGACCAGGCCCCCCCCCCTCTCTCTCTCTCTCAAGCTATCTTCATGGCCTGATAAGCAAGCACTATAAGTGGTATAAACGCAATCATCCACTTGGCACTGAATGACAAACAGCATTGCCAGATTACCTTACTTATCTACCTTTCCACATGTCTGTCTATCGATCTGTCTATCACCCCGTCTACCTGTCTGCTTACCTATCTATCTATCTACTCAACTATTTAGCTTATCTATCTATCTATTCATCTTTCTAATTATCTTTGTGACCAGATAACCAAGTATTTTACGGTTGACAAAATTAATCACCCATACCCTCAATCTTGCCTGACACAAGCGGTATGGCGAGATTATCCTGCCTGTGTTTCGGAATCTGCGGATCATTATTGTATCATCCAGCATTTGCCTGACGTGCTCATGTAAAAGGATTAGCCGCATAATCGCTTTTAAAACTGCAGATCACTCGTCCAAAAAATAGGATCATAGAAAACAAAGTCGTGTGTGTGTGTGTGTGTGTGTGTGTGTGTGTTTATATCTGTCCACTGTTGTATGCATATGTGTGCGAAAAAAAAAAAAAAAAGTTTGTGTTTATGAACAGCCTGTGTTTTTATGGGTGAAAGTGTTTCTGGATTATAAACTGTTGTTTGTAAGTGTGAGGGTGAGGGCAGGGGTTTAATGTGTGTGTGTGTGTGTGTGTGTGTGTGTGTGTGTGTGTGTGTGTGTGTGTGTGTGTGTGTGTGTGTGTGTGTGTGTGTGTGTGTGTGTGTGTGTGTGCTATGTATGTACTGTACAGTATATTACTATGTGTATATATCTGAGAAAAAACTTTGTAATATGAGAAGCCTAAGTTTTTGTATGGGCGATAAATGTTGTCCAGGTCAGTGTTTTGTCTATCTATCTATTGCCAGACGCCTTAATCCCGTACGGGGTGGCCAAAAACAAATCGCCACCACGTCGCCCTGTCCCCGGCCATTTCACTGCCCTGCTCCCAACTCACACCCCCCTCTCTCATATACCACTCCACTCCATCCCTCCATCTCATCCTCGGCCTCCCCCTCCATCTCCCCCCCTCCACCTCACTCACATACACTCTCCTCGCCAGCCTCTCACCCTCCAGCCTCTCCACATGGCCAAACCACCTCAGTGTGTTCCTCCTAATGCTTTCCATCACATCCACATTCACACCACAACGCTCCTTTATATTCTCATTTGTCAGTCTGCCTCCCCATGTGACTTCACAGGCTCCTCTTAAATAACTCATTTCCACTGCTCTCAATCTTGACTTGTGTCCTTCCAACAACGTCCAAGCTTCACTTCCATACGTTAGAGTTGGTATCACAATACTGTCATGTAGTAACTTTTTCACTTCCATGTTCACTTCCATGTTTCTTATCACTGCTTTCAAGGAACCAGCAACCTTTCTTCCTTGTTGTACCCTTTCAAACACTTCACCCTCCAAACTTCCATCCTTACACATCACACTTCCCAAGTAATTAAACGCACTCACATTTTCCATTTCCTCACCATCCAACCTCACTGTACATTCACTGACTTCACCTCTCTCAAAGACCATCACTTTACTCTTCCCTACATTCACCTTTAGATTCCGTTTCTTACACACTCTCCCAAACTCATCCACCAAGCCTTGCAGCTCCCCTTTGCCTTCACTTAACAACACAGTATCATCTGCAAACAACTTAGGCAGACGAAAGTCCTCATTAAAAAGAAATTGCATATTGAAGTTCCGTTGCTGCTTATAAATGTATTAGCTTCCAGTTCACAGTACTGGTAGTTGTATGTAAAATGATTGTCCTTTATTGTAAAATAGCATTTTTGTGCCTCCTTATTTGTTGTTAAATCATCAGTATGATATACAGAATTTTTGCATTAAAATTCCCCTGCCATTGATAAAGTTGAGTTGCCATTTCTTAATTAATCATTCTTTCCTTTTCCTTCTGCCTGTGGGTGACTCTACACTGAGTGACAAGCCAAATGGTTTCAGGTACACCAGGATACCATTTACTGTGCTGGGTGGTAACCATATAACCAAATTATGGCAGCTGGATGTTTAGTGGATACTTAAGGTGCTCCAATTGGATTGAGTCTGTGTAGGTTTATATCCAAGGGATGGTTGGGGTTTATTGCTCATGTAGTGCCACTCAGGGATGAGTGAAGTCTCTATTTTCCTTTCACACTTTCCTGTAAAATGTCCACGCCAGTTTTTCTATACTGCGTGGTGTTCTTTCTGACTTTTTCCTGCCGGCTTCAGCTGGAGGGTTTGGAGGGCGGGGGAGAGCCTTCTTCTTTGCAATCCTTATCTCATTCTAGTAGTTCAGTTACTCTTCTAGGAGCTGCCTAGCATGGGCCAACCAGCCTAATGCAGTTATCCTCTCTTCTTATGTTCTTATGAATTCAGCGTAAGCCCCGTAGTACCAGAGAGGTTAATGGAGGCTGTATCTAACTCCTTACATGTTAAACTGTCTAATCTCAGGTGGATAAAATCATCTGGTGGTAGTAAGAATAAAAAAAAAAAAGTCACCTGACTGGACGGGCTACCTAATACTCGTACCTGTTTCAGTGCATGCCAGGTATATGTGAATGTATAATGCTTTGTTGCTGTTGTTGTTTTGATTGGATGATAATTTGAATTAAGCCATAGCCACTCTCTTGCCGATCAACCTACAATGATCACTTTCACTAGGTATATTACCTCCATACTGTGCCACCTCCCACCATCATTCTCGCCCTTCTGCCCGTCCCCCCTCCCCATCCCTTTTTAAATCACACATCAAATTTATCAAGAGAAACCTGGTCCGGCACACAGCGTCACCACTAAAGCAACACCCGTACAGGGAGTTTCCAAACACTACCCTCTCTCACTAAGGCCACTCCAACATCCACTGCCCTACCTTGTACCTCTTTTATTACCTCATCCATGTACAGATTGAACAACCATGGAGACATGACACATCACTGTTTCAACCCAACATTCAAAGAGAAAAATTCACTCAGTTCACCATCCACACGCACTGCAGCCTTAGCACCATCATACATACTCTTCACAGCATTCAACAACTTCCCATCAACTCCATATATTCTCAATACTATCCACAATCCTTATCTATCCACCCTGTCATATGCTTTCTCCAAATCCATGAAGGCCGCATACAACTTCTTTCCCTTCTCTAGAAACTTTTCCACTAAAGATCTAAGGATGAATATCTGATCCACACAACATCTTCCCTTCCTAAAGCCACCCTGTTTTTCTCCAACTAATTCCTCTGTTATTTCCGTAACTCTGTCAGTAAGTATCCTACCATACACTTTTCCTATTACACCAAGAAGACATATGCCCCTATGATTACCACACAATTCTTTTTCCCCTTTTCCTTTGTACAAGGGAATAATTATACCTGATTTCCAATCCTCCGGGACTCTACTTTCCTCCCAGGCCAATCTGCACATCTTCCACATCCATTCTACTGTTATCTCTCCCCCATGCTTTAGCATTTCACCACACTCAGTGTTTTGTGTTGTGTGTGTGTGTGTGTGTGTGTGTGTGTGTGTGTGTGTGTGTGTGTGTGTGTGTGTGTGTGTGTGTGTGTGTGTGTGTGTGTGTGTGTGTGTGTGTGTGTGTCCCTTTGACAAATGCCCCCCTGTAATGGTGTAAGGTAATTAATGGCACTGATCGACCAGCCATTTGCGAGTCATCCCCGTTTTTTATGTCCATACAGTATTTCACTCGCCGATAAATGAGGACCAAAGAATTATCAGTGATCTTTATTTGTATTATTACCTCCACCAACGAAGTTGGAAGAGGTTACGTATTCATCAATGTCTGTAAGTCTGTCTGTCTCTCTGTCCGTACGATATCTCCGAAAGTTCTCTATGAATTTCAATGAAATTTTGTGGAAAGGAGGGCCATGGGCCAAGAAAGAATTGATTAAATATTGGGGTGGATCTGGAATCGGATCCAATTTCCACGGATCCGGATCCGGATCCTTTTTAATGGCAATGGCACTGGCAGAGATATGCGCTCTCTGAATGCTTTTAAGTTATTATTGAAGCTTCCACACTTCCTCATACATTCAAATTAGAAATCAATTAGTATTCTTTTCCCCCGTATCATATTTCACTCTAGGATAAGTGGAGGTACACACATTTCACCACTCCCTTCACACCCATTCTCTCTACGTAACCATACCATCTAAGCACACTCTCATCGACTCTGGTGTCCACAAACTCTACTCGGCATCTTTCATGAATCACAATTTTCCTTATCCCGTCCACACTCAGCACACGACACACATACCTCACCAGCCCCACTTCTTCTGGTCTTACTCTACTGTAGACTTTTCATGTTCGTGCCAGTTTGAGCAGGCACTAACACTCCAAGCCAGTCTCTCGCAGCCGGCACACTCCGATCTCTATTTCTGTTCCGGGCTTTCATAACACCAACCACTTTCTTTCCCTGTGCCACTCTACTTTCCACTTTTTTTTGCACATTTACCTATCTTTTCAGTTACCACACACCCAGGTACTTAAACCCTCTCACCAGTTCAAGTCTTTCTCCTTTCACGGTAATATCATACTGGGAGTCACCCTATCTCTCAGCAAGCATCACTTTACTCTTATCTACATTTACTTTCAAAGCACGACGCTCACAGATATCTACAAAACTCTGAACCAGTCTGCCAACCTTTTGTCCACTATTTTCAGGGAGCGCTGCATCGTTTACATACATCAGATCTCAGATACTCCCTCCTTCATCATTCATTACCAACGCCATCCCTATCTACATGACTTGTGTTTTTACCTCCCTCATAACCTCATCCAGATATGTATTAAACAACCATAGGGACATCACTCAACCTAATCTCATGCCAACACTAATCTTTACCATTAATGCAGATGCCCACTTACCCTTACACAAGCATCGCAGTCATCATAAATACCCGCTACCGCATTCATTGCTTTACCATCCCCACCATACCTGCACATAACACTACATAATCCCTCCCTCTTTACCTTGCATGTTTTTTTTTTTTGTTTTTGTTTTTCAGATCCATAAATGGAATAAATAAATATTGGTCCTTTTCACAAGCCTTCTCCGCTATCTGTCTTACTGCAAATATCTGATTCACATATCCTCTACTACTACTATTACTACTACTACCACTACAACAACTTATTATTATTATTATAATTATTATTATTATTGTTATTATTATTATTATTATTACTATTATTATTATTAATGATGTTATTATCAAGACATCATTATTATCATGATGATTTCTGTTTTCATATAGCGTGGACCAGTGAAAAGCAGGACTAGATTATTATATTCTCATTCAGTATTTAACCGTGGGATGAATGGGACCAAGTAATGTTACGAAGTCATTATGATCTTCAGCCAGGGGACGCAATTGTGTTTTTTTGGTACCACCAGACTGACTCAATTTAGAGACCGCCATTGTAGCTATGGAGATAATGAAGGCTTCATGTAACTCCTTCCAGTTACGAAAGTCTTTCCTAAGCTAAAGTAAATCGCCTGTATACAGTAAGGTGATTTTAAAATACACCATCGTGTTGAAGAGATTGTGAAGGTAGGCTGCGTGTCCACCATTCATACAGCGCTACATTCATGTGACAACACTAAGTGACAGGCCAAATGGATTACTGTAACCCACGGAATTAATTACTGAGTTGGGTGGTAACCATATGACCTCTCCCTTTGGTGGGAGAGAAAGGATATTCCCCAGCATATTCCCTGCAAACCTGTCAGTAAAATGAGAGGGTCGGCAAGGCTTAGCGGTTCCCCAGCCTCTATTCCTACTCGTTGGCAGTGTTACAGCCTCGAATATGGGTCCAGCATCTGTAATAAGTAGGTTCCTGTTTACTTCCTCACTCAACTTGCAGGTGGGATGATGATGATGATGATTAGTAAGTAGTAGCAGTAGTAGTAGTTCCAGCTCTTTTGATGTTCACTGGAAACTAGGAGAACACTTCAGGCTTTTGTAAGGCCATGCAGTATTTCACTGTGGAATGAAGGGGGCCTAACTAATGTGATGTAATTTTTATGACTATCAACATTATCTCACTTTCCATATCTCGTGGTGCGTTTTTTTTTTTTTTTTTTTTGCTATAGTGCATTATTTCTCTCCATGGTTCGTATTACTTTACAAATGGTCACAATATTTTAACTGTAGACTCCACTACTATCACTATTGCAATTTCTATCCCGCCTGATGCACTGAATATCAGAATGAATTAAGTTTTTGTTTTCCTATATTTGACTCTTCTCAAAGCGTCATGATTTGCAATTAGTCATAATTTTAAATGCCGTTTTTATTTTCTTGCATCTGAAACTGTTTTTATTTTCTTGCATTTTAAACTGACTTGATGAATTAAATCCATATCTGACTAATGGTGTGTTATTTAAATTAACTTTAGATCGAGCCAGAAGAACTGTTGCAGGTTTTGTGAAAGCTTAACTATATTCTTTATCTTACTTTCCATTCATCCATGTCAACTGACGACTTTAAAAGATCATGGCGATGGTAGGTTTTCATTACAAGTTTCTGTTTTCCTTTTTTGGGTTGCAAACTGGGTAGGAAGTCATAATGTGTGTGTGTGTGTGTGTGTGTGTGTGTGTGTGTGTGTGTGTGTGTGTGTGTGTGTGTGTGTGTGTGTGTGTGTGTGTGTGTGTGTGTGTTTATTTATGAGTTCCTGTATCTGTCGTCCGTCACTCACCTCCTAACACACACTTACATCTGGCACATGTTGTTGCATCGTCATTGTTCAAGTAACTGCTCTGTCGACATAAAGCATTTCAGTTCGCTTGCAGTGTGCCCAGTGCAAGTTCGTGGCATAAAGTGGTAAAAATAGGGTTAAGTTTTCACTTTCCACTTACTTTTTGAAATGAACACTGAGTAGGTATGATATTTTGTATGGTTCTTATTAAGCGACTTTTCCTTCTGCATATGCAATTTTAAACTGTACAGAAGTCTATGTACATTTTATTTTGTAATGGAAAATTAAAGATTCCGTTATTTCTAATCGTTACACTCCCCATTACTGCTTCATATCAAAGCATACAAAAAATACCGCTAAGTTTTTATGACGAGCAAATTCCCTGATGGTGTAAATACTAGTGATATTAATTCATGCTTTTTTTTTTTTTTTTTTTTTTTTTGACTGATGAGTTCCACACGAGGTGAAATATATACTACAAATCATTAATATTATTTAGCTATTCTGATAGAATTCTATAGAGGTTGTGTAAAACCTTCTGCCTGTGTTGTGAGATGCCAGGTATAATAACAGACTGACCCACGCTTGCTTCCTTGTTCATGTTGTTGTTCTTTTTTCTGACTGGAGAAAACTTTCGTTCACACCATCACCTCAGATACAGTGTTCTAACTACAATAACCATTTTCATTGGCTGTTCTACTCCTGCCTTGCCCCACCGCCCACCACCATCCCAGGCCGCCCCACTCACTTCTCTCTGCCCACCACACCGTTTTTCAGTCTATCCCCCGCCACCCTTCCAACACAGTTTCTGAGAGGAATCTCCTTCCCACCGGCACACCCGGCCCACCACCCAACACCGACCCACCCTATCCTGTTCTTCCACCCACTGTTTGCTCCCTCACTGAATACTCAATTTTTCGGCAACCACAGAACCGGTTGAGCTGAGATAATGTACTCATACATGATACTCGCTTCATGTACTATGGGTCACAAAAGCACCGGTGCGCAGAGGGTCCGATGCCTACCGAAAACATTCACACAACTGCGTACATTACCAACGTCTCACTGTGTATGAAGAATGTCTGTTTATATAAACATTTGCTATATGTCTGCAAGTGGATCTTGAACTGGGCTCTCTTTTGTATTGTTTTTGTTTTATTCTTGGAAGGAACGGTTTGCGGGCTCCTGGCCTTTGGGTCCTTCTTTCTTGCATTAAAAAAAAAAAAGTTGGCGATATATGACACCTCCCGACATGGTAGGTCGGACACCAATGTTTCAGTGACCTTCGTTCTGTGGTCCCTGATGTTTCACGCATAAAGTGCACCGATACTTTTGTGACCCATAGTACAGTATGAGGCGTGGCCGAGTCGGTAGAGAGGTGGTTTGCTGTCCCAGTGGATGTAGATTCTAATCCCGTTTGAACAGGGAACAATTTCATGGATTTGAATCTTGTTAAAGTACAATTTACTGTACTACCATGATACCGGCCGACATTTCATAAAAGCACCCCTGTTAATACCAACACACCACTCCTGTTTGTGACAGCCCTGGCATACATTCAATACGGACGGTGGGTGTTAACACCGAAGTGGTGACATGTGGAGGTATGAGGTACGTAGCAGGACTCGTGGGCCTAAGGGAACGGGCTCTTAGCCTATGTTCATAGTCGGACAAACACACCTGTAAATATATATATATATATATATATATATATATATATATATATATATATATATATATATATATATATATATATATAAAGAGAGAGAGAGAGAGAGAGAGAGAGCAAATTTTCAGTCGAGGGGGCGAGGAAGGCCCCACCGAGGCTAAGCGTGGGAGTGGCTGGGCAAAGCTGTCACAATGTAAATTATGATGCTCTATTTTTGTCGCTCAAGCACTCTGATGCAAATGGTTTCCTACCGGGTTGGCCATGGAAGACCACTTTTACCTTTCTCTTCCATCAAACTCTGCTTTCCTTTCAAATGGACGGAACTGCTACTTTGACGATTTTTTCATTTTTTTCCCTATGATAAACACTGAAATAAATAAAAAAATTTGCCTAGGTTGATCTAAGTATTTTTTTTATCATTAGACTTTCTGAGCGCGCGCACACTCAAGTCGTCCAGGTGTGGATGCCTTTACCTGGTTTTAAGTATCTCTTAACACTGTCGTGCCAGTAAGGTTAATTTCTGACACACGCCGTCACAAGAACAGCCTGAATTTAAACTAAGTAGCTGTATTGATATGATCGCCCTGAAGAGACCTAAAACTACGGGAGAGACCTGAACTGACATGTTTCTGAAAACCATTACACTGATCGTCTTGATTTTACACACACACACACACACACACACACACACACACACACACACACACACACACACACACACACACACACACACACACACACACCATGCGAACGACCTGAGGCAGCTGCTTAAATCGATGTGACTGACTTTACACTGACCTTAAATTATTTCTATTAAACTAAACTAGGCCTATCGCCCACAGACCAGAAATAATCTCTTGTGACTGGATATGAGTGAAAGGAACTACTGTAGATTTGTAGAACAAAAGTATGCTGACCTGAGTGGCTGTTCCTGGCCCTGATGAGGCCTGAGTAAACTTATTTTTTAACTCCATGACCCTGAATCGCCGTCCCTAACCGTCAGTGGATTATGGAGAACCAGAATATACCTACATAGACTGAAATGCCATGTTAGCTGTGCATGACCCTTATCTGACCTGAATGACCCTAAAATGACCTGAATGACCTTAACTTGACCTATATGACCCTAAAGTGACCTGAATGACCCTAAACTGACCTAAATACCCTAATCTGACCTGAATGACCCTAAACTGACCTAAATTACCCTAATCTGACCTAAATGATCCTAAACTGACCTAAATGACCCTAAACTGACCTAAATGACCCTAAACTGACCTGAATGACCATAAGCTGACCCGAATGGCCCTAAACTGACCTGAACAGACCTATAAGGGGCCGGAATGAACCTGATATGGCACTGATGAATCACACTGGACCTAACTGGCCTTGAAAGTATCCAATTAGCTCTGAATAACCCTGAGGTAATTTGAACTGACCTGCCTGAGCTGCAATGGACGTGAAGAACCTGTTTGGACTCGAGGTGGCACGGCTGAACCTAAACTCCTTCACTCCGATAACGCATTATTTCATTCTTGCCTCCTCCCCAAGATTTTGTTCGGCTCTAGAGAGATTAGTAAAGAGGCTAACCACAAACCCCCTCACTGCCAGCTACCTCTCCCTACGGTTAAGAAAATCGTTTGTAAGTTGCAAGATTGAAAAATAAAATACGTCACAGGATTGAAGGGGTTAGGTGTCGTGGATATTTCCGAATTCATCTAATATTCCTGCATGATTCTGACATGATTTAAGTGAACTTAGGCTGAAATGACTGAGTTGGACTGGACTGGAAGAGACTGAATAGAAATTAATACCTGCAATCCGGTGACATGCTTTTATATTCTACTCTTGCTTCCACCCCACTTTTTTTTTTTTTAATCTTAGGAGAGATTTTGAATTGCAGGCGCTTAGTATAACGTTAATCAGCCCCTTCAGTACCAAAGTCCTTTTCCAGGTTCACTCAAATCATCTGGAATCATTAAGGCTATTTAAAGTCGTCGCAGACTTCAATGAATGATGTGGAATGAACGTAATGGAAACTGAATAAACCTACTGTATGTGGAACTAAACAGTCTTCAACTGACCGAACTGGACCCAAAGGAACCTGGTTGGACCTTAACAGACGTAGTCTGACGAGGCAAAAAATAAATAAATAAATAAATAAAATATTTGATTGATGTGCGTGGATGCAACAGAGAAATCTGAATGGACGTGCAGACCTGAACACACTAGGAGTGGAATGGCCTGATATGATTCGTGAAGGATGTGGAGTAAAGAAGTCTAGTGGTGAAGAATGTAGATATGGGAGCTTGTATAGTAAGACCACAGAGAGAATGAATAAAACTAGATGGTTCTATATATATATATATATATATATATATATATATATATATATATATATATATATATATATGAGAAAATTGAATGGCGGCAGGAGGTGGGGTAGATCAAGAAGAGGGTGACTGCATGGGGTAATTGATTGTATGAGAAAACGAGGCATTAAATGAAGAGACTTAGGAACTGACCAGGGACTGGTCTGAAAGGATGAAGAAGGTATGGAGATGCACATGACAGTTTTTGCACCCATATCGTAACTTGATCAACGATGAAATTGTCCTGCCTCACATATGTATAAGAAACACAAAAAGGATATATATATATATATATATATATATATATATATATATATATATATATATATATATATATATATATATATATATATATATATATATATAAAGTGCATTGTTTTCATGGTGAGATGAGGCGAAGACTTTGAATTATACTGTGTCTGAGTTGCCGTAAGAGATGCTGTATGCAGATGCCTTGGGAATACCTGCTGATAGTAAGGAGGGTGTTGTGTAGAAATTTAGGAGGAAGAGTGCTCAGTCAAGCGGTTTTGGAGTCCATGTATGGATGGGGGGTGTTATGGTTAGTGGGGTGTACAGGGGCGCATTGGCGATGAGTGGATAGTGGCCATGCCGTATACTGGAAGGAGGTTGGTAGTAGCTCCATCTTGTGTGGTGTTTGTGGAGGGAGGGCCTTTCAGCGTATGGATGAGTTTTCCTCCTTACAAGACAGAAAGAGTGCAACGAGTGTTGCGGAAGCTAATGTACCTGTATTGCAAGAGTCAGAAGTGGATATACGATGCGTAGAGAGCTGTTGTTCCTTCTGGGAATTAAGGGAAGCTTAAGATTCTGTATTAGTAGTGTAATGCTGTATCATAATGAAACATGGACAATAAAGAGGAAGGCCCTCGCAGAACTGAGCAAAATGAAATGAAAATAGAGGTAGGTGTGTGGTGTAGTGTTTGTGAGGGATGGAGGACGTGTGCAGATTTTAGAGAACGCTTGAGCATGGATGGTGACCTGATATGCAGTGATGGGTTGGGATGGTTTGGTCACGCTTAGATATTATGTGAGAGTAGCTGGCTGAACTGCTGTACTGTAAAGACCTAAGCGTGGAAAGAAAAAACCCTCTTGGTAGAACATGCAAACATGATAATTATGGAGTATTGGGAAGGGATATGAAACTTAGCGGACTTGGCCAGAATGTTGCGGGAGATCGTGCAGCTTGGAAAGCAGCCATCAGATTTCATATAATAATAATAATAATAATAAAAATAATAATAATAATAGATTATGCAAGCATGAAAAACTGATATACACGAATACAAGTAAGTACATATGTATATAAACAACTATGTGGCATAAGGGTTAGGATGTTTTGACGATGCTGTTGCTTCTGATGATGATGATCAGCATCATGATAATGGTGAGATTCATGATGATAAGCTACTTTCATCACCAGTCCAATTTTCCAATAGAACTGAACGACGGGAAAGCAGTGACGGCTCCATGCAGAAAATATAATCCGTGTAGCAGAGAGGAGGGACAGGCACATCAACACCTGCTCGCTTCAACCGCCATCACCATACCGGTCTCGCCTCCCCCTGCACCATCATAGTTTTCACTTCACCACCATACTGCTCCCATTATCACCACCATCAACATCATTGTTTTCATTTCACCACATTGTTCCTACCACCACCACCACCACCATCATCATCTATACACTTCTCTCACTTCCACCCCATCCACATCCCTACATTACTCTCATCACCAACAGTGCCATCACTAACGGCAACCCCACCACCACCACACCACTACCATTATACCCTCCCCCCTTGCCATCATCCTTGTCCTGCAGCCGCCCACTGTAGTATTATACGGCCAATCTGTCCCCATATAATATTTTAGTCTCCCTCAAACCAAATTTTTTTTCAGCAGAATACCACCCACTCATACCACAAGGTTACTTGCTTTTTTTTTTTTTTTTTTTTCCCCTCATCTCATAGCTCTCTCCTCCCTCTACACTGGCCGTCACAGGGGCCGAACCTACATGCTATACCCCTCCTACCCACACACAACCAACATACCCAATTACACTTACCTACCCCCCCCACACACACACACGTAGCAGATTTAGGTTTAATTTCACTTACATAAGAATATCCATGAAAAATACCACCCTTCCTTACCATTCACAGTAATCATATCTAGTAATAAAAAAATACAGTGAGATCGATTATGTTATTTTCTTCATAACTGTTGCCTGACACGTGTCCACAGTGATCCCAACGACCAATAAACTAAAATGTTGCTTGCCTGCCAATACTTACATAACAGGAAACTTTGCTTAATTTCCCGACTGTACCACACTGTGGAGTAACCATCGTGAGGTTAGTGCTGTGCCATGCTCTGGGTCTTGAGAAATCAGAAGAGGCAGGTTCGATTCCCACTGCGTCCTGAAACATTTCAGAGTCCCTCTCGCATCCCCTCTTTAACCTCTCTCTCTGCCACATGCATTCATATCTCTATTCGGCTCAGTAACCATGTTTCCCTGAATGTTAGAGACGGTCTCTGAGTGCTAAGTTAAGAGCACACACGAAGGAAAAGGTACTGCATTCAAAACTTAATGAGGTCTTTTGTGTCCAATAACTCAGCCCCAGGGTAGGGTTGAAATACGTCCGCGTTCCGACCTCTTAGATCTCAAGCACAGTCCTTGAAACATGTGACTAACAAGAGAAAAAGAGGCACAGGTCTCCATCCATACGAGTAGTTTAGACTGATAGAGCAGCATCACTAACTCTGCTTTGTTTCATGCTGTCAGTCACATTGCCCTTCCAAGCAATGTGAACACGCTCTTACACTTTTTTAAGAAACAATAATTCCTTTCAACTTAAAAACTGAGCATCGTTCACATAAAGTTTGTAAGCTTGTTCGGGAGGAAGGTGTAGGGGAAGAGAACAGGCTTAGAGAGGAAGAGGGATGGAGATGACTGGAGAGAAGAGGAAGGAATAATGATATAGAGGGGTAGTGTGCCGGTAGTGCAGGAGGCCTCTGATGATGAACAGACAAGCGAGGGACAGGGATGCGGGTGACTGAGTAGCCTAGTATCGTACTGAACACACCTCGCAACGAAAAAGTCGCGAGTCCGATTCTCATGCAGGTTAGACTCTTCGACAACATTTAGTTTCCCCTTGTCCGTGTTCACCAAGCAGTATAACTGGGGACCCGGATGTTCGATGGTTCCGTGTAGTGTTCAACGGAAAGATCGATACATGGCAGAGACTGACTGTCTGCCCTAATGGTCTACATGTGGTCGATGGGCATTAATACTAAGCCGTCTCTTCTCCGTAACGAACAGACAATTAACAGACAGCCTGGAGACATAACTCACAAAGAAGGGAACAAAAAACCCTGACAGATGACCCACAAACAAACAAAGGACTGACAACCAAACTGAGGACGACCCAGACAAGTAGATAACAGATAAACGACAAACACTTCAAACAGCCTACAAACGACTCAAGGAAAGTCTCTCACGGACAACACACCCCACAGACAAATCCACCAAAACAGATCTCCAAAACACAAATCCTCAGACAATTCCTCCCAAAACAACCCCCTGTCAAATCCTCCCAAAACAACCCCCTGTCACATCCCCCACAAAGAACCAAGAGTCAATTCTATATAAATATATCCACTACAGAAAAGTCCCAAGACAAAGCCCACAAATAAATCCTCACTCTCAAACCTCCCACAGATAAACCCAGACAAATCCCCATAGCCGAATTTCACAGATTCCAACAGACAAATCCTTATAAACAAGTCTCTCATAGCCAAATATCCACACAGAAAGCCATACAGACTAATTTCCGCAAGTTCCTCCGCGAAGGCAGTCCCGAGAAGACCCATACTTAGTGCATATCCATTGCACAAGGGTCATTTAGCCAACTCATTTTTTTCTTAGTCTCAGTTTTATCCTAGAATACGACCATCATTAGT
This sequence comes from Coenobita brevimanus, assembly GCF_032717465.1. Taxonomy (NCBI): domain Eukaryota; kingdom Metazoa; phylum Arthropoda; class Malacostraca; order Decapoda; family Coenobitidae; genus Coenobita; species Coenobita brevimanus. The sequence goes on from NC_136978.1 coordinate 20,916,167, forward strand.
CTGCGTTATATCCAGGTCTTCAACTGTATTGCTGAATGTAAAGGGAAAAGGGGTAAGCAATCTCTTGTGCCACCCACTCTCAGGTCAGGGGTTTATGTAGCAAAGCCTCGATCATCTGCTTCACAGGGCTTCGTTTGGGGGACTGAGTTAGGCCAGTCTCCATAATAATCCTCCATCTATTCGTTCATCTATCCTTTCATCCATTAGTTCATCCATTTGTCTCTTTGTTCATCCATCAGTCCTTCCATTCGCCAGTCCAATGATTCATTTTTTTCTGTCTTCCTCAATCCATCTATCCATCCCATCCATTCGTTCGCTGATCATCCACCAATCCATCCATTCATTCATCCAGGTTTCATCAACTTATATATTTTCACCATCCCTTCGTCCATCCATCTTCCATCACTCTGCACATTCATTTTTTTCTATCTATCTCTCCATTCATTCGGTCATCCAATCATTCATCCAGCCATTCTTTCACCCTTCTATCTATTATCGGTAGCCCATCCATCCATAGACTCTTTTATCCATTCATCTTCCATCAACCTGTCCATTTTTTCATTCATCCATCCATCTTTCCATCAACCCCTCCCTCCGTCCATCGCCTCATCCATCTTCCACCCATCCCTCCAACCATCCCGTCGTTCACTCAGTCCTCCATCCAATCAATCTAATTCCACTATCTTCCTCGCTTTCCACTCCAATTTGTCATCCCTTCATAGCCTGTTTACATCTTCCCTTCCTCCACCTACGCGTCCTTCTTTCCTTCACCTTTCCTCCCTCCATTTTACTTCCTTCCACCTAAGCCTCCTCTCCTCCATTTTCCTTCCTTTCACCAAGCTTTTTCTCTTCCACCTTTCCTCTCTCTACCTAGGTCCTTCTTCCTTCGTCCACCTTCCCTCCCTCCACTTCAGTCACCTCTCCACCAGAGTCACCTCTCCACCATATCTCCCTCTACCTCAACCTCCCCCTTTCTACCCTGACTCCCTCCACATATGTCCTCCTTCCTCTCACTTTACTTTCCTCCACTTCAGCCAACCTCATATCCGCCTCCCCTATCAATAGCTAAATCTACTTTCTTCTACCTTCCCTCCCTCCACCTACGTCCTCCCTCCCTTCCATCTTCCCACCTTCCACCTATGGCCTCCCTCTCTTCCTTCTTCCCTTCCTCCACCTGAATCTCCACTCATCCACCGATGGCCTCATCTCTTCCACCTTGCCTCCCTTTGTCTCTGCTCTCCTCCTTTCCATCTTTGTTCCTCCCACCCACGCCCTCCTCCATTCCACCACTTCTTCCTCTCATCCACCTCCCCTCCCTCCACCTCTGCGCTCTTCTAGTTCACTTTCCTTTCTCCCATTTAACCCCTTCAGTCAGATGACATGTTTTAACTGTTCACAGTTACCGGAAGACTTAATGCAGGATAAGATTGTAACAAATACTGTAACAGCGAAGGGATTAATGAGGTCTACATGTAACTCTATTAGTCTGATAACACTTTCCAGAGCTGAATAAGACAGTCTGGTGGTAGCAATAATAGAATATAATACCCGTCGCCAGACCTCTCTACCTACCTATCATCACCTATCCTTCACCTCATCTCTCCCTTCACCTCACCAAATCTTCCACTACACCAATGCACACTTAATTATATACGCCATCACACCTATCTACGGTCTTATATTTATCACGCGCCCCCTCTAGCAGACCACAGCACATTCCCACACACCACATACACAACTTATCTCTCACTCTATACACACAGACATACACACACACCAATTCTCCCTTCTTACACACCAATGAAATTCTAATCTCTCACTTTTCACACCACATCTCCTCAACACCATATCTCACCTCGTCACACCCTCTCACTACCACACCTCACAATGCCTTTTTTCACCCCTTCCCTTCGCTCGAAATCCACCTCACCTTTTCAGTCCTCATCACCGTTCCACCCTTTCCACTATACATCCTCACAAATACATAACTACCACACACAGTACCACGACTACCACCACCGCCACCACCACTCCACGCCATATCACAACTACAATTTCCATACTACCAACTTTACCACAACATACCAAACCAACCCATATCGCACTACACCAATTCACCACACCACTCTAGCTCATCACATCATACCACTTCAGACACTACACAAGACACATCGCATTACACACACCACACCACACAATACACACCACACCACACAACGCTACACCACGCCACAGCTAGGTCGTGCTGGTATGAGGGAGTGTGCGATGCTGGTAATCATGGCACTAATACCTTGAGCTCCCGGCTTGGCAGTAATTACATCCAGACCCCGTGAAACACCCACCCTTCCGAAACACCTGAACTCCACACCTCTCCTTACCTTACCCTCACACCTCTCTCTCCCCTCCCCTCCCATCACACCTGTCCTTACCTTACCCTCACACCTCTCTCTCCCCTCCTCTCCCATCACACCTGTCCATACCTTACCCTCACACCTCTCTTCCCTCTCCTGCCTCACACTTGTCCTTATATTACCTCACACCTCTCTCTCTTCCCTCCCCTCCCTCACA
>NC_136978.1:20923734-20961234 GCF_032717465.1 Coenobita brevimanus
CTGCAACTCCCACTCCATGTCTGACTTCAGCACCGTATTATTTGCACACAGAAATACAGACAGTTCCGATTCTTGCACTCTTCAAAACCACTCCCCTACCAAGTGCCCTCATTTTCACTTCTGTCGTTACTTCATCAAAATACACATCAGACAGCCAATATGGCATGGCAAAACTCATTTCAGTCCAACAGTGAAGATTAATCCTTTACGTTATTATTCACCATCCACTCTCACAGATACTTTTCCTCTATCGTAAATGCTCCATTTAGTTTTCAGTGATCTACCTTCTACCTCATATACTCGCAGTACTTTCCGCAATGTCTGCTCATCGTCAGACCCATAAATACTACAAACAACCAATTGCTACAGCTTAAGAAAAACTGTTATACCAAACATCTCAGGAGGAACATCTGATCAACACATCACCTGCCCTACCTGAAGCCATCCTACTCCTCGCACATCAACTTTGTAAATACTACCTTCACCCTTCCCTTTTCCACCGACACACAGCAACATATACAGTACCTTTGTGATTAGCACATTCTCTCATCTCACCCTGTCCTTTATACAGGGGTACAATCATACCTACAGTACCTTCCACTCCTCAGGCACTCTTCCTTGGGTCCAGGCTAATTTACATAGTTATCAGGTTCAGTCTATAGCTGCCTCCCACCTGCTATCGTAATTAGACAAATAACTAAAGATACAGTCTCCTACGATACGAAAAAACCAAAGCTATGATATTCTGAACAAAGCGTGACTTAGAAAACACCGAAATTTTGTGGGACGTGCTGTCAGTTCGGAAGGCATGAGGGGGACAGAGGAAGAATTAGACGATGATGAAGTAATTTTCAGGAGAAGGAACAAAGTCCGTCTTCTCGTCAGCTTAGTATGTTTTCCAGCACGTCTTCCCTACGGGTTTATTTCTGTATTTGGTAAGTTGATATATTTTTGTATGCTATGTATCAGCACACTATGTTGGTGTTAGAATGGTATAAATAGCATACAAGAGAATAATAAGCTGTGACGCAGAAAATAACTCATTAAGAAAGAGGTGCTGGAAATCCTCCTAAGCTGACGAGAATACGAGTCTACGTATCTGTCCTTCTCTCAGCCTGACTAGATACACCCTGTTTACCTTCAATTGGCGCAGATTATCGTCCTTTTTTTATCATATTGTTGACAGTGCTACAGCTCTAGATCTTTTCCATGTCACTTATTCGCGACTAACATCATAGTCTACTGTAGCGTCGAACCACTGTTGCAACTCAGCACTCAAGATGGTTTCGACCAAGTTTGAGTGAAGAGGGTGTAATACTCGTAGTTTATTTGTAAGGGGCATTCACAACCGCATACAAGAGTGACTGACAAGGAAAGCTCCTAAATATTCTCCCAGACTGTGACATACAAACGTACATACAATCCAGGTCCCTAATTCCTAACTATTCGTAGCTAACGAAGAGAACACCCAAAGATGGTTGTGGGACTTGCCGCAAAATCGGAAGGAGAAAGGGGGACTGAAGAACTATAAAGTGTTAATTTCAGGAGGAGGAATGAAGCAGATGAATATGGCTTAGGTAGTACAATTATTTATTTCTAAGTCCCAAGCTTCCCCTGGAATACAGTCCGCAACAGTCGATGTTACGTGCATGTTCCCTATTGTCCCTACTGCGGGGACAGAAACCTTCGGAGGAAGGAACAAAAAAACGTGAATTTCAAAAAGAAAAGGCTAAGGATGATTGCCTACAGACTGCAAGAGGGATATTAAGGCAGACAACCATTTTTTGCAAACGCACATTCTTCCCCTGGAATAAGTCACACAACACCTGAATTAACAGCCAAGTTCACAATGGTTCTGCTGGGTGAACAGGAACACAGAGGAACCAAACTTTGTACAACAGACTGACCGGCCTGGGAATCGAACTCAGGTTTTTCCAACTGTGGAGTGGATGTGCTAACCATTACACCACCGGCCCCCCAACACGTGACATGGAAAGCACGCAATTTAACCCTCTTACTAAAGTTACTACGAAGGGGTTTTCAATACTTCATTCTTGTTACCATCGAACGACTTCACTGTGTTTGGGAGAGACCTTTGAAGCCCGTGAGAGTGGATGTAGCCCTCATTAACCTCTTCAGTACGAGAGAGCCTCCCTAAGTCAAATACACGCTAATCGTCTGGAAAATGCAAGGATAGGCCAATGAAAGCCGCCGCCTGGTTCAGAGGATTCAGTTGGTCAAAATACATCAATGAAAATAATTACTGTGGGCTTAAGAAACGAGAAGGAGAGATTCTTTTTTTCACTGAAGCACCTTGGGTATATTTCCATTAGCTGTGTAGATGAAAATTGTTGGCAAAACTAGAAAGAAAAAGAAAGAAAGAATAGGAAAAAAAAAAGTCTGTGTTAAAACGAGGGCAAGTGGTGAACACAATCCTATCACAGAGATGTAGGTTAAGTGTTCTTCCATGTAAGGCCTTTGTAGTTTGTATCTATTTAACTTTTTTTTTTCTTCGCTTGCGGCAGATTAGTGTATTTTCTGGTCTTACATATGTGTGTGTGTGTGTGTGTGTGTGTGTGTGTGTGTGTGTGTGTGTGTGTGTGTGTGTGTTGGTGCTGGAACGCTTGGCCTGCATTCCAAGTACCACTGGCTCCAACCCTCCAGAAAAACACTCGTAGTTCCACTAGTTTCTCTCTGCATCATCTCACCAATTTGTTTGTATGTACCTTTTGTGTTTGCATTTTCCTTTCTCTTCCTATCATGCACATAGTTTTCTTTTTCTGCATTTCTTCGTCACTACTCCGTCCGTGTCCAACTTCTTTATCCTTATAGTCTGACTTTTTTTTTTTTTAATTATTATGCATCTTCAACGATATGTATTTTCCTTTCCGATTTGTTACATTGGTAATTTTCTGTATTCCTTTCTGTCATATGTGCTGCCAGGGTTTTTGTTCCTATGCCAACCAAAGGCAAAGGTTGGCAGCCTAAATAAAAATGTCATTTTTTGAGGAAACTGAACATTCGAGAATGAAAATCATGGTCCGTTCATTTCAAGCTGCCTGGACATGTTGCGTTTAAGAGACTAGAAGTAACAAGGAAAGGAACGTATTAATAGAAGAAAAAAGTTCCATAGCTGACCAATAAATAAGTACAAATAACCTCAGCCATCAATGTTTCCTTTTGTAACAGGCTTTTTTTTACTTGCCTTCTTTTACTGCTCCCCCTTCCCTTTATTTTGCAGTCTTCTTTCTCCTCTTTGTTGTTTTTTATGGTTTTCCTTTTCTACAGGTTTCTGTGACAAGCTTCAACCTTAATATGTCTTTCTTGTTGTCTTATTTCACCGGCAGGGGTCTTGTCTTTCCAGCCTTGTATCAGATTGTCTTGCCGTTCCAGACTTATACCTTTTTTTTTTTTTTTTTTTTTTTTTTTTTTTTTAACAGCCATATAAGGTAATAATAGTTTTTCTTTTGCTTATCTAATCCACTACATAGCGCCATATCTATTTTGTTATTGTTACATACTGACTATTTCTTTCGGTTTCAGATAGCCTTTTCTAATAGGAGGAATGACATGTGACCTTCATTAATCTCTTTATTATGATCTGAATAATATCATCGGGAAGCAGCACAAATAAGCTGAAAAATGTAATTACTGCGAAAGGGCTAAAGCAGAACAGGAGTCCAATAAGATACAGCCACAAATACGTGAAAAGCATTGTTAACACCTTCAGTGCAGGGGCGCCTTAACATTTTATTCTTAATCGCAACACACTTTTTTTATTTTTTTTTCGGGGGGGGCTCTCGCCGTAAAAAACTAAATGAAGACTTTAACTAGCCTCTCCAGTTCCAACGCTCGCCAAACACTTACAAACTTCTTCCTAAGCAGTTCAAGTAAAATGAAAGGGACGATCTTGAAAGTGTTCAAGTGTGATACTGTAAATGCATGGAGGTTGTGGTGAATTGCTTGAACACCCAGGCTCCTATGACTCATTCTCAATGGCATAAAATAATCTTGTGGAAGGTGACATACAAAGAGACGATGCGACCATGAGAGAATCTGAAAACGTAGTACGAGAAAGGTAAGTGTGAAGTTAATGGAAAGGTTTAAGATATATGATGATAGCCGTGAATAATATATCAAACAAAAATGATACATGACCTCTTGCGTTTACAAATATTTGACAAACGATATTTATGGCTCTGGCTATAACAGATAAGTCAAAGGTTCGTAATTTTGTAGATGCTTGCTAACACGTCTTCCTTAGCGATTTATTTTGCACGTTACACCTTACTCGACTCTTGTACCATATTTATTCCTTTGTATTATCGACATACATTGCATAATTATGATAAAAGTAATAATTCAGATGGCACATACAGACATAAACTTGTAAGGAAAAGGTGTTAGGGAGTTTCCTTATCCGACGAGAATATGACCGCAAATATCACCCTAAGAAGAGAAGTAATAAGGTGAGTGTTGAAGAAGTGCAATCTGAAGGTGAATCCAAAGAGAGAAATGAATGTAATCCCTTTATGTCAATGTCCAATTTCTGTAAAACTTATATAAAGGAGGATCTAATTAGTTAATAATATCAATGTCGATTGATTATACTAACAACGAGAATATTCAATTAAAGTTATGATCAATTAATACAAATGCTCTAAAATAACTCTACCACTAGATAAGAATGACCCTTAGCTGAATCAAGCCTAAGGGCACGAAAAGTTTTCCTTTGTCTTTGGACACATCTAGGACATACCCCGGATATACCCCAGATGCACACCATACGCACCAAAGATACACCCTAGACACGCCCCAGATGCGCAAGACACATCACAAACACCCACTGCCCCTCAGTAACCCCCCCCCCACACACACCATTACTGTAACGTTCCTGCTTGTAAAACTCTACAGTTGCAATTTGCTAACTTGCTAGGCTTCACCCTTCAAAAGGTATAGTGACTGTGAGTGCGTGAGTGACACTGTCAGGAAAACACATTGTGTTTGACAACCTCTTCATATACGGGAAAAAATCATCCAACGCTAATAGCAATATGTTCAGTCCCTTCAGTATGAAAGGTCCTACATAAGACGTATAAAATCATCTGCTGACTGCGGGAAAAAAAACGTGAATGGCTGGAGTTACTGAAGACTGCCTGTAACCCGTTCACCAGTACAAGTCTTTCGTGATGGGAATAACGTCGTGTGGCGGTAACAAGAATGAAATACATAACTCGTCAGTGATGTGAAGGCATACATCAGTTCCAGCCATCCATGCGTCATCCAATCCCTCAGTGTCCATCAGGAGCGTAGCGGCCCGGGGCAAGGCTACTCAGTCTAGGAATGTTGGGCAAGAGTAAACAGCAATATGAAAATAAGAAGAGGAGTGGGGGTTCACGGCATTATTTTTAATCACACAGTACGATTATGTATATTCTTATTTCACCTTGGAATCTCCAGACGATCTTATTTACCTCAAATCTCGCTAGCTCAGAAGAGATTAAATTACAATTTTTAAACTGCCTCAGCAGAATTATTGTTTTTACAAACTTTTTGCAGATACCATTATATGATATCAGTCAGTTTAAAAAGGACCTTTTGATTACTAATGACCCACTTCAACTGTTTAAAATATTGCATAACCATATCTATGGGAGAGAAGTTATAGTAGGCTACTGCCATATACAGGATGATTTTCTGAGGTCTAATACACTTCATAGTCTATCAGTGTGACAGATATAGGGAGGAACGTTGACGTCAAGAAAGCTGAAATCCATGCAGTTCCCTTGTAAAAGCACTTTACGTAACCTGACGAGGTGACTGATGCAGACGACTTAATACAAGATGATTTTCATTTACTTAGAAGTGCTTAGTTCAACAGCTGCATTATTACAGCCTACATCTTAGACACCTGATGTTATATTTTCAGCTGTAGCTTACCGTACTAATGTGAGAATCATATGCAAAATATATAACTGAATATATATATATATATATATATATATATATATATATATATATATATATATATATATATATATATACCGTATGTAAAGATAGATGGATAGACAGATAGAGAGATAGACAGACATAGCCAGATAGATAGATAGATAGATAGATAGATATCCTTAATTTCTTCCACCGTCTTAACAACAACAGTAATTGCCGCGTCTTCCCACCAACTTTATATCGGCTTGTATCATCGTGTCCTTCTTTGGCTCGCCTTCTGTGTCTCTTTCTCTCTGTGTTCGTATTTCCTTGTGTGGGATTTATGGCGGGACCCGGACCAAACTTCGCCCCGGAGACAATCGCAAACTTTAAAATTCGGTCCCTCTTTAAAAACTTTGTTGTGGGCGAAAGGGGGTTTGGGGACTGTGTGTGTGTGTGTGTGTGTGTGTGTGCGTGTGTGTGTGTGTGTGTGTGTGTGTGTGTGTGTGTGTGTGTGTGTGTGTGTGTGTGTGTGTGTGTGTGTGTGTGTGTGTGTGTGTGTGTGTGTGTGTGTGTGTGTGTGTGTGTGTGTGTGTGTGTGTGTGTGTGTGTGTGTGTGTGTGTGGACTCCTGACACCCTCGATATTGACAGCCTCGTCAATGGAATCCCCCCTTCTCTCTCTCTCTCTCTCTCTCTCTCTCTCTCTCTCTCTCTCTCTCTCTCTCATGGCACTGAGTCTTATTGGCACTTCATCATCATTAACACCGTCTGCTGATACTAACACCCTCGTTAATGGCACCCTCTCTTTCTCCTACTGCTACTTTAGTTATTATCTGCTACTGGCACCCTCGTTATTTGCACCGTCTCTCGTTACTGGCACTATTGTTACTGTCATCCCTCTCCCTCCCTCTTACTGGCATTCTCGTTATTGGCACGCTCGTTATTTGTACCCTTTCTTACTGGCATCCTCGTTATTGGCACCCTCTTCGGTTATTGGCACTCTCGTTATTTGCACCCTCTTCTGTTACTGGCACTATCGTTACTGGCACCGTGCTTTGTTACAGACACATTCGTTATTGGCACCCCCTCTGTTAGTGACACCCTTGTCATTGGTACCCCCGTTACTAGTACACACAAACACAGACAAACAACTATGCATACACAAAAATAATGCACACAAAGAATCACACACAAAGACTCTTACACAAATACACCCAACAACTTGCACCAACACACAAACACGTACACAAACACATACAAACATAAACACTTAAACAAATATAAACTAGCACACACAGACACGCACAAATACACAACACAAATGAACAACACACACACACACACACACACACACACACACACACACACACACACACACACACACACACACGCGCGCGCGCCTTCTCCAACCACCGAGTGTGCATTAGTGAAGTCAATCAGTCACAACGCTCCTTTGGGTCTAGTATGCAATGAGAGTAGAATCTATCAACCCTTCAATCCGATGACATATTTTTCAACTTCTTGCCATCCTCAAACGACTCCCATCAAATAAGGATAAACTGGAAGGGTTAGATACAGCCTTCATTACATCCTTCGATATGACAGGTTGTTCCCAAGTTAAACCAGAAGGAACTCTCAAACAGAAGAGAGCGACCGACATGTTTCATACCGACACAGTTGGTCAAAGGGCAGATCAGCTGACCTTGCCTTTGACCTTGCCCTGTGACCTATGATTTTCACTGTTCTCGCTCAAAATTTAGCCACATGATCCTTCGATGGTTCTCAATCATTCCAAATCTGAAGCAATCCCATACATTAATTATTCATTTCCTGTTCCTTCATGACCTAGACCTTCTTCTCAGACTTTTTTTTTTTTTTTTGCCCAAAATTAAACACTTGATCCTTTTCCAAATTTGGTGCAGTTCCATCTAATAATTTCCCATAATGCTGCTGACAAACAAACAAACCGTGCCAAACATATAACCCCTCCCACGCTTTTGCTCGAAGGTGTAATAGATCATCTGGAAGCAAACAAAATATAGTGACACTACAAAGTACTCAGAAAGCGCATACCTCCGCCAATGCCGGATCCGAATCTGGATCCGCCTCAAAATTTAATCATTTCTTTCTTGGCCCATGGCCCAGCCTTCCATAAAGTTTAACTGAAATTCAATGAGACCTTTTGGAGATATCGTGTGGAGACAAACAAACAGACAGACATAGGTGAATACATAACCTCCTCCAAATTCGCTGGTGCAGGTAATAATACACCATCGTGGTGAAGAGGTTTACAGCAGAATATATTAATTAAATGACGCTTGCTTCCCATCTCCTCCCCCCCCACCGTCCTCCTCCCTCCACCCCCACAACATAATTGTGTCAACCTAACTCTACGCCTGTAATTTTTTATCATAATTAAAGAGAGCGATCATAACTGGTAGCGTTCATTATTTTATGGCATCATCATCATCATCATCATCATCTCATTTTTCACCTTCATCCTTCTTCTTCTCTTCCACCTCCTCCTCATCATCATCATCTCATCTTTCGTCTTCATCCTTCAGTTCCTCTTCCACCTTCTTCTCAGTATCATCATCATCATAACCATCATAATCTCATTTTTCGTCTTCATCCTTCTGCTCCTCTTCCACCTCCCCCTCAGTATCATCATCATAATCATCATCATCATCATTATCATCATCATCTCATTTTTCGTCTTCATCCTTCTGCTCCTCAGTATCATCATCATCATCATCATCTCATTTCTCGTCTTCATCCTTCTGCTCCTCTTCCATCCCTCCTCCTCTTCCCTCCTCCTACTCCTCCTCCACCTCATTGTCATCATCATCATCATCATCATCATCATCATCTCGTTTTTCGTCTTCATCCTTCTGCTCCTCTTACACCTCCTCCTCAGTATCATCATCATCATCGTATTCATCACTATCATCATCATCATCACCATCATTATCGTCACCACTACCATCATCATCGCCATCATCATCACCATCATCTCATATTTTGTCTTCATCCTTCTGCTCCTCATCCTCTTCCTCCTCAGCATCATCATCAGCATCACTACCATCATCATCATCATCTTCACCTTCACCACCAACACCTTATTTGCCATCGTTTACATGGGTAGTCACTCCGGAAAAAAAAAAAATCTATAAACCAACCCACCAGCCACACCACCACCACCACCAACCAAAGCATCGTTGGCCCGGCATTCTAACCGTATTGCCGGGTTACATCTCAGGCTGAATTGCAGGATTATTGCTCACCGTTTGTCTCTTACCTGGCCAATTCTCGTGCGTTGCGGCCACGGTCCAGTTAGCGTTATCAGCTACGGAAAGCATCCAGGTATTCCCAAGAATACGACACTCAACCATCGTTCTGAAATCCACACCAATATTTACACTTATAAACAGACCTGAACACAGGAAAGCCAGACCCAAGATCCCTTACTGTGTCCAGGAATCGAACCCGGAACCTTGCTCTGTGTGTGTGTGTGTGTGTGTGTGTGTGTGTGTGTGTGTGTGTGTGTGTGTGTGTGTGTGTGTGTGTGTGTGTGTGTGTGTGTGTGTGTGCGCGACACTGGGCATAGGCTTCACTACTCGTTTCCAAGGCCTAGTCCTCCTACATAGCCTACCATACATCTCACGACTTAGGCATTAATGCCCACTGTCCATATTGAATACATGCTAGGGATGTCTCATACAGGACTGGTGTACTGGTAACAGCGGGGGTATTTTTGTGACTTGGCGGGCCTTGTGGTTGATCAATAAAGTACTCGTCTGATTCAATGGAAGTCAAATCCTTGAAATGTCCCCCGCCTCAGCCGAGATTTCAGCCTGGGTTCATTAGGACGCAGGCCACCTATCTACCGAGTCAGTCACCGCCGTCTCTCCTGGATCATCATCTACTGTCCATAACCGTTTTCAGATATTAGTGTTAGCCATCGCCTAATTATTGCATGGTGAATTATGCTGAGTGTTAGGAGAAAAATGTAGAGCCCCAGTGAGAGACTAACACTAGAATATGATGCTAGTTATAAAGAAGTGCTGTGGAACGGGTGCAAAACTATAATATTGTCCTGTTCTGTAACACAAGATTAACACTAGATTGTGTCGCTAATCACAGCTAATTACTACACAGACTTGTGGTACTGTATTATTCCGTAACTGGGAATTAAATGGCTCCAAACATGAAGAACTACGGAAAAGATGTAAAGCAGTTGCACTATGTCATTCTGGCGTTGAGTTACGGAAGAAAGGCTGAAATACACGAAAAACCCCGCCAAAATGAAGTTAATGATCTAATATACACTAATGTCATAGGGTTATCCACAATGAATAATCAGCCAAAATGCGCTCTCCACACCAGCAGACTTAGCCGTGCCCGCAATACATTCGATACTTTCAGGTGTTTGTGTCACGGCGGTGCAATATACGGACCACCCTGTATGCAAGTGTCTATCTCCTGAGCCCAGAATTTCTCCCTGTCTCCCTTCACCCCTCCCTGGCCGTCCGGAGCAGTTTAACTGGTGAAAGAACTCTCATTAAGAACTTGCAAAAGGAGGATGAGAGAGAGAGAGAGAGAGAGAGAGAGAGAGAGTACAAGAATGTTTGAATGTCTCTTCTTCATACACACACACACACACACACACACACACACACACACACACACACACACACACACACACAGATGCAGCTCCCTGGGGAATAATGGCGCTTGTCTTGTTTCTTGTTTCACCTCCCCCCCCACACACACACACGCTCTTGTCCTTCGTTCCTCTGCTGCAGCAATTAATTAAACTGCCTTAACCACTCTTGCCAAGGTGGTTAGAGCTTCCTTGTGCGTTAAATGTAATCTGGCGTCTCTTTTCACGACCGCGCGTTTCTCTTGCGTTTTTTTTTTCCCTATCCCCCCTCTCCATCCCCTTTTCCTAGACGTATCCTTCATGTTTCCCCGCTTCTCCTTTCCCCTCCCCACCCTTCCATCTTTCTTCACTCACCCCCCACACTCTTTTTTTAAACTTAGCTTTTCTGTGGTAGACCTCGTGTTCGATTCCTGTGCCAGTCTGACTCGAAAACAATTATAGTTTTCCCCCTGACTCTGTTCACCTAGTTGTTGTTGTTACTCAACCCAGATCTGTCTAATAAGCAGTCTCGTCGATCACAGGCAAGCAACTGCTTCTGTAGGGCCGTCCAGCAGGTATAGTACAGGCCATACACAGTTCAGTGAACAGGCGCCCTTATGGTAGACAGTGCCTCTCCAGGGGCCCTTCCCCACGGCGAGGTGTAGGGAAGTATGAGGAGGTTTGGCTCCCAAGTGAACCCAGTAGCTGTTCTACGAAGGGTGCTCAGCGCCACCACGTGTAGGCTTCGTCAGTGCCTGTTCACCGAGTAGTAAGGTACACACTCGTATAACAGAGGACCTGGGTGTGAAAACCATCACCGGGGGTCGTTCTCTAGGGTAAGACTGGGACTTACCAAAAAATGATTGTCTGCCTTACATGGCCTTCATGCAGTCGATAGAAGGAGAGCTAACACTTCTTCTTCTTCTTCTTCTCTCTTAACTCTCCTTTTCCTCCACAGTCCCGCTGTTTTTCACTCTCCAATCCTCTCCCCACCCTTCGTGCCTCCCCTCTCTCTCCTCCTCACCACGATGTACATGTACGCATATGTTCTGTCGCCATTTACGCGTATACCTGGAAAGTCCAAGTCAGGTCGAACAGATTGTATACCCTCAATTAACACAATTTTTACATCTGGGTATATCTCTTTCAGATCATACTTTTACTGGCTGGGTCACAATTTGTTCCTTGTTTCCAGTGCTGTATATTACTGGATTGTTCTTGCCACCTCCAGGCAGTTTTGTTCAGCCTGGAGTAGACGTGTTGTAGTGGAGGGGCTAATGACAGCTTTATCTAACCCTTCCAGTTCGAAAGCTCTGTCCCAAGGTAAATATAATCGTTTGGAGGAAGCAATAATTAAACAGAATGTACGTCATCGGTCTGTAAGGATGAAGGAAGGTGTGATGGCTGACGAGAGACATAATAAGCTGAAAGAAAATATTCCAGTGATTCAATTAATCCCTTCACAGCGATGACGTCTAGTTTTCCATCTTACTCTTGCTAATATCACAACGATTTTACTCCGCCTGAGATTTTTTTTTTTTTTACCAAGGGAGTTATAGATATATCTTTCATTCAACCATTAGTAAAGGAGATATCCCCTTAAGCTGAACAAAATCGTCTGGAGGCGACAAGAAAAAACCCGTAAAAGACGTCACCGGACTCATGGGATGAGGCACTTCAGTCATATGGTGTAATATTCTAGTTTGTTCTCGCTGCAACCAGACGATTTTAATCACCTTAGGAGTGCTCTCTAGTAGCTGAGGAGTTAATGAAGACTACAAGTATCCCTTGAGTTTGAAGATTAAGTCGCTGGAGTTAAAATACAAGAGTCCTGAAATGTATGAGAAGACTGACGAGGCAGTTTTTCGTAATTCTGAGTAATAAACATCAACATGGGTCCAATTCTCAGCCGTTACGGAGCTACAGTAACTGATGACCTTATAAGCTAATTAGGGGGGAAACATTTTTGGCCACAAGGTCATCAGTATTTATCAGCTCCGTAAAAGGTGTGATTGGGACCCATGTTCATACAACTTCACCACCCAGAATTTGTCCAAGAATAACTTAAGTTTCCTATACACTTCCGTACGCCCTGTATATTCGCTTAGACAGAGTGAGAATATACTGAACTACACGCAGTGTGGGTGAAGGGGTTAAGGAGAGTACAAAGAAGTAAATGAGAGCGCATGAGAGTTAGAGAGAATTGAAAAGAGTTAGGGTGAATCAAGGAGGATAAGTGTGTTAAGGAGGGAACAGAGGAGTTAAATAAGGTACAATGGGATTACTGAGGTGATGAAAAGATTAACTCTTCAGTACGGTGCATATATACATATAAATATATATATATATATATATATATATATATATATATATATATATATATATATATATTCAGTTTGGTGGAGAACTGTTGTAGTACAAAATAAAGGACATATCTAACCTCTGCAGGTCGAAAAGCTTCTCCATAGCTAAATTAAATAATTGGTTAGACGAAAAAACGTCATCGGATTGAAGGATTTACACGTAGTACTCAAGCCAAACACTGATACCGTAGTGAATGTACCAGCTCAGTACGAGGACATCCTGTATATTTTCCTTCCTACCACCAAACGGTTTCATTCAGCAAATAGAGAGCCCTTAAATGGCAAAGGGCTGCATCTACCTCCTCTAGCTCAAAACACACACACAAAAAAAAAGATTTTCCAAACTAATTAATATATTTTAGAGGTAACACAAATGAAATATAAAAAACGTAAATGAAGGGGTTAAAGAACTGAACATGGAGTGGCCGGATTTTTTTTTCTTTTTTAATAACAAACAAACCTTGGTTGACAGCCTCCAAAACTTGTCCCTTCCAAAGCAAACTGAACACATTGTGCTTCACATTTTCAGGCTCTCACGAAGGGTGTTTGTTAAGCTGGATGTTATGGTCTGCCTGTAACAAGATTACAGTGAAATGGATTTCATCATACTGAAGATGTTAGCACCTTGAATCCGATGACTTAAGTCTTGCTGACTCAAAATGATTCTAACCAGCTTTGAAAGTATTTTTAGCGCTGAAGGAGTTCGAACAGTCTCTCCCAAGGTAAATAAAATTGTACAGAATTAGCAAGAAAAGAATAAAAATTGCCGCCAGACTGTAAGGGTTAATGGATGTTCTTTCGTACCTCATTCACCATGACAGGCCTCGAGTACGTATCGCATGGCGATAACAAGAATAACAAGAGGACGTCATCGTACTGAAAGGTCAGCGGAAGTTTTCTTCTAACCCCTTCAGTACGAGAAGTCTCCCTGAATATAACTGTACGGCGGTAACAACAATAAAATGATAAGTGTTCATGGCATTAAAGGGATCACAAGTGTCACATCTACATAAACTCTGGCATAATGATGTAGGCATTTGTGTACGGTCTAGACAAATTGAATTACCATAACGCGTATTTAGCTGAGCGGCTGATGTGATTAATTAAGAGTAGTTTTTGCCGCGGGCCCAGGCATTTGTGAGGCAATTAAGAGCGGTGCTAATTTAATGAAGCGACTGTACCGCGGCCGTGTACTACATTAATGATGGACCATTATTTATTAACTGCCCAGCCCATTAAGGTACCGTGAACCTGGCAAGAGGTCATGTCACAGCCTTTTAATGTCGTATTTGAAGTGTAAGTAGTCAGTAATAATAATAATAATTCTCTACTGGACAGGGTTATTTCATTCTGGCTACTGCAAAAGAGTTTTACTCGCGTACCCTGAAAAAGGTTAACCCCTTCACTATGTGCTTAGAGAGAACAGGTTAGTGAACACAGACTGCAGTCAGGGAAAGAAAGGCATCTCGGCTTCCTCCATCAGATAAATAGATGCGTGAGGGTTTTTCTTATAAACAGATTTTGCTGAATAAGCTTACTGATTTTGAAACTCATCCTTTCGGTGAAAACTATGATGTAACTGGCATTACGAAATCATGACTGAATGTCAAACAAAGTATATTTTATCAAAATATATTCTGACAGATTGCGGTACTTACAGAAGTGACCAAACTTGGAGAATGGGAGACAGTAGGTGGGAGGGTGGGTGGGGTTGGTATATGGGTGGCATCGTGGGGTGGGGGGTTGGGGCGGTAGCTGGGTGGAGTGGGGTTGGTTGGGTGGATGGAGTGTGTAGATGGGTAGTAAGAAAATAGGTCCACGAGGATTAGGTCCATGGAGGTGAATAGGTCCGTGGTAGGAATAGACCAATACGGGAAAAGACCCATGGGGTATGCCACTGGGAAAATAAGCTTGAGCGGGAACGGAGGTTCAATGGATATAAATGATTCCATGGAGAAAATAGGTCCATGGGAGGAAACTGATTCATGTGCAGATTTTGTGTTTCCCAATGGAGAAAAACAGGACCATTAGGGGAAAATGTCAATGAGAAAATACTGCAGGTCCAAGGGGGAAAATAGATCTAGAGGGCAAATAAGTGCAAGAGAAAAACCAGGCACACAGAGGGAAAACATGTCATTGGGGAAGCAGGTCCATGGTGAAAAGCTGTACCTTGAGGAAAACAGGTCCATAAAGATAAGTCCTTGAGGAAGATCCATGGTGAAAATGGACCCAACGTGAAATATAGATCAATTGAAAAACAGGTCCAGGGGGAAAAATAGGTGCATGGAGAATATGTCTCCAGGGATATGGGCACAGGTAGGAATATTGGTGTAATAGGTAAAAATAGGTCCATGTAGGAAATAGGGCCATAAGACATAATAGATCCACGTACAGATTTGGTGTTTCCGCTGAAGAGAAAATAGGTTCGTGAGGGGAAGATACGCCCATGGAGAAATAGATCCAAGAAATAAAATACATCCATGGAGAGAAAAAAAAAAAAAGCCATGTGAAAAATGAACTCATGGTTGAAAATAGGTTATTGGGTAAAATATATCCACAGTGAAACAGGTCCATGAGGGAAAAATAGGTCCATGGGGGGAAATCTGTCAATGAGGGAACAGATTCCTGGGACAAAAATAGGTGGTTGGGGACTTGACACCTAAGGAGTTTGGTTGGAGACGGGTTCATGTGCTGGTAGAACGCAAAGAGTGTTGTAATTATTTACAACGATCGTACTGACGCAGAGTGCCACAAGGTTCAGCTTGGGGCCCATACTATTTAATATCTGTATTAATGATAAGATGCTAGATAGGAACACCTTCATGCACTGGTACCTATATATGTGGGTCCTTCAAAAAGTTCTCGGCCTCACCCAAAACAAAAAGTGACAGTAGAAAGATTGTTTTTGTATTATTTCTCAAAACAGTTTCCTTTAGTTCAATGGATTTGGTCCACCAATGTTCAAGCACTGCTATCCTGTCGTGGAAGAAGGTCGCACCTTGAGCCTCCAAATATGCCTCAACAGCATGGATGACTTCATCATCACTCCGACAACAGTTACCACGCAGGATGGATTTCAGTTTGCAAAATAGGAAGAAGCCAGACGCAGCCAGGTCGGATGAGTCGGAAGCCTGAGGCAACAGTTCAAAACCAAAGCTGGCTGCTTCAGCTTCTGACGCTGTGCCATGTGGACAGGGGCATTGTCCAAAAGCAACAGCATGCCCGCTCACAGTTATTCTCTCAATTTTTATTTTGATTGTTTCTTTCAGCTGCAGCAGTTCTGATGCATAATAAGCCCTTTCGCGAGTAGTTCATCATGAGAACTCCCTCAGTGTCACACAATTTCACCTTGCCAACAGATGCCGCCTACTCGAATTTTTGAGAAGGTGGAGAACCGTGGTGTTTCCATTGCTTGCTATGATTCTTTGATTCAGGTTCAAAGTGGAGAACCCACGCCCCATCCCGGGTCACAGATCTCCTGAAGAAACTGGCTGGGTCAGCCTGGAAACGAGCCTAAAGTCTCCTTGAAGTTTCCAGTCTGGTCAACTTCTGGTCTGGTGTAAATATTCTAGGCACCCATCTTGCAGACAGCTTTCTCATATCCAAGATGTCAGTCATCTTGCAGACAGCTTGCTCATATCCAAGATGTCAGTCAAAACACTGTGTACTGAGTCAGCAATGATGACCATGGTGTCTGCTTTCTGTTGTGCAGACAAACACCTGTCATTCAAGACCTTACAGTGAATGGCCTCCGCTTGATCGTCCGTGGGTGATATAATTTTTGGCGTCTGCACTGTGGGTCACCTTCGGTGCTCTCTCTGCCTCACTTGAAATCAGCAGCATACCATGGAATAGCAAAGAGAATCCCCACCAAGCGTGTTGACCATGTCTATATGGATTTCCTTGGGGTTCAAACCTTTTTTTTTTTTTTTGGGGGGGGTAGATAATTGATCACAGCATGGTCTGCTTTCTTTCTACATATTTGTGTTTTGCTCTAACCTACAGAATTTCAAAGGGTCTCACCTACATGCAAATAAAGACAAGGATTTGAATTCTTGTGTTTAGTCATATGAGGCTTAATAGGTACACAGTTATACCGAAACGTTGTGGTTACTCCTCTTGCTTCTGGGCGAGGCTGAGAACCTTTTGAAGGACCCACGTCGGTAGGCGGTGGAGCTACCCAGTTACACAAATGTCCCTCAGCTTTTCTCTATCCCCCAAACGGAAGATGGTGGGTTTCGGGTAAATGTTAATTTCAGCCTGCAGTCCACCAAGTTCATATTTTACATGAGCTTAGGACCACAATAACAACAGCATTAATGACGTAGACGAACATCTGTGTAATGACAAACTTTATTGATGATACAAAAAGTGGCAATAGGCTAGAGTGGACAGACAGAGAAAATTCAGATTTAAAAAAAAAAAAAAAAGCATTTATTTGGACCCAAAAGTGGAAATAGAATTTTGATACTGATAAACGAAAAATGTTTAATAATTGGAGTAAAAACGAAAAATTAACTAACACTTTCCATGATAATCAGTTTTTTTTTTTTTTTTTTTACAGATGAACAGAGGATGGAAAAAAAGTAGTAAAAATCCATACTCCCGATTACAACTATTTTTTCAAATTTATAACAGCTGGACTTGAACTGCTGTTGGTTGAAGTGTGGAGAGAAACTGATCTGAGGAAGCGAGTTTCAAAGAGAAGCAGTTCATGGAATAAAGGAATTCTGATAAGCAGAAGTTCTGCTATCTGGCAGTGTGGTTAGTCAAGTCAGTCAAATCAAGTTTGGGAAAATAAACCTCAGTGGACTGAGGCAGAAAAGAAAGTTTACAATTTAGTTGAATTCATAAGGCACAGCATTCGATTTCAGACAGCAGAATATCATCCTCGCCACGTTAACTTCTTTAGTATGCCCCCACCTGGAGTACTGTATTCAGTTTTAATCCCCATTTTGCAAACAGAAATGGAGAATTTAAAGAGTATTAGACAAGGTGACAAAAATGATACCCAGACTGAGTAACAAGACCCAGTGTACGAGGAACGTTTAAATATGAAATCACTAGAGGTAATGGTTATAAAACTATGGGTGAACATTTCTAGTCTGATGAAGCAAAGCATTTCTTGAATAGAGTAGTAAACATATTAAGCAAATATTCTAGGAATGAGGTAGACTACGATGCAGTGAAATCAATTAAAGTCTCCTGAATACGTATGTGGCTTCTATTCCCCAGCTAAACACGTTCGAGGCTGAATAAATGAAAAATCTGATTGCTCTCTTATCCCGATCACGGAGAAGAGGCGGGGGAATGTAACTGAAATATCATAAACGAGAAGTTCAGAAATGAGCGAATAGAAAACTGGAGAGGGGGGAAACAAAGATGAATAAAGGTGAACTCGAGAAAGCGGAAGAAGAAAGGAAGAAGGATAATATAACAAAAATAAAAGAACAAGAAAACAGGATGAGAGAGAGAAAACAAAAAGAAAACAGAAAGAAAACACAAAAAGCGGAATGAGAGTGGAAGACAGCAAAAAGCGTGACCAAAACAGTGCAGAGAGAAGGCTGGAGAAACGAGAAATAAAGCATAAAGGAAGGGATAAGGGAAGAATGTTATTCACCTGAGCAATTACTCTGATCCTTTCACCTTTCCAAAGTGAATCATGTATCTATTTACCTATCTTTTTCTATCCCTATCTGTCTATCTGTCTATCTTTCTTGTTTTCTTGCTACCACCCGACAGTATTGTTCAGCTGGAAAGAGCCCCAGGTAGTCAATAGATTAATAAAGGTAAAATCTAGCCCATTCTGCCTCAAAAGTCTCTCCTAATCTGACTAAAATCGTCTGGTGGTGGCACGAATACGCGTACCATAAAAACAGATGTTGCCAGGTTACAGGGGTTGATGGAGTTTGTGTGTGCTTAAGTCTGAGGCAAAACATGCAAGTACGAGCCTTTGTACCTGCAGTATATAATAAGGTGTGGCAACGGGGTGTATAGTGGAGGTAAAGGAATGGTAATTAGCGTCACCTGCGAGGCGGTAATGGGCCCCGGAAGTGACGTCATTAGGGCCTCATTAGCCACAGATTGCACCTCCACCTAGTCCCCTTCTATTAAAGCCTGACTGATGACCCAACATGCCGCCAGGGGGACAGGTAGTGAGTGTTGTGTGTGTGTGTGTGTGTGTGTGTGTGTGTGTGTGTGTGTGTGTGTGTGTGTGTGTGTGTGTGTGTGTGTGTGTGTGTGAAGTTTGAGTATACACAGTGTGCGTATACTATAAAATTATTGTGTGTACATACACTGTTCCAGGCAGTAGACTGATGGCTACCGTCAACCCTACAAGGAAGTACCATGAGTATGATATGTTGGTA
Source organism: Coenobita brevimanus (assembly GCF_032717465.1). Taxonomy (NCBI): domain Eukaryota; kingdom Metazoa; phylum Arthropoda; class Malacostraca; order Decapoda; family Coenobitidae; genus Coenobita; species Coenobita brevimanus. The sequence goes on from NC_136978.1 coordinate 20,943,037, forward strand.
CATGTTTAGTAGCAAGATGAAGCACTCAGAGAGTGTAACACCCACGGCCTTCAGTCGGTATGAGGTCGAACCTTTGACCCTCCCTTGTGACTTCTAGCCTTAGAGTTATCAAACTCTATTTACTTCATCCTTCCCTGACCTCAACCCTTCCAGCACGTCTGGCCAAAGGTGGGTAAGCTGACCTCGCCCACTGCCTTTGACTTTTGACAGAATGTTCTTGAACAGACTTCCCTCATCCTTGGAAAACATGTAACCCTTCCACTTAGTTTCATCCAAGTAAAATAAAAATCATGAGTTAATGGACCGAACTTCTGATATGGCTCTGTGACCTTTATCTTTGACCAATATTTCTCAAAACTGAAACACTTCATCCTTTCCCGACCTTTAGACCTTCCATCAAGTGTGGTTTTAATCGGATCAGTTGACTTTGCCCTTGACATATGGCCTCTGACTTTTTCTGTCAAATTTAATCACTTGTTCTGCTGATGGTCCTCATTTATTATTCTCTGATTCTGGTGTATTTCTATTCAGTAGTTTTTCCATAATCTTACTAACAGACAGACAGACAGAAGGACAAGCAGACAAAAACAAACAGGCAAGCCGAACCAAACACATTATCCCTTAGCACTACACAGATGGGTGTAACAGTCCACAGTCATCACGGTAGGAAACATTCACTAGTAAACTTGCATAAAAAAATGTGATAATAATAAAAGATATGAAGATGTAGAATGGCAGTTAGCCTAAAACCATCCGAACAAGGTCGAGGCAGTAAAACAACAAGTAATCATACCCCTACATATTTTTTATGGTTGGTTCATAGTTATACCATTACCCAGACACATTTTGGGTGCACTTATGCTACACCACAGTGGCACGTGCTGGAGGGAAAAGTGTTGGAATGAGATTACATGTCGTATTACTGTTTGGACCTTGTTCCGATAATTTGGGGCACTCTGCCGTCCCTAAATCTCCGCACATTTTATTAAATGTTTTCATACTTGTTTGGTTGATTTTCAAAAGACTGCATAACAAAGTTCCGAAGATTTTTGTAAGGTTTTCAACTTCAGAGTGTCACAGTTATAAAGGGAATAATAAAGGCTCTGATTAACCTGCTCCAATTCGAAGGGTCTCTCTGAACAAAATTTTCTGGAGAAAACAACGAGCAGCAGCACTGAGAGAGTGAAACTTGCCCTTGTGATCAGTCTGTGACTGAACTTTTGACCTAGATCTGTGACTCTGACATGTGACCGATTGTTTTCATACTGCATGCTCGCGTTGCCAGGAACCCCTCCACTAAACTTGGTTCAAACTGAATCAAAAGTGTTTAAGCTGACCTTGCCCTGTGACCCTGACTTTTGTCTTACTGTTCTCAAAATTGAACAACTTAATATATACCTGACCCAAAATCGTTCCATCAAGTTTAATCCAAATTGAACAACGACCGTTTAAGGGCAGAAAGTTTGACACTGTCCAGTGACCTTCAGTTTTGACCGATTCTTATCAAAACAGTAATATCTCACTCTCTGCTCACCCATTACCCTTCTACCAAGTTTTGTCTAAATCGGATCAAAACTGCAAAAGTTATATTTCCGACCTACTAACTCTGACATTTTTCGGGCAATATCTACTGTACTTCCGATCCAGTGGAGAATGAAACCTCTTGTAAAAAAAATCAAGGATGAAATGCATGTCATCGAATCTGCAGGATTATGAGAAGAAAGCAAAGGTTACTTTCATTAGTTTTTCACTCTGTTTATGTTAGTAATAGGTCGATACGGCCCCACAACCCATCAATCAGCAGGTTGTTAAATTCGGTTAGATTAAGTTTCATTAGATTGTCAGGTTATGTTATTTTACGTCAGTGAGGACGAAACAACTGAGTGCGAACTATCCTGAGAACATTTACATTTCCACTGCCTGGGTTCAAACTTACAACTCCAAGCATCATTTCCTTTTACTGAGGGGCAGAACTTTCCTGAGTAGCCTAAGTACCCGCAGTCATTAGTGTAAGTAGCTCAGTAGGATTAGTTCAACGACACTCTAATCAGATTTATTTCATTAACGTCAACTTGATCAGCTTTAGCATCAACCTAATATTGCATCTATCATCATCATCATCATCATCATCATCATCATCATCCTTTTGTCTCGTCTGGTTTCACGGTGCAGCTCTTCCTTGTCGTTAGTATATACGGTGAACTTACACTGCCAGAAAGATAAATAGCATCATTAGAATCTCTCTCTCTCTCTCTCTCTCTCTGGTCACCTTCTTTTATCTCTCTGCCATAGCCCACTCTCTCCTATCCACCGCCCCTCCTTCCCCTTACTCTCTTTCGCATATTTTCACTTCCTCTTCCTTGATCACTGACCTCTATGCTTCTGCCCCACTCCCCTTACCCACCTCCTCACCTCACTCCCTCGCTCTAGTTTATTCTTCCTCCCTCCCCCTCCTCCCCTCAAAGGCGCCATCCCCTTTATTCCATGCATTGGCGGACCCCTAGGCGTTTCCCTCCAACCCCCCCCCCACCCCTAGCGTCCCCAGTCAACCTCTTCCTCCCTACCTTTCCTTTACTAGCCTACGGACAGCCACAGGCCTTTTCCATCTTCTTGAAACACACCACCCACCCACCCACCCACCCACACACACACACACACACACACACACACACACACATCAAAGTAGCCACTTTCTCTCTCTCTCTCTCTCCACCTGTCCCCGTGGCGGCATCTTGGGTCATCAGTCAGGGTGTAATAGAAGGGGGCTGGATGGGGATGGGAGAGGGGAACAATCTGTGGCTAATGAGGCCCTAATGACGTCGCTTCCGGGGCCCATTACCTCCTCGCAGGTGACACTAATTTCCATCCCTTTACCTCCGTTATATACCCCATTGCTGCACCTTATAATATACTGTATGTACAGATGCACTCAACCGCATACGCATTTTACTTCTGTTTTAAGCACATAAAAAATCCAGTAATCACTACAATGCACTGAAGGTCCTTATTTCACTCGACTGCTTTATTAACCTTAATGGACTGTTTTCGAATTACAGAGGTTAGCCATGAGTCTTTACATCCCATGCCTGTAATACTGTAAGCTTCTCCCTCAAGTATACAAATTTGGCTGGAAATTGCAAGAATAAGATATACAGTTCGTCACAGAGCTAAAAAGGCTAAACAGTTTGAGAAATGCCGAGGACCCTCCGGTGGTTGATCTCATACGTTATCTTGAATTTTTGGCAATATATCGACGATCCCACGATGACGTATACAACTCTCTCAAACTCGCAAACATACGTCATTCCACAAGAACAAAAATTCCACACACACTTCTCATCCTGCACTCCCAGAGCCCTCCCAACCCCTAGACTGTAAGAGTTACGCACAGCAGCGGGCGGATTACCTCTCGATACAACAGAAAGTGGTGTTCCTTGGCCGAATGGGTCAGGTACCCTTTGAGTTTGGTAATAGATTTTCTCCATCTGAGGCGGTACGGGTCCGAGGATGAATACAGTTGTCAATGGTGGCATTACGTGATCGAGAAAAAAATCGAGTCACCTCTTGGGCATCGAAGGAATACAAAGTCATCACTTCGATAGGGGCGTTCCAGCCATTGAACCACCTGGCTTGAATGTGCAAAGCTAAAAGACGTCCGTTCATATCAGATGTGTGTAAAGAGGCCGATACGATCCGTTCATTTTCGAAAATGAAACATATACATATTCATACACATTCATATATACAGGTACATCAAACCCATCATTATCATCATCATCATCATCACCACAACCCCTTTCCATCTGAGGGATTGAAGTTTAGTTGTTGCTTTTTTTTTTTTTTTAACGGAATTGTGGGAGGGCCAGACATAGCCTTCTACTGACCCTTTCATCACAAATAACCTCCGCTGGTGTGCACATAATCATCTGGAAGGCTGCAGAACACACCACCAGAGATACTTCACTTGATTCATGAGTTAGCCTATAGTAGGACTCGCCTAAGTTTGCGGCTGTGGTATGGCCCGCACCTGTGTAGAGTGTTGCCACGTTTTCTATACCGTTATCTCTCTCTCTCTCTCTCTCTCTCCCTGGCGGGAGATGTCTTGAGCCACCCTGAGTACTTTTTGATTCTTTTATAAGTTGTTTATAATTTTTTTTTTTTTTTTTTTTTTTTTTATGTGTCCGACTCTGGGCAAAGGCTCAGGGCCTAAATCTTGGGGGCAGTTGCCTATCCCTAAGGCCCAGTAGTCCTCCTACACCTCACATGTCACCACTTCAGCGCTAACACCCACCGTCAATGTGAATACATGCTAGGGCTGTCTCATACGGGACTGGTGTATTGGTATTAGCGGGGAATACTTTACGACATGTCAGCAGGTCATCTGGTAGATCAGGAAAGTCTGCTTTTAGGAAATTCAAATCAACCTAAACTGTTCCCCTGCCCCAGCCGAGATTCGATCCTGGAGTCCATTAGGACTGCAAGCCGCCTCTCTGCAATTCAGCCACCGCCTCCCCCATTCATTTGTTAATTTGGTTTTGTTATATTTAGTGACATTTATCATTTTTTGTATACGGCAATGGAAACAGATAACCCGTTATTGCAGTACCATGATTGATTTTCATTCATTCATTCTCTCCTTTCCCCTTCCTCCATCTCTCTCTCTCAGCCTGACAATGCCTCCACCACCACCACCCCCCGTCATGCCGACAATGCATTCCAACCTCTGCACTGCCTGCCTCTCTCTCTCTCTCTCTCTCTCTCTCTCTCTCTCTCTCTTTTATTGCAAGAGACATTTTGGATATTTTTTCTTTTACATAATATTGTATATGTGTAAATCTGACACCATTTCCACACCACCCCTGAGATCAAGGCCACCGACTGGGTGTGATGTTGCCGCTCACTTAGTGAATAATGGTATTTTTTTTTACTTCAGTATTGGCATATGCCTACTATTTTGTCCAACATAATTAGCTTATGATTATAAATGTGATTATTCCTCGCCCTTCAAAATTACAGTAAAAGCCAGTAAATGTGAGCATTTTTTCCCTACGAATTTCTGTACAAGCTATACTTGGGTCTGCAGAGGGGTACGTGCATGCTTTACCTTTAGGCCAGACTGGGTGTGTCAGTCTTGCCACTCTAAGAATTATATGAATTATTTCTTTTACTTTGGATATTGGCAATATTTCTTCTTTTTTTCAGGGCTCATTCTTCTTATATCCATAACTGTAATATTATTACTCACCCTAAAACTACGCTAAAAAACATTAAAAAGTGACTATACAATTTCTTTTAGCAACACTGTACCAATATGTATGCCATGTTTCTGTGTTACTGTATAAATATATTTTATGCATAATAAGATTACTGTTGATTCATCCATCAAAATACACAAGTGTAAGTTTTATTCATCCTTTTGAATTTATCGTATTTGTGTTGCTTTGTACATAAATAGCTTCCGTTTCACATATGAAGTTGGGGAAAGCTTGATAGCACCATTGTACACAGGTGCGGGCCACACCACAGCCGCAAACCTTAGGCGAGTCCTACTATAGTTTATCATTTTCACACTGGTTGGACATGAATCAAAGGAGAAAGGAAGTCTCAGGAGTACAATCCTCTCTCCGGCCTGTGCTATATGAGGTACGAGGCTGCTTGTAACAGAGTGCTGAAGCAGTGAGGTGGCCAATATCCTCATATAAATAGAGGAAGGCAGGTGTCCAGCCGCCAGTCTTTCCAGTCCATGATGCTCTTTCTATGTCACGCCGAGGATGCCTGGGTTTGGGTCGTTCACCTTAGCACTCTCAGCACCTACGACTCCTCTCAGCTGAATATAATAGTCTGGAGCCGGCTGGAATTCCATACTAGAGTTGATCCAAGCATGAGAGGGTTAATGATGACACTATTAACCCCTTCAGACTCCCTTCACTCACCCTCTGGCATGAATAACATTTGTACTCCCATCACTCACTCCCTGGCGAATACAACTGTTTAATGTTAGCCGAAAAAGAATACCAAAATTATCACGACCATGACAGGGGTCAACTTGGAGGAGACTCGATTTTACATCTTATTTCCCGAGGTTCAGTGACAGAATAAATAAACAATATTTCGTTTCTACATCCATAGCATTTCTTCTGATGACTTGGTTATTATTGTGTTAATTTTCTTATTACAAAACGAGACAATACTGCAGCTCTATTCTTTTACATAGCTTTTACTCATGACTTGCACATTATTCTAGTTTTAATTAAAAAATCGTACCACAGATAAGACAATGCTACGGTTCTACATCGCTGCCACAGCGCTAACTGTGATTAGGACTATAATCTGGTGTTAGTCTTTGTTACAATTCAGTATTCACATTGGAGAAAGAAACACCAATGTGGGACTCAGTGTGTACTGACGTTTCGCCTCACGGCCTTCCCAGAATACAGCTGTGATACAGGGAAAGCAGAACGAAATATCAATACACACTAAATCCCCATTGGTGTGTCGTGCAGTTTGTCTACGAACAGTGAGTCAGTATTCCAGGCTGGAGAAATGGCATTTTAAAGTGTACGGAGTAGATTATTCTTGTGTCGGTTGTTGCATGAGGATTGAATTTGTGTTTGTGTTTCTATACAGGTAAGGCAGAGGCGTGAAGTTGGTACGCGGCAGGCTGGAGTGACCCCCCCCCACTCTCCAGTGAGTATAGCGCCCTAATATTTCCCTTTACCAGTATCACTGTATATCCACATTAGGTTCACTGCGGGACCAGACCTTCTACTCGGAGGGAGAGTGATAGTCAGAAATAACTCTTTTTCACGCTGGTGATGTACGAATGGGGAAGGAATGACCGTACGATAGGTGGTACTTTGAAGCAGTGTCCTGGCTACATTTATGTGGGTCGGGGTCTGTGTTTATACGTCACTGGAAGGCCAGCCAGAAGTGGGCCTCGAACCCCTAGACCTGAGGCACACACATCACATGATAAGTAAAACTAACCGCCGAGCCATCTACTCACATACGTAGACAGATGGATGGAATTTTTATTTACCGGTATATAAGTGCATCTATCTATCTATCTATCTATTGCCAGACGCCAAAATCCCATAAGGGAGTGGCCATTTGACTTTTTTGAGTTATTTGTTTTTACAGTGGAAGGGGCACTAACCCTTCACCAACCCACTTGCTGACACATAGGAGCACGTATGGTTTGGTTATATGGTTACCACTCCAGTGTTGTAAAAATGGTTTCTTGAAGCTTACAGGAAACCATTTGGCTTGTCACTCAATGTAAAGCCACCTGTAAAGGAAAGAAAAGCAATAAGAAGTGACAAGAAAAATGGGAGAAAGAGTAGGAGAGGAGGGCAGGCATAGAAAAAGAATGATAAAGGCTAAGGAAGAAGTAGGCAGCACATCAAGTGAGTGGATGATGGTCACCACCACCTACCACTAACATAAGTACATACATGCCGTTAATATAGACAGACAAACAGATAGATAGTTGGATAGATAGACAGATAGACAGACAGACTGACAGACAGATATAGACATATACAGATAGACAGATATATGTACAGATATAGGCAGAGATAAATATAGATAGGTAGATAGACAGATAGACAGATATAATATTCATTTATATATAAAATATATATAATATAGATTATATATACAGTACTTATATTGAAACCGGTAGGCGACGATGGCCAGCTCTAAGCAGACCAAGCTTTGTCAACGACCGGAGGTGAGTTTCGACACTAAACGTCATTTCTATATGGAGGTACTCTAGTGCAACATTCCACCCAAGAGATGATGGCCCTGGCTTAATAATCTTCAGAGCCTTAGCATATCACGCGAGCAAGGTCGTAATTTTAGCGCTTTTCATATTTTCTGCTCCTGATGACCTTTGACCCCCACCTGGCAGATATAGGTCATGCATGTAAGTAGCACATTTGTAGTACTCATAAACATCTATATGTAAGCAAAGTTTCATTCCATTCCATCCACTCACTGTGGAGCTCGGGAACTGGAAAATCTCAGAATGGCCCACCAGAGATACAATTTCTAGGAGGTGCTGCCAGCGACTGGGAGTTTCGACACTGTCATTTTTGAATGGAGGTACTCCAGTGCAACATTCCATCCAAGAATTATGGCCCTGACTTAATTAATATTAGGAGCCACAGCATTTCACGCGAGCATAGTCGTGATTTTAACTATTTTCACCGTTTTTGCATTTGATGACCTCTGACCCCTGACCTGGCCTATGTAGCACAAAGGCGTACTGTACATTAGAAACTTGTAATACTAGTCAGAGTCTATAAGCAAAGCTTTCATTCAATTCCATCTAGCCACTGGGGAACTAGGGGGCATTTTTGAAAACTGGTATTGGTTGCTAGGGTTGCTGAAGCCGACCTTCACAGGGTTATTACTCGAAAGCCAGAGAGAGGGGGAAAATGGATGGCACATTTTCCGACAAGGAATGACCTCAAGATTACGCCTAAAGAGGTCAGTGCTTTCTACGCCAATTAGTAATGCTTCTAAAGCTCAAAACGTGACAAGTACCAAAAAAAACGGGTTTTCGGCCGCTGGTAAGCAACGAGTAGTTGCCTAGTAACCAAAACCTTGCAGATACAACTAGGTCATAGGCTGGTCATTCTTTCCAAGTTTGGTCGGAATCTGTTAATTCTGATGGGCAGAAGTGCCTGCGACAATTAAACAAGAGAAGTAAGAAAGAAAACGTGACAAACAGTAAGGGCAGCATGGAGCTGGCCAATAAGTTCATATAATATGTATCCCGTCTTCACAAACACCACCTAGGTCGCAACCCTCCACTCACCTATTTTCCCCAGTTACCTGATTCCACACTGACAAATTTTCCCCAAATGGACCTATTTTCACCATGAACTTATTTTCACACAAACATACCTTCATGTGGACCTATTTTCTTCATTGTGCTATTTTTCTCATGGCCCTATTTTCTCTCAAGGAGCCGTTTCCCCTCAGGCAATATTTCTGCAATGAACATATTATCCCCCATGGACCTTTTTTTTGGCCATGGATCTATTTTGCCCATGGATCAATTATTTGCATGGTTCTTTTCACTTTGTGGTAGGTGGCGGAGTTCACCATCCACTCACTCGATGTAGTGCTGCTCTCGGGTGTCTGCCCTTTCCTCTCTTCCATCCTTCTTTCTTTCCATCCTCGTCTGTCTTTCCTTCATTCTTTCCTTGTCCTTCTGCCAACGGGTGACTTTACACTCCCTTTTCTGTCTTTCTTTCCTTCATTCTTTCCTTTTCTTTCTGCCTGTGGTTGACTACATTGAGTGACAAGCCAAATGATTACCTGTACACCAGGAAACCATTTACTAAGCTGGGTGGTAACCATATAACCAAATTTTGGCACCTGGTGGTTTAGTGGGTAATTATTGCGCTCCAGTCGGATTAAGCCGGTGACGGTTTATATCCACGGGGTGGTTGGGGTTGATTGCTCATGTAATGCCCCTCAGGGATGAGTGAGGCTAGTCACTCATCTTAAATGTCGAGACCAACTGCCTAGCCCCGGGATTCTACGCTCCTCATGGGGCAATGTAGGATTGGATGATGATGATGATGTTATTTTCACTCATGGAGCTATCTCCTTTCCATTGGGAAAACTGAATCCCCACCAAAGGAAGCCTTCCTGCTTTTTTTTATCCTGTCTTCGACCCGCAGAAGTGGTTTATTAGTTATAACTTATCTTGAAGGACAACCTCGAAAGGACCAATAGGTCTCTTCCTGTATGCTTTCTTTGTACTCCTTAGTACTCCTTTGAACTCCATGGACCTGTATTTGCCCACTAAACCTGTGTTCCTAGTTCAGTCCCTTCTCCCACGAACATATTCCCCATGAACCTGTTTCCACATGACTGTTACCACCGTGGACCTCTTCATTCACCCCATGGACCTACTTACCCACCACCCAGCCACCCACATACCCACAGCAGTCTATCTCAGAAGTAGGACGAACACACACACACACACACACACACACACACACACACAGGTTTGTTAAAATAAAGTGTGTGTGTGTGTGTGTGTGTGTGTGTGTGTGTGTGTGTAAATTTTTAGCTGCATGACATATAGCTAGATTTTCTAAATACACGAATATATACCAGTCATCTACATTTGTTTGCACCTCATTCCTCCTCATCCCGTCTGCTCCCCTCCTTCACTCCCCTCTCACTCATTTTCCTTTTTTCCACATTCACCCTCATTATCTGAACACCAGTCACTTCTCTTTCCTCTGCCTCTCCTTCCTTCTTCCTTACGCTGTCCCTTCCTCTCATGCCTCTCCTTCATCCCTTCATCCCGTGAACTTAGCTTGTATTTCATTCTTGCTGATACCAGACAATTATATGCAGTTTACGAGAGAACCCTTATAATGAAAGGGTTTTGATGGCTGTATCTCACCCCTCCAGTTAGAAGAGTCACCCATGAGCTAAAGAAAATTGTAACTAATGTATTACGTCATCTTTAAGGAGTTAACACCTCTCTTTACTCCTTACATTCCTCATCTTCTCTACTACCCTTCCCTTAAGCCTCTTCAGATCTTCCCTTATACCATACCCTCTTATCCTCTTCCCCCTTCCTCTTACATCTATCCTTGTCTCTTTGTTTTCTACTTTGCTCCCCTCTCCATCTTCGCTGCTTCCTCATATTTTCCCTTTTTCCATTCCCCAATTCTACAGTCCTTGACGAAACATCACCTGGCATTTCATTGCTTCTCCTTCATACTTAAGGCATGTCCGTTTCTCTCTTCCCCGGTGCATCGCATCACTTAACCCTTTACTGTTAAGGAAACACAACAGATCTTTCTCAACTGCCAGAAGAGGGCAGTGAGAAGCAGAAGTGATGGAATATGCAGTCGATAACTGTAGGGAAATGGACTATATTACTGATTCACTTCATTATGAAAAACAGGAAGATAATGAACAATAACTTTCCAACCCGAACAATAAGGTCTTCTGAACTCAGCACACTTTTCAGAATAGCGTGCATGAGTTTCATAATTGTTCCACTAGAAAGCAAACCGATACACGTATGTTTGTCTGCCTCTGTACTTTCCTTACTTCTTACTCCTCCCAACTCTTTCTCTATCCCGCATCCCATGCTGTCTTCTTCCTTCTCCCTCCGCTAACCATTTTTCCCTGTCCGTCATTCATTTCTCTCCACTGTTTTCACTTTCCCAGCCTCCCCCACACCCCCTCCCTCCCTCACTTACTGTCTCCCTCTTCCCCACAGTCTCACAGCCACTTATTTTCTCATTTCATTCCTCGATTCTTTTTCCTCCAAACCGTAAGTTCTCATTTCATCACCTCTCCTCTCCCCTTCACCTCTCCCCTCCCCTTCTCAACCTCACCTCACTTCTCCAGATCCCCCCCTCACGTCCCGTCACAACCTTTCCTCTCCCCATCACCACCACACCCCTCCCTATTTACCTTCACCATTTCACTTCGCCTCTACTCCCCCCACCACCTCCATTCCTCCCCGGTCTCCCCTCGCCCTCCCTCCTCCCCACCTCACCTCCCTCCCCTTGCCTTCTCTCTCCTTTACCCTTACCACCTCATATCTCACCTCCCCTTAAACATTACTCTCCCTCTCAGTCTCTCCACATCATTTCTCTCCTTCCCCCGTCCTCCCACCCCACCCTCTATTCCTCCCCCTTTCTCCCCTCATTGCCCCGCCTCTCCCAGCTTCCTCCTTCAGGCGACACTCATGAATTTCAGATAGCGTGGGGGGCAGGGGGGAAGGGGAGGAAAGGCGGAGGCGGAAATGACTCCAATATTGGCCGCGGAGATGAGAGTTGTTATTGGCTGGCCGGCTTACAAGTGGAAATGAAGCCCGGGGGAGGGAGGCTTCTTACTGGATCGGCTTATTATAAGTGAAGGCGATACTTAAATATTACTTTTTACATACAGTTTCTTTATTTAGTACTGTCTTCATAATTTTGGTACATGTTTGACCTGGAGGATTTTTCTAAAGATGATGTGTTTCTGTCTTTCATTTTATTTTTTCTTACTTTCTTTCTATGTTTCTTTATTTAGTACTGTTTTCTTAATTTTGGTCCATGTTTGACTTGCAGGATTTCGTAAGGATGATGTGTTTCTGCCTTTCTCTCTCTTTTTTTTTACGATTTCTTCATATATTTTGAAGCTGAGATCTTTTTGCATAGGCACATTATAAATTAAAATGGTAAATAATAGCTTTCATGTCTTGTTTCTTTGTCCCGCACCTTTTCTTCTGCATATTGAATGCCATGGAATTTGGGGATCAGTTAAACAGGCAAATTGTCAACGAAGATAAAAGCGTAAATATTAATTCTCTCTTTCTCTCTCTCTCTCTCTCTCTCTCTCTCTCTCTCTCTCTCTCACCTTGCAAGGAAGTGGGTATTTTTTTGTACCTCCGACTTTGAAGTGAAAATGAGGCTTTAAAAATTCACACATAAAATTCTGGGTGGGTTTAGATTTTTTTTTTTTTTTTTTTTTGTGTGTGTGTGTGATGCGAGGTGTGTGTGTGTGTGTGTGTGTGTGTGTGTGTGTGTGTGTAAATTATCAATGTGTTTAGGAAGTGTGTATGTATTTACGTCTGTGCATAGGAGTAACAAGTAATAGATAGATAGATAGATAGACAGACAGACAGACAGATAGATATGTGTATATTTGGTGTATCTGTATTGGCAGTTTAGGAATCTGGCCTCACAGCTGGTATTACTGTAACTTTAATTCTTCTGTGCTTCAGTGAATATTGGCGTAAGGATTGGTGTAATATCTAATACCTCCTTTATACCAGAACGAGAGGTGATATCGGTGTGTGTGTGTGTGTGTGTGTGTGTGTGTGTGTGTGTGTGTGTGTGTGTGAGAGAGAGAGAGAGAGAGAGAGAGAGAGAACTATAGCCAGAACACAAGTGCTAAGAGGCCCTATCCAGCCGTTGCGCACTTGCTCCTGTGGAGGGCTCTTGGGCTCCGCCCTCGAATCTCAATCGCTTACAGCATGACATCGACTGAACAGAAAAGACTGACTTGGCTTGACGTTTCCGCTACTCGGGCTCGGTTTCAATCATCTCGCAACTGCAACAGAATGGCTGAATTAATAGGGAATCTGTTTACACAGCCGAATGCGCAATACAGCACCTGTGTCGTAATTTTATGCTAAAGAGTACCAGTTTTCAGCGACTCAGTGTTTCCCACCGCCCGCTAAAAGCTGTTTCAACTGCACACGTCTGGTACAAAAACTATGCATCTGCTTGCAATGGTGTCTGCACCACTGCACGCACAATTATATATCAGTAAAAATGATATGAATTTTGTTGATGAAAAAAAAAATGTCATTTTTTTATTGTTTAGATGAGGTCTGTTTTTCAACCACACCTCCCACTGCTCGAAACCGACGAATAGTTGCTTCGGACACCGACAACCCCTGACGCGTTCCACATAATGTAAAATCAGTTGGGACAGTCATTACGGGTCAAAATATACCTTTAGAAAATCTCATTCAACGTGAAATTGTATTGAGCCCATCTGTGATCCAGTGACAACCATCCTGCTAAGTTTCATTGCAATACATTTTCCAGTTTCGGTTGTGCAATACACACAGAGACAAATAAACACTCACGGCTACAAGTATATCCAGTTTCAACCAAAGGACTGAACCATTTAACCAAACTTCATGCAATGACTGAGGGTTAGCCGTTCGACCCAAATTCAGTGGAAGGATTGAGGGTCAGGAATGGGCTGGTCCATTTAATAACAACAGATCAAAGATCAAGGTCATGTGACAAGGTTAACTGAAACTGCTTTTATCTGACTTATACCAAAATAGGTGGAAGGGTTCAGGGTAGGGTAGGGATGAAGGGAATCGCTTTTCAGATCAATCAATCAAATTAAAAGTCAGAGGGCAAGGTCAAAGATCAAGGCTACATGGCAAGGCAAACTTAAAACAACTTTGACAACTTTTACACAAACAGTTGGTAGAATGGTTAAAGATGGATGAAGGGATTCTTTTTAAAAAACAATCAAAGGCCAACGTCACAGGGCAACGTCTGCGTTGCACCCGTCATGTTTGTGTGCAAACAAAATAGCTAAAACAGCTTTGATCTGATTTTACCCAAAGTTGTGGATGGATTAAGGGTCAGCCAAGGAGTTAAGAACACTAATTCAAAGATCAAGAACTCATGGCAATGTCAATTCAATTAATTTTTATTCTATTTAAATCAAGCTTGGTGGAACAGTTTAGAGTAAGACAAGAATGAAGACACTCAATTTTAGAACAAGCCTTCAAAGAAGAAGGTCACAGGTTAAAGTCAACTGATCAACTCTATAAATCATTCAGCTTTGAACTGACTTGGTGGAAGACTTCGGGGTCAGCCAAAGATGAAGAAATTTGATTTTCAAAACAACAGGTAAAATATTAAGGTTCCATGACAAGGTAAACTCAAGCAGTTCTGATCCGATTTGGACAAAACTTTGTGGAAGAGCTGAGGGTTAGAAAAGAATGCAATCATTAGATTTTGATAACACTCGGTCCAATATCAAATCACAGAGCAAGTTCAAATGCCCTGTCATTAAACTAACTGTTGGACGAAGGTACTGTACTTCGTGTGCTTTTTCATTTCTCGAAACAAGTAGTTTTGTTTACCACAGGCGAACGTCATGACAATGATGAAGTTAATGAAAATTATATACAATCCCTCCAGTTTGAAAATTTTCTCTGAAGCCTAATAAAATCATCTTGAGATATTAAAAAAAAAAAAAAAAAAAAAAAAAAAATAGATAAAAGGCTGTCCTAGGAGTAAAAATGTCACTTTTCCCTTCACAAACATTTCCTTTTTAATACAACGTCAAGTTTGCTCACTAACATTTTTCCTCTATGAGTAACTTCATAACCAAATTTACAGCGATATTATGAATTTCTGAGGAGCCCATTAGCAAAGTTATGTTAGTTATCTTAGTACAAAATGGACAGAAAACAGGAAGATGTTTTGGAAAGAGCTGAATTCGGTAAGAGAAGATCAAAATCGTGGATGTTAAAAGGTAAGATACAGGGATGGAAGAATGGTGGAGAGAGAAGCAAGTATAAGACGCACTGAGGATTATGGCAAGTTGTTATCTGTTTGTACTGTTGTTGTTGTTGTTGTTACTGTTTAGAAGCAAGTACAAGACGCACTGAGGATTATGGCAAGTTGTTATATGTTTGTACTGTTGTTGTTGTTGTTTTTACTGTTTAGAAGCAAGTACAGGACGCACTGAGGATTATGGCAAGTTGTTATATGTTTGTACTGTTGTTGTGGGCACAAGCTTATGTGAAAGTGAACCCAGTGGACAGCATGCTGAAGCTGCTTTTCTCCTGTGGTCCACAATCCTCTTTTCTCTGAGATAGAGGGTGGCAGAAACAGTAGAGAGGCGGCCTGCAGTCCTAATGGACCCAGGTCCGAATCCCTGATGGGGCAGGGAACAGTTTATGATCTGAATTTCTTAAAAAGCAGACTTTTCTGATCTCCCAGATGACCCGCCGACATGTCATAAAAGTACCCCCGCTAATACCAGTACACCAGTCCTGTATGAGACAGTCCTGGCATGTATTCAATATGGATGGTGGGTGTTAGCGCCGAAGTGGTGACATGTGGAGATGTAGGAGGACTACTGGGCCCCAAAAAGGACTCCTGGGAGGATTGAAGTCTTTGCCCAGAATCGGACACGTTAAAAAAAAAAAAAAAATGGGCAGTAAAGCCACTCAGTTATACCTGTACCACCACCTAAAGGCATCCCACCCCAGCACCAGGCAGATGTGAAGTACTGGTATTGACCTCGGAACCAAAATTCACACACAAGCTTAACATCTCTCTCTCTCTCTCTCTCTCCCTCTCTCTCTAAGGAAGGACAATGGGAGTATAAAAGCAAATTCACAAACTTACATCAAACATCACCTCCCTTTCATAACTCTCTCTCTCTGACCTATCTCTGCTGAGCGATGTAATTGTGACCTAGCCCTGCTGAGCTATGTAACTGTGACCCAACCTTGCTGAGCGATGTAACTGTGACCCAACCCTGCTGAGCAATATAACTGTGACCCAACCCTACTGATAGATGTACCGGTAACTGATACTGGAAATAAAGCGGTCCCCGATTTCCAACTCCGGCTAACGTCTCGTCCTCGCATTCGGGTCAAACGGCCGCAGTCTTAAACTGTAGGCAGGCGTTCACCCTGCCCTATTCATGTTTTGGTAAACTTAACGCATGAAAGGGCGAACGGGAGAGGATTACCCCAGCGTAGTACTTGAATCTGCGGGGAGCCCCATAGCACTCCTTCGCATGCCCCTTCGTCATATTATAGTACCCTTGTGCAAAGTAAACTGTGAAGAATTTGAAGGACCCTGTGGTGTGTGTGATGGGAATTTTAATGATAAAAACTTCGTGTAAAGAAAAAAATAAGCGTGTAATATTTTCATCGTTTTAAAAGACTTCACCGCTTCTCCGGAGATGGTTAATTTACGACCAGACGAAAACAAAGATGAGATACTGTATCCACTTCCATTATACTTTTCAGTATTTCTGCTGCGCTGTTTATCAGATATGGTGCATGATACTTTTATAAATAGTTTGATTAGTTCGTGAAATGATTCCTACAGTAAAGACTGGCCGAGTACTGTCTAAACAGACAAATCGTCCACAGCCAATTAGTTTGAATTACGAAGCCTCATGTTTGCGTTCGGGCACGTCCACACATGCTCTCGAACATATGTTGGCAACACGGCAGACAACATGTTCGGGAACATATCTGCAGCAGTATTTGGACAGATGTATGCAAACATGTTTCAGTGCAGCTTCGAACGCTGGAAACAGAGGCGATAGGATAAGCGTGTCCATACGAGGCAGCTGAGACTTCATCAAGATGTTGCCAACATGATCTGGATGCTGCTGTTCCCAACATGTTTGCAGCGTGATCGTTACTGTGTTGCTTACATGTTGCCAGCACTTGTTTGAGCACACGTGTGGACGCGCACTTCGGTAAACTTTTACAAGTCCGCACTATTTTGTTTTGGCTTGGCAGTGTTCTTCTGGTGTATTTTGGTGTGATTTGAACGAATTTGACATTTATTTTTGGTGCTCGTGATTGGTTTTCAAAGTAAACCCCCTTCCCAAGTGTCTTGGGGGCTGGTGGGTTTTCAGGGTTCTGGGTGGGAAAAATGACAAAAACAAGCATTAGGGGCAGAGATATAATCACAATCGGTATGACCAGCCAAGGCGTATTCGTAGGGTTACAACTGACCGCATGAACCACTTTGAAGTTATGTTTGTCACAGAATTTTCCCTATGGTACAGGTATGGTACACATACTCAACAGAATATTCAAGAACAAATGCCAGTCTTTAATAATAAAAGCGGTAAGAATTGCTAACATTAAGAGATTATCTTGTATACGAACCTTGGAAACCGTTTTTTTTTTCTCAGTATTTTAAATTTAAAACTAATCAATGTTACCAACTGTTTGCCGCGCCTACCCACATGAAGGGGTGCGCTCTCACCCTTTCAAGATTACCACTTACGTTGAAGGTGTGGGCTTCCACTTCATGCGGGGTGTGGGAAGGGTAACCCCTACCCTCAGTTTCAAGACTAGCCGTAAATGTGTCATTACCTAGTGTGGATTCCATGGCTGATTGCTCAAGAAAACGGTGCTGTACTGCCTCTCAAACTTCCTTGACTGCTGTGGCTTGAATTACAATTTGCCCATTCATCATACTAACTTTCACAGAATTCTGCTGCTGCACCTGTCCTCTTGGCATGGGAGATCTGCAAATAACCTCGGAAACTGTGCTGCACTTGCCTGTCATGGTTTAATTGACTGACTGAATAAAACACCTAATATAAACTCACGGTTTACTTACTCCTGTTCCGGCTTTCAGCTCCGGTAAGGCATTTTATGAACTATAATTATTATGCAAATAGCAGTGAAAATATACACATATATAATATTTTTCCTCTAATTATGGTTCTGGGTGTAAGTCTGAAATTAACCTGATAAATGTCATATACTATAATGTCCGCTGGGTGAGACCGGTAAATACTAATTTGCACTTTCATATGTTCCCTGTGACTTGATGGACAAAATATTTTTATGTGGTGATGGTGTAGACGGTGGCATTTGTAGTGAAGCAATGATGTTGGCGGTGATATTTT
>NC_136978.1:20966234-21051234 GCF_032717465.1 Coenobita brevimanus
GATGAAAAATCAAGGTCTCAGGGCTAGGTCAAGCGCTGGCCTCACAAAATCAACTTAAAACAGATTTTAAACATTTTTACTAAACTGGGGAGAACGGTTGTTGGTAAGGCACGAATGAAGCGGTTCAGTTTTGAAACAATCAGTCAAAGGTCAAGGTTATTGGGCAAAGGTCAAATTTCTACCCGTGTCTGGGAGTATTTTTAAAAATTATACAAGTCCGATCAAGCTTGATGGAAGGATTGAGGATCAGCCTTGGAGTAGCTACAGTGCAACTGACAACAATAGGTCAAAGGTCAGTATCACAGGATAAGGTCAACTAAAACAGCTTCTAACTTATTTAGGCCAAATTTTGTGGAATGACCTTCACCTTTCTATTCGGTTCCCGCAACGCCCATCTCAACAGTTACTTCAACAAACAAGGGATGAGGCTATAGCACACCTAATGTCTGACTTGGCTCGTATCTCTGACTGGGGTAAAAATAATATGGTTGTTTTTAACCCGCCCCGTCCCGTCGACATATGGGTACATTGCAACGATTTGCATTTGCCAGTCCCGGCGACATACCAGTACGTCGTGCAATTGCAAGGTCCCTAATTTGCACAATTTTCAATTTTCGCATGTGATTTTTCGTATGTATACACGGGACACCTTCCTCTATTCCTCTACAAGATGCCAAGCAGGGACAATGCCTTACACTGCATAACCTCCCCCCTCCTCCCCTCACGCCATTGTCTCGGCAATTCACCTGTTACCAGTGACCTGGCTAGTAAAGATATTCAGGGCCAGAGTGATTCCCCAATCGATGACAATGTGGAGGACAATGTTTACATAGCATTAGAAGAAGAAACAGCCTGAAATAATGATCAGGTAATGTGGCAAAAAAAGGTCAGGTATGGTGATTAGTTAGTGAGTGAAACAATGCTTATAATGCCTTTATTACTGCTTGAAAAAAAATATACTCTCATACTACACATACATTTGTACCAAGTAAATAAATAAATACCGTTTATGAGTGGATAAAATAGGTACCCTCCCATAGAACTCGTTTTCTTTGGTGCCAGCATGTTAGAAAACCCAGTCAGGTAAGGAGGAACTCCTACCTGGACTGGGTATTTTAAACCTCAGGTGAGCGATTTCTCTATGAATTTTCGATGTTTCTCACCAATAGTGAAGGTTTTAGCCAAAAAAAAAAAATCGAAAATACCTCGGGACTGGGGGATGTCGGAGGTGCGGAAAACCTCGGGACGTGACGGGTTAATGCATCTAAGACTCAGTTCTTACACCTATCAACCCGACAAAATCTTCCAAAGGTATACCCACTAATGTTTAATAATATTCAGCTTAATCCTGCATCATCCTTGAACATGCTTGGGGTTTCATTTACTCGGGACTTATCTTAGAAAGATCATATTACATCTCTTGTAAAATCTGCTTCCAAGAGATTGGGTGTGCTAAGCCGACTCCGCTCTTTCTTTACCCCTGCACAATTGTTGACTCTATACAGGGGTTTTATCCGCCCCTGTGTGGAGTACAACTCTTATGTGTGGGGAGGCTCCCCACATACAGCTCTTCTCAATAGGGTGGAGTCAAAGGCTTTTCGTCTCATTAACTCTCCTCCTCTTACTGACCCCCTTCAACCTCTGTCTCTTCGCCGCACTGTTGCATCTTTATCTCTTTTCTATCGCTACTTTAATGGTCACTGCTCCTCTGAACTGTCTGCTTGCATTCCTCCACCTCTACGACGGGCGCGTTGCACCCGTCTGGCAGCAAACTCTCATCCCTTTTCTGTCCAACTCTCTAATGCAAGAGTTAACCGTTACTCCCAGTCTTTCATTTATGCAACAGGTCAGCTCTGGAACCGTCTCCCTCTGTCTGTATTTCCTGCTGCCTATGGTCTCCAGTTTTTCAAACGCAGTGTGTCCAGGCATCTCAAAATGATCGGATCTTGAATTTGGCTCTCTATTGTATTTTGCTTTTCTCTTGGAGGGAACTGTTACTGCGGGCTCATGGCCTTTGGTTCCTTCTTCCTCGCATAAAAAAAAAAATCAAGCAAGAATAAATGAGTGTTTTGCAAACAATCAAAGATCAAGGTCACAGGGAATGGTAAAAAAACAAGATCACAGGGCAAGGTCAACTCAGACAACTTTGATCTGATTATAACCATATTTGATGGAAGGGTTAAAGGATCAGACTCGACCAGAGATTTATGAACATTTAGTCAAAGGTCAAGGTCACAGGGAAGGTTAAACTTAGATCTGTGTGTCTGTGATTGAACATAAATACTAAAACAGTTTTAATCTGATTTGGATCACACTTGGTCAATAGGACTAGGATCGCCCAAAAGATCGATAAGAGGTCAACATAAGGTACACTGCAATGTTGTTCTGTGACTGTGTTCGCCGCGTTATGTATTGTAAAAATGCGTAATAATTCAGAAAAACATTGCTCAAGCGTGAATGTGAATACTGAGGATTATCAGCCCAATACCTGGTCAAATAAATTAAAAATGTTAGTAAGCTGCCTCATCACAGTTTACCACATTGGAAGGCAATCTGTTAAGAAAATTCACGTTATTGAAGAAGGTCTGGCTTCACACAATTAAAAATGTTTGCTAACAATGTTGTTAAAATATCTCTGAAACTATGTGTGTGTGTGTGTGTGTGTGTGTGTGTGTGTGTGTGTGTGTGTGTGTGTGTGTGTGTGTGTGTGTGTGTGTGTGTGTGTGTGTGTTTTGCTTCATCATCATGTCCTTGGAAATTTTGTGCATTCCTGGATTAAATCCTCTCATAGCCTGTACTTAGTTAATATAAACAGATTCAGCTCGTATAAACGTTCTTCATATGGTTTATTTTTCAATCTAGTTATCATTTTTTTTTTTTTCCACCTTAGCTGTACTCTCGAGCTTCTCCATGTCTGTTTTGTAATAAGGTGACCAGAACTTGACATGATACTTCATGTTAGGCACTATTACGAAATTATACATGGTTGCATGATACTATCAATCCAAATCATTTTTTAGAGTCCTTAATACTCCCTCACCACTGTGTCCTTAGTTTCAAATCATTTTTATTATAATTCCTAAATTTTATTTGATTCACATTAAAAAATTGAATATTATTCGTAGCACAGCTCGCCTTTTCGTTTTTACTGCCAATGTTCAACAGTGAATTTACAAATACTTATACCTATCTCTCATGTTTTGTCTAATTTAACAGCTGTCAGGATTTCCCTAAATCATATGCAGTCTTAAAGATGCATCCTGTCTTAACATTTATATCAGCAACCAATCTGAATCTTAGAAGCCTATATCAATCTCGGTTATAAATACTGAATTTAGTGTAGTTCCAACACTGAACCCTGTGGCATCCCACTGGAACCTCTGTACAGCCACTGCCTTGTGTTATGACTCTGTTAACGCTCCATTAAACAGGTATGGAACCACATCAACACTGTCACTGAAACCAATCGACTTTAATTTCTGAAGGAGATATTTGTGGGGAACTGAAGGAGTCTTGAAAATCGAGATATTGTCAACAGATTTGGTGTCCTCATACATAATCAATATATCGCTGAAAAGGGGCAAGAGCGATAATTCCGAAATTCATGTTGTGAATCGTTGATGATAGTATTTGTCTGTGTGTGAAGCCATATCTCTTATAATTGTGTTCAGTTCAAAGCACCACAATGTTCAAAGTGACGACAGTCTGCTGTTTTGTTCTAATGTCTTTTTTTCTGAAAATCAGAATTGTGTTTGCTGGCTTTCATTCATGCGGCACCTTGCTGCTTCTTAATGTGTTGAAAAATTATCTAAAGGCTTTGACATTTCGTGTTTTTTATTGCTACTTACGTAAAGTTTTAGCAGACCCAGGTGTTTTAGTCGCCATAAGCCCAAAACTCTCAATAACTGCAGCAGCAAAAATTGTTACACTATTCTGAATGGATTAAAGAAACTTCAGAAAATATAAGTGCATTTTCTACCGTAAATACAGACGCAAAGAAAGTGTTAAGACCATCCCAACTTGGCCAATATTGTCTCAGTTGTGTGTACCCATTGGGCCTGTTGTGGGTGTGTGGTTGTGTGGCCTTGGTGATGAACATTAATGACGTCATGAAGGAGGGTGAATGGCAGCGGCAGGGTGGGTGGGAATGATTGTCATGCACACACATACACTCGCAACGACCCAGTAGTGCCGGGGAGGAGGAGAAGGAAGAGGAGGAGATACACAGGAAGGATGAAGAGAAGGAACGGGAAGAAGAAAAGGAGACCAAAGAATAGAAGAACTAGAGAAGGAGGATGGGGTAGGGGAGCTAAAGGAGATGTGATCGTGAAACCCAAGTGGTCTGCACGTGGCCTTAAAACGTGACAGCAAGGGAAGAAAAGACAAGGAGGAGGAGGAGGAGGAGGAGGAATAAGTGCGTGGAACCGAAGATATCTGCAGGTGGTATTACAAGGTGGGGATGGCAGGAAGGAAGTGAAATAACTATATTTGTAAATGAGCATTGTAGATGCTGCAACGCGCTCATTTGCAACCCAAGTTTTTCCATTTTCATCTCGACCCCCAGTGGAGAGATGGAGAAGGGGGTAGGAGGGAAGAGAGAGCTGGAGGAAAGAGGGGATGGAGAGGGGGGAATGGGGTGAGGCAGAGTGGGGTGGGATAGAGAGAACAGAAACGATATAGGGAGGAGGGAAGAGGGGTGAGAGGAACAGTGGGGTGTGGGATAGAATGGATGGGCACTAAGCGAGGGATGGGGAGGGAAGGTGGGGGTGAGGATATATATTTACTCATTTTTCGAGCTTCATCCCTTCACTACGATGATATATGAAATTTGATCTCGTACGTCGAATGTTATTACTCCTAGGAGACATTCTTGGCACTGAAATGGTTTGATACAGTCTTCATTAATTCCATCGCTGTTTGACTGATCAAGGTTGAATGTGCTACCCTTCCAGCAATAAGAATAATATAAAAAAATGCGACCTATAAGTAAACAGGCTTAGGTTTACGTATATAACACTGCTTGTTTGTAATTTCATCTTCACTGGTACGGCTGCCATACCGGTACACTTCACAACCTAACTAGAGTGCATATTTAAGCGAGAAAAATGAAATGAAAAATAACCTCTGATAATAGTAATATTGGTGATTAACATTTAGGCTGTAGGACTCACTGTTAATCTGGCGTTATTTGGAATGGCGTACTAGAGTTGTACTGACAATGAGAGGCTTCACAGTACCCCCTACACTCACCATCACATAAATAAAATGGTCTAATGTTAAAATACTGGAGAAGACCTTGCAGTGGGAAGTTAATGTAATAAAAATACGAAAACAAAATTTGCGAGCAGTTATCTTCCATGGAGACTTATTTATCCTGATGCCAGTTAACCCTTTCATGGTCGTCACAATTCTGGCATTATGTTCCACACGAATATATTCATTTAGGATTGAGCCTTAGGAGTCTGGGAAAGTTAAAACTCTTACCATCAACCCTGACATGATCCGGACAGCTCTAGTACTCTATTCCAGGTGATGCCATACAATTTAATACAGCGATGTCACAAGAGCTAGAGATGATAAGGTTCTTAATATATACGGTCCCACGAGGGGGTGAGGTGTGTGGGGAGGGGGGCAGGAGGGAGGAAAAGAGGGAGGGGGAAGGAGAGAGGGGCGAGGAATGAGGTGAGGGGCAGGAGATGGGGAGAGACAGGGAGGAGAGAAAAGAGGATAGGAGAGAGAAAGAAGGGGATGCTTGGAGGGGGAGAAAGAAGTAGGTGAGGAGAAAAACAAGAGAGTAAAAGGGAGAAAAAGAGAATGGCAGCAGGAAGAGAAGGAGAGGGACAGGACAGAGAAGGGGAATGGAACAACGAGAAAACGTGAGAGAGAGAGAGAGAGAGAGAGAGAGAGGACGGGAAGGAAACAGGTGGGTGGCTGGTGGGGAGGAGGGGTGTCATGGGTGTGGGCGGGGGTGGAAGGGGGTAGGATCATTTCCCCCACCCTGGATAGCCTCAGATAACATTACCATCTCCTCCTCTCCTTCCAGAGATATTGGCAGCGAATGACTCCTACTTGAAAAAAAAAAAAAAAAAAAAAAAAAAGGAACAAATAAAAAGAAATACAGATGCTCGTAGAAAATGTGGAGGTGTGTTGTGGAAAGTGTTATGTCTCGTTCTCTCAGTGTGATGTGTGTTTTTGTTTTTCACCGCCTCTTTTGTTCTGCCTCCTTCTCAGAATCGCCTGCAGTGTTTCACCCTCGTATTTTAAATTTCACATTATTTTCGTCCTTCTTAGAGTCATTTGTCTGTATTTCATTGTCTACCTTTCATTTTATTTCCTTCTGATAATCAAACGGAGTGTCTTCCGGCCTGAATTTTAGATATTACGTTCCGTTGGGGCGCTCACCATCCACTCACTCGATGTAGCGCTGCTCTCGGTTGTCTGCCCTTTCCTCTCCTCTCTCCTTTCCTTCCTTCCTCTTCTGTCTTTCTTTACTTCTTTCTTTCCTCGTCCTTTTGCCTGCGGGTGACTTAACACTCCCTCTTTTGTCTTTCTTTCCTTCATTCTTTCCTCTTCTACCTATGGGTGACTCTACACTATCACGCCAAATGGTTTCCCGCACACAAGGAAACCACTTACCACGCTGGGTGGTAACCATATAACCAAATTATGGCACCTGGTGATTTAGTGGGTAGTTGTGGCGCTCCAATCGGATTCAGCCGGTGAAGGTTCATATCCAAGGGGTGGTTGGGGTTATTGCTCACGTAATGCCACTCAGGGATGAGTGAGGCTGGTCACTCTCATCTTAAATGTCAGGATCAACATGCCTAGCCCCGGGCTCCTACGCTCCTTATGGGGCAAGGTAGGATTGGATGATGGATGGATGGAGGGTCGTTCCATTTATTTTCCCTCCCTAGTAGAATAATTTCCAGGCTTTTCGTGGCCTTGATTCAACCCCTTCATTCCGATGACGTATCTTGTTTTTTTTCTTGCAGTATCCTGACGATTATTTTTTACCTAATGATTTACTTTTCTAACTAGAGAGATTTGATACACCCGTGACAAACACTTTCCCTACAAGAGATCTTCCTTTAAGCTGGAAAAATAGTTTAGTGGTGGCCTTAGTATAAAAAAAAAAAAAAAAAAAGTCCCCGTACTGAAACGGTTAATGTTAACATGCTTGTATTTATGTTTTCACATATCATTTGTTGTTTTTCCACCTCAAACTCTACTGTCCCATGCCCGTACTTTAATGCTCACTTGTCACTGTTGTCTTCCTCCTCAGAATCAAGTGCAGTATTTCCTTACCCGAGCTGTAATAGTTGCGTCGCATTTATTGGTTTTCACTGTCACAATTATGTGCTACTTTTTTCCTCCGGGTATTATTACTTCTAATATATTTTCCCTGCTCATATTTCATTTACACGCCTCATTACCTCTTCTTAGTCATTTCCATTGTCATCACGTTATTAATTTATTTCATCGTCGCTGCATGTTCATATTTCACTTTCCATTCTTTCCCTGACATGTACAGCAACTCATTTCGGTTTTATAACATCTACTTCTCGTTTACTTAGTTTCCGAATTATTTGCAATTGTTTCGTATGCAAGAATTAAAAGTATTACTCGTCATTTTTCTTCCTTCTCTGTTTCGTGTGAAGTTTAATTTTACACTCAATTTTTTTTTTTTTTCATAGTATCAGTTACAATGCCTTTATTCCCGTATTCTAAATTCCATGCCTCAATTTTTATACCTTTTTCTGAATCGTTTCCAGGGTCCTCATGCCTGTATTTTAATTTTCTTCGCTTTCATTATCCCCGCCTGGAATACCAAGGCCTCCATTCCGCCCCCTCCTGACTCCATTCCTCCCTCCTCCTCACTCCCCCTCCCTTCATTGGGCCTCCTTTCCCTCTATCCCCCTTCCATTCAGTCCCTCCGCCCAGCACCCTCCTTCCCCCCATTCTGCCCCTCTCTACCTCCCTCCCCTCATCCCCCTCGTCTTCCTCTGTCCCCCATTCTGCCCCTTTCTACCTCCCTCCCTCCATCCCCCTCGTCCTCCTCTGCCCCCCCATTCCAGCCCCCTCCCCCCATTCTTAGTGCGAGTGCCCGAGTGTGAAAGTTTGGCTGAGTATCCTATTTCAGGGAGTGGGATATTCGCCGCTGCTCCTTGACAATAATGACGGGCCTAACATCAGTAATGGCGCACGATGCTGAGGGGGGCCGTATGCACAAACATTCTTGAGGCAATAAGCTGGAGTTGTTTATGCTTTATCTCAATTCATAAACCTATCAAACATTTCACAAGCAAACTAGAGCGAAAAATTAAGTGAGAAACGGGAAAAGAAAAATAATTTCTTTCCATATTATGCGCACTGGAAACTTGTCTATCGTAAGAACTGGGTATGATCCTTTGTGAATGTGCCCCCTCCCCCCACCACCACCAACATAGCAAACTTTTACACAGCACAATGGAGAGAATGATAGCGTGAACTGAGGCTCCTTCTCCCTGAGGACAGTTGCCTTGACAATATAAGTTTTCGTGCGTTCGTTGTTGAAGCACTGAATAATTATTGCCCTTTGAAGTCCTGCACTGTAAAACTGAATGCAATTAGAACCTGGATGTAATTCTCACGAGTATCCTGGTGACTAGTAAGACCTTGGGATTAAGTTATATCGCTGGTTGACTAGCACTTCCACCTGACACACTGGTGCCCCTCCACATCGAAGACTGAACTGCTAGAGGGAATGGGTAGTAACTATGATTCTCGTTATGAAGAAATGTTAGGTGAAAAGGAGACGCAAATCTCCGTCAGGTATGATCAGACTAACTAGAGTTGTTGTTATTTCTGCCCGAGCAGACCCATCGACCATAGGCAAGCAGCTGCCTTCCTGTGTCAGATACTGCCTTGCTAAGGTAGGAACAGGGTCCTTCCACATGGCGATGCGCAGTGAAATATGAGGAGGCATAACCCCCATAGGGGAGGAGCTGTGTACTTTATGATTTTTATGAGTAGTAGTCTCAGCCCGGACTTTCACTCCTTGGTAAATATGGTTGAGTTCCCCGCCTCGAAGTACTGTGCAAGGCCAGCTACTGGACCTTGGCCCCACGTCACTTCCATGGTAGTACCTCCCAGGACGATGGTAACCATCCACCTACTACCTTTTTGGTGGGCTGACAGGTGTTACACCATGCTCATGGGTGGCGCGGGACTATGTAGGGCATGGGCGTCCATTTTACCCTAAACCGGATACATTTTCCGGCCACGTATCCCTCTGACTATAGTATTTGCGTGGAATGTGGTGTAGGTTGACGTAAGAATAACAAAATGAAACATTCTGAGGTAGTTCGACCATTGATGTTACTGGAGAGTAAGGAATGGGCTTGGATATTCAAACTGGTAGCTTATAGATAATGCATTACAGAATGTAACTTTTCCTTTTCAGTCTTTCTTATGAAATTTCCATGTCAGTTTTTCCATGCTCCATGGTGGTTTTTCTCACTTTTTCCTGCCACTTTCAACTGGAAGGTTTGGAGACGGGGGAAGCCTTCTTGCTTTACTATCCTTACCCTTCGCATGTAGAATTAGATCTCGTAGTCATAGTCTACTCTGTAACAAATAGCCTCGAAAGGACCGTAAGGTTTGTTGCTGTTTGCTTTCCTTTGTACTCCTTTGAGAGTGACGTTTATGCAAGAGGTAGAGATCAAGGTAGAGGGCTAAGACGCGAGATTATCAATGGGAAGGAAGTGGTGTGTCGTGGGAAGAAGGATCATTACTGAATGGGACAGAAACGCCTGGAGGTCATTTTGTGGAGGCCAAACTTGCAGGACAGACAGTGTGATGAATTAGTGTGAATGGAGTGAGGTGTGACTGGGAGCATCTTGACTGGGAGGAGCCATAACTGGTGTTCCGTAATGGGTGGGGGCGGCAGAGAGCAGACCGGCACCCGACATGTGACTGTCAAGAACCCAGCCACCGGGCTCATACCCACAGCACACCTGTGGTAATTGTAACTTTAACAGTCTTTGACTTTTGTCCCGATGTTATTAAAAATGCCAGGGTGCCAGTGTAAGGGATGAGGAATGGGTAAACTCTTTCCATTAACCTTCTCGAGATCGAAACGGTTCTAGTATTCTATTCCAGCTAACGGCAGACGCAAGAGAGTTTATACTGTAACCATTAACCTTTCACCGTCGGAACAACTTCAGTGTTCAATTCCAGCTGATGCCGGACGATTTTATTCAGCTGAGAGTGAGTCACTGGAACTCAAGCCAAGACGATGTATCTTTGTTGTTTACTCCCGATGCTACCAGACTTTTTTTATTTAGCTTAGGAGGTTGTTGTTGCTCAACTCCGGTCCGTCAGCTTGAACAGACTCGTAGACTGCAGGTAAGCAACTGACCCTATGGGGCTGTCCCAAAAGTTCTCTACACCGTTGATGTTGTGTTTACGTCTAGTGTGGTGTCATTATGTGTGTTATGTTGTGTGAGCCTACTCTACATGCTGGGCACGCGTCTATGACCCCACCTGACCCAAATTTAGGCTGCTGACTGAGGAAGACTGCTCCAAGCCTACCTAGATGAGCTCGACCATATCTGTTTTAGGACTCCTCCAACTGGTGAATGTCAGCGTGGGGCTCTGTAATATAATGTTCTGATCGAGGTTTCGTATTGTCCTGTGCGTAAAATGGGTTTGTAGGTGTTTCTTCACTGCCAGTGTTGGAATGTCTGGAGGTGGGATATTGTGACAAAAAGTTTGGTAATGATTTTGGTGATTTTCTTATGTACTTAAGAGTGTTGTATATCTCTGTCATGTAATGAAAGGAGTGTTGAGTACTGGCACAGGCTGCTGGACAGAATTGCGTGCCCCCCATATCAAGGTAGTCTCTGACAGGGAGAACTTTGGTTTCAAAGCGTTAGTGAGCTGTGGGAGTGGTTTTGGTGAGTCAGTGGTGATGCTCAGAGCGCTTTTATGTATGGTTTTCAAGGTGTTATAGTGAGTATTAGGGTGGAAGCCCATGCTGGAGAGGCATAGGACATCACTAATCTAATGTATTATTTACAGAGTAAGAAGAGTGTTTCTTTTTGTTGCCCAATATCTGGCTCTGTAGTTACCCTGAGGAAACTGAGGCTGGGGGTGCACCACCTCTTGATGTTTTGTACATGGTTCTCGATGGTGAATCCAGTGTCATATGTCACTCTATGGATCTTCGTGGAGGGGGTGTGGCACACGTACGTTGTTAAGTGTTATGGTGGGGGAGCACCTGTGTACATGTTTACTGCTGGTGATGAGTGTGGTGTCGGATTTGGCTGGGTTGACTGTCAGCCTCTTGTCCTCGACCCACGTCTACAGTGTGATGAGACAGTCCTGTTTCAGTGTGCAGGCTGTGTCTGCTGTTTGGTGTATGGTTGTTGTGGCGATGCTCTCTGCATATGAGGCAATGCTTGTGGGTGGTTGGGGTGTGAGAATATCATGCATGTGTACGCTGAGTGGGTGGGAGAACAGAGCCCTATGAAAGTTGGGAAAATATCTTGTTCATGATGACTTGCCCTGTAATGCTTGTGTACCAGGTATATAGTTGGCAAGGCAGGGGATGATGCTGTTCTCCATGTTTTTGTTGTATATCTTGGTAATTAATCTGCGTCGGGGGATGGCATCGAAGGCTTTAGTAGTATCTGTTTTGTGAGACGTGTGCGTTGCGCGGGTATCCCTGAGCTGATGCCATCCGATGCCTTCTGTGTGAGATTAGTTAATGAGGTGTTGGCAGAGCGTAATGCTCTTAATTCTTGTTGTGCAGGAGCAAGGGGGACATGGGGAGTGACTCTCTTAAGAAAGACGCACTCAGTTATTTTGGATGGTGTGCTGTGTTATGGATCTGTACGAAGAAGGGCGCGTTGGGTCCTTGTTTGGTTTAAGTATAGTAATAACTGCTCCATGTTTCCAAATACTGGAATGCAACAGCGTGTGTATGAGTAGTTGCTAATGTTTGTGAGGACCTGGTTGCCTAAGCTTTGGTAAAAGCTTTAATGAAGGATGTACGAGTATGTAACCCGGCTGAATAAAATCAACTGAAGACAGCAAAAATACTTAAACTGAAAAAAATAATCCGCCCTCTGGCAGAAGGGGTTAACTTCTATAAAGGAACACTTCACAGGATACCGACAGCCTACTCCAGTCTTTAACTTGGTCAAAAATTGCCGTCACTCAATCCTGAATACTGAACAATAACAAGAGATTAACACTAGAATACGGTACTTGTCACAAAGCAGTGCTATGGCAAGGATGCTACTGAACTAGGGGTATTGTCCTCCAAGTCAAGGTGGTTTGCTGGATTATTTTTAATGGAAGTTCTGTTAATGTTAATATTTTTGTCTGCGTTCGTAAACATTGCCGTAGGTTCTGCTTACCGTTTCGTGAAGCTGTTTATTTACCCCCCCCCCCCCCCCGCCTCTAAACTTTTTTGAATAGTGAAACCTTCTCATGGTCGCGTCAGCTCTTATAATATATTTAGGTTAGCACCAGGCTAAGTTAAGGGTGAGTTACAAAAGCCTGAGAGTGTTAATGCTTTCTCCATTAACCCTCTTTTGGTCGCATCTCCTTTAAAATTTTATTTCGGTTAACACCAGATGATTTTATTCAGCTGAGAGTTAGTCATAGAAATCAAAGGAATGTTAATTTCACGGAGAATATTTATGATTCACTGTGGGATGAATCATTTTGTGCAACGTGACATAATCTTCGGTCATGTCAGTGAGGTAGAAAATAATAATAATAATAATAGTGTTCCATACAATAAAGTCTTACCCTGAAAAGCTGCATGGGGTTTCAGTGGCAAAATAAATAAATAAACTATATTTGAATAAAGAATATCAGTGAAAAATATAAAACCTATTCACGATTCAGTATTTTTTTTTCATTATATTATTGTTATTATTAATGAGGAAACCAGACAACAGCGAGCAGCGAGTGTGAAGCCGCATCAGGGCTGTAATGGAATCGCCTTTTTAAACTTCGATATGTTTTTTATATTTATGATGATTATGGTCTTTTTTTTTTTTCAAAAATTTTTCTACACTGTGTTGTTTTCAGGAACGCTATGTATCTCTTCCACATTTGTCAGGTCTCAGTCTTTCATTTTCCATTCTGCCTCATACTTTATTTTCCTAATTTTCCTTATTGGTTAATTTCCGACAGTTCTTTTTCCCATCTCCTTTCTTCCCTCCCTCCCACTCCCTCCATATTATTTTCTTTATTCAACCTTGTCACCGACCCTTTTTCTTTGTTCTTAATTCATGTATCTATCATCGTAATTCTCACTTCTTCCCCATCCTGCTTCTCTATTTTTTTTTCATTCCTTTCATGTATTTTCCTGTCTCAAAGACGTACCCATATTGCTGGGGACGTGCTCTCCACATCCGACCAAAAATATAACCAATTCTGTCATTCCTGTGACATTCTGAAATCATTCTTTACCCATGAAAAGTGAATATAAGTAGGTATGATTTGACACATACAGTTCTGCTTCATAGCAACATACTTTGTGGCCAGTAATTAAATGATTATATGGTTTACAACTATTAATCATAGTTAAGTATGCCTGACATGCTTCAGAATGCATTAGGTACGTCTGTGGAATGCTAAATATATCTAAGGAATGCATTAAATACGCCTGTGGAATGCTTAATACACCAGTGTCCGTGGATCCTTCGTGGACACCTCTGAGGCAGGAACCTCTCACTCACGTCAACACTCCCCTCCCTTGCCATTCTTCTAATCCCTTCACTACGATGACGTCAGACAGTTTTACGAAATATACGACAGACCTCTTGTACTGATAAGGCTGATGATGACTAAAAAGGACATCACTGTATACTAAAGGTGAAATCTTTACCCCAAAGTGCGTGTCTACGTACCGAAAGAAATATTTCGTTGCAAGGCGCAATATAAACGGAATTTCTTTATGCTCGACCAAAACAATAATTACTTTTAAATATTATTCTGGGTTTCTCTTCATAATCATAATATCACCTGACATCCGACAAAAGAAAATGGAAGAAGGTAACTCGCAGCCTATAACCAGATGGAATTTATTATTGGTTTCATCTTTAACACCTCCAAACGGTTTATTCAACTCAGGAAAGACCTCTGAAGGGATTAATGAAGGCTTTACAATATCTAACCTACAGTGCAAAGAGTCTCTCCTAAGCTGAATTAACTCGTCACAGGATATCAAACACAATAAAAACAATGCACTTAATTGAATGAAAGTTTGACATGTGCTGCCTCCATCAGGTTAGGGTTGGTTCCCCTTAAGTAAACGTCCTGGATACGCACTTTTTCATTATTGTCTCTCCTGTTCCCATTTTTTCCCTAAGACTCGTTCCTCTACTTTTCATGTTTCTTTGCCCTCTCTGTTTTTCTTGTCTCCGTTTTCCTTATTATTTCCTCCATTTCCTTAATCCACCTTTCTTCTGTCTCCTTTTTTCTTCGTTTTCTTGCCCTTTTCCGTCTCTTCTTATTTTTGCCTATTTCCTTTTTTTCTCCCACTCTCTGTCTCCTCCCTTCCCTGTTTTTCTTCTCCCTCCTCTCCATCTCTCTTTCTCTTTTGCCTCCTTCCTTCTCTTTTTTCCTGTCTCCTTCCTTCTCCTTTTATCATCTGTGTCCTTTCTTTTTTTATTCTTTATCTTTCTTCCCTTTCTCTCCACATTTCCTACTTCCTCTTTCTCAGTTCAACCACCAGCTCTCTCTCTCTCTCTCTCTCTCTCTCTCTCTCTCTCCTTCTTCTTCTTCTTTTTCTTCTTTTCTTCTTCCAAGTTGCTCTCCCACTTCGTTCCATCTGCCTGTCTTCTTCATTCCTTCTCGCCCTCCTTCCCTCCCTCCCTGTTCCTCTTTTAGAAGCGGAAGCAATTCTAGGAGCGGGGTGGCCAGGTCAGTAACCCACACGCAAGGTGCTTCCCTCTAGCGAAACCCACGTCCTGTTCCACTTTACCCAAATTTTTTTTTTTTTTTTTTTTTTTTTTTTTTTTTTTTTTTTTTTTTTCACGCGAGCAAATCTCCATATGTTTAGTATGCATATGTTTGTTCTTCCACACTTCCCTTCCATATCTTCTTAGCTGTCTCTACGTCTCCCTCCTTTCCTATCCTCCTTCCTTACCATTCCCCCTTTCCTTTCCTATCCTTCCTTCCGTCTTCTCCTTCCCTTCTTCCATCCCTGCATTCCTTCCCCTTCCCCGCCTCTAGTTCCCTTCCCCTCTATCTTCCATTCCCTTCCATGTCTGCCCCCCTCCCTCCCTCTTCCTTTTTCTTTTCCTCCAAGTTTCCCTTTCACTTTTCCTTACCTATCTCTCTTCTTTCCTCCCTCAGGCAGTACTTCTTTGATTCTCCCTGGAATGATTATTTCTTCCATGGCCAACAGCCATCTAAGTGTGTATTACGCATTACGGAGGTTATTCTCTTGGTCATGGAAGCATACGCTTCTTTCTCTTATCCTGTGACTAATGAAAAAAAGAAAGAAAAAAAAAAAAAAAAAAAAAGGAAAGTTTAATCACGCTTGTTTTAACGCTGTTCACAAAAAGGAGAAGGCCTACAAAAGGGTCCGGAGCCAACCCACCCATGAATCTCATCTCTTTCATGTCTCTGCCCGGAGCCCTGCTAAGTCTGCTCTTCGCTCTGCTAAGAACAGTTTCATTCGTACTACATTCTCTGAACTCTCCGACTTAAATTCTTCCCTCTCCCTCTAGTACCTTGCCAAAAACCTTCCTAAGAACTTTATTTCAACCTTCCCTCCTCCATTGCTCTCTGATGGCTCTGTGGCTGCTTCTTCTACTGAAAAAGAGGAACTCTTCAGGCTACTCAGACTTCCTCTTACAATTCCACCTTAGACGTTCCCGGTGCTGTTCCTTAATCACTCCTCCCGCCTCCCACTTCCTCATGACTGACATTAAAATTTTTTCAATTGATGTACTTTCTGCCATCACCATTCTCGGTACTAACAAGGCATATGGGCCTGATGAGGTCCCTCCTGCTGTCCTCAAGAACTGTGCTTCTGTGCTTACAACTTGCCCAGGTAAACTCTTACGCCTTTGTCTGTCAACATGTACCTTTCCTTCTTGGTGGAAGTTTGCTCTCATTCAACCTCACCCAAACAATGGTGACAATTCCCAGTCCTCTAACTCTCGCCCATGCTGCTTTAACATCCTGTATTTCTAAAGTTTTTGAATCTATTATTAACAATACAAAATAAAACACCTTTCCTATCACAACCTTTTTTCCGATCACCAGTATGAATTCCGCCAGAGAAGTTCCACTGGCGATCTTTTCTCCTTCCTTTCAAACGCTTGTTCATCTTCTTGTAGGGACTTGGCGAAAGCTTTGCACTTGACACCTCAAAGGCTTTCGATCGAGTCTGGCATAAATCTTTAACTTCCAAACTGTCCTCTTACGGTTTCTATCTTTTCACCTGTGCCTTCATCTCTAGCTTCCTTTCTGGTCGTTCTATATCTGCTGTTGTAACGGTCACCGTTCTTCTCCCAGAACTATCAATAGTGATGTTCCTCAGGGCTCTGTCCTGTCATCAACTCCCTTCTATTCATCAATTACCTTCTAAGCCGCGCATCTGACCCAATCTACTCATACGTTGATGACTCAACCCTTCACCTTTCCATTCGCTTCTTGCAGCATCCATCTCAGCAGTTTCTTCAACAAAAATGGGATGAGACGATGGCACACCTAATGTATGACTTGGTTTATATCTCTTATTGGGGTACAAGTAATCTTGTTTTCAATGCATCAAAAACTCAACTCTTACATCTTTCAACCCGACAAAATTTCCCAGAGGAGTATCTTCCAGTCCTCCATCATTTTGGAAAATACTTGCCATTCATTCTCTCGGGACATTATCGTGGAAAGATAATAGTACCTCTCTTGTAAAAT
This sequence comes from Coenobita brevimanus, assembly GCF_032717465.1. Lineage (NCBI taxonomy): Eukaryota > Metazoa > Arthropoda > Malacostraca > Decapoda > Coenobitidae > Coenobita > Coenobita brevimanus. Next base: position 20,983,164 of record NC_136978.1, read on the forward strand.
CTGCTTCCAAAAGATAAAGTTTGCTAAGCTGACTCCATGCCTTCTTTACTCCAGCACCGTTGTTGACTTTATACACGGGTTTTATTCGCCCCTGTGTAGAGCACAACTCTCATGTGTGGGAAGGCTCCCCACATACAACTCTTCCCAACAAGGTGGAGTCAAAGGCGTTTCATCTCTTAAATTCTCCTCCTCTTACTGGCTCCTTTCAGGCTCAGTCTCTTCGCCGCACTGTTGCATCTTTATCTTTTTTCTATCGCTACCTCAGTGGTCACTGCTCCTCTGAACTATCTGCGTGCATCCCTCCACAACTACGGTGGACACATAGCACCCGTCTAGCAACAAACTCTCATCCCTTTTCTGTCCAACTCTCTAATGCATGAGTTAACCGTTGTTCCCAGTCCGTCATGTATACAACAGGTCAGCTTTGGAACTGTCATCCTCTCTCTGTATTTCCTAATGCCCATGGCCTCCAGTTTTTTATACGCAGTGTGTCCAGGAATAAAGGAATGAACGGATCCTAAATATGGCTCTCTGTTGTTTTGTTCTTATTTTTTCTTGGAGCTAACAATCTTGCGGGCTTCTGGCCGCTGGTTCCTTCTTCCTTGCGTTAAAAAAGTAAGTCCAGTTCTTTCTCTTCCTTCTTGACTTCTCCCTCCCGTTAGTCCTGCCTCTCTTCCTGCTTTGTAACCTTAAGTACTAGCTGAGGATATTGTTAGAGAGAGAGAGAGAGAGTGAGACAGACAGACAGACAGACAGACAGACAGACAAAGAAGAAAGAAAAAGAAATTATAAGGGGAACGAGGAGGGACCGTTAGCCAATATCGTAACGGCTCGGCGGCAGAGGACCAATCAGCTGCTTGCATTGCTTCTGTGCCATCATTCGAATTTTTAAAAACCTACATGTGCGTGGGAGCCATGCAACCACGCCTTATCCCACACTTTCTCGACTTCCCAACTTTGAACCTCATTCCCTCGGCACAAGGGTTATTTTGGCGTGGCTTTGGGCGTGAGCGTTGCGGAAGAATTGGGTTGTGTGTTGACGGGCGAGATCCTGGAGGCTGATATTGACAAAAAATCCTAACCACTGCAAGTCGATGACGCATTTTTCTACTTATTTTTTTATTACCAGACGATTTTAACGATATTATCCTCATTAAGAGAGTAACCCAATGAAGATGGGGTTAATGAAGACAATCCAGCCTGGAAAGGTTGGAAAATCTCATCTAAAATGAAAAAAAAAATCGTCTGTAAGTGGCATGATTATAATGTAAGGTGTCATGGGACTAGACGGGTTAACCAACTCTTACAATAAATGAAGACCGTAAGAATAAATTTATGTCAAGGATAGTTTCTTTTGGTCGTATTTTCCTCTTCAGTATTCACCTTCGTTCGGCTGTGAAGTGTCTGACAGCTTTGTGATTGAAGGTAAAAGTATAAACAAGGAACTTTTTACACAGGTGATGCCAAAGAAAGTTTATAAAGACGCCTTCCTATCTTGCTGGCAGTTTTCCCGTCTTTACGGTCACCTGTCATGCGATTAATTGGGGATTCTCGAGGAAAACTGGCACACACCTTGGCATTTATTATTTTTTTCCTCGCCCACCGCCTTGCGATAATACTTTTTTTTAGCATTTACCTTTACGACGTGGAGTTTTTTCCCCTACGCTCATCTTCTTCAGCTATCACTATTTCATTATTATTATTATTATTATTATTATTATTATTATTATTATTATTATTTCCACAACTTGATCTTATTATTTGCGGGCCCACTTCTTACGATATCACTTTTTTTAATTCATTTATTTTTCTCCTTGCGATTTCACACCTTTTTTCCACCCGCCTTCTTGCGATATCACTTATATATGGATAGATAGATAGATAGGTAGATAGATAGATAGACAAATAAATAGACTGATAGATATAGGTACGATTTTCCTTGCGATATCACTTAATTTGTTCTTCTTTTCGACTTCACTTTTTTGTTTTCGTACTCAACTCCTTGTGATATCACTATTTTTACTTTTTGTTCTTACGATTGAGATTGTTTTCACCATCGTCTTCACGGTATCACTTTTTACTCCAGTGAATAGTTTCTTTACGTCTTGAGTATTTTTTCCACGCTCTCGCTCATTTTCCTAATTATTTTTCTTAGAGCCTGAACATCAATTTTATTAATTGCCCCCTGCAATATCACTACTATTTTATGTTTTGGCTTCAGACTTCCATTTTTTCCATGTTCTTGGTCTACTGTTTTTATAATATTCTTGGCCACATCCTCGCGATATTACTTTCTCCTTTGGGTCAAAGTTCTGTTTTTTTGCTCACCTCCTTGAGTATGATTTTTTCTCTCCTTACGGCTTTAGTTTTAATTATTTATTTATTTATTCATTTATTTTTTTGCGACCACCGACTCGTAATATCATTAATTTAATATTAGTTTTCTGTACTGGCTGAGTTCAGTGTTTTCGTCACGCCTCACATTCTCTTTTTTCTTCACAGCTTCAGCGTTATTTCTTCACTTACTTTGCGATATTACCATTTTTTTTTTTTTTTTTTTTTTTTTTTTAAGGTTCTCCTTACGACTTGAATTCTGTTTTTGCACATTCTAACTTTACTTTGTCTTTATCTTTTTACCACATTCTCGCTATATTACACTTTTGTCTTCTTTCAACGAGTTCTTTTCCGCTCTCTTTGCGTTTCCTTTTTTTAATATTAACAGGTCTCCTTATCCCTTGCGTTCTATTTTCTTTTTATTATCATTAGCCTTCTCTGTCTTGCGTGTTATTTTATCACACGTTATCGCCCAGTTTTCTCATTTTTCTTCCAGCCTGAGCACTTTTACTCCCGTCTCCTCGGGGTATCACGACATCTTATCATTCCTTATAACACCTTGAGTTCTTATTTTTTTTTTTCCACTCTTTAACCATACTGATTTATTTTTTTCTGACGACATTCTCACAATCTCACTTTTCTGTCCTTTCGTTTTCCTGTTTAAGTTATATTTTCATCGCCATCTTTTCGTGATGTTGGTTTATATTATTATTATTATCATTATTATTATTATTATTTCTGCTATTTGATATCTGTATTAATTTCGCGCCCCTTCCTTACGATATCACTCATTTTATTCACTTATTTTTCTCCTTGTGATTTCACACTTTTTTTTTTCACCCACCTCCTCGCGACAGCGCTTATAAATTGATAGATAGACAGATAGATAGATTGATATAGATAAACAAAGTGATAAATACAGGTACCTTTTCCTTGCTATATCACAATATGTATTTCCTTTCGACTTCACTTTTTTGTTTTCGTACTCACCTCCTTGTGATGTCACTATTTTTATTACCGGTAATTATTCTTACGCCTGAGATTTTTTTCGCCCTCGTCTGCACGGTATCACTTATTACTCCTATGATTAGTTTCTTTACGATTTTTTTTTCACGCTCTCGCTCTTTTTCTTAATAATTTTTCTTACAGCTTGAACTCTATTTTTTTTTTTATATTTCCCCTGCAATATCACTACTATTTTATTTTTTGGCTTGAGGCTTCTATTTTTTTCCACGTTCTTGGTCTGCTGTTTATATAATATTCTTGGCCACATTCTCGCGATATTACTTTCTCCTTTGAGTCCAAGTTCTGTTTATCCGCCCACCTCCTTGAGGATGACTTTTTTTCTCCTTACGTCTTTAGTTTTTTATAACACCCACTGCTTCGTAATGTCATTAAATTATTATTAGTTTTCCTAATTTCTTCAGCTCAGTTTTTCGACACGCCCTCGCATCCTCCCCCCCCCCCTTTTGTTTACAGCGTCAGCTTTATTTTTTCACTTACTTTGCAATATCACAATTTTTTTTTTTAGATTCTCCTTACGACTTGAATTCTGTTTTCCCACATTCTAACTCTACTTTCTCTTCCGATAATTTAATATCGCTCTCTTTGCGTTTTCCTTTCTTTAATATCAATATTTCTTCTTATTCCTTAAGTTCTACCGTATTTTCTATATTATCATTAGTCTCCTCTGTCTTCCGTTTTATTTTTCGCACGTTGTCGCCCAGTTTTCTCATTTTTCTTCCAGCCTGAGCACTTTTTCACCATTCTCCTCGGGGCATCACGACATCTTATCATTTCTTATAACACCTTAAGATCTGAGCTATTTTCCATGCTTTAGTTTTTTTATTTTTTTTTCTGAAGACATTCTCACGATCTCACTTTTTTCTGTCCTTTCTCTTTACTGTTTAAGTTATCATTTAATCGCTACCCTCTCATGTTGTTGCTCTTTATATTATTATTATTATTATTATTATTATTATTATTATTATTTCCGGAACTTGATTTTTGTATTAAATTCGCCCCCCCTCCTAACGATATCGCTTTTTTTATTCAATTATTTTTCTCCTTGTGATTTTACACCTTATTTTCACCCACCTCCTTGCGATAGCGCTTATAAATTGATAGATAGATAGAGAGATAGACAGACTGATATAGATATATAGACTAATAGATATAGGTACCTTTTCCTTGCTATATCACTGAATTTGTATTTCCTTTCGACTTCACTTTTTTGTTTTCGTACTCACCTCCTTGTGACATCACTATTTTTATTATTTATTCTTACGATCGAGATTTTTTTCGCACTCGTCTTCACGGTATCACTTTTTGCTCATATTTGTTTCTTTACGTCTTGAGTTTATTTCTTCCCACGCTCTCACACTTTTTCTTGATTATTTTTCTTACAGCTTGAACTCAATTTTTTTAATTTCTCCTGCAATATCACAACTATTTTATTTTTTGGCTTCAGACTTCTACTTTTCCCGCGATCTTGGTCTGCTGTTTTTATCATATTCTTGGCCACATTCTCGCGATATTAATTTCTCCTTAGGGTCCAAGTTCTGTTTTTCCGCTCACCTCCTTGAGGATGACTTTTTCTCTGCTACGGCTTCAGTTTTTGTTTGCGCCCTCCGCTTCGTAATATCATTAATTTAATATTAGTTTTCTTTATTGCTAGAGTTCAATGTTTTCGTCACGCTCTCGCATTATTTTTTTTTTTTTTTTTTTACAGCTTCAGCTCTACTTTTTCACCTACTTTGCGATATCGCCATTCTTTTTTTTTTTTTTTTTTTAAGGTTCTCCTTAAGACTTGAATTCTATTTTTCCACATTCTAACTCTGTTCTATCTTTTTACCACACTCTCGCTATATTACTTCTTTGTCTTTTCTCCTTGCGACGATTTTTTTTTTTTTTTTCGCTCTCCGCGTTTTGGTGTTTTTAATATGAACAATTCTCCTTATCCCTTGCGTTCTTTTTTTTTTTTTTTATCATCATTAGTCTCCTGTCTTGGGTTTTATTTTTTCGCACGTTGTCGCCCAGTTTTCTCATTTTGCTTCCAACCTCAGCACTTTTACTCCCTTCTTTTCGGGGTATCACTACATCTTTTCATTCTTTACAAAACCCTGAGTTCTGATTTTTTTTCCCATGCTTTAACCATTCTGATTTATTTTTTTTTCTGACAACAGCCTCACGATCTCACTTTTTTCTATCCTTTCTTTTTACTGTTTAACTTAAAATTTCATCCCTGGCTTCTCGCGATGTTGCTCTTTACTATTATATTATTATTATTATTATCATTATTATTATTATTATTATTTCTGCAACTTGATTTCTGTATTGATGTCGCGGCACCTCCTTCCGATATCATTTTTTCACTTATTTATTTTTCTCCTTGTGATTTCACACCTTTTTTTGACCTACCTCCTTGCGATAGCGCTTATAAATTGATAGACAGATAGGAAGATAGATATACTGATACAGATAAACAGACTGATAGATAGGGGCACCCTTTTCCTTGCTATATCACTTAATTTTTTATTTCCTTTCAACTTCACTTTTTGGTTTTCGTAGTCACCTTCTCGTGATATCACTATTTTTATTATTTATTCTTACGACTGAGATTTTTTTCATCCTCGTCTTCACGTATCACTTTTGCTCCTATGATTAGTTTCTTTACGTCTTGAATTTTTTTCCACGCTCTCACTCTTTTTCTCAATTATTTTTCTTACAGCTTCCACTCAGTTTTAATTTCCCCTGCAATATCACTTCTATTTTATTTTTTGGCTTAAAACTGTTCTATTTTTTCCACGTTCCTGGTCTGCTGTCTTTATAATATTCTTGGCCACATTCTCGCGATATTACTTTCTCCTTAGGGTCCAAGTTCTGTCTTTCCGCTCACCTCCTTGAGGATGACTTATTTTTTCCTTACGGCTTTAATTTATTTTTAGCTCACACCGTTTAGTAATATCATTAATTTAATAAACGTTTTCTTTATTGCTTGATTTCAGTGTTTTCGTCATGCCCTCGCATTCTCTGCTTTTTTTTTTTTTTCTTTTCTTTTTTTTTTTTTTACAGTTTCAGCATTATTTTCTCACTTTTTTGCGATATAGCCATTTTTTTCAGGTTCTCCATAAGACTTGAATTCTACTTTTCCACATTCTAACTCTACTTTGTCTTAATATCTTTTTACCACATTCTAACTATAATTTGTTTTTTTTACCACAATCTCGCTATATTACTTCTTTGTCCTTTTTCCTAACGATGATTTTTTTCTCTCTTCGCGTTTTCCATTTTTCAATATTAATAATTCTCCTTATCCCCTGTTTTTTTTTTTTTTTATTATTATTATCATTAGTCTCCTCTGTCTTGCGTTTTATTTTTTCGCACGTTGTCGCCCAGTTTTCTCATTTTTCTTCCAGCCTGAGCACTTTTACACCCTTCTCCTCGGGGTATCACTACATCTTATCATTCCTTGTAACACCCTGATTTCTGATTTTTTTTTCCATGCACTAACCATACTGATTTATTTTTTCTGGCGACATTCTGACGATCTCACTTTTCTCTGTCCTCTCTTTCTACTGTATAAGTTATAATTTCATCGCTGCCTTCTTAAGATGTTGCTGTTTACATTATTATTATTATTTTTTTTCTGCAACTTGATTTCTGTATTAATTTCGCGCCCCCTCCTTACGATATCACTTTTTTTTATTCATTTATTTTTCTTCTTGTGATTTTACACCTTTTGTTTTCCACCCACCTCCATGCGATATCACTTATAGATTGATATATATAGACAGATAAATAGACAGATATAGATAAACAGACTGATAGATATAGGTACCCTTTTTTATGCTATATCAGTAAATTTGCATTTCCTTTCGACTTCACTCTTTTGTTTTCGTACTCACCGCCTTGTGATATCACTGTTTTTACTATTTATTCTTACGACCGAGATTTTTTTTCGCCCTCGTCTTCACGGTATCACATGTTACTCCTATGATTAGTTTCTTTACGTCTTGATTTTTTTTTTCCACGCTCACTTTTTCCTAATTATTCTTCTTACAGACTGCAATAAGTTTTTACATTTCCGATGCAATATCACTGCTATTTAATTTTTTGGCTTGAGACTTCTGTTTTTTCCACGTTCTTGGTCTGCTGTTTTTATAATATTCTTGGCCACATTCTCGCGATATTACATTCTCCTTTTGTTCCAAGTGGTTTTTCCGCTCACCTCCTTGAGTACGACTTTTTTTTCTCCTTATGGCTTTAGTTTCTTTTTCTTAGCGCCCTTCGCTTCGTAATATCATTAATTTAATATTAGTTTTCTTTATTGCTAAAGTTCAGTGTTTTCGTCACGCCCTCGCATTCTCTCTCTCTCTCTCTCTCTCTCTCTCTCTCCCTCTCCAGCTTCAGCATTGTTTTTTCACTTACTTTGCGATATCGATATTTTTTTTAAGGTTCTCCTTACGACATGAGTTCTATTTTTCCACATTCTAACTCTACTTTGTCTTTACCTTTTTACCACATTCTCGCTATATTGCTTTTGTCTTTTCTCCTTACGATGATTTTTTTTTTTCGCTCTCTTCGCGTTTTCCTTTTTTAAATATTAATAGTTCTTCTCATCCCTGGAGTTCTATTTTTATTATTAGTCTCCCATGTCTTGCGTTTTTTTTTTTTTTTTCCAGCACGTTGTCGCTCAGTTTTCTCAGTTTTCTTCCAGCCTGAGCACTGTTACACCCTTCTCCTCGGGCTATCACGACATCTTTTCATTCCTCATAACACCTTGAGTTCTGATTTCTTTTCCACGCTTTAGGTATACTGATTTATTTTTTCTGACGACATTGTTATGATCTCACTTTCCTGTCCTTTGTTTTTCCTGTTTAAGTTATAATTTCATCTCTTCCTTCCCGTGCCGTTCCTGTTTATGTTATTTTATTATTATTTATTATTATTTTTTTTTATCATTATCATTATTATTGTTTTATCTGTCACCTCCGCCAAGGAGGTTATGTTCTTCCTGGCGTTGGTTTGTTTGTGTGTTTGTCTGTTGGCAGGATTGCTCAAAAATGTATAAACGGATGTTGCTCAAATTTTTTGGAGGGGGAGGGTATGGCCCAAGAAACAATCCATTATATTTTGGTGGTGATCCGGATCATCATTCGAATCCAGTCATTTTTAAAGGATTCTCTACCACTGCGGGATAGTGGCAATTTCAGCATTTTTGCCTCTAACTCGATAAACAGTGCCAACAAAGCTTGCACAATAATTACAAGAAAACATCTTCATAAAATCTACCACACACTCCGCCTTTATTATTATTATTTATTATTATTATTATTATTATTATTATTATTATTATCTGATGCGTCCCTCATCAAAAGTGCTCAGCAAGAAACATTATTTTAATCTTGCCATCTCCAAATGACTATATAGAGTTTTCGCACACGAGGGGTTACAGGTACTCTTCGTTTAACCTTTCATTACCCGGCGCCTCTAATGCACGACATAAAATCATCTTGTCCTTTAGTAGCAGGAGTAAACATATGGCAAGGGTGACCCTGGTGGTGGAGGCACTTGTTTTTTTTTACTTGTGTTTCTTCCCTCTGCTTTCACTTTATTTCATTATTTCTACGGCCTGTTTTTTTTTTTTTTTTTTTTTCACCCTCTCGCATTACTACTGTCTTCTTGTGTGTGTGTGTGTGTGTGTGTGTGTGTGTGTGTGTGTGTGTGTGTGTGTTATGCCACCCCTTGCTGTATCACATTTTTATTATTATATACTTCCCCCTGCAGTTTCAGTTCTATCCTTTTCTTTTTTTCGTCTTTTTTAGTTTTCCTTACAGCTTAATTTTCTTTCGCCCACCTTTTCCTGATACCACTTTCTTCATTATTGTTATGAAAAACTCAATATTCTATGGAGTTCTTATTGATATTGTTGATATATATATATATTTTTTTTTTTTGGGGGGGAGGGAAGATCTAGAAGGCTGGCATTCCAAGACGTTTCGAGATAGACTTGAAATTTTCAGGACTGATGTATCTTGGTTGCAGGCTTCTCTTGGCGCATTTTTCTTTCCTAGCACTAGCACTGCACTAGCGCCCTCTATGTTATTTTTTCAATATATGCTCTCCTGCGCAGCAAAAACTACTGAATCGATTGCTTTGCAAATGTTCCAGTATGTAGTCGTTAAAATAAACTAGTTCACCTGGGTATTGATACTGAGATCCAACAAATACTTTCTGAGATATATATTGAGGAAAATCTAAATGGCCGTTTCACACCTGAAAATGCTAAATCAGAAAGTATTCGGCCAATTTTCACCAAACTCTGTGGAAAAGTAGTATATAGGTCATGAGTGAACATGAGATGCATAGTATGAATGACCTTCACCTTGATCTCAAGGTCACTGGTTAAAATCCGTAAAAAAATTTGAATCATACCAAAAGTCCCTATTATGTCTACAGTAATAACAAAAGTATTTTCATCCGGAATGTGGAGTTCTTTGGATACTGCTTTAGCAATTTCAGAATTCTAGTTATTATTGTTATCATCATCATTACTCCAACAACAACGACAACAACAAACAGCAACAACTACTACTACTACTACTACTACTGCTGCTGCTACTACTATTATTTTTACCTCCACTGCACGCCTTCTAACAATATCATTTCTTTATCATTATTTTTCATTATACCTTTAAACCTAAATTCTTCGGCTACGTTCTCGTGATGTCATACAATATTTGGGTTGTACTTTTTGCTGTATTTTTCGTCCTCTTCAGTCAATGTCACATTTTTATTAATATTACTTACATCTGGAGCTCTCTCTCTCTCTCTCTCTCTCTTCTCACGATCGTATCACCGGATCTAACCCTGTCCTTTCGTTCACTCCAGATCTTATAAAGGTGGTAAGTTGGAGCGCCCACCATCTACTCATCTGATGCAGTCTCTACATTGAGCAACAAGCCAAACGGTTTTTTGTAGCCTAGGAAAGAATTTACAAAGTTGGGTGATATTCATAAGCCCAGACAGACTCCCGGTGGTCCAGTAGGCACGGGCGCTCCAAAAGATTGTTGCTTGAAAGGGGTTACATACGAGGGATGGTTGAGGTTCACTGCTCTAATAATACCGTCCAGGAAAGTGCAACTGGTCACTCACCTTACAGGCCTGGATTACAATAGCCTAGACCCAGCCCCCTACACTTCTAATGGGCAACAACTGACAGGAGTATACAAGCATACATTATTATTATTATTATTATTATTATTATTATTATTGTTGTTGTTGTTGTTGTTGTTGTTGTTGTTGTTGTTGTTGTTGTTATTATTATTATTATTATTATTATTATTATTATTATTATTAGCAGTAGTAGTAGTAGTAGTAGTAGTAGTATCATCATCATCATCATCATCATTTTTACCTGGGGCGAGGCCGACAGGTCTATGAGTGGTACACCTGGTGATCTTTTTTTCTCTCCGTCCTTCAAGGTAAGTTTGAATATCTGCTGTTGGAAAACTCTGGGCGATTTTCTTAAGAAACACAAAGTTGTTCAGCTTGACATTTTGAGTTGATTTAACATGTCAGCTGTTGCGTCAGTTGACGCAGCACATGACTCATAGGTTATTTTTTCTTCATATTTTTCTTGAAATTCTGAGCTGAAATGACATGTCAGCTGCTGCATCAGCTGATGTCACAGTTTCGCAGCAGGTCTGTGAAGCCAGTCTCTTGTTGTTGTTATCATTGTTACCGGTATTATTATTTTTACTACTGCTATTATTATTATTATTATTATTATTATTATTATTATTATTATTATTATTATAGCGGCAGCGGCAGCATTTTTATTATTCTTATTATTAAAACTTCCCACACCTCTGTGGGAAGTTTTCTTGTTTATGTCAAAATTCTTACACTTTCCGCTTAAAAAGTAAATGACCATTACTTGGAGGCTCACTGGCCTAGAGCCTACAAAATTTGTCAGGTTAATCGCCCGGCTGGCGGCTTCTTCTGGTCAAATATGGTGGCAATCAATCAACCGGATCACCGAATATTAGTCAGAATGTAAAAAAAAAAGATTCCGGGACGCTATTTCACAAACCACTTTAGCTAGCAACCTGAAAATTTCTGTGGTACACAGTAGCCTTAAGGCGGCCACACTACGGAAAGGAGTATGGTTCCAATCGGTTATTCATTCTCACAGATCGCCTGGGGTCAAAAACCGGGACTTTCCAGATATTCTGGATGTCACCTAATTATTCATGAAGGATTAAAGCTAGAGCCACCTAATTTGGTGGACTTATAGACTGTTATGACCTAAGGTGACATGTACAAGATCAATGACCTTGACTTCATGGACCCTTTACTGCTCAGCTTCTAGAATCCAATGGCCTTGGAAAGTTTTTATCAAAACTGTTATTGGACAATTTTGCAGTGTTCTAGTTGTTATCATTATTATTTATTATTATTATTATCATTATTATTATTAGTAGTAGTAGTAGTTGTAGTAGTAGTAGTAGTAATAGTAGTAGCAGTAGTAGTAGTAATTATTGACATCCTTGTTATTACACTTACTAACATTATTTCTCCTTAAGCTTGGTGTTTTACAGCCAGTCCTCTTGCGCTATCCACTTTCAAATTCTCATATTCTTATAGCTTGGGCCTTAAATTTCAGAGAAGTGGGAGAGGGAGTTTTTCCAAGTTATATCGTTTTTGTATTATTTTTCCCTAGGACATGAATTCTGGTGATCTAGTGGGTCGGACGCCTCATCCAGAATAGTGACCCATGAAGGGGAATGGTGGTTTGTCGATCCTATAATGCTAACAAGGGGAGGAGACTGGCCATCTTCCCTTACATGTACTGGACTAGGGTGGCCAAGTCTCAAGCCCCGAAACCTTGAAGGGGGTAAAATGTGGGTGTCTCTTTCCTTTACTTTTCTTTTCTTTTCTTTTCTTTTTTTTACATTCCCGCTTTGTTCTCGCTAGACCACATTTTTACCCTCAGAGCTTCTGTTCTAGCTTTCACTTTCATTGTTTTCCCCTTGGGTTTCAGTATTATTTTTACTTCTTTGTTACCATTTCACCCTAGGGCATCAGTCCTGTTTTTTCACTTTTTTCATTTTTCCTTGCGGCTTCTATTTTTTGCGTATTTTCTTTTCTTTTTTTTTTCTGTTCGATGTTTAAACTATTTGTGCTTTGTTTCTTACCTTTCCCAACGGCCTATGAATCTTCGGCCTACCTTACCAGGGTATCACATTTTTTTTTTTTTGTACGATCATTCATTTCTTACAACAAAACTTTCTTGGCATTACTTTTTATATGCAACTACCCTTAACCCTTTGAACCCGATTACATTTTTAGCCTATTCTTTACTTCCAGGCGATTATATTAACAGTGAAGAAACTGTTATGACTGAACTAAATACAGCCTCCGTTAACCTCTTCACGATCTCCTATTTCTCCTTAAGCTGACTGAACCGTGTGTAGACAGCAACATTAAAATATAAAATGATGTACCTTGAGCGACAGGTTTATTGACTTTTTTTTTTTTTTTTACATTTTTCTTTCGATATCAATTTGTCACTAACCATTAACATTATTTCCCCGTCCCTCTGGGGTCTAGTTATTTCTGCTTTCTTAATCTACTTTTTATATTATTTAATCGCCTTATGTCGGCGTGGCCTGATTTTTGTTAATCGTCTTTCCAGGAGTATTTATAGTTTTTGTTGTAAAGCTTAAGTTCTTTATATCTATTCATTTATTTATTTATTTTATTTTTAACCCGTTTTCAGCATCGATATTTTTTTATACTCCTTCACAAAGGCTGTATGAATATTTTGTTTTTTCCATCCACTTTTTCACATAATCACTGTATGGTATTTATTTCATGATCCTATTTACATTCTTTTGTTTCCTACTCCATTTTTCTTGCTCAAAATTTTATGCTTTCTCAAAACAGCCTGAGCTCTGTTATTACATTTTTTTTAGTATAAACCTCTCTCTCTCTCTCTCTCCCTATCTCTCTCTCTCTCTCTCTCTCTCTCTCTTCATGAATGCTGTAGCAAAGTTTCTTGCTACCGAAGACCAAGATGATCGAGAGAAGAGGAAGCCTGGAGTGAAAGACTACATGAGGGAGAGTTATGAGATAGAAGCTGAACCCTTTCAACTCGAGAACGTCTTTTTTTTCTTAATTCTTGCTGATACCGGACGATTTTATTTGCATGACAGAGAGACAGACAGACAGAGACAGAGAGAGGGTCCTGGTCTTGTGAGTGATGTTTGTAAGTTAACTCGGCACCTTTGGGCCTTAATACATTGATTCATCTTCTCTGGCAGGCAGGTTTACCAACTCACTCACCCACTCACTCACTCACTCACTCACTCACGCACTTCGTCCACCCTCTGCACTGTCACATATTTTCTTATCTCTTGCTTACCTACTCACTCACTTCAGCCACCTCACCCATTTTCTCTGCTCGCCTCATTCATGAATTCAGCCGGTTACTCACCTGCTCACTCAGTTTGCTTTTTTAATGCAAGAAAGAATGAATGAAAGAAAGAAGCAAAGGTTAAAGCCTGCACTTTGTTCTTTCCAGGAAAATTTAAATAAATGAAAGCCAAAACAAAGACTTCAAGCTGCCTGGACACTCACTCAGGGATGACCTATAAAACAATGATCCAAATTTCATCTATTTTGGAATGTAAGCTCATATTGATAATCTTTTTAGATTACAAGCAGGATTTACAGGTAACAAGTTTATACATTTTTTGACGTTACAAAATTGGGAACGATGGCATTTTCACACTCCAAATATTACCCCCATAAGGAATACTGAAACAATCTTCGTCCTATTTCAGTTTATATTTATATACAGGGTTGGAACTGAATTATGCTGTCGTGATTATATTAAATCTGTTTCACGAATTTCTCTATTCTGAACACTGAACACTCTTGAAATACCAAACCTGCAACTCACCACATTCCTATTTGCCACATATTTCATCAAGCATTTTACTTTTGGTGGAACGACTACTGCACCTTTTATGTTTCTTTTTTTTATGCATGGATGAAGGAACCAAAGGCCAGAAGCCCATAAGATTGTTCCCGCCAAGAGAAAAGAAAGAAAAAAAGATACCAGAGAGCCAAATTCCAGGTCTGTTAATTTCGAAATGCCTGGACACACTGCGTTTGAAAGACTGGAAGCCATATACAGCAGGAAATAGGCCTACAGATAGAGGAAGATAGTTCCAGAGTTGACCTGTTGCATAAATGAAGGACTGGGAGTAACGGTTAACTCTTGCATTTCGTTGGACAGAAAAGGGATGAGAGTTTGTTGCTAGACGGGTGCTACGTGTCCGCCGTAGTGGTGGAGGGATGCAAGCAGACAGTTCAGAGGAGCAGTGACCATTGAAGTAGCGACAGAAAGAGATTTTGATGCAACAGTGCGGCAAAGAGACCGAGGTTGAAAGGAACCACTAGGAGGAGGATGGTTAGTGAGACGAAAAGCCTCTGACTCCACCTTGCTGAGAAGGGCTGTATGCGGGGAGCCTCCCCACACTTGAGAGTTGTTCTCTACACTTGGGCGAATAAAACCCGAGTATGAAGTCAACAACTGTGCAGGGGTAAAAAAAAAGGCACGAAGTCGGCTTAGCACACTTAATCAATTGGATGCAGATTTTACAAATGGGGTAATATGATCTTTCCAAGATAGATCTCGAGAGAATGAAACCCAAGGTATGTTTAAAGATGAAGGAGGATTGAGCTGGATATTACTGAAATTTGGAGGAAACTCCTGCGGAAGATTCTGACAAGTTGAACGATGTGAGAACTGTGTTTCTGATGCATTAAGAGCAACAGGATTACTTTTACCTCAATCAGAGATAAAAGCCTCATCCCTTATTTGTTGAGGCAACTGCTTCCACACTTCTTGTACTTTAGCCATGTTTTCTTGATGCATAGAGTGCATCTACCTTGAGAACATGTCACCAGAAAGTGACTGACTCTATCATATATCACTGCTTTGGCTAGAGGTGCCGATGGCCTTCCAAGTCTCTTCCTCATCTCCGCAACCCTGATCATTCTCCGCGCAATTTCTCTCCTGAACTGAAGGTGTGTTGTAGCTACTGATAGATCAGTATGTTGGTGGAACCTAAAGGCAGGTACTACTGCCCTGTTCAGTATGTTTGAAAAAATGTTCCATCACCACTTCTTTGAACACTGTCTTGGTCTGTAGGATGCCAACATTCTGTCACAGACATCAATGCCTCCCTTTCCTTTATTGTACATCTTGATGAGATACGGCTGGGAGACTAGCTTGCTGCTTTCTTTTTTCACACGACTTTTTGCCACCTGAAGTGGATTCACACCATAACAGTTACTAGCAACAGTCGCTGCAGAGTTGTCATTCCACTTCACACACACTATTGTACACTACCATCTGTCTCGCTCAAGCCTTTCACCTTCATATTTTGTTGGGAGAGGACAGCGTCATGTCCTGTTTTCACGAATGGTTCCACAGGCTTTGATATCCTTTTGGGCCAATCCTGTCAGTAGTTTATGGCTTGTGAAAAAATATCAATAAGCACAACACAGTGGTTGGCCCTCTCAACAGGCTGCAACATTTCACCGACAATACGGGATCCCAGTGATGACATACTGTCACTCTCTTTACCACAGTAGATGGAGAAGTTGTGTGGATAACCATTTGCACTACACAGCATCCACATTTTGTATCCAGAACTGTGAAGCTTCAATTGTCAGCAGACTCATGGTACGTGCGTCTGAGGACGAGTGAATATTTAGTAATAATCAAGGCACGGCCAGTGGGCATAAACGTCTTGGAGAAGTCCAGTTGCAGTATCAGCTTGTTTCAGCCTGTAAGACTGCGATGTAGTAGTAGACCAGAAACTTGCTTATTCCTGTATGAACATGGGTAAATTTGACAGGGCAACATGCCAACGTTCCCATTTTGGGAACATCAAAAATGTTATTCAATCTTTACAAAGTTATGCTCTTTTAGTCTACTGATGATTTAAAGTGGGATAATAATTTCTAAGGAAATGCTGAATATACTGTACATCTGATGACTAGACTAAAAATTTTAGCACCAAATAACTCAAGAACAAAAATACCTACAGTGGTAAATAATCGTGAAAAGCAGAAGAGCAAAAAATGGTATTGGAGATGATAAAAAATAATTTTTTTATTATATATGAACAACTAAACACCAGTAAAGTCATTTTTGCACTCAGCGTAAAAAAAATATAATCTTAATAAAATACCGTATTAATCTTTATGTCCCAAAATGGGAACGCAGACGCTTAAAAGGTTCTTAACTCCTCCCACACTCACTCATTCACTCAATTCTGTCTCCCTTACACATTCATTTCCTTGTTATCTGCATTCACCTGACTCATTAACTCATTCGCTTGCTAACTTCATTCATTTTACTCACTTCATCCACGTTTCTTACTTTAACTTCATCTGTTTCACTGACCCAGTCACTCTCACTCACCGACTTCATCCTTCCCACTCACTCCCTCACTCACTCACTTTCTCACTAACTTCATCCTTTCCACTCACTCCCTCACTCGGTCACTTTCTCACTAACTTCATCCGCTTTACTGGATTCCTGGCTCTAAGTTTTCCAACATATGCAGATCAGGTCGGTTCTTGTAAAGCGTGGGTAGGCTACTTATAGACACTTTATGTACCTTCCTTCCATCCCTTCATCCTTCTCACCTTCTTCCCTCTTCTTTCCTTCTTTTTTTCTCATACACAGGTAGGATCGTTTCTTACACTCTTATAATCCTTCCTCCTATTCTTATTTAACCCTTCTTTCATCCCTCTCTCCCCCTTTCCTCTTTTCCCACTGCATTTATCCTTTTCGGCTTCCTCTTCCAGCCGTCCCTCAACGGTTTTTTTTCTTCTCCTTTCTACCTCCTTTTGCTTTTTTTCCTCTTGGCTCTCCTCTCATTCTTTATTAGTCCCTTTTCCAGTCTCCTTCTGTTCTTATTCTTTCTTTCCTCCTTCCTTCTCTCCTTCCCTCCTTCTGTTCCCTCTTTTTCACATGCAAGTAGGGTCGGTTCTTGTATAGCCTCTGCACTACCAGAAACCTTTATGTGTACTCCTTCCCTCCTTCTTTCAGTCATCGTTAATTCATTTCTCCCTCGTTCATCCCTTTTTCTTTCTTTCCTTCTTTATTTCTTTTGTCCACTTCACCTTCCTCTTCCACCATTCTCTCATCTTTTTTTCCCTTCCTGTCTTCTTCTTTTCCCTCTTACCCTTTATTTATTTTTTTTCTATTAGTCTTTCAGTTTTCATTCTTTCTTTCCTCCTTCCTTCTCATCTTCCTTCCATCTATCTTCTGTCTCCTTCATTAGCATGAAGTGTGGGTTCCTATGTAACCTGGGCAATTGATCTTTCGTTTCCTTATTTCATCCTTCTTTCCTTCATCTTTTCCATCCTTCTCTTCCTTCTGCTTTTCCTTTCCCCATCTCTTCTTCTTCAAACTTTTCCTCTTTCACCTTCTTTCCTTCCTTTACATCCTCCTTAAGTCGTTTTTCTATCCACCAGTTATTATTTCTTTCCCTTTTTTCGTTCAGTACTTCTCAAATCCCATTTTCCTTCCTCATCCCTCAATGTTTATCCTTTTCCTCTTTCCCCACCTTTCCTTCTTTCATCCTTCTTCCTTCTTCTTTCCTTCTGTCTTGTTTTCCTTCACCATGTCAATAAGGTCGGTTCTTGTGTAGTAGGGGGATTCATAGACACCCCTATTCACTTTTAACGCCACCTTCTTGCATTCCTTTTTTCTTTCTCCCATCATTCATCCTTCCTTTGCCCTATTCTTCCCCCTTCTCATCCTTCTTTTGTTCTCCCATCCTTCATCTTTCCTTCCTCCTTTCACTTTCCTCATATTCTCCCATCTTTCATCCTTCCATCCGTCTTTCTTCCCTTCTTCTTCTGTCCTTTTGTTCTTCCAAGTTTCACCCCCTCCATCCCTCTCCTCTTCCTGTTCCTCCTTTTTTTCTGTTTTTCCTTTCCACTCCCTCCCTCTCTCTCTTTCTCCCTCCTTCTCTCTTTGCTTGACTCTTTTCTGCTTTCCTTCTTTCCTCCTTCTCTCCTTCCATTTTCCAACTTCTTCATTCATTTACAGATAGGGTCGGTTTTTATGTAACTTGGATACCTTTAAACACACATACTTCCTCATTCCATCCTTCGTTTATCCTTCTCCCGTCCTTCATTCTCTTTCTTCATTCTCCTCTCCTTCTCTTATGTCTCCCCTCCTCCCTTTTTCCTTCCTTCGTCCTTTTCCCTTCTCTTTCTTCCTTCTCTACCCCTGCGTCTCTGTCTCCTTCCCAAATTTCCTTCTTTCATCCTTCTCCCTTCCTCCTTTCATCTTTCTCCCTTCCTCCCTTCTCTTTCCTCCTTCTCTCCTCTACTTCTTTCTTTCCTTTTCATTTTCCTTCGTCTCTTCTTCCCGTCTCTGTTTTTCCTCCTTCCTTCTTCATTTTCTTCTCTTCCCTCCTTCTATCTTTTTTTTTCCTACATATGCACATAAAGTCGGTTCTTGTGTATCCAAGATGCATAAGGACACTCATATACCTTCTCTCTGCCCTGCTTTCATCCTCCTATCTTTCTCCTGTCGTTTTCCCTCCATTTCTCCCGTTCCTTCTTTCCTCTCCCACTCTTCTCTCCTCCTCTCATCTTTTTGTTTTCAGTCTCTCTTAATTTGTTCTCATTCTTTCTTCTCTCCTTCATTTTCCCTCATCTACATTTTCCTTTCTCCTCTCCACATTCTTCCTTCTGTCTTTCTTTCCTCATCCTTTCCTTCTTTCCTCTTTCTCATATCCTTTTCACCTCTTACCCTCCTTTCTTCTCACTCTTTCCTTCTTCGTTCCTCCCTCTAATCCTTTCCCCTCTTTCCTCCTCTCTCCCTTCCTGCATCGCTTCTTCTTTCCTGCTTGTTTTCTTTTCCATTCTTTTTCTCTGTTGCTCAACTCTTTTTCCACTGTGCCTCCACCTTCTCCGCTCCTTTTTCACTCTTCTCCATTCTCTCTACCAACTCTTTCTCTCTCAAGATTAATTTATCCCCTTCCTTCCTTCCTTCCTTCTTATATATTCATCTCTTCTCCCCCTCTCCCTCCTGGCTTTCCTCATGCCCTATTTATCTTTCTAATCTCTCTCTCTCTCTCTCTCTCTCTCTCGCTCTCTCTTCTTACTACTATCTTCTTCCCTCCTTCTTCTTCTACTCCTCCTCACTTCCAGCATCCCTCTCTTTTCACCCTCTTTTTCTATCCCATCATTCCCCCTTCCTTCCCTCTTCTTTCCCCTTCATTCCTTCCTCTTTCCCCCCCTCCCTCGCCTTCTCCTTCCTTACTCTCCCACCGTTGTCTTCTCTGTTTATCACATTTCAAACTTCCTCTCTTTTAGCGTATTCTTTTTTCCTCGAGATTTCAGACACTACCATGGCAAAGGTATGTCTGTTTTCTGTATGTCTTCTCTTAGTTTGTCGTTCTGTCCATCGTTCTTTTCTGTCTTTTCTTTCTGTCCAACGTTCTTTTTCACCTGTCTCACCATCCTCTCTTTTCTCTCATACCTGCTCATCCTTACTCTTCTATTTTCTCATTTTCCTCTCTTCCCTTTTTCAACCTCTTGGCCCTTCCGTCCCTTGCTCTCATCTCTCCTGTTTTATTCTTATTCACCACGCCTTGTTCCGTAATATTTATTTAATTTTCTCTCTCTCTCTCTCTCTCTCTCTCTCTCTCTCTCTCTCTCTCTCTCTCTCTCCTGTTATCCCATTTTTCCTTCGCCTCCTTTCCTGCACTCCTCCTCTCCTTCAGTTTCCCCCTCTGCCTCATTACCCATTCTCTTTGTAATTCCCTCTTTCTCCCTGTTCCCCTCCCGTCCTCTCTCTTATTTTCTTTCCTTTATCTGCACTTCCTCATGTACCCTCTATCCTAATATTTCGCTTCCTCTTCCTAACTATCCCTTTCTTCGTTCCTTCCCTCCACCTAGTCTCTTTTGCCACACATACACACACACACACACACCACAAGCTTAGTTCAAATCCAGTATACTACAACTTGGTATATTCAGATGTTATTCAGCTTAGATTATACTTTTTTAGCAGTGGGGGATGGCTGCACCTTCGTTAATCCCTCCAGTATCTCGGTGCTCTCCTAACAGCAGCAAGACTAACCACCCAGTGACGTCAAGGAAGAGTTGAGGTGAAGTACACACAAATCTAGACAATATTTTTCGAAGTTATGAGTACTTTTTTTTTTTTTTTCAGGCTAATACAGGGCGATTTTGTTCAACCATGAGAAATGAATTCCTTGCAGTGAAATGGCCATGGATTTACGTACGCTAATACAATCATGCAATATACAAAGCACTAGCCAATTTCTTAAGCTACCCCACTGGAACCCCGTAGGTCCCGCGGCATGGGAAGGCCCGAGCGAGGCTATCACCCTCCAAAACATTTATGCTGCACAACACCCTGCTTCCCTAAAAACATTTCACAGATGGAAAAAAAAACCTCCGGCCACCTCTTGGACTCGAACAGTAACCTGTTAGTGCACGGCTTCCTGCGACCATAACTATACCACTAAACACCTAGTCGCTGAGAACAGTGTCGTACACGTTGTACAGTGTCATAAGGGATATCATCTGTAAAGATTATATTGTGACGACTATTATACGTCATAGGTAAGACAGGTGAATATCTTGGAAAGCTGGCTTTCCTGTGATACACTATTGCAATTCTCCCAAAATATAGCCTGATTATCAAAACAGCAGGTTCAAGGAGCCTAAAATCCCATCTACAAGTGGTTATCACGCACAACAGGCCTAATTGAACAAACCCAACCATGAAAGCAACATTGTTTGGTGCCTAATCTTGGCATCATTAGGTCCTTACCTTGATATTCTTCGGTCCTCACAAGCAACTGGATTACTGTAGGTCTCTCAGGAAGGGCAACCAAGACCACCTTCTGTCGCCGGCAAATGTCAGAGGTTCCAGGCAGAGGCACTGAAACATCATTTGGAGTTCCATATATTGCATATTTCTAACATTCTTACAAGAAATTACATGTAAAATGACACTAAAATCTCGGGTTCGTGAATATAATATACTGTAAATACTTACAAACAAGGCTTTTTTAATGAGAAAGATATGTTGATTTTGTGAAGACCTTTGGAAAGACTTTAATGATCGTTATGAAGTTTAAGGTTTGTGTTTAAGGTCGGGGTTGTAAGTCTGTGGCACTGAAGACTTTACTGTATTTTTCCGTGTTACAGCACTCATTTATTTCCGGAAAATGTAGGTGTCACAAGTGCATTACACCTTAATGAAGCTTAATCCATGTCATGAACTCTGAATTTTCTGTGAGAGAATGTTCTACCAGATTTTGCCCCAAAACTATGCCAGATTTTCTCCTCGGCCTCTCTCTCTCTCTCTCTCTCTCTCTCTCTCTCTCTCTCTCTCTCTCACACACACACACACACACACACACACACTCGCACGCACACAGCCACTGGATGTGAGTTTATTAGGAGCACTGGCTTGGCGGTGGTGTTGCAGTGAATAATACTGTTTAGTCTGGCTCGCTGTGTGCTTGTTCTTGTGGCGTCCTTGACTTCCTGTGTGTATTGCTTTACTGGCCTGGTGTGTCTCTCTGTCTTCCTGTGTGAATATAATACTGGTCTGTGTTTCATCTGTGTGCTTTTAGATCTTCATATTACTTGATATGGACAGACAATTGAATATGTAAAAAATGTACGACGATACAATGATAAATATAAATAAGCACACACACACACACACACACACATATATATATATATATATATACAAAGAGAGAGAGAGAGTCAAGTTCTGTATGCGTGTGTTTGTACGTTTGTTCGTTTCTTTCACGAGAACAGTAATAGATATCGACCTCATTCTTTCTGCATTAAGTCGGGGTATGTCCAGGAAGTTTCAGGAAAATACATAACAAAAATTTTGGCGATCGCGCGCGACGCAACGGCACGAAACTGTCGGAAACAGCGACACGCGAAAATATGCGAAAATCATTTGTTCGTTTCTTTCACGAGAACGGTAATAGATATCGACCTAATTCTTTTTGTATTAGGTCAGAGTAAGTACAGGGAGTGTCAGAAAAATACCTAATAAAAGTTTTGGCCATCGCGCGCAACAAGACGGCCAGAAATTGTCGGAAATAGCGTTACGCGAAAATAGGTGAAAATCAGTTTTTCAACTTTTTGGCCAGAACTGGTCATTGTGGGCTCAATAACGGTATAAAAAAATGAAAATGGTATCTGCAAACATTCTGTAATGGAAAGACTATTAGTTAGTCCGCAAATTCTTGTGGGCAACCACTAATGTGTGTGTGTGTGTGTGTGTGTGTGTGTGTGTGTGTGTGTGTGTGTGTGTGTGTGTGTATCGGTATACGTATACTGTATATGTATGAGAGAGAGAGAGAGAGAGAGAGAGAGAGAGAGAGAGAGAGAGAGGCGGGGACTGCAACAAAAGTGTGTAGCGTGAGACGTTGGGCAGAATCGGTTCAATGCAACAGTGTGTCTGTGTGGGAAATATACAAACATCTCTTATATATTACCGGCACCGTAATTTTCTCATCTAGGTAGCGGACCTACGGCCTCGACTTTGGGAGATTTTGCAACAATTTTCTTTGTTGATCTATTCTGCACATAACAAGTCAGTATGCCCTTGTGCAGATACAATTTATGCTGACATTTTAACGAACTATGCAGTGTAAAAACAAAACTGCGGTGTAATATGCGCAAATAATCGTTATAGCAGTGGTGTCCCGAAATATCCACAGCCACTTAGAGCATGAGCCTGACCTTTCCAAAACTACAAGCTTTCGTTATTACACCCGTACTCGCGAAGCAAGAGTAGGTGTTATGTTTTGATCGGTGTGTGTGTGTGTGTGTGTGTGTGTGTGTGTGTGTGTGTGTGTGTGTGTGTGTGTGTGTGTGTGTGTGTGTGTGTGTGTGTGTGTGTGTGTGTGTGTGCTTTAGCATGTAGGCTATGTCGTTCAGTTTGAATCCGACTTCACTCAGATTTAGTGGAACAGTAAGTCAAAGATTAAGGTCGTTGGGCAAGGTCAGCTAAGTCTTTATCCTATG
This sequence comes from Coenobita brevimanus, assembly GCF_032717465.1. Lineage (NCBI taxonomy): Eukaryota > Metazoa > Arthropoda > Malacostraca > Decapoda > Coenobitidae > Coenobita > Coenobita brevimanus. Next base: position 21,006,645 of record NC_136978.1, read on the forward strand.
TCAACTTCACTTTATGAAAGGGTTCATGTTAAAACAAGGATAATGACATTCGATTTTGGGAATGATCATTCAAAGTTCAGTGTCACAGGGAGAGGCCAGAGACCAAGGTAACTGGACAAAACTACTACGAGTATAACTCATGTACTTTTTGTCTGATCTGAACAAAGTTGGTGGAAGGGTTAAGGGTTAGGTAAGAATCAAGTAATTCGATTTGCGTCGAGGGTCACGGTCACAGGGCAAATATCCAATCCTCTGACTAGCTGGTATGTGCGGTGTTTCACCCTCTTAATGCTCCTACTTGCTTCATGTATGTATATCTGTATTTGTTTTGAAAATATTGTTAATAATACATAATTCCCTACTGCTGGCAGAATGTGGCTGACCGGTATACTAACCCTCTTGTGATGGCAAGAACTCTGGTATTATGTGCCAGCTGATGCCAGACGATTTTGTTCAACTGAGATTGAGCTACAGCAGCCTGATAGTTTTGATACTGTCAGTATTAATTCTCACGGTCGTAACAACTCTAGCATTCACTTCCAACTAAATATCAGCGAGCTGTATTAAGCTGAAATTGAGCCGCCGACGCCTGATCGTGTTAGCAGCTTACGTTATGTCAACCGTGTGTGCTGCGTTTGTTTATATAAATGTGGTTGATAAACACGTCTTCTTGCCAGGAAATATTACATATTGTTCATTTATTTACTCCTGCACTACGGTGACGTCATTTCCGTTTTACAGTTGTTCTCTCCGGACGACTTTAGTCAATTCAAGAGTGATTTTTTTTAATTTAAAGGGTTAATTACAGCCTACATTAATACCTTCATTTCATGTGGACTCGATCATACTGAACAGAATCGGTTGGTAGTAATAAGAATGAAAAAGAATAAAATGTCGCCTTATTATAAAGAATTAGGGATTATAAGTACAGTCACACTACATTTAAAATAAAAAAATACAGTTTCATAAAATTATCTTCGGTGCGACGACTTCTTATTGGCTGAATATGCTGCAAACAGCAGTAATAGATATAAATATCCTCCAGGTAAAAAAATTTCCCCTAAGCTGACTGAATCGACTTTCTAATAAAACATGATATTGCCTATCAGTGTACCTCTTTTCTTTGATGAAGTCTTTATAACCCTGAAGGCTGAGGACACCATTTATGTTACATTACTGATGCCAACCAGTTATATTTAACGTAGTAGTTAAGAGCTTAATCAAGTTTTCCAAGTGTAAACAAAAATCTTCTAATCTCAATAAAATCGTATGACACCTGCAAGCATATTACACAGAACACGTCTTCGGCCTGAAGAACTTTGATTGCTGCTTTGCCCTATCATTGTTTATTCAGATTTTCCTCCTACTTTTTATTCTTCGCTCCTTATTTTCCCTTTTCTCGTCTTTCATTCCATTCTGGCATCCCCTCTCCGGTACTCATTTACCTCTCTTATTATCATTGCAGTTTCCTTCTTTCCATCTTCTTTTTCATCCTCCACATTATCTCTCTTCACGTCGGTACGATATGGGAACAAGGAGGGAAAACGGAAGAGTAAAAGTAGGGGTGAAGAATGAGGTAGGAAGGGGATTTTTTTTTTTTTTTTTTTTTTTTTTTTAAGGGAGAGAGAGAGAAGAGGAGGGAAGTAGGGTGAAAATGTGGGGTAGATGTTTGGCTGATGGGGAGAGAAATACGGAAATTGAGAGAAAAGAAACGGAATAGGCTGAGGGAGAGGGAGAGTCTGGGGAACTTTAAGAAAATGAGAGAGAGAGAGAGAGAGAGAGACAGACAGACAGACAGACAGACAGACAAACACACACACACACACACACACACACACACACACACACACACACACACACACACACACAGGAGAAAATCGTGAAAGAAAGGAGCACACAGAAGAGGAATGAAATTAAGTGCATCATACAGAGAAAAGCGAATTTTTTGGTCCATTCGAGGTTGTGTGTTACAAAGTAGACTCTGACCATCGCATTTATTGTGTTTCCAACCCTTCTGCGGACTTTGCTTATCTTGGCTGGAAACATGCTGATAATTTTGCTATCCATTCTTTGTAATGTAATTCGACCGGTTTATTATGATTCATTTTCTCAGCTCCTATACTATCACGTATCCCGCAGTTTTATATATCATACTTAGGTCAGATTCGCTCATACTCTTTGTTAGGGTAAAAAGACTCCATTCTAAGCGCTCCTCACTTTTTTTTTCTTCAATTTAGATATCTTTTCTGTCACTTTTTGTACTATTTACTCTAGTTTCTCCCAATCATTTTATAATACGGTGGCCAGAACTGAACACATGACACCAATAATGGGAGTGTAAAGGAGCGGTACAGGGCGAGGAGGATTTTCTCATATTCGGATGCTCTACTCATGAATCCAGCTGCCATCATCAGGCTCCAAGGACTCAGCCTCACTTGAGTCAAATCGCCTGTTATTGACCTGAAGAGAAAACAGGAGTTACCCGGACCATGATACGGTTGAGGTTAACACTCCTAGACTTGAGTCATTATTTTTTAACAGGGTTGTGTTCATCGGTGAATGCCCAGCGAGCCTTGATTCATGGCTAGTGCTCGGAAGCTTTGGTGGCAGGTGGTGGAGACCATCAAATACTCACTTTTGATGTGGCCTACTTTTCTTTATTTTTATCACTCTACCTCAGCATCTGCCCTCCTCTCTTCTTATTTCTCGTTTCCCTCCTGACACTTTCTGTTACTCTGCTTTTCACTTAAGGCGACTTTTCTCTGAGTGCCGAACCTAATGTTTCCTCTGCCCCAAGAGACAATTTACAACGTTGGGTGGTAACCATATAACCGAATTACGGGGTGAAAGGAAGCTTGCTATGGTGTCCTTGTAAACTGGGTGGAGACGCAATTGCAGCATCACTCCAGGAACTAAACCTCCACGTCTTCCCCGTGCCTCGCTGTGGTGAGACGCTATCAGCTACAAAGGAACATCAGTCCACTGCATGGGACGGTCCTGCATGGGCGATTGCTTGCCTACAGTTATGGTTCTGCTCAGCTAGACAACCACAACAGCAACAACTCACTCGGGAGCGTGGGAGGAGGACGAAATTGAAATCAACGTAAATGGACAAGAAACTTTTCAAGGAAATTAAGAAAATGATACTTTGGAGTTTAGAACCTACGATAAAAGTCTGTTCAATCCCATCAGCCAAAATAGGCCATTTTTACATCATTCTTGCCATCCTCACAGGCTACTGTTCAGCAATGGATTTTTTGGGCTGGTGAATATAACGTAGCCTTCACTGACCTCCTTCACTACACTAGTTCTCCCCTGAACCGGACTAAGTTGTCTGGTCGGTTACCAGAATAAAACAGAAACTACGTCCTCGGGTTAAGAAGGTTTAATAAAAATGAAAAAAACCCTGGGGGTAGGGGGGTTTCAAGAATACTCCCCCAGTATCCCTGCTTGTCGTACGAGGCGACTAAAAGGGTTGGTGGTGGGTTAGTGCCCCACCCCGTAAAAAGAACTAACTAAAAAAGCGAATAAAGCGCCTCGGACCCGGACGGACCATACGTTGACGACTAAGGAACGGACAAAGAACATTCTTAGGGTGGGAACATGGAATGTGAGAGGAGTGAATGATGAAGTGAAAGAGAGAGAGAGGGTTCAGGTGCTTGAGGATGCAAAAGTGGATATATGTGGATTGACTGAACTAAATGGAAAGGTGAAAGGGTGAGAGAATGGGAACATGGTTTAGGTATATGTGCGGGAGTCAATGAGAATGAGAGGGCAAGAGAGGGAGTATGTCTGATGATAAGCAAGAAGTGGAAGGAGAATATAAAAGAGTATAGAACAGTGGGTGCAAGGATTGTATGGGTGAGGATGAAAGTAGGTATACAAGCGTGGGCGATTGTATGTGTGTATGCTCCGACAGAGGACCGAGTGGCAAGAGTGAAAGATGAGTTTCGAGCGAGAGTAGAAGCATGTATGGACAAGTTTGAGAGGAGCGAGAGAGTGCTGTTGATTGGAGACATGAATGGCAAAGTTGGGAATGTACGAGTGGATGGAGTGGTTGGTCAGTGGGGTGTGCCAGCTGAAGTAGATGGGAATGGTAGTGCTTTGGTGGACATCTGTGCTGGTAAGGGGTTGGCAATAGCCAACACCTACTTTCGTCATAAGATGATCCACCAGTATACATGGAGATTAATGACGAGGATGGATGGTGAACTTGTTGAACGAAAGGCAATGATAGACTACGTGTGTGTGGATGAGCGAATGAGAAGACAAGTGTTGGATGCAAGAGTGTGGAGAGGGTGGGGGAATGGAGTCTCAGACCATCACTTAGTGATGCCCAAGGTAGAGCTGCAAAGAAAGTGGTTGAGGAGACGAAGGGGAAGACAGGAGGAAGCAACTCCTGTGAGAAGAGTGGAGAAATTGCAAGATAGTGAGAAAATGGCAGAGTATAAGAGCATAGTGGAAGAAAGATTGGGAAGATATGAGTTAGAGCAGATGGAAGGGGTGGAAGACGTACGTAAAATATTCACGGAAGAGATAGGCGCAGCGTGTGAGGCGGTTTGTGGAGTGAGGAGAAGATGCAAGGGTGTGCAAGGGACAGCACGGTGCAATGATGAGGTGAAACGAGCTGTGGAACAAAAGAAGAAGGCATATAGTGAATGGTTAGTGAGTAGAGGTAGGGGAGAAGATGAGAGAGAAGAGAGAGGTATATGTGAGCAGGAGAAGGGAGGTTAAGAGACTGGTGAAGGAGAGTAAGAAGAAAGTGGATGAAGAGTTTGGGAGGAATCTGAGTGTGAAATGGAGGGAGAGTAAGAAATTGTTTTGGAAGGAGGTAAAGAAAGTAAGGCAGTGTGAAAGGGGAATTAGTAGGGGGGTGAAAGATTGTTGGTGAAGAAGAGAGAGATATTGAGGAGATGGAAGGAGCACTTTGAGGATTTGTTGAATGTAGAGAGTGACAGCAGTGCGAGTATAAGTGGTTGGGGAATGGCTGGGAGAAGAAGAGACGAGAGGAGGGAGGAAGAGATCAGTAGGGCGGAAGTAGTGGAAGCGATGAAGAAGATTAAGTTGGGAAAGGCCCCAGGAATTGATGGAGTGTATGGTGAAATGCTTAGGTATGGGGGTGAGATTGTTGTGGAGTGGATATGGAAGTTGTCTAGATTGGCTTGGGTAGAGGGAAGGGTTCCAGAGGAGTGGAAATCAGGTATAATTGTTCCTTTATACAAAGGAAAAGGGGAGAGAGAAGTATGTGGTAATCATAGGGGTATTTGCCTTTTTAGTGTGACTGGTAAAATATATGGTAGAATACTCATTGATAGGGTTAGGCATTTGACAGAGGAGCTAGTTGGAGAAGAACATGGGGGATTTAGGAAGGGAAAAGGGTGTGTAGATCAGATATTTGTTCTAAGATGTTTAGTGGAGAAGTATCTACAAAAGGGAAGGAAAGTGTATGCTGCCTTCATGGACTTGGAGAAAGCTTATGACAGAATAGATAGGCAACGTATGTGGAAGGCATTAAGAATATATGGAGTGGAGGGGAAATTGTTGAGTGCTGTGAAGAGTATGTACGAGGGTGCTAGGGCTACGGTGCGAGTGGATGGTGAGCTGAGTGAGTTCTTTGATCTCAGTGTCGGACTGAAACAGGGTTGTGTGATATCTCCATGGCTGCTTAATATATACATGGATGGGGTTGTAAAGGAGGTGCAAGGCAGGGCAGTGGATGTGGGGGTGGCTCTAATGAATGAGGGTGAGATTTCTGTGTTGCTGTTTGCTGATGATACAGTATTGTTGAGTGAAGATGAATGGGAGTTGCAAGGTTTGGTGAATGAATTTGGGACAGTGTGTAGGAGGAGGAATCTGAAAGTTAATGTAAACAAAAGTAAAGTTATGGTGTTTGAGAGGAATGAAGTCACAGAGTGTGCAGTGAGGTTGGATGGTGAGGATATGGAGAATGTAAGTGCATTCAAGTACTTGGGTAGTGTGATGAGTAAAAATGGAACTTTGGGGGATGAAGTGCGTGAAAGGGTGCAGCAGGGAAGGAAGGTTGTTGGTACACTGAAAGCAGTGATGAGAAATAGGGAGGTGAGTGTGGAAGTTAAGAAGTCACTGCATGTTAGTATTGTGATCCCTACCCTGACGTATGGAAGCGAGGCGTGGACCTTGCAAGAGGGGAATAAGTCAAGAGTGAGAGCAGTGGAAATGAGTTACTTGAGAGGAACATGTGGCGTGACGTGGAGGGACAGGTTGACGAATGAAGAAGTGAAGGAACGTTGTGGGGTGGATGTGGATGTGGTTGAGAAGATTTGGAGAAATACACTGAGGTGGTTTGGACATGTGAAGAGAATGGAGAATGAAAGACTGACTAAGAGGGTGTATGTAGGTAAGGAGGAGGGAGGGAGAGGGAGGGGTAGACCGAGGATGAGGTATGGAGTTAAGAGGTACATGAGGGAGGGGGGGGGTGAGTTGGGGGGAGGGTAGTCAAATGGTGGGTAACAGAGCGACTTGGAGGCGTTTTGTCTGCGGCCATCCTTTGCGGGATTAGGGCGTCGGGCTATAGATAGATAGATAGAAAAACCATTTTGTCGTATATGATCACGTTTCTTGTTTCTTTACTGTTTTACTGCCACTGTGTCCTCTCACCTTGGTTTTAAATATTCTTTTTATTATTTCAAAGTCATTTTCTTTGTTAAAATCTTCGAGTTCAGTATTAGCTGGGATCGCCCATCATCCACCCACTTGATGTATTGCTGTTATCAGGTGACGTTACAGAGAGAAGAGCCAAATGACTTGCTGTACACCAGGAAAACATTTACTATATCGGGTGGAAATTATATAAACAACCGGACGCCGGGTGATCTAATGAGTTAAGGTGTGGCTTATAAAGGTTTACATCAGATGGTGGTTGTGGCCAATAACGGTTTACATCACATGTGGATGGAGTTCACTGCTCATATATTGCCACTCAGGGTCGAGCAACTGGCCTTTCTTACCGTAAATGTCCAGACTGAGTGTTCTCATCCTGAACCCCTTTATCATGAGGCATAAAGGATTAGATGATGAAGAGATTGATATGACACTTCTTTTCGTTTTTGCTGCCAGTACTGAGGACCTGCATTTATCACCATTAACGCGTGGTGAAAGCAAGACAGATGCTGAATCAAGGTGAAAGATTAATTGTGCCTCATTAAGGTGAGAGCGTCTGCAGGTGAGCTGCTGACGTCTGACACACCTGTCTAAGCTTAATTTATTCATTCTCATTTCTTCATTCAATCTATTTGCTTTTCATTTTCCTCACCAACAAAAAGAAGTTATTTAACTTCTTCAGCACAATGATGTCTTCATTCTGATTACCGGTATAGTTACCTTACGACGATTTTATTCAGCCTAAGAAAGATCTCTCGTAGTTTTTTTTTTTTTTTTTTTTCAATAACAACGGAGTCAAAAAAAAAAAAAAAAAATCTCCTACGCCGAATAAAATCGTCTGAAAGTATATAATTATAAATATGTCGGGACGTATTAGTAATAGAGCTGTCCATCTCTCAGACACCAAAAGGTCGGTGATTCTCTCTCTCTCTCTCTCTCTCTCTCTCTCTCTCTCTCTCTCTCTCTCTCTCTCTCCAATCTGTCCCCCAGCTATACGTAAATCGCATTCTTTTACCCGGCAAGTGGACATCGGATTGAAGTTATCATATCCACACCCTCTCATGTCCGGTTTATCGGTTCCCCGATTATCTTCAGCCCGTAACGCCATTTACACCGGATGTGTCATGAGAGAGAGAGAGAGAGAGAGAGAGAGAGAGAGAGAGAGAGAGAGAGAGATTGTGAAGAAACGATACAATATGAAACAAGTAACTGAGCTGAGAGACAGAAAGATGGACAGGTAGGCAGACAGAGACCCAGAGACACACAGACTGTCGAATAAAAACAGATATTTGTTATACTTACTAGAGAGAGAGAGAGAGAGAGAGAGAGAGAGAGTTCATCCTAGACAATAACCCTTAAATCACAGATGAAATTTTCCCCTTTAACAGAGTGGCTGGCTCACATTCTCTCTCTCTCTCTCTCTCTCTCTCAGTTTTTTCAGTCGATTTCTTTTCATCATGATCACTCTGGACACAGATCTCATAGTCCGTTCCCATCAGTACGGCATTCGATGTACAGGCTATAAAAAAAAAAGTTTCGGCACCCTTACGACACGATACATTATGATACACCACACGAGGCATTCTGAACCATCTCCTGAATTTCGGTGTGTGCTTGGTATCCCTGGCCCTGTGTTGCTGGTGTGTGTTACTTCGTCCGCTAATGATGAAATCCAGTGGGAGAGTGAGAGAGGTACAGGGGTAGCAACCACACCACGTATTCTCGCCGTCTGTAACAGTGATCGTTGCGAAAGGTATCAGAGCAGGGGGTGCCGAAAAAATATTTTAGAGGGTGTACGTGCTACACACCTTCACTTCGAGGCTAATACTGAATACAGGCTGGCACTGTCTCATTCAGAAGAGGTGTAATGGTATTAATGGCGGTGTAAATGACCCGACGGTGGAATAGCAGTAAAAACTCTTATACTGAAACTTCAAATCATATAATTCCTTTCTCTAACTTTGGATCAAACCTGCATCCTTTCAGTCAGCAGATTAGCTCTTACCTGACCACCACCTCCCGAAGCTGTGGCAGATGTTAAAGAAATACCAGGTGAAACACAGATCAGAAAATGGTCGAGAATTCAGTATGCCTCTTTGACTAGGAACATGTTTTATATAATGTCAGTCTTGATATCTCCTGACGACTTTAATCAACATCGGAGAAACTTTCAGAATAAAATAATCTGGATAATTATAAGCTAATTAAAATGATATATTGTCGCCTGTCGTGGTAATGAGGGTAACGGCTCACATTATGTTTTGACACACCGAAAAAATGGCCGCATTACAAAAATTTTAATACTTTATTAGAAATACAAGGCGGGCCAAAAGTTACTTTACCATAAGCTGAGAAGAATTTGCCACTCGGTGTCCAATAGGTGAGAATTCTGCTTTGGGGAAGAATGAAGTCATTATGAACATTTGATTTAACTTGATTTTTAATTTACTTGATGTACACTTCATTTAGTTGAAATATAATTGGTGTACACTTTATTTAGTTGAAATATAACTATAAAATAATATTATGGTAAAGTAACTTTTTCCCACCCTGTATTATTTGATAAGAGTAAGTTATATAATCAGGCTAAACAACAATAAACGCTGCATACTAAACACGAGAAAATAAAGTTTTTCAGCATTTCCAATACGATGACATTTATTACTTCAAGCCATTTCCAGACGATTTTGTTCAGCTTCACAACGACTTCCAACTGGAGGGGTTTGATAAAGGCTTGTTTCATGTCTTCAGTATAAAAGCCATTCCTAAGCTGACTAACTGTCTGGTGGTAACAGTAATTATATAAATAAAACGTTACCATAGTGCAGAGGTTGATTCCTGGAAAACACCTTATGGTTGCTTTAACCCGCCCCATCCCGACCACTTTTCCACCACTGACTCCCCCCAATCCCGACCATTTTTGGAAAAAAAAAAAAAAAAATTGGCTCACCCCTCCGCTTTTGGTGAGAAACATCGAAAATTCACACAGAAATCGCTCACCTGAGGTTTAAAATACTCGATCCAGGTAGGAATACCTCCTTACCTTACAGGGTTTTCTATCAAGCTGGCTGCAAAGAAAACGAGTTCTATGGGAGGATAACTATTCCACACCACTCATAAACGATATTTATTTATTTATTTGGTACGAATTTATATGTAGTGCGAGAGTATATTCGTTTTCAAACGGTAATATAGGCATTATAAGCATTGTTTCACTCACTAACTCATCACCATTCCTGACCTTTTTTTGCCCCATTACCTGATCATCATTTCTGACTGTTTCTTCCTCTAATGTTTGTCCTCCACATTGTCATCGATTGGGGAATCACTCTGGCCCTGAATTTCGTACCGTGGCATGACATGGCTTTACTGGCCAGGTCACTGATAACAGGTGAATTGCTGAGAAAAGGGCATGCAGGGGGGGGAGGAGGTCATACTGGGTAAGGCATTATCTCTGCCTGGCATCTTGTAGAGGAAGGGTTAAAAATCAATAATTCAAGCATAAATAGCCCCTTCAATGTGACTGCGTCTTTTACAATTTGTTTACTGTTATCTCCACACAGCTATACAGTATTAAACTTAGGAAATTTGTGAGGAAAGGGGGTTAACGAAGGCTATTTCCAGCTCTTTCAATTCGAGAGTATATATTAAATTTTTATTCATTTATTTATTCCTTTATTTATGCAGGGACGAAGGAACCAAAGTCCAGAAGACCGCAAGATTGTTCCCTCCAAGAAAAAACAACAAACAAGATAACGGCGAGACAAATTCAAGATTTATTCATTTCAATTTGCGATGCCTGGACACACTGCGTCTGAAAGACTGGATATCATGGCAAAAAAAGAAAAAAAGACGAAGAAAAAATATCTGCAGACAGCGAAACTGAAATTTTAAAATCTGTCCTCGGCCTGCAAAGTTCAATAATAAAATTATTTATATAATGGAACAAGAGAAAATAAAATTAGTTTAATAAAAAGCCTAGACTATATGGCTAAAACAGAGAAAATAATTCAGTCACAGCTGACAACCTAATAGAAAATGGTTGTGGAATGTTACCTCTCTTGTGTGAAGCAAAGGTTCATTTAACAATTGCTGTAGTTCCGCAGGCACGTTGTGACTCGCCTGCCTCGAATATCACCATTCTTTCCCCTGTACAAAATCACTGTGGAGAGTAACCCCCAAAATAAATCATAATCTTGCCATCACCTGACTCTTCATAGTTCAATTGGGTTTGAGGGAGACGTATTTTTAGTGCAGGGATTACTAAGGGCCACACCTGAACCCTCCCATTCAAAGATGTCCGTCATGAGTTGAATATAATCGTGTGGAGACAAAGAACAAGCTAAAGGATAAAAATAAAATAAGTAGGTCATCGGCGTGAAAGGGCTATTTTTCTAACTTTAGACCTGAAATATTATATCAGTTGTTTGAAATAAAAGTTCACTAAACAAATACTGTAATTCCGCAGGTATGTTTTGACCTTCCTGCCTCAAATAACACCACTCTTTCCCCCCTACAAATCCAGCACTCCCATCATTGTTCACACCGTAATTCGCAAATAAAGGTTGGCCATATGTAACACTCCTCTACCACTCCACCGGGGGATTTTTTGCGTTGTAGGGACAACTCAATCATCGTTGCCAATGTCTACCCTTCGTTCCCAACTCCCTCTGCTACACCCACGCCCACAGCAGCAGACTGAGCCGTCCCAGCAACATATGAGATACCACCAGTCAGTTTCTAGTGTAGCGCTATTTACGGACCACCCTGTATATCCTAATTCCCGCCGTCACTAACTCAAGAGTGGCCATTGATCGCCAGCTAGGTCAATATGGAAGTCGGGCTACTCATGCAGAGACCACAGAAGTCGCATATCTTTAAAAATCTCTCCCGTGATGGTTATTGATATACTGTACATAAAGCTCTTGATGATAGTATTCTTTAGTAGTTACACTAATTTCCTAGATTTTTTTTTTTTTTTTTTAATAACAGAACGGAGGAAGGAAAAACAAATGGGGGAAAAAAAAATAATCCATACACCAGATTACTGGTGTCCTCTATTCATAAAATATCTGTAACAGTTAGACTTGAACAGTTGTGGATTGAAATTTGGAGGAAAACAACTCTGGGGAAGCGAGTTCCAGAGAGACGAAGTTCGGGGAAAGAAAGAATTCTGATAGGCATAAGTTCTGCAGTATGGTTCAGTGACATTCCAGTCATGAGCGCTACCAGATGCCCGTGTAGCACGAGGGAAGGCATGCAGAGGTGGCACCATGGATGCAAATTCGTCTGAGCATTTGCCAAAAAAAATCTGTAAAATAATGCAAGGGAGGCAACATTCCTTCTTACTTGCAGGGGAGGTAGTTTATATGTAATGGCAGGGTTGTTAATGATTCTAACAGCTTTATTCTGAATTTTGTCTAGTTGTCTTAATGCAACCTCTCCACAACCATTCCACAAGGGTGAGCAATATTCAAGCTGAGAGCGCACATGACTCTTATAAATTATAGCTAACTGCTCGTCGGCGAAGAAGTTACGGACTCTGTACAATAATCCAAGTTTCTTTGAGGCGGTTTTAGCAAGTGATCTGACATGAGAGGTCCAGCTGAGGGCACTGTTAAGTGAGACACCAAGAATTTCAATACTTTTGGAGATGGGAATATTAGTAGCACTGAAGGTAATGTACGAATCTGGCAATATCTGTCTATTAGTAAACTGTATATATTTAGTTTTACTAGCATTAAAAGAGACAAAGTTGTTTTGTCCCCATTCACTGATTGTAGCTAGATCTTGATTTATGGAGATGGCTGTACTGAGTTGAGAGGTAGAGATATTAGACTTTGTAAATGGATGTCTGAGTGTGAATGAACCATGTAGTGTTGAGTCATCTGCATATGAGTGAACGGGATTGTGAGTGACAGATAAGAGATCATTAATATGAACCAGAAATAGGGTTGGCGCCAGAACTGATCCCTGCGGCACGCCGGCGTTAATTGAGTGGAAATTCGAATACACATCATCTACTTTTACTCTTATTTTCCTGTCACTAAGATAAGAAGATCTCAAAGGAACAAAAGACGTTAGTCCACAGCAAGGGAGTTTGGACAGCAGGGAACGGTGCCATACTCTGTCGAAAGCTTTAAAGATATCAAGAGCTACTGCATGAGTTTCTCCAAAAACATCAATCGATTGATGGATGGTATGAGTTAAGAGATTGAGTATGTCAATGGTGGATCTTTCGTGGCGAAAACCGTATTGTCTATCACTAATTAAGTTGTTGGATTCAAGATGTTTAACAATATGCTTATTAATTAAAGTTTCAAATACCTTACCAAGAGAAGATGTGACAGCTATTGGTCTGTAATTGGAGGGGTCAGACGAACTTCCTTTCTTCGGAACTGGGTGGATATTGGCTTCTCTCCATGAATTTGGGAATAAAGAAGTACGTATGCATAGTCTGAATAATTTGGCTAGGACAGAGGCGAGTTCAGGGGAACACTTTTTCAAAACAATTGGCGGAATTCCATCTGGGCCTGGAGCTTTGTTGGTAGGTAAATTGTCTAGGATGGATTTTACGAATCTTGTCTGTATTTTAAGTGGGGCAATTTCGGGAGAATCAAGTTCCAGTACTGAGACATTCTGGCTGGTATCATCTATGGTAGAGTTTCTTGCAAAGGTACTAGCAAAGATATCTGCTTTCCCACGTGGGTCATTTGTAATTTGTAATATTGCCATTTGAAGATTTTAGTGGGGGAATGGAAGATGACTTGTTAAAGTTATTATTGAAAGAATTAAGAGTTGACCAGAATATTCTATTGTCATTAGGGTTGTTAAGTAGTTCTGATGCTTGCTTTTGAAGAAAGTTTGATTTAAATAGATTTAATACAGCTTTTGCATGATTTCTTGCAATTATAAATTGGGAGAGTGATTCAGATGTTTTTGATTTTAAGTAAGAGTTATATGCTAACGACTTTTGGGCTGTTGCTCTGGCACAATTGCCATCAAACCATTTTGGAGAGTTTGATTTTTTAGTGAATTGTTGACTTAGTATGAATAAATCCATACCAGCTAGTATTAAGTCGCAAATGTGGGACTGGGTAGAATTGGGATCACTAGAGAAGAAAGACTGCCATGGAACATCAGCAAGATAATTTCTAAATCCATCCCAGTCTGCCCTGTCAAAGTGCCATCGGGTCACCCTGACAGGTTCGGAATGGGGAGGTGTAGAAGGGTTAACTAATGAGGCTTTGATGAGATTGTGGTCAGAAGATCCAAGTGGTGACAGTACCTCTATCCTGTATTGATCTGGATTATTTGTCAAGAATAAATCCAAGAGATGGGCATTATGGTCAGGATTATCAGGTAATCTGGTTGGTTGCTTTACCAACTGGGTGAGATTAAACGATTCCACAAACAGCTCGCATTCTAGACCAGCGTCGTCAGTCCGGGCAGAATGCAATAACCATTCAACACTGTGTATGTTAAAATCACCCAAAATGGTAATTTCATTGCCAAAGGCAAGGTCAAGGTTACTCAACTGAGTGGATATGGAATCAAATACACTGGGTTCCGAAGAAGCATTGGGGGAACGATAAACTACACAGATATATTTGGTAATGTTTTGGCAATTTAATTTATATAATGAGTAATCAAAACTGGATGAAGTGAAGTTTAAAATAGCATACTGGGATTTGATATAACAACAGGTGCCGCCCTTGTTTCGAAAGTTTGTAAGGAGATGGTAACCGGGGAAACAAAATGGAGATATATCGGTAGAGGGTGAGATTTGTGGTTCTGTGAGGAAAAGGGCCAAAAGGGATATGAACTGAAGGAAAAAATGAACTGAGTTTAAATTTGTGGTAAGGCCGCGGATGTTGGTAAAGAATAAGGCCGCACCGTCACCTCTTTGCCGACGAGCATTCCCGGAAATAGCAGCAGTCGCTGCCGGCACAGTCGCTTGATGGCGACCGGGAGGACCCTGTGCCTCCAGCCCTACCCTGCCGGTGGTGGCAATCCGAGGTACCACCTCATTTGATTGTAAGATTGCAGCGGCCATTACTAAAGATGTGAATAGAAGGTGTGATATGTTATGCGCATGTAGTGTGGTGTAGGCAGTTGAAGGTAGAGGTATTATGAGAGCATGCTGGCCTACTCTCTGTGTAAATGAATGCACTGAAAATGTTCAGAAAAGGGAGATGGTCAGGATCAAGTCCTGAGGGCTGGTGAAACGGGAGCTCCAGCTCTCCCTATCACCAGCTTGCCATCAACCTCGGGAGTACTGCCCTGTTCGACTAGTGCTACAGTCTACTCCTTTAGTTCGATAAATGCAGGAAAACGTTATATAGAAGCCGTGAAAGCACGCTGTGGGTGACAGCATTCATCTCGTATTTACAAGTCTCTAGCTGCACCTTTAGTTTGAAAACCATATAATTAAGTTTTCTAAAAGAACAATGCTTCATCTCCAAAATGCTGAAAATCTGTAAGTTTTTCATATGAAAATTGTACAATGTTTAAAGCCGAAATCGTGCAGAGACGAGACCGCCGGCCGAAATCCGACGATGCCGAGGGCTCCAAAATACCGTACAAAAAGTCTAACCAGCTGGGGTTTTGTGTACCCTGAACAGAGTATTCCTTTAGACTTCAGGAAAAACTTCAGGTCTAGGCAATATCCATTTTTCTATGCAGCTGTTTTCCATGATCTTTATACAGCAGATCCAGCGGGGCAGTAGACACACGTGAGTTTGTTATTGTCTTTTACCGTAACGTACGATTTTCAGCCCTGTCGTGCTATATTTCTTAACGAAGAATTGTTACATGTTTATCGTAACACAATTTATTTTTATTTTGATGGACAAATACATGAAATGGATGTAAAATAAAGTTATTTATTTAAGGAGGGAAAGAATAATAACTGCCCCAATACGGAGATGGTAGACTCAGCCCACCAATTTTTAATTCTATTTGACTATATTAAGGCCTATGTTTCTTGTAGCAACGAGTAAAATAATGTTGTTATAATTTCTCCCTTCCTTTTAGTGATAAAGAGGGCACGTAAAATGAACGGGGTTTAGTTGACCGACTTTGATGTCGAAAATTAAATTATCTGGTGAAGAGCAGCAGTTTTTCCTTGGTTAGTGACATCGGGAATTACCTTTCTACTACGGCAGTTTTCATTCAGGCTAACACTACAAGATTTTATTCACCTGACAGAAATCCTAGCACCGTAAAGGCATCACAAACTCTTATTTAACAGCACTTTCTCCGGTATCTGGTGCTTCTTGAAACTTCATTATGGCTGACATCACGCGATCTTGTCTAGTCCAGAGAAATCCTAGCAATTTTGTAGTTAAGACAATTTTAATACCTTTATTTTGTGGACGCCTGAGTTATTTATTATTATTACATATATCATTTTGGGGTGGGGGTGCACGGAGGATGGAAGGGTCACATCATTTCCCACACGTCATGTGAATCATGGTAATTATCGTTCATCAGCTTCATGATATAACCATGCACATTAATATTATAAATACCTAACATTATTTTTATCGAAACAAATGTCAGACTTAACCATAATTCACTGCAATACTGTGGTCTGAGTACATTAATGATAATAAGCCTCTACGACTCACTCTGTCAATTAAAATCATTTAAAATAATCTAGAATGCAACAGGAGACTCATCAAGGCCATTAGAGAGTTCATGCTACCAGTGTCATGGTACTGTACAAGTATTAACATTACCAGGCATCTGTATTCAATTTCTGTTAAATAAAATCGTATGGCGTCAGTAGGAACAGAATACTGTAATTGTCCAATGCATATGAGAGTTAAAGATTTCGGAAGAAAATAGCTTAATCGTTTCATTAAGGTGGATTTATGGAAGAAAACACTTCCAATTCCTGTAGCTTCCGTTGTTTTAGAAGAGGATAACATAGTTAGCGACATAACTTTAGTAGGAAGTATGTACAACTCGCAGTCAGTTAAGGTAAAGTAAATAAAGCATCGTGGCCAGATAAAAATATATCCGTGCATCTTAAAGGAAGTGACGAGTGATATCAAAACATTAGGCTGTGGTATTTAATATATCATTAAAACTCAATGCATACTGACGTAAAGAATGAAATATCAAAGTCTTCAGCTGAACTAAGTAATAAAATAATTAAATTAATAAGGGGCCTCGTGAGGGGAAACAGCAAACGTAACCCCAGTATTCAAAATGGCAACAAATCACTGCCAGATAAATTTCCATCTATTTAGCTCAAAATCTGTCAACTGCAGGTTGTTAGGAATATTATCAGAGATTAATATGTCAAACACTGAAACATATGTAATCTTATCAATGATTCACATTTTTTGGTAGAACAGCACTCTTGCCATTCAAATATTTTTCATTTTTTCATCAGTTTATTAAACATAAACAAAGAGATCAGATCCGCGGATAATATCTATTTTGATTTTCAAGAAGTTTTGGATGAAATACCCACCAAAAAACTCCTTTAAAACCTAAAGGAACATGCGAGTAGTTTCAGCGGCGGTGTGCTCGGATGGACTGATAATCAGTTTATAGGAAGTAAACAAAGAAAGGTAGTTAATGGAAAAAAATCAGACTGAAAAGATGTTGTGAGTAGAGGCCCAAAAGGTTCAATGTTGGGTCCTATTCCGTGTAATTTTATTAATCATACCGACGATGTTTTATTCTGTAAAATATCCAGACTGCTGACTGTACTATAGTTAGTAACAAAACAAACACACCTTTACAGAAGTAAGCAATTCAGAGAGATTTCGACTGACTCTTTATTTGGATATCAATATGGCAGATTTATTTCTGTATTAGTAAATGTAATTGCTAAACATTAGCGATAGAAACGAAAAAAGGCATGTACTGTGAATATTATTCAGCTTGATAATATACACCATGAAAAAAGACAGGAATTATAACAACACATGATCTGAAACCCAACAAGAAGTGTTTGAAGACCGTTTAAAAATCCAACAAATTAATCAGACTGATAAGTAGAACATTCGAATATACAGTACATCAGAAAAAAAAAAAAAAATCATCATCCTCATCTTGCGTAATTTACTATTGTTGTCAAAGAGTACAATATCCAGTTCGGGTAACCTTATTACAAAAAAAGAAATGGTGAAACTTGAGAAAGTACAGCAAAGGGTGACAAACATGATACCTAGAGTGAGACATACCATGTGTGAAAAGCTCAAAAGCACTGAATCTGTTTACTTTAACTAAGCTCTGATTACGAGGGAACTTAATTCGTCTACAAAATCTTCAGATAATATGGATGTACAAAAATATTTCACAATTGATCAGTCGGATTATACTAGAGGAAATGGTCATGAAACTGTTGTCAAACAATTCCCATCAGATAAAACTGTGCTTTTTTCCTTTAACAGAGTTGTGAGTACTCGTATATGGAACAAAGTGCCTTGAATGTTGTAAACTGTGGTACAGTACTAACCACTGAAAATCGCTTGGATAAATACTCGTCTTCTAACTCCAGAGAAATATATTCATTCCTGAAACATACATTCTTGAAGTATAATGTTTCCTACAGTCCAGAATCTGAAAGACATACCTGTACACCATCAATATGTGTACATAGTGTTGACTGAATGTTACTTTCCCTTTCAGGTTAAGATAATGCAGCATTTGATTGCCATTCCTTCTTGTAAAATTTCTATGCTGCGTGGTGGACCTTATTACCACTTCCTGCCAGCTTTGGCTACAGGATTTGGTAAGCGGGAGAGCCTCCTCGCTTTCCTACCCTTGTCTTTAACTCGTAGAACAATTTTGTTAACTGTAAATTTTCCTACCACAAACAGCCCCGAAAGGACAGACAGGTCTGCCGCTGTTTGCTTTCCTTTGTACACCATTGTAAATACAGTACTTATATCATTTTCATGCTACCCTCAAACGATTGTAATGATCGGTGGAAGGACCTCTCATAATGAAGAGGTTATTGAAAAGATGTTACTGAAATGTATAGTTAAGGCCTTCAGTCTTGAAAAATCTCTCCTAACCAAAGTAAAATATTCTGCAGACAAGAAGAATAAATATTCAAATTGCGTCATCCTAGTGAAGGGGTTAACCACTTTATCCGTCATTAAACAGCTTAGCCGTTTCAGTACGATTACGTCAGTTTATACAGTACAGGGTGGTCCATATGCTGCGCTTTTATATCTTGCGTGTTGTGAAGATGGCTTTGTCTGCTGGAGTGCAATATTAGGGTTGCTTCCCGAAATACTAATGAACTAGGCAGTCACTGAACGTACACACCAGACACTGTACCTCATGAAAAGAGTAGTGGGAAGCAGGAGATAAACACTGGTAACTCTGGCTGAGCTGTCCTGGCAACACAAGAGAATTTGCCTGCGTCATATGTGGAAGACCCTGTGTTTCATTTCCTTCGCCACAAGACAATGCTACTGATGTGTAACCCTGGCAGTGACGGGGTTATTGGAGAGTGTCTCTAACCCTGCCGCTGTGCAACGTCCCCCCTGAGATGACTATTAACAATCTGGAGGAAGCATGTATAATATACACAAATTTACACATTCCTATACTGTTTTAAATAGGCAAGTACAATAATTTCTTTAAAACTTGATACGAACGTACTCATATAAGCACGTACTAATATACACACACGGACACATACGCATGCCTACACACAAGCACCTAAACACGCACAAGCACACAAAAACACACACAAAGAAAGAACGAGTCAGGACGAGAGGGAAGAGAGAGGAGACAGAACCAGAAATAACAAATTAATAAAGGCAGCAGAACTCCTACTGACAAAGAGAGAGAGAGAGAGAGTTAATAAAAGCAGCAAAACTCATGTCTGCCAGATGCTCAGCCAGTGAACTGCCGAGTCAGGGCCTTTTGCCGTGGGTCAGGAGCCCGTATCTCACAGGCTTAGTAGGCTCCCTATAACCTCTCGCTTACCCACTTATTTTTCATATTACATCTCAGTCCACTTTATCCGATGACGTACGCGTATTTTTCCACTTATTTCTTGCCGTTTGCGGGCGACTTTATTTAACTTAGGAGACACGTTTTTGAACTAATTATTAACCCCTTTATCAAGAGAGGTTTTTCCTAAATTTAAATTTGTGTGAAGGCAGCAAGAATAAATATTAAAAACTAGGCCACCGAACTGAAGGGGTTAACATTCACCTATGTGTTACTTATATCTTTAAAATGCTATGGTTTGCATCACTGCGATACTCACACTTAGCAATCCTTTTATCTCACAGACTCCAAGTGATTTTATAGAAGAGATAGTATGGTCACATGGAGGCAATACTGTAGATGACATGACGGTAATGGCAATGGTATATGCGGGTGAGCTTTGAGGCCAAGAGGGGGCATGGAAGGCCAAGAAGAAGGCGGATAGATAATATAAAGAGTATATGAAAAAGCATGGTATGAAAGCTGAGGAAGAGACGGAATTGACACAAGACAGAAATGTATCGATGAAGTATTTACGAAGGTGCACTTGACCAGGGTTGCGCACCTTTTTCAATCAGCACACGACGAAGTGGGTCTATTCTGATTGTATGACGAAGTGCTCTTCTGTATGGATCGTTCGGCCTGTGACGTAGACCTGACAATTTCGATGACTTGATTAATGAGTGGGTGGATGTTCAGGACCTTTCCCACCTCACGTAAATGAGAAAGAGGGTTATGATGATGATGATGATGATGATGATGATGATGATGATGATGATGATGATGATGATGATGACGATGATGATGATAATGATGATGATAATGATGATTATGATGATGATGATGATGATGACGATGATGATGATGATGAGGATGATTATGATTATGAACCATACTTAGTCAAAGGTTTATGACGTCATAAGCAGTAGAAAAGTTGCAAGAAAAATATACAAAACCTTCCTCAACCATCCTTGGCTGGGAGAAAAATGCTATCCCTGTAAACAAGAATACTGTCTGGGTTAAAATATACCAAGGTTGTCTAGGAAAGTGGTGTGCGTCCGTATTATTGAAAGTGGATGCATAAACAAGTGGAAGGCTGCTGCCAGATTGTGTCATTATTGATACCTTCAGGAGATTTTATTCAGCTTACGAGAAACTTTTCGAACTGGTGACCTTCATTAACCACATGACATTAAAAAAGAAGGAGGTTTCGGATGAGCTGAGGAAAACCGTCTGGTGGTACCAAAAATAAAATACTTTTAAAACACGTCACCGTAATGAAGGCGTTAAGAAGTTGGCCTTCCATGTTTGAATAAGTACTTCTGCTTATCCATTTTTTTTTTTTTTATGTGAGGAAGAAGGAACCAAAGGCAACGAGCCTGCAAAACTATTCCTTCCAAGAGAAAAACAAAATATAAGAGAGAGCCAAATTCAAGATCCAATCATTTCCAGATGCCTGGACGCACTGCGTTTGAAAAACTGGAGATCAAAGGAAGTAGGAAATACAGACAGAGGGAGACAGTTCCAGAGTTGACCTGTTGCATAAATTAGAGAGTTGGACAGAAAAGGGATGAGAGTTTGCTGCTAAACGGGTGCTACGCGTCTGTCGTAGGGGTGGAGAATGTATGCAGACAGTTCAGAGGAGCAGTGACCATTGAAGTTGCAATAGAAAAGAGATAAAGATGCAACAGTGCGGCGAAGAGACAAAGGTTGAAGGGAGTCAGTAAGAGGAGGAGAGTTAATGAGGTGAAAAGCCTTTGATTCCACCCTATTGAGAAGAGCTGTATGTAGGGAGCCTCCCAACACATGAGAGTTGTATTCTACACAGGGGCAGATAAAACCCCTGTATAGAGTCAACAATTGTGCAGGGGTAAAGCAGGAATGGAGTCGGCTTAGCACACCCAATCTCTTGGAAGCAGATTTTACAAGAGATGTAATATGATCTTTCCAAGACAAGTCCCGAGTAAATGAAACCCCAAGCATGTTCAAGGATGATGCAGGATTAAGCTGAATATTATCAAACATTAGTGGGTATACCTGTGGAAGATTTTGTCGGGTTGATAGGTGCAAAAACTGAGTCTTTGATGCATTAAAAACAACAAGATTATTTTTACCCCAGTTAGAGATATGAGCCAAGTCAGACATTAGGTGTGCCATAGCCTCATCCCTTGTTTGTTGAAGTAACTGTTGTGATGGACGTTGCGGGAATCGAATGAAAAGGTGAAGGGTGGAGTCATCAGCGTATGAGTGGATAGGGTTAGATGTACAGCTTAGAAGGTCATTGATGAATAAAAGGAAGAGAGTTGGTGATAGGACAGAGCCCTGAGGAACACCACTGTTAATAGATCTAGGAGAAGAACGATGGCCGTCTACAACAGCGGCTATAGAATGACCAGAAAGGAAACTAGAGATGAAGGCACAGATAGAAGGACAGAAACCGTATGAGGGCAGTTTGGAAATTAAAGATTTATGCCAGACTCGATCGAAAGCCTTAGAGATGTCAAGTGCAATGGCAAAGCTTTCGCCAAAGTCCCGAAAGGAGGATGACCAGGAGTCTGAAAGGTAGGTGAGAAGATCGCCGGTGGAGCGTCCCTGACGGAACCCATACTGACCATCAGAAAGTAGGTTGCAATAGGAAAGATGCTTTAAAATTTTTCTATTAAGAACAGACTCGAAAACTTTTGAGATACTGGATGTTAAAGCAATTGGACGATAGTTAGAGGGTTGGGAGTGGTCACCCTTCTTTGGGACTGGCTGAATAAGAGCAAACTTCCAGCAAGAAGGACAGGTACAAGTTGACAGACAAAGGTGAAAGAGTTTGCCTAGGCAGGGTGTAAGCACAGAAGCACAGCTCTTGAGAACAACA
Organism: Coenobita brevimanus; assembly: GCF_032717465.1. Classification (NCBI taxonomy): domain Eukaryota; kingdom Metazoa; phylum Arthropoda; class Malacostraca; order Decapoda; family Coenobitidae; genus Coenobita; species Coenobita brevimanus. Next base: position 21,029,122 of record NC_136978.1, read on the forward strand.
GGAGGGACTCCATGAGGCCCATATGCCTTATAAGTATTGAGGCCTGTGACAGCAGAAAATACATCAGCTGAAGAAATTTTATTGTCAGCCATGAAGAAGTCAGAGGGGGGAAGTGATGGAGGAACAGCACCGGAATCGTCTAAGGTGGAATTGGAGGAGAAAGTCTGAGCGAAAAGATCTGCTTTATCAGTAGAAGAAATAGCTACAGAGCCATCAGAGTAGAAAAGAGGAGGGAAGGATGATGAGGTAAAGTTGTTAGAAAGGTTTTTGGCAAGGTGCCAGAAGAAGCGGGAAGAATTCGAGTTGGAGAGTTGAGAGCACTTAGTACAGATGAAATTATTTTTAGCAAAGCGAAGAACAGACTTAGCACGATTCTGGGCAGAAACGTATAAAAGATGTGATTCAGGGGTGGGTTGGCTCCGGTACCTTTTACAGGCCCTCTCCTTGTTGCGGATAGCATTAGAACAAGCGTGATTAAACCATGGCTTACGTCCATTAGTCAAAGGATATGAGAAAGGAATGTATGCTTCCATGCCCGAAAGAATAACCTCTGTAATGCGCAAGGCACACCCAGATGGCTCCCGGCCATGGAAGCAATAATCATTCCAGGGAAAATCAAAGAAGTACTGCCTGAGGGCCTCCCAGTCCCTTTGCTCCAAAGTGCCACAGACGACGTTTCTTTGGAGGGTCCGCAGGCCGTACTGGAGTGATAGGACAGGTTAAGGTGATAAGGTTGTGATCGGAGGAGCCCAACGGAGAGAAAAGATTAACAGTGTAAGCAGAAGGATTAGTTGTAAGGAAGAGGTCAAGTATGTTGGAACTCTCTCCAAGGCGATCAGGGATAAAGGGTAGGGTGCTGTACAAGCTGCTCTAGGTCATTAAGGATAGAAAAGGTGTAGGCTTGTTCACCAGGTGGATCAGTGAAAGGAGAGGAGAGCCAAAGGTGGTGGTGAACATTGAAATCTCCTAGAATGGAGATTTCAGAGAAAGGAGAAATGGATAGAATGTATTCCATCGTAGAAGATAGTCAAATAATTTTTGATAGTCATTAGAATTAGGAGATAAGTAAACAGCACAGATATATTTAGTCAGAGAATGACAGGAAAGCCGAAGCCAGAGTGTAGAGAATTCGGAAGAGTCAAGTTCAAGAACACGAGAGCAAGATAAGTTGTTGCGTATATATACACAACAGCCACCTCTGGCTTTGAAATGAGTATAGAGAAAGTAGAAGGATACAGAAAAGGGTCTGCTGTCAGTTACCTCAGACAGCTGAGTCTCAGTTAGAAAAAGAAGGTGAGGTTTAGAGAAGGAGAGGTGGTGCTCAACAGAGCGAAAGTTAGAGGAAAGGCCACGAATGTTGCAGAAATGAAGAAGAAGAGAGTCAGACAGTGGTTCCAGGCATCTTGAGTCGTCACCGGGAGAGGGGCAGAAGGTGGGGGCTTTTTTGTTCCCCCCCCCCTGGGGACTCCGAGGCTATGTTATTCGATGCCTTTTTTTTTTTTTTTTTCTTTTTTTTTTTTTGAAAAGGAACTGTGGTGTGAACTGTGCATGTAGTTTGGTGTTGATAGTTAGAGAAACTTGTACTGGAGAGCATGCTGGCCTACTCTCAGTGTTACTGAGACACTGAAAAAGTTCAGCAAAGGGGGATGGTCGGGACCTTGTCCCGAGGGCTGATGAAACGGGAGCTCCAGCTCTCCCTATCATCAGCTTTCTATCCACCTTGGGAGTACTGCCCTGCTCGACTGGTGCTACAGTCTACTCCTACCATGAACTTTGTGTGTGTGTGTGTGTGTGTGTGTAATCAACAGATGCAACAACAACCTCTCCCGGTTCTCCCAAATTCCACATCATCATCAGTCTCTCTCTCTCTCTCTCTCTCTCTCTCTCTCTCTCTCTCTCTCTAAGTTCCCTTTGAAGCAGCATTATCATCATCAGTAACCTCTCTCTGTTCTTATAAATCCTTTCGAATCATCATGATGAAGAACATTACCATTGTCATCATCATCATCACCATCACCATACTCATCATATTTCTTATCTTCATCAGCACTGACCTTTCTCTTTTCTCTTACATTCTTTCCTATCATCATGATCATCATCAACATCACCACTACCATCATCTGCCTCTGTCAACTCTAAATTCCTTCAAATCATCCATACCTTTTTCAAAGCAGCCTGGCTCACTCCATCTGTAGGTTACTGCAATGTTCTTCCCACTGTCCACCTGCTCTATAGTCTGTGAAATGGCCTATGTGACCTACCATCCTCGTATGGTAAATTATAGCATTTCTGACAAAGAGTTCAAGTCGAATTGACAATGTTGTATCTTCACAATAAACACAATCGGAATGTACAGTATATCAATAATATCTACCACTGAACTATTATACTACTCTCGACACACGTTCATTACACGAGGCGGTTAAAATAGATGTCAAAATAGGCTTATAAATGCAGTACAAGACAGTCATGCCTTAATGTTGGAACCTTTATATATTTGAGAAGAATCCATTCCAGGTGACGTAACATATCTAAATTAACACACAACATAATGTAATATGTACATAATACAAATAAGTAAATAAATAAACATGTATATATATATATATATATATATATATATATATATATATATATATATATATATCCATCCATCATCCAATCCTACGTTGCCCCATAAGGAGCATAGGAGCCCGGGACTAGGCAAGTTGGTCCTGACATTTAAGATGAGAATGACCAGCCTCACTCATCCCTGAGTGGCATTACGTGAGCAATAAACCCCAATCACCCTTTGGATATATATCTACACAGGCTCAATCCGATTGGAGCGCCTTAATTACCCACTAAACCACTAGGCGCAATTTGGTCATATGGTTACCACCCAGCGTAGTAAATGGGTTCCTGGTGTACAGGAACTATCTGGCTTGTCACTCACTGTAGAGTCATCCATAGGCAGAAGGAAGAGGAAAGAATGAAGGAAAGAAAGCCAGAAGAGGAAGTGTAAAGTCACCCGTAGGCGAAAGGAAGAGGAAAGAATGAAGGATAGAAAGACAGACGAGGATGGAAGGAAGAAAGGAAAGGGCAGACACCCCCAGCAGCACTACATAAAGTGAGTGGATGGCGAGTGCCCCCACCTAACATAATATATAAACAAATATTATATATATATATATATATATATATATATATATATATATATATATATATATATATATATATATATATATATATATTTAATCATTTATATATGATACCCACGAAATAACAAGTGGTTGGCTGACAGGTCGCAGCTGTTTCAAGAGTCGCATGTGTGGTTTTTTTTTTTTTTTTTTTCAACGCCATTTATTTGAAATCTGAAAAGACGCGTCATGTGTAATATACAATTGCAAATACTCAGAGGAGAGTGCTGACGAGAGCAATGAAGCAAAGAAGAGTTAAGCGAGCTGGGGTCCTGGTGCCTGGTGTAATGGCAACCACTGCGCCTCACTGTCATCAGCTTCCCCCCGCCCCGCCCCCCGCGGGAATGCTGCCCTGTTCGACTGGTGCTACAGTCTCCTCTACTTTAAGATGCCCATTTAAACGTGACTACTGCCTGCTTATTGACCTGAGGCCGAACGTATAAAGGATATTAGCCAGTTAATACGACTAGTAAGCCTTCATAACAGTCAATGATTGTCAGGAATCACTTTGTGTATTCTTATTTTTCCCTCTAATACACTGGTTTGTTTGTGACGTGTTTGGTGGCTGTGTGAGTGATGATATTATAAAAAATCTTACGCCCAACTTCAGTTCAAGAAAGTTCATGAATACTCTCCTGCACTGTACTCGGGCAGAGAGAGAGAGAGAGAGAGAGAGAGAGAGACAGACAGACAGACAGACAGACAGACAGAGGTGGGTGGGAGAAATTAGTGAATCTGATGTGTGTTTATGTTCCCCTAAATATTCATCAAAACAAAGATAATTTTTACTTCTTTTGTCCCATGAAGTCTGTTACAGAATTTTATTTGTGTTATCATCGCTTGTTTATATTCAGTGTACAGGAGAGAGACTAGGTAAAATTCCCATACACCTGTCCATTTCTACACGTTCCATACACCTGTCCATTTCCAGACGTCCTATACACCTGTCCATTTCTACAGGTTCCATACACCTGTCCATTTCTAGACGTCCCATACACCTGTCCATTTCCACACGACCCATACACCTGTCCAATTCTACACGTCCCATACACCTGTCCATTTCTACACGTCCCATACACCTGTCCATTTCTGCACGTCCTTCCTAAGCTGAAAAAAATCGTCAGAAGGTAGCAAGAAAATGAAAAAATAATGGGAGTGAAGAAGTAAATTCTGCCACTCCTACGACGTGTGTTTACCTTATCTGTACTACATTCAGAGGGTTGTATGCAGTGTAGGAGTCGTTAATGGAGAAAGAAATAATGGCCCGTTGTCTCCTCAGCTATGGAGGCTCCCTAGTACCTCTTCCTTTGCGATTTGTTTTTGGGAATGGCTGGTTAATAGCCTTTTGAACGTTGTTTATGAAGGGTATGGCGATATCTTCAGAACTTAACACAGAATACAACAGTAAGGTGTAATAAACAAAATAAATCGCTTAGAAGAATTGTTAGGGAGCTTCCTTAGCCTACGAGAATACGGGCCAATGACGGCTGTATCAAACTCCGGTTCATAACTTCGCTAGTAAATAAGAGACAAATATACAAGACATATGTAAAATTAAAAGTACGTCCTTTATTAGCCTCTTTGCACTTTCTGGTCTTCTTCCACTCCTCTCTTGTTCCCTGCTCTGCCTTACCCTCTTCCTTCCCACTGTCTTTCTTCCTCTCTCCCTCCCTTATCCTTCCTGTCTCCTGTCTCTCCCCACCTCCTTTACCATTCCCTTTCCTTCTCCAATCACACTTCATCTCGCTTCAACTCTCTCTCTCTCTCTCTCTCTCTCTCTCTCTTCATTTCCATTCACATTTTATCCTCTTTCCCTCTTCCACCTTCTCTCTTTCACTCTCCTTCCTTTTCTATTTCCTTTTTCCTTCTTTTCCTCCTTCCTCTCTCCTTTCAATATTTTTCATCCTATCTCTTCCCGTTCTCTCTCTTCCATCATTTCTATTCTTCTCTCATTCTTGCTTCTACCTCAGCTCACCTTCCCTCTCTTTCTTTTCCCTCCCTTAACCTCCACTTCCCCTCCTACTCTTCTCCCTTTTCCCCTTCTTCTCCCCTCGCTCCCCCCATTCTTTCCATTGTTTCTCCTCCCCTCAGTTCCTGCCTCCCCCTACACTTCTCCCACTTCCGCCATTCCCTCTCTCCCGCTACCCCCCTGTGTGCTGTTTCTCCCTACTCCCCTCCTACCCTCCTCACCTTTTGATTCTCTCCTTTCGCCTCATTTCCCCTCCCCCTCCCCACACCCATCTCTCTACTCTCCCATTCCATTCCGGTTCTCTCTGCTCCCCCCACTCTTCTCTCTCTCTCTCTCTCTCTTCCTCCCCATTGTATTTCATTCCCATTTCCTCCCATAACTATTCTTCTTTCTCCCCCCTTTCTCTTCTCTCTCTTCTCCTATTCTCTTTCCTCCTCCAAACCTCTCCATCATCGTGTTCCAGAAAACTCAGAAGAGAAGGATTATTTAATACCTATCGATAATACGAAGCTCATGAAAGCAGGCATTCGATTTTTGAGATGACCCGTTCTTCCCCCCGTCCGACACTGCCGTCCACTTTACAATTCACGTCCCTATTTTAGATCTACGACTGAAGGGACTGCGAAAAAAGAAGTACTCTCTCTCTCTCTCTGCTACAGGTCCATTTAGCCGGTAGTACGGCCACGGTTGCCGGACAGTGAAGCTCTCTTGTGGCTTCATGGCTCTACCCGGGATAATTGGTTGAGAGAGAGAGAGAGAGACAGAGAGAGAGAGACAGAGACAGACAGACAGACAGACAGGTAGCTTGGTGTGTGTGTGTGTGTGTGTGTGTGTGTGTGTGTGTGTGTGTGTGTGTGTGTGTGTGTGTGTGTGTGTGTGTGTGTGTGTGTGTTGTATATATAGAGACTGACGTCTTGTGTGTCTGTATCATAAAAGTGTTGTGTTTAAGTCAGCGTGTGTAGCTACATGTGTATGGTTTTCCAGAATGCATTTAGCCGTAAGTGCTTCATTCTTTCAATCTTGTGTATGTATGTTTTTGTGAATGTTTGTTTGTTTGATGCATGTTTTTGTGCTTGTTTGTTTGTTTGTTTTTGACATTTACCCCTTCAGTCAAGTGACTTACTTTATGACTATATTTTTCCTTCCTTTCTCCAGACGCTTCCGTTCACCTTAAAGCTTCAAGGTATAGGAGTTAACCCTTCTATTATTCGAGATCTCCACTAGATATTAACAGTATTGTCTGGTACCAGTTAGAATGTACTAAAAATTACGTTCGCGGATAAAAAGCTGATAAAGATTAGATGACACAAGCCAAATGAAGAGGGATGAGAAGGGAGAGGGGGACTGACACGATGAGTGAAAAAAAATAATAATAATAATAGACACACGACACAAAAGAGACAGACAAAGGAATAAATGAAAATAATAAATTAGCTGAAGATAAAATAGTGACAATACCACCGAAGCCAAACAACGTACGAACATGTTAAGAACTTTGCTCTCTAAGTAACTCTGCATTTACTGATACGCCATACTGTTTCCTATAAGCCTACAAGCCACTGTTAAGCAGAGTGGTGATCATATGGCCTACAAAATTAATAGAAGCCTGGTGGTTATGACGGTCCAAGCTGATCTGGTCCATCAGCTTTGAAACCCGTGGGTTATTTGGGGTTTAGCCTATCAGGCACATAATGTTAATCATGGACGAGCAACTAATATCTATAATATGTAGCCAAGTCCTGGTCCCTTTACTCCTGATGTGTCAGTAAAAGATGACGCAACACCAGTGACATACTGTACTGCCCTTTTTTGTTATTCTGTCCCCCTCTCCTATCTTGGTAGTGCTCTTCTCAGCATTCGGAGAACGTGCCCCCTCAACCCAGGGGGAATTGACACCAACCTGACTCCCATCGTATTTAGGCATTTATCTCCCTTCCTGATCGTACTAACAAAACAACAACGACCGTCCTTCTGCTAACATGTCAAGCACTGATAGGCTAACAGACTGATCAAGAAGAGTTGTCACCTGTACCCAGGCTGAATGACCTAACTCCTGCCAACCTGATTACTAAACAGGGAAGGATAACATTATTTTTTTCTTTGAGGATTAGCAGTTCCGCATCACCCAGCAAACTGTCAGTGCTGTGACACACAACTGCCACACAGGCCACACGGAAAGATGAAAGTGAAAGTAGAAGTGAAAGTAAATGCAACTGAGGATGAACCAAAGAAGCGTGACATTTTCTTCATTTTAATAACGATCTCATAATAGAGGTACTGAAGAGCAGGCGAGAGGTCTAAAAATAAAATCTTTTTCAGAAAACTTTCGTACTGTTTACAGAACATTTTTCAGTAAAAATGGCCAACTGACGAGTGCCTGGGGTTTAGTGAGAGTCTTTCTAACACAGTTAACAAGGTCTAGGTCAAGAAAGGAAGAACTCAGGCTTGCAGTGTCATTCCTCGCCGGACTGATCAAGAATAGACCACTTTACATACCAGCTTCCATACTAAATCCTGGTAGGAGACAATAAAACCAAAGCAAGGAAAATACACAAACCGAATCACTGACACATGCAATCTATACTGCCTCAGACGGTAGTGTTGTGCAAAAGAGTACTTCATCCATCCATTATGTAACCTTTTTACTGCCGCGTCAGAATTTTAATGTCCTTGGGCAAGCCTACACGGCTGAGGCTTTAAGTCGAAATTGACCAGTCACAAATCCTGCATGACACTGTGTGATCCATACACCTCTACCATCTCTCGGACTCAAACACGTGGGTCACATTCATTTGGGACTCATTAACTCAAGAGACAGCTCAGCATCCAATTTTGGTTAAATTGTTACTACTCAACGTGTTAAATGATTTCCAGGGTTACAGAACACCATTTGGCCTGTCACTCAGTGCAGTCACCTGAAGTAGCATTACATCTAGTAATTGGGTGTTGGGCTCCCTCCCCCTTACCATTACACTATTGTAGAGAGAAATATCGCTGAAGACGAGCCCTCCCAAGTGGGTGGTTCACAGGGAGTTGTCTCTCTGGCTGGTGCCTCACAAGCAGGCAACACACAAAACACTGCATCTAAGGAAGGTGCTACAGCACTTTTTCAGGACAAGCCTCTCGTGACACAATTGCGCGAAACCGGTCAACAAGGCAAAACCAACCAGAAGCAAAGCTTGAATTTATTAATAATAGTTCTAAAAGTGGACATCAACGAACAACCCATATCACACCTGCAGACTGCAGTGTCTGAAACAACAGAGTCACGGAGAAGACATCTGTTTGTTTGAAAAAGAAGGGTGAATACTGAAAATAAACAAGGCACCTGCAGGATGAATAAGGAACTCGATTTGCTTATTGAAAGAAAAAAATCACAGCGCTCCTAAACGAACAAGCAAACCCAACGACAGTGTTAATTAGATCGGTAGGGTTCATATTTGGGTACGTGGACCCCAGTGGGTACGCAAAGGTATTCACGTAAAAAACACATCTGAGTTTTAGATACAACGAAAACTTTAAATTAGAATACCTGAAGTAGTGAATAAGGGCAAATAAGAGGGGACGGGTAAGAACAATGGGTAAGGATGGAGGAGGGAAGGAGGGAGGAATTAATGGAAGGAAATATGACCATAGGTTGTGACAGATCTCGTCTGACTTACTAGCTCCTAAAATCGGGTGGTATTTTTTAGTTTAATTAATTTTTAGATATTTTCATTGAACATAAGAAAGCCTTCTCGTACGTAATAGGTTAATGAAACGTATCTCTAATCACTCCACACTAAAGTCTTTGTTACAAATAATCGTCTGGAGATGGCAAATACCAGACAATTTTATTCAGCTGCGGGTGTCACAAGAACCTGAGTGTTAAGATCTAACCCAGTTCTTATCCACCACACCCGCAGACGCCAGCAACTGTAGCATCAACACAACGCAGCTGCAGCGCAGCAGTACACCATCCAGCAGCACTCCAAGTATCATCAGGACCATTTGGTATTACAACAACACTGTACCCAAACCCCCAGCAGCAGTAACCATTTCCACCTTTCACCAAGTGTGTGTACTCACACTCCTCAGAACCAACACAACACGGGAAACCTCACTAACTGACCATCACGACTACATCAGATATCGTGGTGTGCACAGAATCTTTTCTGGATGACATCGTGACCAGAAGAGAGTGCAAAAGGCCTTTAAACAATCAGTGGGAAAGCCAAGGCGGGATACACGGATTCAGAGAGGAACTGCACATATAATCTCTAGATCTAAGCATCCCTGCCGTTCTAATGTCCCTTAAATTAGTCCTGATGCCCCTTCACTCCATCCTCTTGTGTGCCCTTTACGGATCTCAGCGATAAGGTTCACAACCACTGAGGCACGTTGCAGATAACCTAAACAACTTAACGGTATGATACAACATGGCTATGCAAATGTTATCTTAATTATAGATGTAGAATCAGTATTACTTTCATACAAACCTCTTATGATGAATTTCCCTAAGTTCAGGAACGCACAACCATCAGGATCATCAAAGGACATAGTCATCTCAGATATTCCTAGTCTACTCAGGTTATAGGAATCACTCAGTTTTGTCAGGGCATCTGTGCATGTGCTGTCGTCACCCCAATTCTTCAGTGATGCATACAAAGAACAAGTCAGAACAACGGCCAGGAAACACAGCAGACTGGTATGGTATGAGATGGGACCTAGCACATATAGAACTGGACAGTGATGTTTCAGTGTAGACATACATATCAAACATCTGACTAACACATTACTGACTCTTCAATGCATCTACTCTTCCCAGCAACAACAGCTGTCCGAATCCCAATGTCAGCCATTGTCTGGATACCACTGTCGTCAAACTGTTGCTGCAAAATACACACACAATATGGAAATCACTAACGAAACCATCAGAAGCAATACAGCCTGACATCAGGAGGCATGCCAAAACATAAAATGAACTGTGGCCTGGAAAAACAAGTAAATAAAAGAATAAATAAGTAAAAACACGGACCTGTGACAGAAGCTTCTGAGGAGATTCTTATGTTGTTTGTTCTATACAGCAGAATGTTTGCAGGGCCTATCCAGAGACGATGTCATCCCACCTTTTACTTCACCAGCAGGATGGATCTATGATAACAAGCTAAGCTAGAAACTCAAGCCGAACATTTTGCCAATACAATGACAGTAGAAGAACCGCACAGGCCGGCACCAGAACTTCCACTGAGAACAGCCAAAACCCCCCTCCCAGCAATGTTGTTAAGTCTGATGGACAAAAAATTCTGACAAAGCTGGACACCAACAAAGCAATGGAATCAGACGGAATAATCCGATATTTTACCCACCAACGTGCATAGGAACTGGCTCCTGTTCGAAATGCTGTATACCAAAATACTGTATTTCAAATAAGGAGGTGGTGGTGGCTGAATCGGTAGGGAGGGGGCTTGCAGTCCTAATGGACCCAGGATCGAATCCCGGCTGGGGCAGGGAACAGTTAAATGACTTGAATATCATAAAAGCAGACTTTACTGATCCACCTGAAGACCCGCCGACGTGTATAAATACCCCCGCTAAAAATAGCCCTAGCATGTATTCAATATGAGCGGGGGGGGTTTAAGCCGAATTGTGACATGTGGAAGTGTGTAGGGGGACTACTGGGCCTTAAGATAGGCCCGGACGCTTTTGCCCAGAGTCTGACATATTAAAAAAAATAATAATAATAAAAATATTGCCCAGAGTCGGACACTAAAAAAAAAAAGGAAAAAAAAAAATGATCACAACTATGACAATAGTCTCGAGTTGTCCCTGTTCACATAAAAGGCTCCACATCACAAAAAGTATCAATAATGTTCATCTCTTCCAATAACGGCAAAAGTTTTTGAAGATGTTATCACAGACCCTCTGGAAAAAAAAAAATTACCTTACACAAAACTGGCTGCTTACACAGAGAGAGCTTGGGTTGACAAAAAAATAATCCTTTGACTAGCCGCTTTTACTGTCACAGAAATGAAGTGTTCACCCTGACAGAAGTAAGAAAACAAGAGTAACTAGAGGCGCAGCATTTGTGAGGATGTGCATTACATTTCCAAACATCTGCTTATCTTTTTTTTTTTAAGCTGTTGCTTCCCTGGTTATGGGGTGGATTTAGCCGTGGCAGCCCCCTTTCTCTTTCTTGTAACGGCCTCTCTGTTTTGTTTTAAACCCTTTAACAGAATTTCGGCTATATATTCATCATAAAAGCCAAAATCGTGAAACTGAGGAAGGTATCTGGTGATACCTGGCCAAGGTACTATGTACAACCAACACGGTAAATTTTAGGTCCTTCGGAGCAGATTTTTCATTTTTCCTTATACCAAGTTGAAGAAACCAAATGCTGGAAGCCAGCAAGCTTGCTCCCTCCAAGAATTAAAAAAAAACAAATAAAAGCGAGCCAAATTCTTTTCAGATGCCAGGACACACTGGGTTTAAAAGACTGAACGTCATAGGCAGAAAGAAATACAGACAGAGGAAGACAGATCCAGAGTTAACTTGTTGCATACGTGGCGAACTGGAAGTATAGGGTTAACTCCTGCATTAGAGTGCTGGACAGAAAAAGACGAAAGTTCGCTGATAAAAGGGTGCTACGCACTCGCCGTAATGAAGAGAGATGCAAGCAGACAGTTCAGAATAGCAGTCACCACCGAAGCAGCGACAGAAAAGAAATAAAGATGCAACAGTGCAGCGAAATGAGAGGTTGAAGGGATCCAGTTAGAGGAAGAGAGTTAATGAGACGAAAAGCCTTTAACTCCAGCCTGTTGAGAAGAGCTATATTTCGAAAGCCCCCATACACGAGAGTTGTACTCTACACAGGGGCGAATAAAACCCCTGTATAAAATCAACAACTGTGCTGTGGTAAAGATGGCACGGAATCGGCTTAGCACACCTAATCTCTTGGAGGCAGATTTTGCAAGAGAATTATGATCTTTCCATTATATATCTCGAGAGCATGAAACCCAAAGAACATTCAGAGATGAGGACTGTACAGAATATTGTTGAATGTTAACGGATACTCTTGAGGGCGTAGTAACAGGCTATGATAAGATCAAGAAGAAACAAAGAGAAAAAAAAATCCTTTAGGTAATGTAACTGCCCTGAACATGGCTGGAGCATTCACCACTGTGGCATGAGGGTCTCCTATCCAGGATATGAGACCTAGGAATCACGGAGAACTTTACACACTTTTCAAAAGCTATCTTGAGAACAGATAAATCTCCTTGTTGCTGAGTAGCCAGGAGTCAGACTACAGCCCAGTCAGAACAGATGTCCCCAAGGCAGCTTAATAGTCAACTTGTTTGGAACATCTGTTTAGATTACTTCTTATAACTGATCAGAAGCAGTTGTCAACGCTGACAATTTAACCTGCAACCCCATTTAACCCCACCAAGAGAAAGACAACGCTGCTGACCAAATGCAGTTTATAATTAATTCCGAAAACCAATTGGGAAAGAGGATGCCATATTTACTGCAGATATGTTTTGCTTTCTTACTCCTACCGCCTTCATATTAGATTTAATTATTTATTGGTTTACGACCGCGGTATTTTAATGGACTTCGTTTAAGTACTTTCATGTTTTTAATCTTGTTTGCTCGTTATAAGATATAAAAATCTTAACTGTGTATATTTCTCGATTGTAGAGTTTGCTCTGAAGATGGAATAAGCATTTTCCAAGCAGTCAGCAAATAAAGACCTTAATCTCGCCACAACGTTTGTGTTCTGCCTGGTGATCCTATTACGTCTGCGATTTCCACGCTCCAAGTCTATAGCTGAAGTCTCAATCACTAGTACCAAATACAGTAACTGGGATGAAGGAAATCGGCCTCTGTAGAATGGCCGTAAGCTACAGAAAATAAATTAAAAAAAAAAAACTAATGTTCTTTGTAAATTTCTACTCTACTTCAGTACAAACATTGAAGATCTGGCAGGAGGAGTTTCACCCAAAGTGACGGCAATGTAACGAGTCCTACACCTGCTGACCCCTGACGGAGCCCTACAACTGTACATGTACCAGACTCGGTCAGAACTTGAGTACACCTGCCTGGTTTGGTCTGATGCAGCTCAGACACAACTCACTCCTCTAAATAAAGTTCAGCCACGAATGATGAGACTCATCTCCCAGACAGCAGGATCGAGCACAAGAGCAAGTGTAGGGGATCCTCAGTAAAGGAGGGACATGGCAGGTTTCGGGATGCTGTTTCATCTGTTCAAGGATCAGCAGAGAAGCATGACTCTCCCGACGCCACAATCAAAGCAGAAACTGCGAAAGGAGATATCCAAATACCAACGAAACAGTGACTAGTACTGCAGCCCTGGAGGTGTCAGGATTCAACGTCACTCAGCTTCAAGACTTTCGTATACAGTTACTTGCATTTGTGGATTTCCACGTTCACTTGAGATGTTCGAGTATATCCACATCCAACTTCAGTAAACTGCTTTAACTTCTTGAAAATTCCACTGCAGATTTAGGCATTAATCTTAAACCAGGTCATGTTCCAACGACAGTTCTTTGACAAAAATGTAAATATTATCCAGTGTACTGTGAAGACAGCCAGAGTCTGGAATATGAAAGATTAAGCCCGGGAGAGTTGAAGGATTTAGAGAGAGAGAGAGAGAGCAAACGAGGAACGTGGAACCATCCGAGGGTTTTCCAATATTTTTGTGCTAATTAAGAACAATGATATGTAAGTCTCCAGGGTGGTGTGTTGTGAGCATGGTGGTACACACACACACACACACACACACACACACACACACACACACACAAGAACACAAGCACATGCATAAATACATTAACAGATACACACACACACACACACACACACACACTCATGCACACGAGCGAGTGCATGCAGGCACTCACACAGACACTCACAAACGCATACCTAAACGCGCGCCAGTGCGCATTTTTGCAACACACAAAGCACACTCGCACTCTCTCTCTCTCTCTCTCTCTCTCTCTCTAAATATATATATATATATATGACATGAGACGATTAAAAACTTAAACGTAAACTTCTGGAATACAAACGAAAGTTTCAACATAACTAGTGTTGTCAAATAAATCAGTTAACACTCATTATTAATTGATTTCTTGTAGATCGAAACTTTGGGTATTGGCCATTAACAGGCTGTGTCCCTTTGACGTATGGGTACGTCTCCACGTTTTGTCATGGTGACACCCGATAATGTACCCATACATTTTGCAACTGCGAGGACCGTCATTTGCACATTTTTCAAATTTCCTGAGTGATTTTTGGTACGTATACATGGGACACCTTCCTCTACCCTAGGCCAGGTGGGGAGAATGCCTTACCCCACGTGACCTCCCCTCCCTCTGCACGCCATTGCCTCGGCAACTCACCTGTTACCAGTTACCTGGCCAGTAAAGACATGTCACGCCACAGTACGAAATTCAAGGCGAGAGTGATTCCCCAATCAATGACAATGTGGAGGACAAAGTTACGTGGCTCCAGAGGAAGAAACAAGCCTAAGTGATGACGAGGTAACATCGCCAAATAAGGTGCGGTATGCTGATGTGTTTGGTGAGTGAAACAATGCTTATATCGCCTATATTACTATGTGAAAAGCAATATATTATTGCACTACATATAAATTCGTACCAAATAAATAAATATCTACCTATTCTGAGTGGTTTGGAACAGTTACCCCTCCCATAGAATAAGTCTTCTATCGAGCGTGGCTCGATAGAAGATGGTACCAGGTGAGCAATTTCTCTCTGAATTTTCGATGTTTCTTATAAACAGCGGAGGTTTTAGCCAAAAAAAAAAAAAAAAAAAAAAAAAAATCGAAAATCTGCCTGGATTGGGGGGTCATTGGTGAAAAATCTGCTGGGACGCGGCGGGTTAATCCTGGTTTCTTCATACAGAAGTGTACATA
The DNA here is from genome assembly GCF_032717465.1 of Coenobita brevimanus. Lineage (NCBI taxonomy): Eukaryota > Metazoa > Arthropoda > Malacostraca > Decapoda > Coenobitidae > Coenobita > Coenobita brevimanus. Next base: position 21,044,207 of record NC_136978.1, read on the forward strand.
ATCATCACAGACTCACCTGGGCATTCCAGAAGTCTTTGTCATACGACACCGTTGGGAGATCATCGCGAGCGCTGAAATTAGAACAATGTTTTCTTGGAGGAAGCCCTTTCATCAGCACATTAAACTATTCTCTTACTAAGTACACTGTTAGTATTATTATCATGGCATCAGTATGTAATGATGCAAAGGAACTGTAATTGAATAAGTCTCAGTAACACATGAGGTGGGGTGACGATTACGTGAGTTGAGGTTAATTACATTTGTATCATCACCGACAATTATTCGTCCTTCAGGTATCAGTCCATGCTACTCTTACACCAGTCGTACACGGCTGTTGTGTATTAGCCTTCATCACGATATTTTCAATAGCCACTGGTGTACCCAGATGCTCAAACACTGCAGTTATCCCTCTCCAAAACATACACCCCTCAACACTAGCCCTTTCCAATATCCGCCCGTAGGAGTTTGCATTTTCAGTACTTTAACCACAAGTAAATAACTTCAAGCTGATTTCTGTCAATAAAGGAATACCAATGATTACTCAAGGACAGGAGGAAGACATGTGTGAAGGGGGAGGGTATCGGGGAAACAGCAACGGATGCCAGTTAGTACTTCATTTAGAATGTACAGTAGGCGGAATGATCGCTGACGTGTATATCTCCTCGAGCAATATTGCCCTATCCAGCACAAAGCCAGTTTATGGCTTAGAACCATTGATTGTTACATATGCATTATGATTTATACCAAGACAGCTGTCCCTGCAATATAATTATATACCCCAGAATTCCTTGTGCATATCTAACATTCTTCATTATAATACGAGTAATGGTTTCCTAATATAAGCCAGTAAGTCCTTCTTACCACTGAAGACTAATAGAACGATTAATTCTTCAACCAGTTGAAGAAACAGTTTCTGCTGCATTCATGAAATATAATACAGGGATTTTGAAAGTATCCCAACTCTGAATGAATCATTCTTTGTGGGGCTGGGAAGTTTTAAAAAGAAATCATAAGGATATGATGAATTCTCTACCGAGCGATAAACTGCTCCTCTTATGCCTATGCGGCCCATGACTTGGAGTACCTTTGTTTCTTGGTGAAAAGTATCTGCATTTATGGTCCTTGTACATCCTTTAATTATCATTATGTCTCTGCACCATTTATTCATTTACTTCTTCCGTTTCTTTCTTCTTTCTTCCAAATACTTATTCAACTTGTCGCCATTCCTTTGTTTCTTCACCAATTCGCTTCAAACTTGGCACACTGTTCCTTAGGCCAGTAGCCTCAGACACTTTTTAAGCATTTTAAAGGGCTTTATGGGATCACCCATCAAACCAAATAAATACGCAAATTATGAAATCCGATGTTATTATATGTTCATTAATCACCATGAAAATTTGCACAGAAGCATGTGTGTGTGTAGGCTACTGTATGTGTGTGGATACCATCTTGAATTCCCTTGGGATTGTTGACAATGTTTGTGTGTGTGTGTGTGTGTGTGTGTGTGTGTGTGTGTGTGTGTGTGTGTGTGTGTGTGTTTAAACGTTTCCTTGTTCCTGGATTATAAAGTAGAGACCCACTATGGGTTCGTATAATTTATATCGTCGAGATGAAGTGTTCGTAGATCATTTAGTGATTCGCTTTGTTGTTAGCAGGCTGCGTCTTTGACTGCGTTCAAGACACTGAGTTCATGGGAAACCTTTGCATTGATAGTGCTGGTGTATTCCAGAACCTGAGGCTGTTAAAGACTCGTTTGTCTGTATAGAAGAGAGTGATTGTTATTTTGTTATCGTCCGCCTTTTACCAAGGAGGAGCGATAATGTTTTTGCCCGTGTGTGTGTGTGTGTGTGTGTGTGTGTGTGTTCCCATTATATCTCATGAACGGCTCGAGCTATCAACATGAAACCTTCAGGATATCAAGATATGGCCATGATCTTGGATGAGTTTGAAAATGGGCACTCGGGGTCAAGGTTAAGGTCAATGTCACCAAAATGTTTGCCAAAGGTCAACCAGTTTTTATCGCCCGCCTTTAGCACCATTATATCTCATGAACGGCTTGAGCTATCGACATGAAACGTTCAGGGTATCAAGATATGGTCAAAATGTTGGCCGAATTAAAAAAATGGGCACTCGGGGTCAATGCCAAGGCCATCAAAATGGCTGCCAAAGGTCAGCTAGTTTTTATTGCCCACCATTATATCTCATGAACGGCTTGAGCTATCAAAATGAAACCTGCAGGGCATCAAGGTATGGCCAAAATCTTGGACTTGGCCAACAGCAATTCTGGTGGGCGATTAGCATTCGGCTGCCGGATGCTTTTCTTACACTGATAAAGGAATCGTTCAGTTTGTGTGTGTGTTTTTTTAATGCAGTAGTGTTGCAGTTGGCCTGCTGCATGATGAATTTTGGAGTGCTGAGAAGTTATTAGCACGCTGTCAGCATCAGACAGAACTGTTACATAAAGAGAAGTTGGTAGGTCATGTAGGAATACTTTCATAACTGAGGATGAAAGGACCAAGTCCAGTGGGACACAGTTGGTGAGTATTCTACAGTAATTTGTGGCTTTTGTTTTGGTTATTACTTGGACTTGTTTGTCTGACAGGAACTTGGCAGCCTTTTCTTTTCATTCTCCTGGCATGCTGTCTTGATATGTGTAATCCACAGGTATATCTCCTAAAGTTAAATGTTAATAAAGATGTTACTTTACTCGAGGGCTTTTAATATAACTGGTTAACTCCTTAAATTAATCGTTAACCTCTTTGAAAACAGGAAATTAATTGAACCAATAGCTTTCCCATGTGAAACCCCATGGCATTATATATATATATATATATATATATATATATATATATATATATATATATATATATATATATCATCATCAGCCGTTTGAGTATCCACTGCAGGACCGGCCTATCCCTACCGAAGTCGGGACGATACAGCCAATGTACTGTATCTCTACCAGGTGGCTTAGGCTGTCTGGTAGAGATTGTATGTAGGGTGAGAAGTGCTTGTAAGTGTAATTGTAGTGTTGGAGTGGCTTTGGATGTGTGAGCAGTCTGTGAACCAAGTGTAGTCGGCCGGAGCAAGCCGACTGGGTGCAAGCATACTTTATAGTAGCGACACTGGTTCAACCACAGCACCCCTTGTGTCCGCCAATGCAGTACGTGGCCGGGTGAACACTCCCAAAGTTTATTACCCTGGCGGGGTGCGAACCCTGGTGCACCCGTGTACAAAACGCACACTCTACCACTGTACCACAGAGGCTCCATATATATATATATATATATATATATATATATATAGTATCTATCTATTGCCAGACGCCTTAATCCCGTATGGGGTGGCCACAAACAAATCGCCTCCACGTCGCCCTGTCCCCCGCCATTTCACTGCCCTGCTCCCAACTCACCCCCCCTCTATCTTATATACCTCTCCACTCCATCCCTCCATCTCATCCTCGGCCTCCCCCTCCCTTTCCCCCTCTCCACCTCACTCACACTCTCCTCGTCAATCTCTCACCCTCCATCCTCTCCACATGTGTATACATATATATATATATATATATATATATATATATATATATATATATATATATATACTACTGTATATATATCTGCAAGTCATTCCCAATATGGCCACAGTTTTGTGGATGTCAGCGAGGTGACGCACCGTGGACAAAGGATAGCCAGAATAACAACATCCTCAACTTTTTCATTGTCGCTTTTCTTCTCACGTCTTTCTGGCGCTGCCCCATCCTCCCTCTCCCTTGCTCTCCTGTACACTCTAACTCCCTCTCTTCTCTCTACTACTCCCTTCCTTTCTTCTCTACATCCTACTCCCTCTCTCCTCTGCTACCTCCTTATATCCTTTGCTCCCTACGTCTCTATTCGCTCCCCTTTTCTCTACCTCTTCCCTCTCTCCTCTGCTACAGTGACCTCGATCGACTGTTTAATTGGACCCAAACCTGGCTGACGGACTTTAATATTAGTAAATGTAAAGTGCTAAACGTTGGAAATAGAAATGGAAAAGCCAGTTACACCATGAACAGTATTCAGCTAGACAATGTCAGTCATGAAAAAGTCTAGGAATTATAATTACAAACAATCTTAAACCAAGCAAACAGTGTACTGAGGAAGTTAAGAAAGCCAACAAATTAATCGGATTTATTGGTAAAGCGTTCGATTATAAAACATATAATATCATCCTTACTTTATATAATTCACTAGTTCGCCCACACTCAGAGTATTTTGTCCAGTTCTGGTCTCCTTATTACAAAAAAGATATAGAGTAACTTGAAAGAGCACAACGAAGGGCGACCAAAATGATACCTAGATTGAGAAACAAACCATACGAGGAGCGTTTAGAAGCCCTGAATATCTTTACCCTAACAAAAGCAGATTACGCGGAGATTTAATTCAAGTACTTAAAATATTCAAAGGTGACGATAACATGGCTGTCGATAATTACTTCACAGTTGATTGCTCGAATTATACTAGAGGCAAAGGGCATAAAATAACTGGCAAACGATTCCAGTCAAATGAGCATTTTATATGGAGTAAACTGCCCTCCAGTGTAGTAAACTGTGATACAATACTAACCTTTAAAGGTCATTTGGACAAGTATCTGCCTTCTAACCCGCAGCTTAACATGTTTACTCCTGAATTATACACTTCTGTACATATAAACTTATTTTTTTCAGCCCGGGTGATGCAGCCCGCAGAACAACACTGATAAACACTGCTGACTTCCTTTTCAAGTGGATAGTTTGGATCAAAATTTCCTCTCCTTCTTTCCTATGAAATTTCCATGAGAGTTTTTCTGTGCAGCACGGTGATCCTTCTTACTATTTCCTGCCGGCTTCGGCTGGAGGATTTGGTGGGTGGGGAGGGGAGCCTTCCTGTTTTTCTCTCCTTGTCCTTAACTGGTAGAATAGTTTTGTTAGTTACAACCTTCCTTATACTAAAAAGCCAAGAGAGGACTAACAGGTCTGTTGCTGTTTGCTTTCCTTTGTGTTCCGTTGTACCTTTCTCTCTTCTCTGCCCCCGTCGTCTCTTCTCTGCTCCCTTTCTCTCTACTGTGATATCTTTCTTTCTTTTCTACTCCCTCTCTGTCCTATTCCATCTTCTCCCACCTCTGCCCCCTCCCTCTCTTCTCTGTTCCCCCCCTCTCTTCTCTACTACCACCCCTTCTCAGTTCCTTCTTCCTACTCCATCTTCTCTCATCTCTGCCGCATCCCTCTCGTCTCACCTCCCTCCCTTTTTACGAGTATTCTGCTTCCCACCTCTCTTCACATCTACCACCTCCCTCCCGCCTGCCCTTTCTTTCCGCTTCCTTTCTCTATTTCACTATAATCCCCATTCTCCTTTCCACAACTCTACTTCCTCAATCCCTACTCCCCTCTCCTATAATCCCTCCGCTTCCTATGTTGTTTTCCTCCCTCTCTCTTACTCTCCCTTACGCTACTCCTTCACTCTCTTTCTCTCTTTCTTGCGTTTCCTCAGTCTCCTCTGTTCTTTTTCTCTTGCTCGCTCTCACTCTCTTACACTTTGCTTTCTCACAGACACTCTTCCCTTCTGCTCCTTCGCCTCCTCTTCTTCCCATTATTTCCATTTCCTACTTCTCTTCTGTACTCCCTCTCATCCTCCTCACCCCCTCTGCCCCTGCATCTCCTTTTTTTCTTTCCTCTCGCCTCCGTGCTCTTTTTCTTCTACCTTCTCTTCCCCACTATCTTCCTGTCTTCCATACCACTCTTCCTTCCCTCTCTTTTCCTTCACTGCCTCTCTTTCTGGCCACTTTCCTCTTCCTCACTGTCTTTGCTTCTACTCCCCCTCCTCTCTTCTCTTTTCATCAAGTTCTCCAACCCCTCCGTCTCTCCCTGGCTCTTCCTCCATTCCCTCCATTTTCTCATTTCCTCCACTCCTCCAGTTCCTCTCTCTCGCTCTCTTCTCTCCTCATCTTCTTTTCTTTCCTTTTTTCTTTCACTCCTATTCTTTCTCTCTTTTTTCCTCCATTCCCTCCCTTTCTTTTCCTCCAGTCCTTCACTTTTATCTCTTTCACTCACCTTCCTATATCCTCTTTACTAATTGCTTTATTTTTCATAATGAACCCCATTATTCCCTTCCTCCTCTTTTTCCACTCTCACTCACTCACCCATTTACTTACTCCCTCACTCAATCAATCAACCAGTTACTTACTCACTCACTCATTTACTTACTCATTTACTCACTCACTCACTCACTCCATCACTCACATGGTCAACCAACCAATCATATTATTCACTCACTCCATCTATCAATCATTCAATAAATCAATAACTTACCCACTCACTCACTTCATGAATCAGTTAATCAACCAATCAATTACTTACTCTCACTCAATACTCACTCACTCACTCATTTACTCACTCACTCACTTCGTCAATAAATTAATCAACCAATGAATTACTCACATACTTACTCACTCACTCACTCACGCAGTCCATCAATCAATTAATCAACCGACCAATCAATTACTCACCGGCTCACTTACTCATTTTCCCACTCAGCTTTCACCCCAATCAGTCAGCCAGTCACTCACTCAGGTTTCATCTCTCTCACTTAATCAATTTCTCATCCAGTCAGTCACTTACTTTTCACAACCTGTCATTCACTCTCTCACCTTTCTCTTTATTTCACTCACCATTTTTTCCACTGTTTCATGCACTCACTCACTCACTCACTCGCTCTCCTCCACTACCTTCCTAACTCCTCCAGTTCCCCATGGCTCTCACTCACTCTTTCAGTCACTCTACTCCATTCATTCCATCACTCACTCACTCTCCCACTCATTCTTTCGCTCAGTCTTTTAACATCCCACTTGCATACTCCCTCATTCTCCTTTCCCTTACTCATCTCCCTGTCTCCCTTACATCCCCTCTATTGTCTCACTCTCTCACTCCTTCCAGTCACTCCCACTCCCTCGCTATCCCCCACTCACAACTTTCACTGCTTCACTCTCTTCCACTGACTTTTTCATTCACTGTCACT
>NC_136978.1:21056234-21118734 GCF_032717465.1 Coenobita brevimanus
TCTATTTCTCTCTTCTTCCTCTCTCACATTCCTCTTCTTCGTCTCCATTTGTTTATTCCTCCTCTCCACATACATTGTCTTCCTACCAACTTCCTCCCCACCACCTCCCATCTCTTCCTCTCCTCAGTCCTATTCCTTCTCTCCACTTGCTTTGTTCATAATTGGTGTTTCGTAGACCAACCCCACCACAGCAAGATCGAACCCGGGTCTTGCCAACTACCACCTCTTGTTGTTGATGATCATGACGATGATGATGATGATGAAAAGGATGATGATGGTGATAATGATGATGATGGCCATGATGATCATGATGATGATGATGATGACGATGGCACTGATAAAGAAAATGATGATGATGATGATGATGATGTTTTTATTCAAAGAATGAAAAAAGTTTAGAAGCCCGCAAACTGTAACAGTTCCAACAAGAATCAATAAAAATATGATAACAGCCAAATTCAAGATCCATTCATTCTGAGATGCCTGGACACACTGTGTTTAAAAGTCTGACGGTCACAGGCAATAGAAAATACGAACAGAGGATGACAGTTCCAGAATTGACCTGCTGCATACATGAAGGACTGGAAGTAATGGTTAACTCTCGCATTAGCGAGTTGGACAGAAAAGGGATGAGCGTTTGTTGTCAGATGGGTACTACGCACCCGCTGTAGTGGTGGAAGGATGCAAGCAGGCACGTCAGAGGAGCAGTGACCATTGAAGTAGCGTTAGAAAAGAGAAAAAGATCCAACAAAAGCAGCGAATTGATGGAGGATGAAGGGAGCCAATAAGAGGGGCAGAGTTAATGAGACGAAATGTCTTAGACTCCACCTTGTTGAGGAGTGATGTGTGTGGGAAGCCTCCCCACACACGAGAGTTTTGCTCTTCACAAGGGCGAATAAAACCGGCGTATAAAATTAAAAACTCTGCACGGGTAAAGAGGACACGGAGTCGGTTTAGCACATCTAATCTCTAAGTAGCAGATTTTATGAGAGGTAATACTATCTATCCAAGATAAAGCCCAAGAGAATCAAACCTCAAGTACATTCAGAGATGATGCGGGACTGGGCTAGACATTGTTAAAAGTTAGAGGATACTCCTGCAGAAGATTTTCACAGGACAAAAGACGTATGAACTGAGTTTTTGATGCATTAAAAACAAGGTTATTTGAACCCCAATCAGAGATATGAGCCAAGTCAAACATTAGGTGTGCCATAGTCTCATCCTTTGTTTGTTGAAGTAACTGCCGAGATGGAAGCTGTGGGAAGCGGATGGAAAGGTAAATGGTGGAGTCATCGGCTTATGGGTGGATAGGGTTAGACGTACAACTTAGAAGGACACTGGTGAAGGAAGAGAACTGGTGATGGGACAGGGCCCTGAGGAACACCACTATTGATAGCTCTAGAAGAATGGTGGCCGTCTGCAACAGCAGCTACAGAACGACCAAAAAGGAAGCCGGAGATGAAGCCACAGATAGAAGGATAGAAACCGTATGAGGGCTATTTGGAAATTAAAGATTTGTGCCAGACTCGATCGAATGCCTCTGTGATGTCATGTGCAATGGCAAAGTTTCGCCAAAGTCCCGAAAGAAGGATGCCCCGGAGTCTGAAAGGAGGGTGAGAAGATCGCCAGTGGGACGTCCTTGGCGGAAACCATACTGACGATCGGAAAGAAAGTTATGACAGAAGAGGTGGTTTATTTTTTTTTTTAAGAATGTATGTACAACGTTTAGAAATACAGGATATCAAAGCAAATAGGACGATAGTTAGAGGTCTGGGAATGATCACTTTTCTTTGGGACAGGCTGAATTTGAGCAAACTTCCGGCAAGAAGGAAAAGCACAAGTTGATAGACAAAGGCGAAAGTTTAACTAGGCAGAGTGTAAGCAGAGCAACCCAGTTCAGGAGGACAATAGGAGGTCCCATATGCCTTGTCTGTATCAGGCCCATATGCCTTGTTTGTACTGAGGCCAATGATTGCAGAAAACACATCACTTGAAAAAATTTTAATGTCAGCCATGAGGATGTCATAGCAGGGAAAAGATGGAGGAACAGCACAAGAATCGTCTAAGGTGGAACTGGAAGAGAACGTCTGAGTGAAGAGTTCTGTTTATCAGTACAGAAACAGCTACAGTCATCAGAGTGGAAAACTGGAAGGATGGATGAAGTAAAGTTGTTAGAACGGTTTTTGACAAAGTGCCAGAAGGATCAGGTGAATATGAGTCGGAGGGTTCATAGCATTTAGTGTGAATGAGATTATCAAATTATTTTTTGCAGGGCGAAGGATAGACTTTTGATGACTCCGGGCAGAAACATAAATGAGATGAGATTCAGGGGTGGGCTGGCTCTGGTACCTTTTGATGGCCCTCTCCTTGTTGTGGACAGCATTAGAACAAGCGCGATTAAACCAAGGTTTTCGGCATCAGTCACAAGATACGAGAAAGGAATGTGTGCTTCCATGCCCGAGAGAATAACCTCAGTAATGTGTGAGGCAGTCAAATGGCTCTCGGCCATGCAAGCAATAATCATCCAGGGGAAAATCAAAGAAGTAATGCCTGAGCGCCTCCCAATTAGCAACTCCAACGTGCCACAGCCACTGCTTCTTGGGAGGGTCCACAGGCCTTACTGGAGTGATAGGACAGGTTAAAGTGATAAGGTCGTGAATGGAGGAGCCCAACAGAGAGAAAAGGTTAACAGCCAGAAGGATTTCTGCAAGGAAAAGGTCGATTATGTTGGAACTCTCTCCAAAGCAGTCAGGGTTATAGGTACGATGCTGTGCAAATTGCTCTAGGTCATTCAGGTAAGAAAATAAGTAGGCTTGTTCACCAATTGGATCAGTGAAAAGAAAGGAGCGCCAAAGGTGGTGGTGAACACTGAGGTCACCTAGAATAGAGATTTCTGAGAAAGGAGATACCGACAGGATATATTCCATCTTAGACGTGAGACTGTCAAAGAATTATTCATAGTCAGTAAAACTTGGGGATAAGTAAACAGCATAGATAGATTTAGTCTGAGAATGACATGATAGCCGATGCCTGGGAACTCAGAATTCAGAAGATTCAAGTTCAGGAACACGAGAACAAGATAAGTCGTTGCATACATATACACAACAGCCACCTTTGGCTTAGAAGTGAGTATAGAGAAAGTAGGAGGATACAGAGAAGGGCTTGCTATCAGCTGCCTCAGACTGAGTCACAATAAGGAAAAGAAGGTGAGGTTTAGATGAAGAGGTAATGTTCAACAGGGAGATAATTAGAGGAAAGGCCGCGAATGTTGCAGAAATGAAGAAATGAGCTAGACAATGGTTTCAGGCATGTCTCTTGGCCGCCATGGGGGAAGGGGCGAATGGTGGGAGCTTTTCTGCTCCCCCCCCCCCACCGGACTCCGAGACTGGGTGTTGAGATGCCTTTTATTTTATTTTTTTTCTTCTTTTAGAAAAGGAAGTATGGTGTCCAATGTGCATGTAGTTTGGTGTTGACAGTTGGTGGAAACTGTCCAGGAGGGTATGCTGGCCTACTCTGTGTTACTGGAACACTGAAGCAGTTTAGCAAAAGGGGATAGTCAGAAGCTAGTCCCGAGGGTTGATGAAATGGAAGTTCCAGCTCTCCCTGTCATCAACTTTCCATCCACCTTGGGAGTACTGGCCTGTTTGATGATGATGATGATGATGATGATTCCTGACCTGGAGAGGAAGGCCAGGAGTAATGACTGGAGTGTGTGTGTGTGTGTGTGTGTGTGTGTGTGTGTGTGTGTGTGTGTGTGTGTGTCAGTCTTTGATGTTTATGTTCACTCTACCTTGAACTTTTTTCCATGTCTCGTTTCTCATTCTTCTTCGCCTTATTTTTCTTCTTAGTCCTCTTTTTTTCTTAGTTTCTTTTTCCCTTTTCGTCATCTTTTCATGTTCTCTTTCCTCTTCCTTCTCCGTTCTTTTCTTTTTCACGCATTTCGTCCATCTTTTCCTCTTGTCTTTTTCCCTTTCTATTTCTTCTTCATCTCATCTCTTCCTTCCTCTACATTCTTTTCTTCTCGTCACTTTCCTTCCATCTTCTTCCCTTCTCCTCTCTCTTCTCATCCTTTCTTCCTATTCCGCTCTTCCCTTCCTTTTCCGTATCGTTCATGTCTTCCATCCTCTCTTCCGCCTTCTGTTTTTCCTTTTCTTTATCATCTCTTCTCTTCTTCCTTTTTCTTCTTCTCTTCTCTGCATTTTCTTCTTCTCTCTTCCTCTTCTGCTTCTTCCCTTTTCAACTCTTCCTTATTCTTGCCCCTTCTGTCCTCGAGTCTTCTTTTACTATTCTTTACTCTTCATTATTTTTCAATTATCTTCATTCTTCTTTCATTCTCTTTCGTTTCCTCTTTTTTTATCGTTTTCTCCTCTTTTCCTTCATTTCCTTTTTTCCTCTTCCCTTTCTTCCTCTCTTCCTTTTCCTCTTCTTCCTTTCTTATTCTCATCTCATTCTCGTCATTCATCCTCTTCTTTCTCCGCCTCTTATTGACTTCCTTTCCCTCCTCTTTTCCTTCTTTTCTTCCCCTCTTTATCTTCCCTCTCTGTTATGCCTTTCCTTCCTAACTTTCTTCTCCTCTTCCACTTTTCCTTTTTCCTCTCTTCCTACCACTATCATCACCTCATATTTACCCTGTTTTCCTTCATTCCATCGCTTCCCCTCCTCCTTCACCTCTTCTCTCCCCACTCCCTTCTTTTCCCTCTCCTCTTTTCCTCCTCTTCGTTCTCTCGTTTTTTTTTTCCTTGTAACCAGCGTTCTCTTTCATCCTCTTTCTATTTTTCCCTCCTCTTCTGACCTTTTAACCCTTTTTCCCCCGCTTCCTCTATTTTTATCTCTAGTTTTCTTTCTCCACCATTCTCCATGTTCCTCCCCTTTTCTCCCACCACCGTTTCGTCCTATATCAACTATTTATATTCTACGTTTTGTCTGTCCAGCCTAAGGACGTCTTTTCTGTTATACTGACTAGATTCTAATTCCTTTTACGTTGCTCAAGTTACACAAAATCGTCTGGTAGTACCGCGAACAAAAAATAAAAGCGTCATCGGGGAAGAGGGGTCCATTCCTTCTGTCCCAGGTTTTTCCTATCCCCCTCTTTCCCCTCTCCTCTTCTCTCCACTTCCCACTTCTTTTCTCTTTATCTATACCCGCCCCTCTTCTTATCTCATCAGTCTATCAATCCTTACCTCTTTCCTCTAGTGTCTTCCTGCCTCTTCTCTCCTCTTTGTATCTTTTTTCCTCTTTCAGACCCAAGTTTTCTGACCTATAGTGTACTTCTGGTCCTCTCCTTTCCCGTCGTATTTCCCCCCTCTCATATATCCTCTCTTCTCCGTCCTCTTTTTTGCCCTCTCCTCTTCGGTCCTCTCGCCTTACCCTCCCCTCTCTTCTCTTTTCCTTCCCTCTCTTCTCTCGCTCCCCTCCTCTCCTCTCCTCGCCTCTTACCTCCTCTCCCACCTCCCTCTGTCCCGCTCCATACTCACTCCTGTCAAACACCTTTGATTTCCTTCCTCTTCTCCTCTCATCTCCTCACATCCACTTCTTTCCTCATCTTCCCCCTCGTCTTCTCTCCATCCCTCTCGCTCCTCCACTCCTCCTCACTCACGTTTTCTAATCCCTTTTAATCTCTGCTCATAATCCCAATGTGATGGACTTTCACGATGTAGCCCGACTCTCGTAAACTTGCACACACTTTTCCCCCGATTCTTTAACTCTCTCTACACTGTCCCTCTCTCTAAGTCCACTAACTATTTCCTTTGGTCAGCGGGACAAGATTATATTATTTTTCTCATCATCAACACCATCATTATCATCATAAAAGTACACAGGGTGAGGTGATCATCCAGAATATGACTGTTTACCGTATAGAATTAAAGAGCGAGTATGGTCCAAATGTAGAATAGAGATTGACCTCTAATGTGTATGAGAAAAAGATGATTGGTAGAAGTAAACAAAGACAAAGATCAAGGCGGTGGAGCATGTGGTGCGAATGTGAAATGGCTAGGAGAGTGTATAAGAGTGACGTGGTTAGGTGGAGAACACTGAGGGAGACCGGGAACAAGGTGAAGGAGTAAATGGAACGAATGTAGTGTGGGAGAGCGTATGAGTGAGATGGTTGGGTAGAGGACGGCGAGGCCGAGATCATGGTGCGAGGGTATGTAATGGAGGTTGGTGTATGGTGAGAAGAGGGGTTGTTACTGAGCAGGGATAGAGACAGCTGAAGGTCATTTTGTTCGGCCACCCCTCACAAGACAGACAGATAGACAGACTGACAGATAGATAGATAAGTAGACAGATGGATAGATATGTTTTTATCATAGCCTGGGCCAGGTGGTTACATCCCTAACACCAATACCAGCAGTTTCCAGCCCGCACTCTAGGCTTTTTTTTTTTTTTTTATGTAAGGCGTTACGCAGGAAATACGTGAGAAGTACTATCACGATTAAACTTTCGCCGACCTTTCCCTTTGGCGTCGGAAGAACGTAACAAATAAGTGAAAGGGTGTAGAAAGGAAGAATACTCTATGGCGTACTGGGAGGAATGAGAAGTACAGGAGAGAGAGAGAGAGAGAGAGAGAGAGAGAGAGAGAGAGAAAGAAAACTTAACCTACTCACATTCACCTCATTTGCCACTGTTTGGTATTCCCTCTCATTGTATGAAACTCTCAGCAGTAAGTCCACCTTCACCGACTTCCCCGACTGATCTGGTAGCCAATGACGCGAGTTGTTCCCACTTTGTTGCACCTGACATCATTAGGCCATTTCACGTTCTAAAGTAAACGGAAGCGAGTTTATTCACCTCAACTTAGCGCCGTATTCTCGCTGACTCAAGAGGTTTCCACTTAACATCTCCTTCGCGACCTAGTTTACGTTTTACACTTCAGGTCCGTGGCATAGGAGGCTTCGCGAAACCTCTACCTCCATTTACTTTGCCTAAAACACCTTTACTCTGTTTTCGTTTTATCACTGGCATAGTTTACATCAGTAGCACACAAAAAATACAAAGCTGTAATGTGCAAAAGAGAATGCCAAGGACGAGGTGTTACAAAGGTGTTACAGAATCTCCAAACCCACTTAGAAACAATCCTATTTATTCTGTATGTCAGGTCGAATTGTATTTTATTTCAAAGATTTCGTAACCATTTTTCATCGGCGGTTCATTCTAAGCCTTTAACCTTTGTAGTCAGTTGGACGATATCGATGCAAAAATACTTAAAGATATAAATAACATGCAAGTGGCTATTAACCTCTTCAGTCCTGTGACGTAATATAATGCTCGTTACCTCCACACCATTATATATGTATATTCACTTTAGGATAACACTTTTCGACACTGATGAGTTACAAACAGCCGTCATTAAATTCTTCAATATCCAGTACATTTTAAATTTGTCTGTCTAGTTACAAGAATAAAGTCCAAAAGACGTCACAGGGGTTTATTTGTAAAACACACAACAAATCGCTCAGGCAGGGGAGTTACGATGTCTGTTATGAGGACCGCAATACGACTGCATATGAAATGAGGTCAGATGTGGCCGTGTCAAGTACCAGTAGCGTTAGGTCCAATCAGATCAGATCCAATCAAGTCAGGTTAGCTTGAGAATTAAATAGTACGATTAATAACCTACTTCCGTGGTTTATTGCTCCTATTTCTGGATCCTACTTACAAATGGTGTTAGGATGGTAATAATTATGATGATCATGAACGTTATCATCATCATGACTGTGATCTTAATTAAGACATATTCTCGTCGGTATAACAGACGGGACTGAATTAATGAATAAGAACCTAGAATAAAAAGACTGGAAACAAAAAACAATTTAAAATACAGAAGAGAGAGAGAGAGAGAGAGAGAGAGAGAGAGAGAGAGAGACAGACAGACAGACAGACAGACAGACAGACAGACACAAAGACAAAGGCAGACACAGACAGACAGACGGAGCCAGACAGACAGAGACACGGACAGACAGGCAGACACAAAAGCGGGTGAGTGTGGGAGTAAATATAAAAGCAGAAGACCCTTGTTTTAACAGGCGTCATTATTTTTGCCCCAATTAAATGCCAGCTTTTTGTTCTGGTGTCAGCATATAATTACCCGACTCACAGCCACATTTTTCACACCGCCATAGTTAGGCATTTTTCACCGCCTGTATTCTCGTCTCATTAATTTTAGGGATGTGTTATTAACTATTTTTATCAGTAAGTATTTTAGGCTTTTTATATCACCAGTATCTTTCCTTTTCTTAATAAGCAAACCAAATTTGGCCGTAGTTGCCTAAGGCTCTATTACGCTTTTTTCCCTTACCTGGATCGTGAGACGCCAGGTATATGAGAATGGTGCGTGCTTACTTTCTTCTTGCTTATGTTGTTCTGCGAGAAAAGTTTGAAATACACCAATGTCACGCCCATATCGGTCAACATACAAAGCTCATCTTCATGCAGTGTGTTATCCTCGATCAGCTCCATCAACCACTAACAACCCAGCGTCAACCGCCCACTCCCGCCCGCCCATCTCTCTCTCCTTCTGCTCCTTCCCTAATGTTCACACATTGAACGTCTAGGAGAAATATGTTCCCACTGCCAGCACTGCCTCTCGAACAGTGACCTCTTCACAGGACACAGTGATCCCGCCCTGCCGCGATACGCATCACCATCTTACACCATCCCACCCACTCCATGGACTCCTTTCTGCTCATCTCACACACATGATCCTTCAATACCTCTCACTTACACCTGCTGGCCACCCTACAACATCCATCTTCACAACATACACTTCCCCCCAGCATCTCCCTCCACCCACCGCCATCCAAGCCCATCCTCCCCACCCTCTGCCCACCTTACCTCATTTCTGTTCTGACGTGATGATATAGAAACGAATACCTCGACGACAACCCACCTAAAACGCTCATGTTCACAGGGTACCCCACACTATCCTGCAATCCAGAATACCATAACCCCAAAACCACAACACTGCTAAGGCTGATCTTTCACACTCGCCTTAATTTGCATCACCTGAATTGATGCTTATTGACTTAAATCGGCCTGGTAAACCTGGAATGACCTTAAAGAACTTATATCACCTAATATAGCCCTCTGCTGTCTACCAAGGTCTGAACAGGGCTGAAATAAAATGAAAAGATTAGAATGGATCAAAGTTAGCGTCAATTTAACTGTTTAAGTTTTACTGGCTGTGAAGGCCGTGTATGGACCTAACTGGACCTGAGTCGCCCTAAACAGACCCGATTTTACCTCACTGAGCCTCAACAGATGCAAATGATATGAATGGACCTGACTCACCTGAATGGACTTAGAATGGACCTAAGTTATCCTGAATGCCTGTGACTAGACCTGAATTGATGACTATATTTAGTGATGGGACGACCTGACGGGACCATTGTAACTTAACTAGAACTAAATGGACCTGCATGGACTGAAGCTGTACTGACCTGAAGCAGACCTGAACTGACCTGAGTCTGGATGGATGGTAACGACCCTAATGGACCTCAAAGCAGTGAATGTTACTATACTGAATCTGAGTGAACCAAGTTGACATGGATGGCTCTGAAATAACCTGAAATCACCTAACTATACTTATATTACTCTAACCTGGCATAAAATTAACGTCTCACTCCTCAATGCTAAGCTGTAACAATCGACTCGGACTAGATTATAATACTAGTCACAAAGAAACGCTATGAAAAGCATCAAGAGCCGTAGTACTGTCTTTTTCTGCCCCTGAGCTACGTGCAGAGATACAAAAGGACGAAAATCTGGCCCAAATTTAGGTGAAAATATAGGCCACTATGGATGTGATGGAACTCATTATCAGCATCTTCTTCTTCATTAGTTCATTCTCCATATTTTCCTCTGTCTCATTTTTTTTTCCTTTTGTCATCATCCTTTGTCTGTCTTCCTTTTCTAATTCATCAACATTCTCATTCTTTTCTTTATCTTCTTCCTTATCATCTGCCTCCATTTTCTTATGTAAATTGCTCTCTCTCTCTCTCTCTCTCTCTCTCTCTCTCTCTCTCTCTGACACACACACAGGCTATCAGTTTTAATTATGTTAACTTTTGCTCATTTTCCATTCTCATTATTCTGCTCTATCTCTCTCTCCCTCGTTCGCACTATTTTCCCCTCATCGTCCTCTTTTACTTTCCCCTTCATCCTCATCTCTAAATATTCTCCTCATTCACCTTTCACTCAATATCGTCGTCGTCATCTTCATCATCATCATCATCATCATCATCATCATCATCATCATTTTCCTCCGCCTCCTGTTCTTTTTCTTTCTTTCTTTTTTCTTCCCTGTCGTCTTCGTCAACTTCTCTTCCTCCTTCTAAGTTTATTTTCTTCGTCAACATCAACATATCAAGCTCCTTCTATTCTCTCCTCCTCCTCCTCCTCCTCCAAACTGACCACTTTCTCATTCCTCCCCTTCTCTCTCGTTTTAACCCAGCAATCTAACGTCACTATGACCATTTCTGTTTCTGCCCATTCTACTTTGTTTTTCTACTATTTTTTCCGCCGCCTCTGCCAATTAACCGTGGTAGGTCATGGTTGTGCTTTTCCCTTTCTCCTGTTTTTATCTCTAGTTGAATTCGTTTTCTTTTTATTATTTTCTCTTACTTTCCCCCCTTCACCTACGTTCGAAGCAGTGGCCGTACATTTTGATCCAGTTTAACATTCTCAGGCTCCCATGACTCGCTCTGCTTAATGAAATCGTGTGGTTTTAGCAGGGATAGAACACAGATATTTCCCCGGCCATCACAGGGTTGACGGTAGACGTATTGATACTCTTAGGCTCCTGTGATTCACCTTCAGTTCAATATAATCGTCTGGTGTCAGCGGGAATCAGTATTTGTAAACACACTATGAAGGGATGGCGACGACCTCCCCATAAGCCTTAAACATACAATCCTTCGAAACTCCCACACACGGAGGTATTATTTTTTTTTAATGCAACAAGCCTTAATCTTTATGCCTGCCTATACCCAAACATTTCCTCAAGTGGCTAAAACATAACGATAACACGCTAAAACAGAAAGATATTCCATATTCTTTCTTCCTCTTCCTCCTCCTTCTCCTCCTCCTCCTCATCTTCTTCTTCTTCCTTCTTTCTTTCTTAGACAGCTATAGCTCTTAAATCGCTAATCTTATCACCTTGGTTTGTTCACAGAGGGGTTTCATTCTCCACTGGGCCGGAAACACGGTAGATACTACTCGCAAAAGATGAGAGTGGGTCGGAAGTAGGCCACCTTTTTCAGTTTTGATCCTGTTTTAACAAACCATAGTAAAATGGCAAAGGATGAGCAAAGAGGGAAGTGTTTAAAATTTGAGAGCAAGTGGTCAAAACTGAAGGTCACTGAACGGTTCCAAACTTTCTGCCCTAACTCAAAAGGTTTTTGTTTAATTTGGATTAAACTCGATGTGACGGTTTTGGGTTAAACATATACCGGTATTAACATGGTCAATTTTATGAACAACAGACCAAAAGCCAAGGTCACTGGGCAAGATCAACTTCAACACCTCTGATCCAATTTGACCCAAATTTGGTAGAGGGGCTCATGGTCATGCAAGGATGAAGTACTTCAAGTCTGAAAACAATCGATCAAAGGTCAAGGTCACAGTGCTAGGTCAAAAGTTTGGTCACAGACCGATCGCAAGCCGTGTATGTTGCACTCACTCACTGCTCCTTATCGTTATTTTCTCCAGAAAATTTTATTCTGTTCAAGACTGACTTTTCGAACTATAGTGGGTCAGTCAGAACCTTCACTGATCCCTTTATAAGTATGACGCTCAAAGTTGAAACATTTACAAAAACCTCTGGAGCTTTCTTACACAGTCTTTAAAATAAGTAAAACAAGTACTAAGAACCCCATTTAATAAGATGTATGAAGACGTACGGATGTCTGTGCGCCCAAAACACGGAACATGGCCGAGGCAGCAAGACAAAGAGTAACCACAGCCCTACATCTTTGTTTTTCCTCCAGTACGTGCCATTATGCTACACCATAAGTGCACTCGAAAAGTGTCATGGTATAATTGTTGACTAACCATGCAGTGCACAAAAGCGTGCCACAAGAATAAAAGATGTAGGGATGGGATTACTTGTTGTTTTACTGCCTCTGTTCCAGGGGGTTTTGAGTACACTGCCATCCTTACATCTTCATATATTTTACTGCTTTTAATACTTGTAGAATACTAGAGTTTTACCTTCCATGAAACGGCTGATTGTACCATTATTAACGCTCAGTCTCCTATGTAGCCTCATACTAGAGGGACGAAGGCCATACAGGTTCATTTCTGAACATTGACCTAATTTGACTCCTCGCAATCTCAGTATAAGACCCCAAAATATAGCCTTTCCTGACCCCAATATGACTCCGGTTGACCATGAATTTATTCCTTCAGTACGATGACGTATTTCTGATTCTATGCTTGCTGGAGAGGGACGCCTTCACGTGGTGGCATCGATTTAGCCGGACAGTGGAGCGTCCCTCTTATACAAATGTCCCTGAATCCCCTCTCTGTCCCTTGAAAGGAGAATGGTGGACTACAGGAGAATAACCACAGAATATCCTCAACCTGCAGTCCACAGGGTTCAGGTCCACATGAGCCTGTGGTTGCAGCTACTACCACTACTATCAGACGATTTGATCGAACTCTGGGAAGATCTCTCATACTGACCGGGTTAATGGACTGTGCATCTACTTCCTCCAGTATAAGAACATAAATTCGTCTGATGGTTGCAAGAATATTATAACAGATCATCGAAGAGACGTGGTTAACACTTTCTGACCCTAGTAAACT
Source organism: Coenobita brevimanus (assembly GCF_032717465.1). Lineage (NCBI taxonomy): Eukaryota > Metazoa > Arthropoda > Malacostraca > Decapoda > Coenobitidae > Coenobita > Coenobita brevimanus. Next base: position 21,069,039 of record NC_136978.1, read on the forward strand.
TTCCCAGCTGACCCCAGACTATGGCCCCTCATCATCCCCTAAAGTTGACCCCCCCCGACTCCAGAATATAATATTTTTGACCTCTGGAAACAGCCTCATTTCACCCCATATTTGACCTCTCTTATCCTCATAATTTGATCCTTTATGACTCCAGAATTTGTCCAATCATGGCCCCCGAAAATGACCCCACATGACTTCCATGATCGACTTCGACAAACTCAAGACTTTGACCCCTCATGACCTCAGACAATGACCCTTCCTGACCCCCTAAAATTACTCCAGTTGATCCCAGAATCTGACGCTCCATAACCCCTCAGTTGGCCCTAGAATCTAAACCATAACCCCAAGAAAGGGATCTTAACGACTCACTAATTTTACTTTCTGTGACTCCTAAAGTAACCTCAGCTGATCCCAGAAATGACCCTCAGAAAACTACCTGCAGTGTTCTTGACAATATGATTCCACTTAAGTCTTCAAATACGAACTCTTTCCAAATCTTTCAGTATGACCCCAGACAGTTACCACAGATGACCTTAGATTGTGACTCCAGTTAATCCCAGATTAAGAGCTATTGTGCCACTTAAATTTAAGCCCATAATGACCTTCGATAATGACCACGTGACCCCAAAATACAGACCCAGATGACACCAGATGATAACCCCAAAGATCCCACTGAAATCAGGAATTAACACAACTAGCTGACCACAGAATTTGAACCGACTGACTCCCAGCAGTGACTCTCCTTGACCATGGAGGGGGAACAGAATTAGCCTTATTATGAGACACCATTAAACCCCATAATATAACCCTCTTTCGACCCCAGACAGTGACTCTTCTTGATATTAGACTTGAATCAAATGTAACCTTAATTTGACACATTCTGACCCCAGATTTTAACCCTTTCTGACACCATGGGTACTTAACTAGTGCTTACTGTAGATTGCAAACACAGGTAACCTCAATACACAGTTCAGTTTGACCCCCCAATATAACTCTTTTTGGCCGAAGAGGACTTACCTTGACACAAAGAAAATCTCAGTATGACCCCATTTAACCCCACAATGACCCTTTTGGCCCCAACTGACTCCTGCTACCCAGGATAATCCCTTTTGACCCAAGACAGTGGTCAAATTTTTATCTTAGATACCAAGCTCAACGTTTGATAGTAAACACAACCCTAGAATGTGACCGTATGTAACGCCAAAGTTGGCTCCAGGTACTTTAAAACATGACCCTCTTTGACACAGTATGACCCAACTCGACCTGTACTGACCCCATACTACCCAAACACTGTCTTCTTAATCAAAATATGACCTTTGACCAAGAGACTCAGATTGGCCCCAGATGACCAGACTTCGATCTGCTTTGACCTCAGATGACCCACCTTGGTAACCAACCTTGACTCCAGATGACCGATCTTGACCCCAGATGACCTACCTTGACCCTAGATGATCAACCATTACCCGATAACCTGCCTTCGCCCCACATGACCCACTTTTACCCCAAATGACCAGTCTTGTAACCATGACTCACCTTGACCCCAGACAGCCCAGTGTGACAACTCACACTGACGCTCAGATGACCCCATTTGACCCCATGCATTGACCGCAGGAAGTAGAGGAGGTAAAGGCGGCAGAAGTCTGGCCGGTTCCTCTTCACCTCCCTCATCCTTTGGCATTTTATGACTCCCTCGCCCCTCTCAACCCTCCTCTCTCTCTCTCTCTCTCTCTCTCTCTCTCTCTCTCTCTCTCTCTCTCTCTCTCTCTCTCTCTCCTGACATCTTTTTACCGTGCTCTTCCCTTCCCTTTTTTAACTACAAATTTTAAATCTTTTTATTTCTTTACATTTATTTCGATCTCTTATTTTTACAGTCTCATATATTTCCTTTCACGCCCTGCACTTTCTACTTTTCCAGTTCTCCTCTTGCTCGTATTTCTATTTCGTTTTTACGCTTTCGTTATTCCTTCCTCTTACTTCTAGCTTTTATGTTTCTGGAGGTGCTAGTAAGGAACGCCTTCCCGTGGTGGCACCCATATAACCGAGAGGCTCTGTAGTCCGGTTATCCTTCAACTCCTTCTCTGTCCTTTGCGGCAGGTAACTTCAGCCTGCAATCTACCGGGTTCACATTCAGATGCGCCTGGTCTTGAAGCAACAACAATCTGTCACTGGCATTTCTTTTTATATTCTTTTCCTTGCCCTTCCTCTCTGGTTTTCTTTGCTATCTCTGGCCTCCTCAGTTCTTACTCTTTATTGTTTAGGATGATAGGCTATTCACTTGTAGCACTGGGCATACCGGTACTCTATTACTTTCTCTGCGCAGTTTTTTTTTTTTTTTTTTTTTTAGCTACTTCAGTCCGATGACTTTACTTTTACTTCTGTCGAAGGAAAACTGCCTTGCCGTGGCGAAGGCCCTAATGCATCTCATTGATTAGTAGGGCTATACTAGTCAAGTGCAGTCACACTGGGCTGGTTCACTATTGGGGATCATACGAAATGTTCCCTGAGCGAGGTCAGAGCAGCTTCACACCAAGGAGTACACTAAGAACCTCTGGGTATCACAAGCTACTCGCCTGTAGAAGCTAATATCAGTATATACAACTTCATCACTACTGCTAGTGAAGACATCGTGGCTGGTTGTCTTGAAGAACTGAATTACGTAAACTGGGATATGATAGGTCTTCCTGACGTCGGAACACCTGGTGAGGCATTCACAGAATAGTCGGTTCGACACGTACTGTACTACGAGGGTAAACACGGAGTGAGATTTCTAATCGCAGAACTCTTTAATATAAATGAGAAAGTAGTCCTTAAAAAAATGAATAAGTTATGCAAGCTGAAGATAATCATCCGAGGTTAAGCTCCAACGTCAGCTTACCTTTTGCCTTAAAAGAGAGGGGGGGGGGGTGGAGGGATCAGTAGCAAATTACCTCTGGACAACTTCGCACCACGCCCTCAACTCGAGCTGGCTCTCACAAACACATGCATTTTCAAGATAAATCATGGCGGCGGAACTACGCATGACAGTTACGAAAACAAAAGACACTATCTATCTAAAGCCCGACGCCCTAATCCCGCAAAGGGTGGCCGCAGACAAAACGCCTTCAAGTCGCTCTCACCCACCATTTGGCTACCCTCCCCCCAACTCACTCCCCCCTCCCTCACATACCTCTCAACTCCATCCCTCCACCTCATCCTCGGTCTACCCCTCCCTCCACCTCACCTACATACACCCTCTTAGTCAGTCGTTCATTCTCCATTCTCTCCACATGCCCAAACCACCTCAGTGTATTTCTCCTAATCTTCTCAACCACATCCACATCCACCCCACAACGTTCCTTCACTTCTTCATTCGTCAACCTGTCCCTCCATGTCACTCCACATGCTCCTCTCAAGTAACTCCAGAAAAAAAAAAAAAAACAGAATCTACAGGTGAAAAGGTAACCGAAAAACGGATCTGATATCCTGCTCACCACGAGCAATGCAGTGCTTTGTACTGGATACTTCCCATTACTGTTTAAAGACACATCAGTCACTACGATCCACAAACTATTATTCATGTACTTTTCAAAGGCGAGATGAACCTCATTCCACCCCCACTGATGTATCACGATCCAAGCACAGGCTATACACACGTCAACCAGATGTTCATGGGTATATTTTACATACTTTTGACACGAAGTGCAGATAACCTTCTCTCTTATCCTATGTTTTTACTCATTACCATCATCATTTATAGCCACTGAAATAAAACTAACGTTAAAGGATGATCATCACAGAGTGATGAACAACTGCTTTCAAAGAAAAGTAAAAAGTGTGCCATGAAAATAACAGAATGAGCAAAGGAAAGAAAAAAAACAATCAGTCATACTGTCACAACACAAGCCTATACAGCGAAAGACGTAACTTCACTCAAGGGAGTAACTGAAGGGGGCGACCACAGAATGGTGAGGAGCCTGGTAATACGTGAATTCAGAAGAGACAGGGAGAGACTTATACTAGGAAAACAGTTAAACCTTGTAGCAGTGAGAGAAAAGACAGTGGGGTTTACTTTGCTTTTTCATAATTAAGATTCGTAGTTGATGGATGAAGTATACTCTATGTCGACACAGAACTAATAAATGACATCTTTTGAAAGGACAGTAAGTAAATGAAGCAGCTCTCGATATGGGATGTTGGAAACTCGAAAACAACAGCAAATTATCAGAGAATATGAAAGAACTTCTAAGCAAAAGAAGGAACATGGCTGTAAGAACAAGATTACATTGAAACAGCTAAAGAAAACTAATAAGATGAATTGTGGAAATAAATAAAAGTTTAACATGAGTTGAACCTAAGGATCATTGAAGAACGAGTGAAGCCTGAAGGCATGCAAGTGAAGGTTGGTATAACAAGAAACCAAATGTTTGTTCAGACAGACACGAAAAGAGAAAGAAGAAACAACATAAATCAAAATGAAAGAATTTTATGCACAACTAAAGTGAGGATGATCGAAAAGTCAGTTAAGGGTAAAGAAGTGGTAAACAGAGATTCCCAGCATTACAGGCCTTAAGAGGAAGGAAGAGAGGTTAAGCAGGTGATGACAGTCTCACCACCAGTCTCACTATGGACGAAGGTAACTTTTGTGTTGTTGTATTAAACGACTTAACAGAAATATTTACCAAATTCTTTGTAGTTAAAGTAATACCCAAATCATGACAAATGCGTCTCTTATTTCACACACACACACACACACACACACAATCGATGAACACCTGAAGAACTGCTGTCCAATAGGTTTCGTCCATGTTGTGTACAGACTTTTCACAGAACTCTTATAAAATCGGTAAGTCAAACAGTAGGGGCAAACCAGCCATGAGAACAAGTAGGATTTCCATGTTGTTACTATACAACAGACCATCTTTACATTATTAACCAAGTAATAATGAAACCTTCAGTGAGACTTTCGTGAATGGCATTTGTTATGATAAAGCATTTGATTCAACTGAAACAGCTGCAGTGATTTCTGCACTTCGAAGACAAGGTATAAATGAAACTTATGTTAAAGCACTAGAATATATCAATGGAGATTGCACGGTCATCACAAAACTACATATGGATGGTCAAGTAATACCAACATAGAGAAGTGTCAGACAGGGAGACAGGTTCATTCAAGTTATTCATTACATGCTTAGAAGACCTGTTAAGGAATTCAGACTGGCTTGGCAGAGGAATTAATATGATGTTAGTGATTAGAGGCCCTTCAGACTGCTGATGTTATAGTCTTCAAGGAATTAGGGAAAGAACTGCGAGAAATTATAGCTGACTAAACAGGGTGAGGCTGAAGGCTGGCTTGAAAAATGAATAAGACGGCGACCAAAGTTATGTTTAACAGACATGTTCAATTCCATTCAGTAAAAATACGAGAGGAGGAACTATTATGTGTTGAATACATTTATCTCGGGCTGGCACCTCAGACAGTTCCGGTTCACGACAACTAATTCAACCGAAGAATAGGAATTGGATGGAGGGGGTTTGGTAAACAAAATAACTATATGAAGATATGCCGTGCAATTGCCTTTGTATGTTAAGGAGACGATTAGATGTGTCCTGTTCTGCCTTATGGATCGGAAACGTGGAGTCTAACGAAATTCTAGAAACATAAACTTAAGAGTGCTCAGGGATGAACAGGAAGGGTTCTACTGTCACATGCTGAAGTATACCAATGTGCAAAAATAAGAGATTACTAATCAAGCCATTCGAAAAACACAAATGGACGTGGGCACGACATGTCTTTCGTAGAACAGAACAACCATGGTAGTTAAATGGCAACCCAGGGATATGGTGAGAAGAACAGACAGAAGACCAGGAGATGCAAGCCCGTGATGTGTTAGGAATGGGTGGAGCAGGCTGACAGATAATAGGCCAAAGTGAAGAAAGAGACAATCCATCCTGCAGTGGACTGATACACGCTCTTCATAATGCTGATAGACGTAGCCAAGGGATTTAATTAGATGGAGAGAGATATTGTTGGTGTATCGTCGATTAATGGCTGCCCCTCTATCATTAGTGGAGTGTGACGTGGGCTACTGCCAGTAAAATGGTGAGGCGTCGAGTAGAGTTAATAGGTAGGTCTCTCTCTATCTCACTTTCCCTCTCTGTGTATTCTGTTATCGTCAGTGAAGTGAGTTATAATCACTTCTTGGGTTACAGAGTTTTAATGTACACAGTTATATCGATATCTAATTAAAGAGGGTAACGCAACGTGACGGCAAACCACCTAACTACCCTCTCCTACTTCTCTGCCCTTACAACTGCTTTCCCTAGGATTATATACCGACCAGTGCACAGAGGTGTCTAAGTCTGGTACCTTTCCACAGGAAGTTTTCTATGAAGTCAGATAACTGGCTTAAGCTGGTTATACTGCGCGTTCGTGAAATATTTGTATTGTCTGGCTAACAGGGTTTGTGATACATCGGATGGTCTAACATTCCTGTCTCGAATTATGGCATGATTTTTTCTGAACAGGACATACGCACCTACATTTCATATACCGATGCCTATACGTATATAGTTACACATTACATATTAATGCCAACAATAATAAGTGATAGTGATAATACTAGTGGCTGAAGGCTATCAAAATATAAAAGGTGTCATCATACTGAAGAGGTTAACTGCCTGTAGAGATATACGTGCCTATTCATGTACTTTTCTATCAACAGTACTTCTCTGTATTTACTTTTTTATTCAACTGTTTGTTTCCTTAGTTATTCATGAATTAAGTCGTAAATCTATTTTCTTGCTAATAATAATTATCCTTGTGCTGGTAAATCATGCGTATTTCGCCGTATCCGATAAAATTTAATTATGTCCTTACAGTCTCTCTCTCTCTCTCTCTCTCTCTCTCTCTCTCTCTCTCTCTCTCTCTCTCACACATGAATACATACATCCGTCTGTCTGTCTGTCTGTTTGTCTATCCAAGTTCATAAATTTGTTGGCTATTTTGCTTTTTAATTTGTCTCTTCCCTGCTTTTAGCTTATCAGTTATTATTAATTCTCATAAATGCATCTCCTTCCCAGCTCTTAAATTCCTATCTCCTATTATCTCGTCAATTATTCTTCATTCCTCTTGAATCTCTCTTCAGTTTCACACTTTTCTTCTACTTTCGACTTTGTTGAGAACTCCACATTTGGAGTTCTTTTCATCTACGTTCGACTTTTCTTGTTAAGAACTCCACATTTGGAGTTCTTAGTGATATTGTAAATATTTTCCTTTTTCTTTTATTTTTTTTTTTTATTGGGGGGGAGGGAGTTCTAGAAGGCTGGCATTCCAAGACCGTTCGAAATGAAGACTTGAAATTTTCAGGAGTGATGTACCCTGGTTGCTGGCTTCTTCTGGCACAAAACATTTTTTCCCAGTACTAGAACCGCACTAGCGTCCTCAATATTATATTTTCAAAATTTGCTCCCCTGAGCAACAAAAACTACTGAATCTATTACTTTGCAAATGTTGCAGTAGGTAGTCATCAACATACTGTACACAAGTGCACCTGGGCGTTGGTACTAAGATCCAACAAATACTTTTTGAGATATTGGGGAAAATCAAAATGGCCGCCTCATGCCTAACAATGCTACATCAGAAAGTATTTGGCCGATTCTGACCAAACTCAGTGGAAATGTAGTGGGTCGTGGGTGAACATAATTTACATAGTATGAATGACCTTGATCTTGATCTCAAAGTCACGGGTCAAAATCCGTACAAACTTAGAGTCATACCGACTGTCCCTCAACATTAGGTCTACAGTGATAACAAAAGTATTTTAATCAGGAATGTGTTCTTTGAATACTGTTTCAACATTTTCACAATTCTAGTTATTGGTGGTGTTGATGCTGCTATTATTATTATTATTATTATTATTATTGTTAAAATCATGCTGTTTCTTTCTCAGCTCCCAAATAGCATTTTTCTTTCCCTCATATTGTTTCTCGTATCTCTTATATTTGTCTCTCATTGTCTTTGAAAGTTTATGTTCACATGTAGCTACTGTACTGCTTGGCGATCTATTTTTTCTGCAAACTCTCACATTTACTCTCACTTCATATATTTCTTCTCTTGCTTCTTATATTTCAACTCTCAGCACGTAACATTGTCTCACTCGTAACAATTATATTTTTTCACTCATAGTTACTGTATCTCTCACTTACAGTTCACCTCTTGACTCATACATTTCCTCACCCTCAGTTCTTGCAACTGCTTTATCTTGACTCTTATAGTTGGTCTTTGACTATCACATTTCACCTCACTTATCTTCCCAACTCCCTGTCTCATCACTTACAATGCTCTCAGCCATTACGCTTCCTCACTCGGCTCTTCTATTTCGTCTCTTAACACTTCCATTTGGGTTCTCTTTCAGCTCTTACATTTCCTCGCCCTCAGCTCTCACTCTTATATTTCATCTCTACCTCTCACCTCTAACATTTGCTCCATTAGCTTCGCCACTGATGCTCTGCCTTTTAGCTTCATACTGTAAGCTTAACCCTAACCCCTTGACTCTTACAATTCTTTTCTTTCAGTTCTTTCATTTCCTCTCCTAACACTTCCTAACTTTCCTCTCTAACAGCTTTCGTACCTTCGACATTCCCGTTTGTATGCCTTTTAGTTTTACGGGCTTCATCTTTTAACTCTTACATTTTCCCTCTCTTAGCTCTCACATGTTCTCACTCTTAGCTCTTACTCCTGCATTTCCTGACTCGTCTTTGATATCTCCTATCTTGGGTCTCCTATTTCTCTGCCTTTAGCTTTACGCAGGTCAGCCATTTCACCGTGACGAGCAACACTGTCAGTTAATCTAGATGCTGTCTTGGCCAATGATTTAACAGCCGTCGTGCATAACTCCACTGCTGGCCATTTACTGTACATACATACAATACGCTACATTAGGATCGCACAACAGTCTCACATTTAAACGTTCGGTGATCTTATTTACGTACTGAACACGGATCCATTTAAACATTCAGTATTTCAGTGTTCATTTGGGCATTCCACATTCGTCCAATTTACCATTCAGTATTCTCGTGTTCACTTACATGTTACATATTCCCTTACTTAAAGATATCAGTGTTCTGGTGTTCATTTAGTTACTCATTATTCGCAGTTTTAAGCATTCAGTGTTCCTAGACAGGCATGGGTTAATTTCGCAGCTTAAGGTTAATTAGTTTCAATTATAATTACTTAACTAAAGTTTTAATTACAAATACAATTAATTTCGCATTGATCATATTATTCAAATTACAACTTCAACTTAAAATGCATAAAAGTTAAAATCAATTACTGACGCATTGTGTACCGTATGCAGATTGTTTCTTGTTTGTACCGTATATCATGTTACGGTATGCGTGTTGTCTTCTTAGATATTTGAGTGTTCGTTATGAGATATACGCTTTTCATTCGTGCTCTGACAGCCTGTGTATCAAGTAATTAATGGGGTGCTTCTGAAAAGCCTAGTATTCCGGTAGATGTCACCACCCTTTGAGACAAACACATCCCCGCGCTGTTTAAACAGCATATTTTTCTTTGTTAAATAATATACACTGTGGTGTGAAACTGTGAATCATGGCAATGTTATATACCGTAATATAAATAATACAAATAGAACACGTATATATACCGTAGCGTGAATAGTTTATATTTATCATAAACGGACATTAAAATATCATTGATGGCACGTGATGGCAACTCGCCATTTCAGTGCTCCTATATTATTTAACTTCTGCTACATTTCGTGCAAGTTAGGTTCTTAATGCATAGTTTGTTCAGACTGTAAATTACGCCTGGTAGGTATCGTGACTCATTCAGTCTCTATGTGGGCAGAAATTTAATGTTGAGTAAATACTGGGACTCAACATTTTGCTCACTCCTTTCACGCATGTGCACTAGACAGTCCAGTGTTTAAGTTTTTTCACAAGAGATTTGTTTTCAAAACAAACGCATGAGGATTAATGCTTAAAGTTAAACAATTTAGACTACTTGTGGTCTAGTTGGGTTTGATAAAGGTACTGTAATCGCTTTGGAGGGTCTTAGGGGGCAACACCACGGCCTTTTCAAACCGTGGCAACATGGGTCTTGTGGTGTGTATGGGTTAAGGGAGTGAGCAAAATGTTGAGTACCAGTATTTACTCAACATTAAATTTCTGCCCACATAGAGACTGAATGAGTCAAGATACCTACCAGGCGTAATTTACAGTCTGAACAAACTATGCATTAAGAACCTAACTTGCACTAAATGCAGCAGAAATTAAATAATATAGGACCACTGAAATGGCGGGTTGCCATCAATTATATTTTAAAGTCCGTTTATGATAATTCACGCTGTTATATATACGTGTTCTATTTGTATTATTACGGTATATAACATAATGATTCACAGTTTCACACAAGTGTAGATATTTAACAAAGAAAAATATGCCTTTTAAATAGCGCAGGGATGTGTTTGTCTCAAAGGGTGGTGACATCTACCGGAATACTAGCTTTGAAAGCACCCCATTATATTCTTATGTCTATATACATGTTTATATAGATACATAATGGCTACCTTTGCACTGATGTTAGCCTCTTTTATATATGCTTGCATATATAGTACTGAATATGTAGGCTATGTATGTGTGTACACGTATGCATACCGGTAGATATATTAATACTATCTCTCCTGTGTTGAGTTAGATCACTATCAAAAGCCATCCCATGGCTCTCATATCACAATATTTATACACAAACTAAAAATTTTCCTCATAAAAACTCGCAAAGACGTATATCAAGGTAAATGCTGGAAAAACTTTCTTAGCTGCCACCACAATAGCATCGAAAAATAAATAAGGGGTTTCAAACGGGCTGGCATCTTGGATCACCATCACCACCGTTTCCAAAACTCTTCTCATAGTACAATAATCACATCCTTTGCTAACACGTCCTCCCTTTCAAAATTTGCTCCAGGTATGTGTAGTGGTACAGCTAGACAACTTACTCTGATTGGCATCATACTGGAGCCGTAAAAATGATAAATACCCTATGACCTTTCAATCAGCCCACCATCAACACCGTCACCATCTCTTCTCATGACAATAATACACCTTGACTGTACAGTACTATCTCAACATCCATAATTGCACCAAACTTTAATAATAGAACTTACCCTAATTGTCATCATTTATAGCAACCCAAGTAACTGCCGTATAATTTTCAATCAGGGAGCCTTATAGGATCACCAATACGGTACTATCATCTCTCCTCATAGCACAATATTCATAACGTTTAACTACAATTTCTCTTTCTCAGAATTAGCTACATATACTTATACAAATACACAGGGCAAACGTACCTTCATTAAGCTCGCAAAAACGCCGTAAGATGATTAATAAATCCTCCACACGAGCACAACCTCCAACATTTAGCTACAGCCTACTGCTCCCATAATCCTTTGCGTTGTAGCGTTGCCAAAGTCGCATATATCGCTTGCTATAAAATTGCTAGACTTGCTAAATACATGAACTTCCAAAAAATCATCATAAACAGTGCTAAAATCTCCAGAACACAGCTAAAAGGGGTAAACAGCTTATTATACCTAGATTTCTTCCCGATTTACATTTAGAATTTTACGCTAAAATGCCGTGATAAGATTTAGCGAAACAAACTTACATTGACAACTGTTTGGTTTGGTTTATGAAGCTAATATCGTTAGTGTCTAATTCATTAAATACTTTTTCATACAGTGCCACAAGTATGACATATGTATTTTACCGTAATATGGTTTAGTAATACTTCATTAAAGATTTTTTTTCACATAATTAGCATCCGCAACTGCTACTACTACTGCTGCTGTTGCTTTTCAGTGATGTAGCCCAGGAATGTGGGGGGACACTGGAGGACATGGCTCTCCCAGTCAGACCCTTGGGCAGTGTTGCCAGATCTACCGAAATATCGTGAGATCTACTTAATTTCTGATGGATCTCAAGAAATACCGAATTATTGCTCTAATCTACTGAATTTTGAAAGGTTCTTCAGAAAATCTGCAGAAATTATGCTTCCCGGCAGCTGAAAATCCTTAAAAGATAAATATGAGAGAGAGAGAGAGAGGCACATGGGAGGAGTGAGGGAGGACTGGATGGCCGGTGTTGTGACGTTTTCTGTACGTGTGCCACTGCCGACTGCCACCCGTTCGTATTAAACATGTTGTTAGGACTACATAATTATTATAATTGCAAATCATACTAGATAGATAGATAAATAGATAGATAGAGATACAGATAGAAGCAGGGAGTCAGATGATGAGAGGTGTTGTGTCTGCGAGAATCGAGCAGTGCTAAACATGCTTACACTGAGGAAAGCTGACGACAGCGGCCAGTAAGGAGATGATGCAGTTAGCTGTCAGCAGTCCTCTCGTGAACAAAGACCTAGTCCATCCACGAGGAACACACGTGACACACCCCTGCTGCACCAGAATTTAGGAAAGAGAGCTCAGACGGAGATTAGCCACCGAACAGGCGAGAGAGAGGTAGACAGGCCTCAGAGGAGACAGGTGACGGGAGAAGGGCTTAGCGATTTGAGAGAGAGAGACAGATAGCGAGACAGGGAGGTAGCTACCCGGGACTTATACTCGTTCCATGTGAGAGACTTGTTAATATTTCCAAGACAAATAAAAATAGTCCCATACTATTCTTTACCTCTCCTGTCACTACATGACAAATGGGAAAGAAGATTAGCTACTTACGAAGCTACTCAAGTATAACAACCGCTCGTCCATAAGTCTAATATATATATAACTTCTCTACAAGTAACTACAAATGTCATTTATGACAATGTTGGTGTGTACAGGAAGGCGACAAAGCTGAACGCTCGGGGATGAGTTGCAGACATTGAGGAACACACATCCACGAGACCTAACATAATGGCCTAAAGGCTCAAAATATTTTGTTGATTTATTTGCATGTTATGTTTGTAAGGTTAACTAGTTAGTAATGCTGCCAATATCGAATTCAGCGCTTTTCTATTGTTTTTAATTTGTAAATACCGGTATAGTGCCTTGACATAACAATATTTGGCAGCCCTGCTTTTCCTAGTCAATCAGAAATTCGGCCCTGCAGTTGGCAGTTGCGCTGAGGACGAGACGAGGTGCAGGGAGATAGACATTAGTGCAGCAAATATTACGAGTACCCAGTTGTGCCTCGCCATAATTGAAAGGTGAGAAGTTTTAATAGATCATAATATGTTTTGGGGATATTTTAAAGTAAATGATGGCCTATACTGACTTACTTTATCAGTTCATTTTTGCTGAAAAAAACAACTAGATGTCCGAATTACTGTCATTTACGGTCGTTAAAAAGCTACTCGATATACATTATATTCATTTTTTTGTGTGAACACAATGATGGTGATTAATAATTATTCAATAAGCTAATTTCTAAGTGAGAGCAAAATTGTGGGCTCCTTAGCCTTTGGTTCCTTCTGATTTGCATATAAAAGAATGATCTTGTGATTTTTAGTTTGTAAAGAAAATTATATTTTGTAATATTTCACCAACTATTGTAATAAGATATTAAATATATAAAAAGCTTCTCCTTAATTTCATTAAATTGAGCAACGTTGGGTCTGGTTAGTACTTGGATGGGTGACCGCCTGGGAACACCAGATGCTGTTGGCATCCCTACGTGTCAAGTGGGGTTGGTGGAGGATTAGTGCCTCTCCCTGTAAAACAATTAACTCTGGGCCCTTGGCAGCCCCGTCTGGGATGCATGGCGTCTGGCAATGAATGAATGAATGATTCCAGAAATATATATGATAAGTACCAATATGGTGCATATATATACTGGTGTGTGTCTACCGAATTTTTACCTATATATACCGAATTTTTTGGCAATTTTCTCCTGAAATTTCCTCTGCACCATCTGGCAACACTGCCCTTGGGCTCCAATCTGAAATATCGGTTTACTTAATGTGTGCAGTGTGGTACATCGTCCCCCGCCTACACAATAACTGCTACCACTCCCACCACTGCTGCTGTTGCTGCTGCTGCTGCTGCTACTGAGGACATTTAGTAAAAAATGTCAAATACTTCATTACTTTTATTTACAACAGCATATACAGATATTAAAGATGAATATTTTACAATTAAAATAGCGCGATACAAGTTATACAAGACACAGGCTGACAAATGAGGATATAAAGAAGCGTTGTGGTGTGGAAGTGGATGTGATAGGAAGCGTTTGGAGGAACACACTGAGGTGGTTTGGCCATGTAAAGAGGATGGAGAGTGAGAGACTGACGAGGAGTGTATGTGAGTGAGGTGGAGGGGGGGAGAGGGAGGGGGAGGCCGAGGATGAGATGGAGGGATGGAGTGGAGAGGTATATGAGAGGGGTGTGTGAGTTGGGAGCAGGGCAGTGAAATGGCAGGGGACAGGGCGACGTGGAGGCGATTTGTTTGTGGCCACCCCGTACGGGATTGAGGCGTCTGGCAATTGATAAATAGATAGACAAGTTATCACAGGAACTTTTATAAATGAGAGCGCTTATATTGTTAACACTTAATGCGCTAAGAGACCATGCTTTTTAGTTATTTATAAGAAAACCTGTAATTCTTTTTAGGAAGCATCCCTTCTCATATTACTCAGCTATAGTCAGCATTGATACAAAAGGTCGGCTTATGGAGCACCTGTGATTGGTGTGATGAGCCTGCATCCCACATTACAGTGCGCACTCAGTTTTAATACCAACATTGTTAGTCCTAGACGTGGAGCCGTCTATACCGAGCTGCCTTGTGTGCTCCACCCTCGTCCACTCTGCTTCTGAATACGTAAGACTATTGGACGGGTCGATCACTATTACTTCCACTTCCCGAACGAAAGTATTGTAAGGTGTATAAATGAGAGTATATTGGTATCTACCTATTATAATTTTATCAATATCAAGGTAATTTTTCACATTTCATACGGCAGTCTCCTAGTTTCATGATGTAATTGCAACGGGATTAAATTTGAACAGCAGATCACAATTATTGTTTATTTTCAGTATTCCGTTACTAATACAATAACAATTACTTAAACCTGTGTAAATGATTACAAGTTTGTCAATTATAATCATCAATTGATCGAAGCCTGTTCGTCGGTTTATTTTAGATATGAATTCAGTGCTGACTCATTTAAACATTCAGAAATCTTTTGCATTCAACATAAACTCACATAAACATTCTTTGATCTTGGATTTATTTAGATAACCTACATTCAGGCACCCAGATAGATGTATGTTAAATACACTAAAACATTTAACAGATAACGTCTCCCCGCTTAGCTGTTACTGTTGTACACACACACACACACACACACACACACACACACACACATATACTGTGTGTATATATATATATATATATATATATATATATATATATATATATATATATATATATATATGCCAGAGAGACAGACAGACAGACAGACAGAGAGCTCATATGCATGTATGTATATATGTATGTATGTATATACAGTATACTGTACCGCATATGTATGCATGTATAACTATCAGAGTGACGTTTATCATACCAAAGACAGATTGACAGACCACAACACAATCATCTCACACTCACGCCACAACGCCACCACACAACCACACCACAACACACCACACTACAATGCCTTCACATTACCGCTCAGCCACACCACCACACCACACCACAGTACGCCATCACACTGCGACACCGTGGCACCACATTACCACACAACCGCACCACCATACCGTCACACCATACCACCACACCATCACTGCACCATCACACCGTGACGTGACACCGCACCACACCACCATACATGCTCCTACGCCACAGTCCCACATCACATCACAGCACCACACCACGCCACACCAACATACTACTACACTACCACGCTCCAACATCACACCACCACACCATAGCCTCATACCACAGCGTCACGCCACAGCAACACACCTCCACACCTCTATACCAGCATACCACACACCACCAAACCACACCACTACACCATACTACCACACCACACACCACCACACACCTCAACACCACACACCACAACACCACACACCACCACACCTCAGCATCACATCACAACACTACATCACCACGCTACACCCCCACCACACCAAATCATCACACCACCACACCACACCACACCAAATCATCACACCACAACACCACGCCACACCAAATCATCACACCACCACACCACACCAAATCATCACACCACCACACCACTCCACACCAAATCATCACACCACCACACCACACCAAATCATCACACCACCACACCACACCAAACCATCACACCACCACACCAAACCATCACACCACCACACCACACCACACCACACCAAACCATCCCACCACAACACTACACCACACCAAAACATCACACCCCCACACCACACCAAACACCACACAATCACACCATACCACACCAAACCACCACATCACACCAACACCACACCACACCATCACACCACACCACACCAAACCACCACATCACACCAACACCACACCACACCACACCACCACACGACACAACACCATCACACCATAGCCCCACACCATAGCACCACACCACAGCAACACACCTCTATGCCACCTTACCACACCACCAAGCCACACCACGCCACACCACCACAGTGCCGCCAGAGGGTAATTCCCCCCTTCCAACAGCTCCAATCTCACACTTTTTACCCTCGGCTTTGACAGCGCTGCCGCCTCATTGACTGTGGTGGAGGCTGACACGCTGCTGTGGTGGTGTGGTGTGGTGTGGTATGGTGGTGGTGGTGGAGGCTATGGTTACTGTGGTGAAGGTGGTGGAGCCTCTGCCTGTGGTAGCGGTGGCTGAGGAGGCTTTGGTTTGTGGTGATGATGGTGGAAGTGGTGTTGTGGTGACAGTACAGTGGTGTGGTGTGGTGGCGGTAGTGGTGATGGTTGTGGTGGTGGTGGTAGTGGTGGTGGCTGTGGATGTGGTTTTGTGGTGGTAGTATGGTGGTGTGGTGTGGTGGCGGTAGTGGTGATAATGTGGTGGTGGTGGTGGCGGCTGTGGAAGTGGTGGTGGTGGTGGTAGTGGTATTCGTGATGGTGGTGGTCTTGGTGGTAGTGGTAATGGTGATGGTTGTGGAGGTAGTGGTGGTGGTGATGCAAGTGGGAGTGATGGTGATGGGATAAAGTCTGTGGCTGAATATGTCATACCAGATGGCGGGTGAAATTGGAACGGGCAAGATTAATTTTTCTCATCAGACATACTGGTCGATTTTTGAGACTGCAGGTACAGTACGGTGAATCTGTAGTATAAAAGCATTCCTCTCTCTCTCTCTCTCTCTGTATGTGTGTGCGTGTATAAACTTGCCAGTCGTCTTGCTGGTGGCGGAAGGTGGGCACATGAGTGGGGTGAGTGGGCGGTGAATGATGTTGGGTGGGTGGGTGGGTAATAAGAATAGGTCCATTTGGGCAACTAGATCCAAGGGAAATGCCCCCAGGGAAATGGGCCCAAGTAGGAACATAGATCCAGTGTGCAAGAGTAGGTCCATGGAGTAACGAAGTTCATGGCAGAAAGTGGCCCATGTGCAGGTTCAGCATCTTCCCATTCGGAGAAATTAGGTCATGGGAGAAATAAGTCCAAGGTAGAAAATAAATCCATGGAGAAATATAGATCGAAGGGGAAAAAAAGTTCATAGGGGGGGGGGAAGCAGACGGGGAAAAGAGGTCTTTGGTGGAAAATAGGTCCATTGGGAAATAGTTTCATGGGTAAAATAGGTCTATGGGGAAATTATGTCAATGGGGACTCTAGATCCATGGGGAAAATGGTTCCATGGGAAGAACAGGCCCATGGAATAAAGTAGGTTCAAATGGAAAAATATCCTCGTGAGTGAAAATAGGTCCACAGAGAAAACAGGTCCAAAGACTAAAAGTCCATAAGAGAAAATATGTGCAGGTGAAAAACAAGTCTATGGGAGAAAGGCTTCAGTGGGGGAAAAATAGGTGGTGGAGCACTGACACCTGGGGGAATGGAGCCAGAGACATGTTTATGTGCAAGGTTTACTAAATACTTAAACTCTGACAAAACAATGGCATCTTTTAGTTGGGGGAGGTTATGTATTCACCTATGTTTGTCTGTCTGTTTGCCCAGACGATATCTCCAAAAGTTCTCAATGAATTTCAATAAAATTTTGTGGAAGAATGGGCCATGGGTCAAGGAACAATTGATTAAATTTTAGGGTTGATCCGGATCTTATGTGTTGCATACAATATCTCCATGGATCAGGATCCGGACGCTTTTTAATGGCAATGGCATTGTCTAAGGTATGCGCGCTCTAAGTGCTTTCTAGTTTTTCTTATTACCACCTTTTGGATATTTGTTCTGGCCTAATATGGTTACTTAGGTGGCTTTTTTGTAAATTTCCTTATTTTCTGCTTGTTTTAGATCAGTGCCATCGAGTCATCTCCCATAAACGATTTTATTTTAATTTGTTCTACTCCACACACGCCTGGATGCATGGAAGACCCCGCATCAATGAGGGTGAGTGGCGTTAATGGAATAAAGCAAATTGGAATGACGTTATTTATGGAGAGATGAGTCACTGTCAGTGTTTTATAACAGGCAAAAGGTGAAGCGATTGGGGTAAGCTATACCGTAACCAGCGGGGCCTGGTTGTGGATGGTTTGAAATTACTTTGGCGAAGACCAATACATACGACAGCTGAGAAATGAAGGTGAGTGAATGAAGATACTTTGTCTTGTTTTGGGATAACAACGAGCGTATACTATAAGGAAAAAACTGAAAATGTCATGCCATATCTTCAGCTTAAAGTGTTACATATATCTTGTGCAACGGATCGTATGTCTGCCTTTCTTGCTCCTCTTTCTCTTTTATTGGTCGTGTTACCCTCTCTCTCCACAGAAAGAGCCGGAGAGAGAGTAATAAATCGCTTCTACCCGTTTGCCTGTCCGTCTTTGGAACTTGGGGAGTATCCCGCCTCGTGGCTCTGTCTGTCTGTCGTGTGAAGTCTGTGGAGATGTGAAGTGGGGTGTTCAGTTGGTAGTGGCTGGCTTTGTGGCGCTGTTCTGTGGGAAGCCCGTACTCTGGTTTATTAACAAGGTTCCCTAGCAGCTCATTCTAAATAATTTATTTCTGTATCTGCCACCTTAATATATTATCATAAGTTTGAAGTCTGAGTCTGTATTACTAGGACACGAATAACGTACACGAGAATAATCAAGTGAAATATGAAGAACAAAACTTCAAGAATGAGGTGCAAGAAAGCCCGCTAAGCCGACAAGAATATGATCCTCTGCGTGTCTCAAGTCTGTCCATCTGTATGGGAATTATTGTTTATCAACGCATCGACCGCGATCTAAGGATTTTCTAACTGAATAGTCAGTACATCTGGTTCTAGGGACTGTATCCTCGTGTGGCTCGGGGGCGCTCTCGCACTTCTTGCTATGCTTTTTATTTTGCACACTACATCTTAACATCTTGTACGCTATCGTACTTTTTTAATGTGGAAATAGCCTACAAAAATAATATAGAGTATGAGAACGTTGTCCATCACTTAATTCTTGCTAATGCCAGACGACTTTTTATTCATCAGAGAGTTGTTGTTGGTGGTGGTGGTACTGTTTTGCTACCCTTGTCTGTCTGATCGAGCAGACACATCAATCGCAGGCAAGCAACAGCCCGTACATGGCCGTCTGGTGCAGTGAACCAATGTTCCGATGCGACTGACAGCCACCTCCCACAGCGAGGTGCGAGGAAAAGTGTGGAGGTTTGGTCCGTGGGTGGATGCTGCATTTGCCTCTCTCCACTTATTTAACGGGCACCATAACAGGCTCCACTTCATTCCGTAATCTTGTGTATATGGTTATTACCCAGGCGTTCTCAGTGGTTTCTTGGGTTACAGGAATCAGTTAAGTTTGTCAATGTAAAGCCACCTGAAGTGGAAAGAGGAGTAATAAAAGTGACAGGGAGGAAAGTGATAAGTAGGGAGAGAGGAGGGCAGACACAAAAACAGAATGATAAAAGCAGCGGAAGAAGTAAGTAGCAAGACATAAAGTGGGTGGATGATGGTCGCTACCACCAACCACTATCATCTGAGTGGGAGCCTTAGGAACCTGAAACAGTTAATACTGTCATGAATGGCTTTCACACCTTCACATGGCCGGGACAACTCTGGTATTCTATGCTCACTAACGGTATATGAAGATGTTCAGGTGAGAGGAAGCCACTGGAGCTTGAGAGTATTAACGTGTCATGTGTAGAAATAACTGGCAAGGAAGGAGTAGTATACGTGTTTTTTTTTTTTTTTTTTTTTTTAATGCGTTCGACTCTGGGCAAAGGCTTCAGGGCCTATATCTCGGGGGCAGTAGCCTATCCCAAGGTTCAGTAGTCCTCCTACACCTCCACATGTCACCACTTCGGCGCTAACACCCACCGTCCATATTGAATACATGCTAAGGCTGTCTCATACAGAACTGGTGTACTGGTATTAGCGGGGGTATTTTTAAGACATCATCTGGTAGATCAGGAAAGTCTGCTTTTTATGAAATTCAAATCCTTAAACTGTCCCCTGCCCCAGTCGGGATTCGAACCTGGGTCCATCAGGACTGCAGACCGCCTCTCTACCGATTCAGCCACAGCCTCCCCCTGTTCGCTATAACTTGGCCAAAAATTGTCATCGATCCATCTTGAATGGTGAATTGCAACATGAATACGATGCTAGTCATTTAGGAGTATAGAAAGTACGTAGCCCCGTAGCAGTCTTTTCCTGCTACGTGAAGTAAACTCATCCGAATATATCTAACTACCCAGGAACTTCACACAGATCTATACGAGGGTCATCCGATATACCCCAGCTCACACTTCCAACCAGTAGCTTCATCAATAGATTTTTTTTAGAGAGAAAGTACGTATTAGTGTATCCCTTCAGGTCTTCTCCCCCGCCTTGCCACACCCACCCTCGGCCTCTCACTGCCTCCTCTGTGCGCCGTATATTCTTGATGTGGTACACCTTGACTAACACTGTCTCTCAAGCACACTCACTCTCCTTCAGTTATTCACACTCTCTCATCCTTTCGTTCTCTCACATTACACACACACACACACACACACACACACACACACACACACACACACACACACACACACACTGACAGACACATGCACTCATGCATGCAAGCAAATAAGTGCACGCGCGCAAGCATTCCCCCCCCCCTCTCTCTCTCTCTCTCTCTCTCTCTCAGGCTACACCACATATGTTAAACCCACCTTAGTGTTTTTCAGTGTAATTTCGCGTGAACTAGTCTCCCCTCTGCTTAGTATTCAACGACGGAGAATATTTTACAACCACACTCATTTTTCCAGGGAATTATGAGATCAGAATAACTTAGTCCCACTCGTGCTCCCTCCCCTCATCCTCTTCCTCTTTCTTCCTTCTTCCTCTCCTGCCCTCTCCTCCTCCTCTTACTAACCTCTTCCTTCTACTGCTCCCCCTCCTTTTCCATCTCCTTTTGCTTTTTCTCTTTCTTCATTTTCATTCCTCTCCTCCCCTTTCCTTTTCTTCTCCTTGATCACATCGTCCTCCTACTGCTCCCCCTCCTCCTCCTTCACCTTTCCTTCACCTGTTTTTTCCCTCTACCTTTTTCTTTCATCCTTCTTCCCTTTTCCTCCCCCTTTCCCTCTCCCTCCTCCTCCTCTTCTTCTTCTTCCTCTTCTTCTTCTTCCTTCTCCTTCTCCTCCTCTTCCTCCTTTCTCTCCTCCTCCTCCTCCTCCTCCTCCTCCTCTTTTCTCTCCGCCTTCTCCTCCTCCTCCTCCTCCTCTTTTCTCTCCGCCTTCTCCTCCTTCTTTTCCTTTCTCTCCTCCTCCTCCTCCTTCTCCTTTCTTACCTCCTTCCGTTTTATTATCCTCACTTCATGCTCCGTCTCCTCCTTTTCTTTCGTTCTCATTCCTTTTTTTCTTCCTTTTCTTTTCTTTTCATGTTCTTCTTTCATCTCTCCTCCTACTCTTTACCTTCCTCCTCCTCTTCCTCCTTTCCATTTGTGTCCTCTTCCCTCTCGTCCTCTTCTTTATGAGAGGCACATGACTTATTCCATCTCTTTCTCCCGCTTCTTCGTTTTCACATTCCCTTCTCTTTCTCTTCCTCCTTCACTTCCCTCTCCTCCTGCTCCTCCTTCCACTCCTTCTACTCCTCCTGCCACTCTTGTTCCTCCTTCCACTCCTCCACTCTCCAGTTTAATCGCCCCTCAGCTCTTCGTCTTCCCTCCACAGATACTCATTCTCCTCTTCTAATCCTCCTCCTCCTCCTCCTCCTTTCTCTCCTCCTTTCTCTCCTCCTCCCTCTCCTTCTTTCACTCCTCCTCCTCCTCTCGCTCCTCCTCCTCCTTCTTTCTCTCTTCACCTTTTCTCTCCTCCTCCTTTCTCCCCTCCTTCTCCTACTTCTTCTCCTCAATGTTAACCCCTTGTTCCCCTCCCTCTGCTTAGTTAACCTTTTCCTATGCATCTATCACTAGGCCGTAAGTATGACCATTAATGTTAAGACCAGACTGCCTCATTGGAATCGCAAGGTCTGTGTGTTCTGTGTATCTTTGTAACACACACACACACACACACACACACACACACACACACACACACACACACACACACACACACACACACTCTCTCTCTCTCTCTCTCTCTCTCTCTCTTTCTTTCTCTCTCTCTCTCTAACCAATTAAGCCACTTGTGTCACTCCACTTTGATGTCCTCTCTCAGTCTACACCAGTCCTTCCTCCCGGCCCGCACCAGTCCCTTTCCCGGTCCATACCAGTCCCCCATCTCCGCCTATCCCAGTACCCCTCTTGGTCCATACTAATCCCCTTCCCTGGTCCATACCGGTCACTCTCCTGGTCTATAACCGTCACCCTTCCTGTCCACACCAGTGACCTTCCCAGTCCATACCGGCCTCCCTCCTGGTCCAAATAACTCCCTCCTCCTCCCTCACAGGCCGAACACACACACACACACACACACACACACACACACACACACACACACACACACTGACTAGCACTCAGGAATAATAGGCTTGTTCTTACCATTAACTAAAGACAAAAACTAAGAGAACAGTGTGTATAAATAGATAGACATATAGATGGATAGATAGATAGATAGGTAGGTAGATATAGATATAGATATAGATAGATAGCTGTAATTACATTTTCCCTTATAGATTACAAGTAACAACTAGAAAGCACTCAGAGAGCGCATACCTCCGCCAGTGCCATTGCTACTAAAAAGGATTCTGATCCTAATCCGTTTAGATATTGTGTAGAACACATAGGCTCCTGATCCGCCCCCAAATTTAATCTATTTGTTCCTTGACCCATGGCCCACTCATCACAGTATTTTATTGATATTCACTGAGAATTTTTGAAGATATTGTGTGGGATACATAGAATCCGGATCCGGATCCGGATCTGTTCCAAAGTTTAATCGATTCTTTCTTTGACCGTGGCCCATTTTTCCATAAATTACATCGAAATTCATCGAGAACTTTTGGAGACATTGTGTTGGCAAATAAATAAACAAACATTCACACGTGGGTGAATACATAACTTTATCCAACTTCGTAGGCAGAGGTACCTATGCCCTAGACACCCAGACTGCTGTAGTTGGCGTAGGAGTCTTGGCAGTAATTCTTCAGCGATTTCTTCTGCATGTTATACCTTCATTCTGTCTTGTACTGTGTATACAACATTTTACATAATTTTAACATCAACATTTTTGACATCAAGAAAATGGAAGACGATATTAAGAAGTTTCAGTCGAAATACCTCGCTTTGCTAGGGTGTGATATTATAATGTATCGGTGATAGGAACTGACAAAGGGTAAATAAATATAATCATTATTTAATGTTCACTTTCCCTATTCAGTATACCGGTACTTGCACCATGTCAGTAATGTTTTACCCTCTAGTCGTCGGAACAATTCTAGTAATCTATCGTTGCGAACGTCAGACGATTTTATTCTGTTAATAGTATCACGGGACTCTGAGAGTATTAATTCTGGTTCCATAAATCCTATTATGGTTGGAACAACTCTGGTGTTCTCTCCAGCTTGCTACAAACGGCTATATAACAATGAGGGCGAATCATAGATGCATGAAAATATTACAGCCATGTTCTTACTTCTAAGCACAATAACTGATGAATAATAAAAACAGCCATTCCAAAGAGAACAGGGGATGGTCACGGTATAATCATTAGCATCATGCAGATCTCCTTGCCCACCCCAAGGTTGGGTCAGTAAACTCTACGCATGCGTGTTGCCCTGTTTCAGGTAACACTGTGTGTGTGTGTGTGTGTGTGTGTGTGTGTGTGTGTGTGTGTGTGTGTGTGTGTGTGTGTGTATTCCCTTCTCTTCCCTGGGGAGGAGCAGGGAGAGGAGGAGGAGGAGAGGGTTGGATGGAGGGTGGAAAAATAGGAAGAGGAGGAGAGTTGGAAAACTCGCCTCTTTATCCCAAGCGATGTTACTAATTGAAACTTTGCCTTACGTCACGGAACGGGGGCAGGGTGGCAATGCTAAATCCCTGGCTTAGTGTTACACTGGTATGAATGTTGAAGGCTGGCAAGGGCACTGTCTTCCACGCAAGCAGTGCCCAGTGACCTCTTAATGTCTGACGCATTGACTTAATTTTCAATTTACTGTCGGTGAAAAGCCATCCTACTTATTGACCACCGACAAATACTGATTAGCATTTGCATTATATGTTATTTCATTCGCTCAGTTACGAGGAAATACTAATGACCATGATTAGGTTAGACACAAATCACAGCAAACAAGGGCGCACACACGCACGCACACAAACATGCAAACATAGAAATAACTAAACACACTCACACACGAAGAGGAAAGAAACACACACACACACACACACACACACACACACACACACACACACACACACACACACACACACACGAAGAGGACAGATTCAGAGACACAAAACATAATTATGTATACTGACGCACTTGTGCGCGCTTGCTCCCAAGCATCACCATTTTCTTCATCACTACTATTAGCAATCGCCATCCCGACCCCCACCCTCCCACCCTCTCCCTCCATCATCCTACAACCCTCTAGCGCCACAGTTCTGCTGTAGGTTTTAGTTCTCTCTACCGCAGGACAGTTTAACTCACCCTACAGAAATGCATGCGAATGGCAAATGATTATCATAATTTGTGCAACTACTTCAAAAATAATCTTCAGAGTTTTGTAACTGAGTTCAAATTTTTAGTTTTTCGTCAAAAATATCAATATGAATAGACAATCTCGTTAGCCCAAGTATTGTTTTCATATGGAATCTTTGTAAATAATCTTCTCTGAATCAAAATGAATAATGGTAATGCATGTGACAGCTATACTGCAATACGTTCACAGTAAGAAAACAACAATGTCACATTTCCAATCCCACAACATCCCTACTTGCGTGTGTTGGGCAGAGCCACCTATGGATGATGCAAGGCAAACGAGTGGGTAGCTCTGAAGCAATCGCGTCTGACTGGTTTGTTCCATTGCCCGCCAGCAGTTAAGGGCATGTGGTTTTGGCTTCCAGGGGGGAAGGGGGGATACCGATACTGGTTTCGAGTGTACTAGTTTTGATATGAAATGGTAAAGATATGAAGGAATGGCATCTTAACAAGTGACTAAAAGAAAGAAGAAGGAAGCAAGTTAGCAAATCCAGCATAGTCTCCGGCACAGGGAGGAAAATTTAATGTAAAAAATACGAGTAGTATATACCTCTTTACAGTTACAAGCAGCAACGTTCAATCTTAGTAAAATAAGATCTTTAAAAATGGACTACAAATCAACATCATTATCTAATCTTTAGTTTCCCCTTATATTATAGTCACTCCACACCAAACTCGTATCCAGAAATATTCTAATATATGGACCAGCGCCCCGCCTTCTCTGCCGTCCATGTCCCCCTTATAAAGTTTATCACCACTAAAAACCAGCCTCACAACTCCCTGACTCCCAGCCATTAACCCGACCCCCTTCCCCCCCATTGGCATTCCTCTTAGTCTTTTTGCCACCGAACGACGCCAAGTAAATGGGTGTGTCGCGTGCTTGTTTTCTTTTCTTCTTTTTCTTCATCTTCTTGTATACCCAACCTACTGCATCGATCTTTGCAGGTTGTCACCCCCCGCCCTGCTTCACTACCTAGCCCATTACCATCCCAGCCTGTACCCACTCCCTCCTCTCTACCCACTCCATCCATATCATCACGCCTTCCTCAGTTCGAATATCAAGAAGAAATGTCTGGTTTAAGCTTTATCGGCCGACTTACAACGTCCATCATTGCGGGACATATTCTTCCCGTCATTCCCACCACCCAAGCCCATCCCTCCCACTCCTCCCTCGTCTAGACACTTCTTCCACCCACTCCACCCTCTGCTACACACATCTCCCACCCACCTTTGAAGAAAGCTTTTTACACATATACATCTGTGAAAGCATTGTCTGGATACAGCTGAATTTTGTACACAGATTTCTTGCCTTGACTCGATTCAGCTTCATCTCACCTACATGGACCTGAAGCCCCTGAAGCGTCGTGAAGAGACATGAAATAAGTCAAAATTTTCGTAGTTTGGACAACCCTGGTATTTTATTCCAGCCAATACCAGGGGATTTGAGGCAGCTGAGAGTGAGACATTGGAGCCTGAGAGTGTATCAGCTGGTATCATTAACTCTCATTGTCGGAAAAGCTGTTGGTTTTTGTATTCCCTCCACCGCCAGACGCCAGAAGCCAGAGTGTGCTAAATGCAACTAAGTAATCCTGATCTGGGGTTGAAATAGAAAAAAGAATACCTCAAATATAACAAATTCATCCGTATTTTATCATATTTCTAGAAAAGTGTATGAGAGTGAGGTGATTAGCGGGAGAGAGAGAGAGAGAGGAGAGGGGGAGAATATACAATGGGGGCTGGTATGGCGGGGGAAGTGGGGTCGTTACTGAGTAGGAACAGAAGCGCCTGAAGGTCCATTTGTCGAGGCAACCACTCACAGGATGCGGCGTCGTTCAACGAATAGATTCCCTCCATTTTCTCTTCCTTTGTCCCTCACTCATTTACTCGTTTTTTTTTTTTTTTCCTGCGTCCTCTTCTTTTCATCATATTTTTCTCGTTTTCACTTTCATCGCTTTTGCTCATTTTTCTTCTTTTTCTTCTTCGTTTAATCCTCTTACACATAATTTTTCGTTTTTCGACATCCTCTAGTCTTTGTTCTTTCATTTTTCCCTTTTCTTCCTCTATCTCTGACGCTGCCTCTCTCTCTCTCTCTCTCTCTCTCTGTCCTTCTGTATCTGTCTCTTTCATTTAATATTCTCTCTTCTGCTTCCACTCTTTGCTTCCTAGTCTCTTCTTTCTCCTTTCATCTTCTCTCTGTTTCCCTTTCCATTCCATCTTCATTTCATATATTATCCCAGTTCCTTCCTACTCCCTTCCCATTTCCCTCCTCTCTCCTTTCCTTCCCCTCCCCTTCTCCTCGCCTACCTCATCTTAACTCGTCTCGTTCTTCTTACCTCCGCCTCTCATCGTTCTTTTCTTCTTTGTCCTTCTTCTCTTTTTCTTTTTCTTCTTCCTTCTCCCTTTCTTCCTTCTTCCATTTCCTTTGTACCTCTTTCCCTCCACTATTTTTTATTCACGTCTTTCTTTCCTTCTTTTATTTTTTCGCCATAACTTCTATTTGTTTTCTTTTCCTCCGTTTCTCCTCCTTCTGTTTTCATTTCTAACTCTTTTCCTTCATCGTTCTTCCTTTCCTTCCACTTCTTCGATAGTTCTTTTTCCTTTGCTTGTCCTTTACTTCGTTTCTTCCTTTCTCATCCCTCTGTGCTTCCTTCTCCTTTCACTCTTTTCTCTCCGTTTCTTTCCAGTCCCGTCCTTCCTTCCTTCTTCCCTCCCCGCTTCTTCCTCAACATTTTGCCTTTTCCTCTTATCTTCAGTCATTCCTGTTCTTCCTTCCTCATCTTACTTCCTCCTCCTCATTTTCCTCCTCCTCCTCCTCCTCCTCCTCCTTCGCCTCCTTCTCCTCCTCCTAAAGGGAAATCTCTCTGCACGCAAGAGGGAGTCGACTTTGTCAATCTGTGGGACCAGTTTTATGAGCAACATACTCTATTCCAGAAAGATGGTCTCCATTTGAACTCAGTAGGAGCGGCACGGCTAGGTAGACTTCTACACGATAATGTTGCCCTCTTCAGATCAAAAAACGCGGCACGTCCAGGAACAGTAACCTTAACGTAAATACCCACAAAGTCAGATCACCAACTGTTCGGAACGGAATTAGAGTCTGCTATGCTAACGCACGTAGTCTACGTAACAAGTTTGAGGATTTAGAATCTCTAATTTACCTAGAAAATTATGACATCATTGGCATCACAGAGTCCTGGATTAACACATCTGACCGTGACTTTCTAGCGGAATACTCACTAACAGGGTACAATATTTTCAGCTGTGAGCGACAACATCGAGCTGGTGGCGGTGTTTTACTATATGTGAAAACTAGTCTCCATCCCCTTGTGCTATCCAAACCCAGTATTACCAACATAGATGCCAGTTATATTCAGCTAAGTATTAATTCACACAAAATAAATATATGTCTCATCTATCGTCCGCCAGCACAGTCAACTGAGACAGATGAAAAACTTTATGATCAAATTGCGGAAATTTGTTGTCAAGAGGATAGCGTAATTTTTGGAGACTTTAATCTACCGGTAACAAAGTGGGGTGAACCACTGACAGCACACTCAGGACAAGAGCTTTATACGAATCTTCAGGAAAGCGCCCTTTCCCAACACGTAGAATACCCAACGAGAGGAAACAATATCCTAGACATCATCTTGACTACAAATGATAACCTAGTCAACAACGTTGAAATAGGACCTGAGTTTAGTTCCAGTGATCATCGAACTATACAGTTTAATATTACTACTGAAAAAGTAAAAGAAACGGAGAGCAAAGAAAAGGTCCCAGATTATCGTAGAGCTAATTTCAACAGGCTCAGAGCGCTACTTGCAACTGCAGATTGGAATCAAATGTCTGAAACCGATGACATAAACCAAGCATGGGAAATATTCACCGAAAAATTTAATGAAGTGGTAAAGTCATGTGTGCCACTACGTAACAGACGTCCAGCTGGAAATAGTAAACCAAAGTGGTGGTCCAGTGAAATAAAAAGTAACTTAATAGCCAAAAAACAGGCATACCATAAATATAAATATAAAGCTACACAAAATAATGATGATAAATTACAATACGATAATCTACGCCGCACATCGAAAAGACTTATTAAACAAAGCAAAAGAGCACTGGAGATCCACATTGCTAATACGTGCAAATCAAATCCTAAAGAATTTTACAGTTACATTAGAAAGAAAAAGGTTATGACTACATCAATAGGTCCTCTAGAAACAAACAATGGCAGACACACTGAAAATGAGGTCGAAATGGCAAACATTCTTAACGATTACTTTGCGTCTGTTTTTACAGTAGAAAACACCACCAGAAACCTACTGTTACCCACAAACCAAGCAAATAGCACAGTCCTTAGTAACTATGCTATCCATAATAATGATATCCTTTCAGCCATAAATAGTACGGACATAAACAAAACCCCTGGCCCCGATAAAATATCACCGAGAATTCTCAAAGAAGCAAAACATGAGTTACTGCTGCCACTCTCTGTCTTATTCAATAAATCATTAAGTACTGGGAAAGTTCCACGCGAATGGAAACTAGCAAATGTAACACCAATTTTCAAAAAGGAAATGAGTCGCACCCAGGAAATTACAGACCAATCAGCTTAACATCAGTAGTGTGCAAGTTAATGGAAAAAATCATAAGAGATAAAATAGTTAATTATCTAGAAGAAAATAATATAATTAAAGACTCGCAACATGGATTCAGACATCGTCGTTCATGCTTAACTAACTTACTGGACTTCTTCCATGATGTTTACAAATCATACGATGACTCAAGAGCAGTAGATATAATTTACCTCGACTTTCAGAAAGCATTTGACACTGTCCCTCACAAGCGTCTCATGAGAAAAATAGAAGCACATGGAATAAAAGGAAAGACGCTAAAATGGTTACAAGACTGGCTGTCAGACCGAAAACAGCGAGTTGTGATAAACGGAAAGGAATCCAAATGGCGTAATGTGATCAGCGGCGTTCCCCAAGGCTCAGTACTTGGACCGATACTTTTTATTATCTATATAAATGACATTGATGAGGGTCTAAATTGTAAAGTATCCAAATTTGCAGATGATACTAAAATAACCAGTAAAGTCACTTCAAAATTACAGTGGCAGCAGTTACAAAATGACCTTAATACTTTAGCAAGCTGGGCAGAAAAATGGCAAATGAAATTCAACACAGAAAAATGTAAAGTACTTCATATTGGAAGTAACAATGTCCATGCAAATTACAAAATGAACAATATTCAGTTATCAAGTACAGACAGTGAAAAGGATCTTGGTGTGATAATATCAAATGACCTAAAACCAAGCAAGCAGTGTACCGATGCGGTAAAAATTGCAAACAAGCTAGTGGGTTTTATTGGAAGAACTTTCGAGTTTAAATCGGAAAAAGTCATACTTGCCTTGTACAACTCGCTAGTGCGCCCCCATCTTGAGTATTGTGTGCAATTCTGGTCTCCGTACTACAGAAAGGACATTGAAAAATTAGAGAAAATTCAGCGAAGAATCACAAAAATGGTACCACGACTTAGAAACAAACCATATGAGGAACGCCTTGAAGAACTTAAATTATTTAGCCTAATGAAGCGCAGGTTAAGAGGGGACCTTATTGAAGTTTTCAAAATCATGAAGGGATATGACAACTTAGACATGAATAAATATTTTGATATAGACCGGTCGAGCCAAACCAGAAGTAATGGCTGCAAAATCATGGGAAAACGATTCCAATCCCACGAAGCAAAATACTTCTTCTTTAACAGAGTTGTAAATATCTGGAACAGATTACCCTCAGATACCGTGAACAGTATCTCAATTGAGACATTCAAAAACAAATTAGACAAGTATTTGCATGAAAATCCTCAGCTGACTCTTTTTCTGTCCGAATAACTTGCTTTTATAGCTACGGTACATGTAAGTTCATGCCCCCTTAGTCTACAAGACACCCCGTAAACAATGTACCCGTACATAGTGTTGCGTCACGATATTATACATTTTCAATTTATTCGGTGCAAACAAAGCAATATAAGCACAGATTAGGATCTGCACAGATAACCCTGAGTTAACGGTCACTACTCTTACTTTCGACCTGTGATGGGCTGTGGATCACTGAGGGTCCCTGTTAGTCAAGTGACCACCATCGGGATTTTTTAATGTACCAGGGGTCACTGCTTCAGGATGAAACTTGTGTACTGTCCCACATGGGAGAGTT
This sequence comes from Coenobita brevimanus, assembly GCF_032717465.1. Lineage (NCBI taxonomy): Eukaryota > Metazoa > Arthropoda > Malacostraca > Decapoda > Coenobitidae > Coenobita > Coenobita brevimanus. The sequence continues at coordinate 21,100,505 of NC_136978.1, forward strand.
CCTTGTCTCAGTGGAGTGAACGGAGCTATTGCCTGATTGACTGCTGCCTACCTAAAAAGCGCCAGGGAAGGTTGCCGCACCACCCCTAAACATCCACTCTGTGCATTGCACATCCACACTGTGCACTGTGCAGTCCCCTTTTATCTGAGACACCCGTCCTATATACTTTTCAGTCTCCCCAGCGCAAAGAAAGCAATATAAGCACAGATTAGGAGCTGCACAGATAACCCTGAGTTAACGGTCACTACTCTTACTTTCGACCTGTGATGGGCTGTGGATCACTGAGGGTCCCTGTTAGTCAAGTGACCACCATCTGGATTTTTTTTAATGTACCAGGGGTCACTGCTTCAGGATGAAACTTGTGTACTTGTCCCACATGGGAGAGTTCCTTGTCTCAGTGGAGCAAACGGAGCTAGGGCCTGATTGACTGCTGCCTACCTTAAAAGCGCCAGGCAAGGCTGCTGCACCACCCCTAAACATCCACACTGTGCAGTGTGTAGCTTCCACGTTATGTCCACAGACTTCCCATTAACTCAATGTAACTGGTTTATAATGTCATGCCGTAACTATTATTTTATTTGTTTACTTTCTCTTTCAGGTTACTCTATCGGGTAGCTTATAGATAAAGTATTATAGAATGTGACTTTTCCTTTCCAATGTTTCCTATAAAATTTCCATGTCAGTTTTTCCATGCTGCATGGTGGTTTTTCTCACTTTTTCCTGGAGGGTTTGGTGGTGGGGGGAGCCTTCTTGCTTTCCTATCCTTATCCTTCAACATGTAGAGTTAGATCTTGTAGTCATAGTTTTCTCTAACAAGCAGCCTCGAAAGGACCATAAGGTCTGTTGCTGTTTGCTTTCCTGTGTAATCCTGTGTAATCCTCCTTCTCCTCCTCCTCCTCTCCTCCTCCTCCTCTGGTCCCCCTCCTCCTGCCAGCACTCAAAAATTCCTAATTTCAACAGAAGATAGGATTCCCTTCTCTTCCCTGGGGAGAAGGAGGGGGAAGAGGAGGAGGCAGGGACACGGGAGGAAGAGGAGGAGGAGGAGGAGGAAGAGGAGGAGGAGGAGGAAAAGGAGGAGGAGGAGAAGAGGGTTGGATGGAGGGAGAAAGAGGAGAAGAAGGGGGAGAGTTGGAACCGGAGAGAAAGATGAGGAGGAGGAGCAAGGGGACTGGATGGAGAGATGAGGAAAAGGAAGAGGAAGAGAGGGGGAGACTTAAGGGAGGAGGAGGAGAGAAAGGGAAATCGAGGAGGAGGAGGAGGAGGAGGAGGAAGAGGAAAGACGGGTGCGAGAAAGGAAGAGGAAAAAGGGAGCAGAGACGTGGAGGAGAAGGACAGGGTGAAGTTGACGGGAGGAGGGGGTTGGAATGGAGGAAGAAGAGGAAGAGGAGAGAGAGAGAGAAGCAGGGGGAAGCAGGGAAGGGGTAGAGATCAAGGGGAATAAGGTCACAAGCCACACACACCCTTAAGGCCGGAACTCCCACCAATTTTCCAAGCAATGTGGACCTTACAGACTCCCTCACATCTCCCAAAACCCTTACATATAGATTTTTTTTTTCATCATCACCTTTTTTTAATGGGAATCTGTGTGGTACGTAATGAAGGTCGAGTGAGTTGGTGAGGGCATTGTCTTACTCTGTCTGGGTATTATATTATCATTTTTGTTGTTGGTTTTATTATTATTATTATTATTATTATTATTATTGTTGTTGTTGCTGTTGTTGTTGTTGTTGGTGGTGGTGGTGGTAATGGTTGTTATTGGTGCTGTTGTTTTTTAAATTATTATTTTGTTGTTTTTGTTGCTTTGGTTCTGATTCTTGTTGTTCTAGTTGTTCGTGCTCTTTTCTGTGTGTTTTTTTCTTTTTTTCTGTTGCTGTTGTTGGCAGTAAGAGCATCAGTATTATAAGTAGGACTCGCCCACGTTTGCGGCTGTGGTGTGGCCCGCACCTGTGTACAATGTTGCCACGTTTTCTATACCGTTATCTCTCTCTCTCTCTCTCTCCTGGCGGGAAATGTGAGCCACCCTGAGTACTTCTGATTCTTTTATAAGTTATTTATAATTGTGCTTTCATTTGTTAATTTGGTTTTGTTATATTTAGTGATGCCGACAATGCATTCAATGCATGCCCCTCTCCTGCCTCTCTCTCTCTCTCTCTCTCTCGCTCTCTCTCTCTCACCGACTGGGTGTGGAAGTGTTGCCGCTCGCGAGTGAATAATGTGTTTTTTTTTTTTTACTTCGGTATTGGCATATGCCTACTATTTTGTCCTACATATTAGCTTATGATTATAAATGTGATTATTCCTTGTCCTTAATATTATGGTAAAAGCCAGTAAATGTGAGCATTTTTCCCTAGCAACACCTGTACAAGCTATGCTTGGGTCTATGGAGGTACGTACTTTACCTTAGGCCAGACTGGGTGTGTAAGTGTTGCCACTCACAAGAATTACATGAATTATTTCTTTTACTTTGGATATTGGCATATTTCTTCTTTTTTCAGGCTCATTATCTTATATCCATAACTGTGATATTATTACCCACCCTAAAACTACGCTAAAAGCCATTAAAAGTGACTACAATTTCTATTAGCAACACTGTACAATATGTATGCCATGTTTCTGTGTTACTGTATAAATATTTTATGCATAATAAGATTACTGTTGATTCATCCATCAAAATACACAAGTGTAAGTTTTATTCATCTGAATTTATCGAATTTGTGATGCCTTGTACATAAATAGCTTCCGTTTCACATCGCAAGTTGGGGAAACGTGGCACCATTGTACACAGGTGCAGGCCACACCACAGCCGCAAACGTGCGCGAGTCCTACTAAATATTTCTTACAGTTTTAGAACTAGGCCGGTCCAGTCCGTAGAATTTTACTGTGTGTGTGTGTGTGTGTGTGTGTGTGTGTGTGTGTGTGTGTGTGTGTGTGTGTGTGTGTGTGTGTGTGTGTGAATGAATGATTGACTGAATGGAAAACTGCTCCTCGGTGTGCTGAAGTAAGTGTATACAAGCTTGTGTATGTGTGGTTGTGTGTACAGCAGTGTGTGCGTGAGTGTTTGTGTTTGTCTACTCTCACTTTTTCCCACTTTCCTGTGAGACTGACTGAAGGATCAAGTAATCTTGCACTCAACTTACTGTATACCCGTACAGGCACACACTTACGTTTGCTCAGTCACCCACTCCCTCCCTCACTCACTCACCCAACCACCCACCCACTCATCCACTGATACTCTCACTATTTCAGTAACATACCCACTCACTGACTCACTCACTCATTTACTTACTCACCCATTCACCCATTCATTCACTCACGCAGTCACCCACCTCCATTCACTCACTCACTTTTTTACACAACTTCACTTTCACTTTCCTAACCTTCGTCAGGAAACGATAAAAGTAGGAACTGGAAGGTAAGAAGAGAGAAGGAGCTACAGACAAAAGAGAAAGTGAAGAAAACGCAAGAAACCAGAGGGAAAATAAAGTGCAGTAGGCGAAAGGAAGTAAAAAGAGCAATGAAAATCAAGAATGAAAATAAAATTAAGAATAAAAAGGATCCTAAAATTTATAACTAAAAGGAGGCCGGAGGAAGAGGACAATAAAAAAGCGAGAGGGGGGGAGGGATTCATGTGGCAGTAAAAACAGTAATAAATAAAGTTGTGGGTATCCATACTAGTAAGTGTGGAACGTGATCGAGCAACAGTGGTAGCTTTTGCTATTTTATTTTCCCAGTGCTGTGCGTCGGTTGGCTGTAGCTTTAACAATTTCTGAGATAACCATGTCTTGGTGCTCTGTTTGGCGCTTTTCGGCTTGTTTCAGCAATGCGGTGGCGAATTTTGACAAAAGCCACGTGAGTAACACTTAATACTATTCCATAAACTTGTCAACATTGTGTGTAGGTCCTCTGTAGCCTTAATAGTTTCAGAGACGGCCGCGTTTTGGTGCTGTGCTCTGCCACCCAACTGCATGTCAGATGGTGTTTGAGCGAGCGAATAAGATGCATTCGTAATGGAAGGATTAATAGGAAGTATCTGTAGCTGCCTCACTACGAATGGACCTATCAACACTGCGTAATCATCTGGCACCTACAAGGCGTCATAGTTCTGAAAGGATTCATGAACATTGTTTCAGACTCTTTCATCGCAACACGTCTGTCCGAAGATGATTTAAATAATTTGGTGGTGGTAATAATGAAATGAACAACAAGAGACTATCTCCATAGACCTGCTGCGAAACTACTGCAGCCAGTTTTAAAACATTTCTCTCTTTGAAATTCACAGAATATGTGAAACTGTTTTATTAAAATGCCTCCTTATGCCCAAATTGAAGATTGCTACCTAATCAGCAGTTGCATCAGCTGATGCAACAGCTGGCACGTCAGATCAACTCAAAATTTTAAGCTGAGCATTTTTGTATTCATGAGAAAGTCGCTCAGATGCCTCCTTATAGCCGAAATTGAAAATAATTTGATTGCCATCTGATGCGTCAGCTGACACAACCTCTGACATGTTAAATCAACTCAAAATTTCAAACTGAGCAACTTTGCATTTAATAAGAAAATCACTCAGAGCTCTCCAAGAGCAGATATTCGAACTTTTCTTGAGGGAGACAGAAAAAGAAAAAAAAAAAAAAAAGATCCCCTAGTCGTACCACTTACAGACCTATCGGCTTCGCCGCAGGTAAAAAAAAAAAAAAATCAAGGCATTGAAGAATTAGCCCCTTCATCCCGAGGACGCCTTTTTCACTATGGTGTAGCTAACGACAGAGTACTTTTTTCTCATCTTGGGAGACCCACCTCCTCACAGTGCAGGGGTTAGTATAGGACATAATTATTGACTTCCAGTTCAAAAAGTCTCTCCAAAGCTAAATAACGTCGTCTGGAAATAGAAACATAATATTTAAAGTACGTCATCGAAGTAAAAGATTTACACCCTAATTAAATTCACCTACTCGTTATTTGCCCATTATGTAGGTGGTCCATATATAGCGCACCCTTTCCTTCTTCTATCTATCTATCTATCTATCTATAGCCCGACGCCCTAATCCCGCAAAGGGTGGCCGCAGACAAAACGCCTCCAAGTCGCTCTGTCACCCATTTGACTACCCTTCCCCCAACTCACCCTCCCTTCCTCATATACCTCTCAACTCCATCCCTCCACCTCATCCTCGGTCTACCCCTCCCTCTCCCTCCCTCCACCTCACCTACATACACCCTCTTAGTCAGTCTTTCATTCTCCACTCTCTCCACATGTCCAAACCACCTCAGTGTATTTCTCCTAATCTTCTCAACCACATCCACATCCACCCCACAACGTTCCTTCACTTCTTCATTCGTCAACCTGTCCCTCCATGTCACTCCACATGCTCCTCTCAAGTAACTCATTTCCACTGCTCTCACTCTTGACTTGTTCCCCTCTTGCAAGGTCCACGCCTTACTTCCATACGTCAGGGTAGGGATCACAATACTATCATGCAGTGACTTCTTAACTTCCATACTCACCTCCCTATTTCTCATCACTGCTTTCAGTGAACCAACAACCTTTCTTCCCTGCTGTACCCTTTCACGCACTTCATCCCCCAAAGTTCCATCCTTACTCATCACACTACCCAAGTATTTGAATGCACTCACACTCTCCATATCCTCACCATCCAACCTCACTGTACATTCTGTGACTTCATTCTTCTCAAACACCATAACTTTACTTTTGTTTACATTAACTTTCAGCTTCCTCTTCCTACACACTGTCCTAAATTCATTCACCAAACCTTGCAACTCCCATTCATCTTCACTCAACAATGCTGTATCATCAGCAAACAGCAACACCGGAATCTTCCAAATCTCACCCTCATTCATTAGAGCCACCTCCACATCCACTGCCCTACCATGCACCTCCTTTACAACCCCATCCATGTATATATTAAACAGCCATGGAGACATCACACAACCCTGTTTCAGTCCATATTGAGATCAAAGAACTCACTCAGCTCACCATCCATTCGCACCGTAGCCCTAGCCCCTTCGCACATACTCTTCACAGCATTCAACAATTTCCCATCCACTCCATATATTCTTAATACCTTCCACATATCTTGTCTATCTACTCTGCCATAAGCTTTCTCCAAGTCCATGAAGGCAGCATACACTTTCTTTCCCTTCTCTAGATACTTCTCCACTAAACATCTTAGAACAAATATCTGATCTACATACCCTTTTCCCTTCCTAAATCCCCCTTGCTTTTCTCCAACTAGCTCCTCTGTCATATGCCTAACCCTATCAATGAGTATTCTACCATATATTTCTCCAGTCACACTAAGAAGGCAAATACCCCTATGGTTACCACATACTTCTCTCTCCCCTTTTCCTTTTCATAAAGGAACAATTATACCTGATTTCCAGTCCTCTGGAACCCTTCCCTCTTCCCAAGCCAATCTACACAACTTCCATATCCACTCCACAACAATCTCACCCCCATACCTCAGCATTTCACCACACACTCCATCAATTCCTGGGGCCTTTCCCGACTTGATCTTCTTCATTGCTTCCACTACTTCCGTCCTACTGATCTCTTCCTCCCTCCTCTCATCTCTTCTTCTCCCAGCCATTCCCCAACCACTTATGCTCACACTGCTGTCACTCTCTACATTCAACAAATCCTCAAAGTGCTCCATCCATCTCCTCAATTTCTCTCTCTTCTCCACCAACAATCTATTATTCCTATCTTTCACTCCCCTACTATTTCCTCTTTCACACTGCCTTACTTTCTTTACCTCCTTCCAAAACAATTTCTTACTCTCCCTCCATTTCACACTCAGATTCCCCCCAAACTCTTCATCCACTTTCTTCTTACTCTCCTTCACCAGTCTCTTCACCTCCCTTCTCCTACTCACATATGCCTCTCTCTCTCTCTCATCTTCTCCCCTACCTCTACTCGCTAACCATTCACTATATGCCTTCTTCTTTTGTTCCACAGCTCGCACCTCATCATTCCACCATGCTGTCCCTTGCACACCCCTGCATCTCCTCCTCAATCCACAAACCACCTCACACGCTGCGCCTATCTCTTCCTTAAATATCTTACGTACGTCTTCCACCCCTTCCACCTGCTCTAGCTCATACCTTCCCAATCTTTCTTTCACTATGCTCCTATACTCTGCCATTTTCTCACTATCTTGCAAATTCTCCACTCTTCTCACAGGAGCTGTTTCCTCCTGTCTTCCCCTTCGTCTCCTTCTTACCTGCCGAATTATCTTGTGTTCATGGACACTTCAATCAGCATTTCAAGTGCCTACCCCGCGTCGTTTTCCCATAACTTTTTTGTTGCGTTATTGTAACTTATTTTATACCCATTAATTGCATGATAGATTGCTTACTTCATGAGGCAGCCAAAATGTCTGGGCTCCTTACACCAGCACACTGAGCTGTCCCCACAACACTCAAAATACCTCCAGATGAGTCAAGAGGTGCTATAAACGAATCACCTTGTATACAACACCAGTTCTCAGGCGTTGCTGTTGTCATGGCCTGTCCTTTCGTGGGCGTTGAAGGCTCAGTGACAGCTCTTCCTCACTTTATTTTTTTTATGTAGCACGGAAAGCCTTTAACCGCGGTGAGTTTCTCTGAGTTGAATAAAATCGCTGGTCTGAAGCTGGATTGGAATATGAAGTACTTTATTGTCGGCCCAAACTGTACTTGGCGCAGTTTGGTTCCCTTTTATTGCCAGTTGCTTCACTTGAACGTCGTAAAATGGCCTGACGTCAGCGGAAATACTGTTTAATTCTAAGTGGGAAATCCGCACAGAGGATTGATTTTCTCTTCTGCGTTACCTGTGTGTATTTTGGCCATGATATTAGGAGGTTGCTTGAAAACACTTCCTTATAGGTTTCTTATTATTGCATTTTAATACCTTCACTCCCAGGATGCACTTTCATCTCACACTTTTAATCTTCAGTTCAGGAGAGGTTTTTGGAACTGCAGGGGTTAGATACAACCTTAGTTAAATCCATCAGTAAAATCTTTTGGAGACAGCAAGAACAAATAAACGAATAAGTCATTGTAATAAAGTGGTTGAAATTAGTTTGTTAGTCACTGATGCAAGCTATTTTTTTATTAAGCAGATACTGATAACACACCAAAGTATATTGAAGTGCCATTATTGATGAGGAAAGAGTTGTAAGGTTTCGAACAAGATCAAAGGAAGGCGATCCATAAACACCAATTTTTAATGCCTCCAAGAATTGCAACACGATACCATAAACACGAGAGCAGCATGTGACCTTCTGATCCCCACCCCCCCACCCCAACCCCCAACCATAACCCCCACCCCACCCCCCATCCCACTGACCATCCCCGCCCTCTCCCACTTCCACCATACTTCCTCCTACCTTTCCCCCACCCCCACCCCCGCTGTCACCCCCGCTACGCACCCGCGACTGCTATTACGTAAAAAAAAAAAAAAATAGCATGACGTACCCGAAAAGAGAGAGAGAGAGAGAGAGAGAGAAAGCAAAGTGCAAGACGTGATTATAAAAGGCCTTAAAACATGGTATGAGGAACAGGATGACATGAGAGAGAGAGAGAGAGAGAGAGAGAGAGAGAGAGAGAGAGAGATTTGTAGCAGGAAATGATTCGCCTGGAGTACGATAAACAAAACAGCAACATTCTACCATCACAAGGAAACAAAACCATATAATACTGAACCCATCTGCTACATATTAAGGTCATTCTCACCTGGATAGACTCACCTGAACCCAGCAAAAAATAATAACTACACCCCGTTAAAGCACTGAAGAGGCCGTATACTTATGAACTTTTCCGTTGTTTCCCGCTTTTTTTTTTTTTTTTTCTGCATTGAGCTTTTCTCGGCCAAATTACTACATATGAATATATTTCTAGTGTCGGAATGGGTGATCATGTCCTACTGTGTGTGTGTGTGTGTGTGTGTGTTTAAATCACTTCCGATGTACTCAGTGTTACATTACTCCCATCCAGCGCCATGGAGCTGCTTCCATCGATCCTGTGATGTATTGTTCCATTTTCATCTTGGTACACCTGTACATGGCTTTCTTCAGTTTAGGGGTCACTTTTTCAAACTGTAGGAATTCGATATAGCCTTCATTAGCTATTTCACTACAAATTCACCCTCTCAAACTTAATATAATCGTCTCGAGGGAGCAATAATTAAAAAAATATATATATACGCTCCTGGACTTAAAGGGCAAGGAACGGGACCGACAATGAAGATAGACCTGTTTTTCTGAGTGGCAGAATCACTCAAAGTCTTACTGTTTTTCTAAGTGGCCGACTCAAACAACAACCCATTATATATATATATATATATATATATATATATATATATATATATATATATATATATATATATATTATATATATATATATATATATATATATATATTTATATATATATATATATATATATATATATTATATATATATATATATATATATATATATATATATATATATATATATATATATATATATATATATATATATATATCAGGCGCATCACACACGTTTTGTGTCTTCGTACTACTGGAATTATGTCCATTAATTTGAACACTTTACGGGAAAACTCAGGAAAAATGTGCGTCTACTCACCTGCTGAAGACTTCTTAATAACATAATTTGAATACATTGCAGGGGAAAAATGTGACTAGGGTACTCGAAGTTTATAGAGTAACCCCTTCAGTGCGATGACTACTTTATATTTTTGCCCTTGCTATCTCCAGACAATTATATTTACCTTTGGAAAAACATTTTCAACTGGACATATCTGGTAAAGTTTTCATTATTCTGTTCTTTACCGAGGAGCTTTCCTGAGCAGACTGGAGTTCCCTGGAAGTAACAAGATTATAGTATAAAGGACCATTTCGAGCTGAAAGAGTTAACCCTTCGATCACATAAAGTTATTTTCCACTTTATGCTTGCCGCCTCAGGACTGATTTATTCAAACAAGGAAAGAAATCCTGTACTTTTGAAATAAAAGCTATTGTCAGCCTCTATAGCTCGGAAAAAAAAAAAAAAATCAGAGTAAAATAGTCTTGTAGTGACTGATGTATTAATGACGTCACCGTGAATGCTTCCGTCCGATTACTTTTTTAGCTTATTCTTGCTGTCATCTGTCATTTTTATGTAGATATGTGGAAACATTTCCTGGTGGAAGGAACTGATGGAGATTGTTTCCATTTGTATGAAAAGTATCCCTTGGGTTAAATAAAATCATCTTGAGGTGAAATCTCTATTCCTAACTAGAGCAGCTTGCGATAGAATGTGAGATATTTCCTAAGTTTGCTTCTCATATGTAAATACATTACAAGTATTTGCAATGGTATATTTGTAACTCATATGAAAAGGATCACAAAACAAACAGGCTACAGGGCACGTCTGAATCAAATTCACCCAGTATCGTAACCGCGTTCGAAACCGAATACGACACAAGCTTTTTTTTTTTTTTTTTTTTTTTTTGGGGGGGGGGGGGCCCGGTGTTTTGGTGGGTACTAGCTCATCATTTAATCCCCCTTCCACTTCTGCTATAGCGTCACTTAAAAGCCTAAATAGAAAATCTGAGAAAGGGATCTCGAGATGCCAAGCCCATTAGTATATTCAGTAATTTCAGACCAGTCGGCTCAAAATGAAGTCCTGTGGTTGTGGTAACGAACGTTGGTATTAACACAGAAAGGAAAAACAATCCTTTCCCTTCCAAAAATGTAAATAGACATTCTGCTACCGAAGAGGCTGGGAAGAGAATAAGCCCTCTGGGTTTGTTTTTACCAATAGAGCAGAGCATCATTATGTCTCCGGTAATGGTTTTCTTGTTTAGTGGAAAACTAGCAGGGGTACCCGGCGTTGCCCGGGTAAAACCATATGATCAGGCTTACCGGCAATCCCTGAGACCCTGGATGGCCACTCTGGGGGAACACTCCCTGTTCCATTTTACCCACTGAGTCTATGTTCCCCTTTCAACCGATTTCCCAAGAGATATATTCCTCATGGACCTATTTTCTCACTACCCATCCACCCTCCCAATTCACCCATTAACTCACCTACCCCACCCATCCACGCACCCACCTTTCCATCCATTCACCCACACTCACCCACCCACCCTGCCCACACATTCACCCACCCACGCTGCCCTACCACACACACCAAACCCTACTCACCCACCCCATCCACCCAGCCTCACCATACCCACTGTCCCATCCTCCTACCCACTCTGCCCCTCCACACCCACCCACCCCATCAATCTATCCACCCATCCAACCCGTAGTAGCTAATAATTATATAGTTATTATTAGCTAACCATTTAACCATATATATATATATATATATATATATATATATATATATATATATATATATATATATATATATATATATATATATATATACACGTTCAGAATATTGATGATGATAATGATGATTGCAACGGGCACTAGGCAGATGATAAGTAACTAGACAGACAGGAAAGGTAATATGTCAGTGTATGAGAGAGAGAGAGAGAGAGAGAGAGGATCAGGCTGCAGTCGTCGGTCACATGTACAGCTTTTGCCTGCAACACACGTTTAACAGCCTTGGGTTACCCGAAGCCTGTGGTGGATGTATACTTCCCGGAATTACCTCAGGGTGTAGTATAAAGCAGCAGGTTCTCTCTCTCTCTCTCTCTCTCTCTCTCTCTCTCTCTCTCTCTCACTCTCTTTCGTTAACTGTGACTGATATTCACTACATATCATTAATTCACTCGACCATTCACAGCATTACTCACATTATGGAACGTTCATACATTATTGATCATACATTCATTTGCGCTCTTTATAGGTCGAACTATCTCATTCAACCATCATTCACTCGTTCCCTCACTTATCTATCAATCACTCAATATCTATCAATCACTCATTTATCTGTCAATCACTCATATCTATCTCTTATATATCAGTCAATCACTTAACTATATTTTTTCAATTTTCAATTCATTTTTTTTTTTTTCATTTCAAACAGATTTATTCTCTCCGACAAGGAAAGTATGTTTCCATCCATGTTTGTTTGTTTGCTTGCTTGTTTCTTTGCTTGTGTCTTAGCAGGATTACTGAAAAACTAAAAGATAGATTTAGACCAAACTTGGTGCGTAGATAGCCCATGTCTTAGGGAACAATCGATCAACATTGGGGACTGATCCGGATCGTATTGCAGATTCTGGGTCCGGAAAACCCTTTTCGCGAAACCCTAAACAATGATGAGAAAACGTAACCCATTATGAAGAGTGGTTTGGAAATGACGTTGCCCTTGTCGGAGAGATGCGCTCCACTGAGTGCCTCTAGTTGTTTTATGTTACAAAACACTGTAATATAGATCTCCATGAAATAATACACTGAGCACAAAACAGAGGATGAAATACTCAATTGTATATTTGTCCTGAAATGCATCACGTAATTACATAATCAACACAAGTGATGGAGATAAATACAAAACAAAATGAAGTGCAAAGCAAAACAAACAAACAAAAAAAGAAAGAAAGGAGAAACAGAATTAATGACTCTTCCAGAAAACCCAAATGCAATACATGTGTGTAAACCTCGGACACTCAGCTGTTCACGGTCACCTACGGTATGCACATGGACTTCCTTTAGAACATAATGGCTGTGGTAAGATAATATCCTCGGTAATAAATTATAAATGACTATGGTAATTGAATATGAACAAGAAAATAAGTATGGAACAGAGCAAATGGAACTAATACTAATCTACTGTATATTTAGAATCATTAAGCACATCTAGGCCAACACACAGACATCTAAATTCGTACACGTAATCCTTGCTACATATTATTTATCATCATACTTTCATTAATGCAAATACAGTACATCCATGCAGATAACTTTGCAAACTGCTTATCAAAATATAAAAATATTAATGGCAACTTGAATGCCAAATATTTTCATCTTTATTATCTCCGCCAAAGAGGTTATGTTTTCACCCCTGTCCGTTTGTTTGTTTGTTTGTTTGTTGGTTGGTTGGTTGGTTGTGAGCAAGATTACACAAAAACTACCGGACATGTGTCCACGAAACTTGGTAGAAGAATAGGCCTTGGCCCAGAATACACTCCAGTAAATTTTGGTGCGGATCTGGATAAAGGTGCGGGTCCAGGAATTTTTTTCATTTTCTTTAACATTGCGAAAGGGCGTTGGTGGAGATATGAGCTCTACTGAGTGCCATTCTAGTTTAGTCTGAAATGAAATACTCAACTTACTTTTATATGTATTAATGGAAATAATAGTTTCTATACAGTCAACAACAAAAAATCTAAACAGTAGAACCTTCATGGCTAAATGTTCCATGAATAAACGTTGTCCTACCTGTAGCGACATGCAACTTATGACTTCTCGTATGATATCTTTGTTTATCCTCGTAACTGGTAAATATAACTCTTTTTACAGCTGGAAGTAAGCCATTTATACGCTTGTACATCGCCTTAGCTCTACAGAAGTGTATATATATATTTTTTTTAAAGAAAGTAATTCAGTTAAATAAAGGATGTGTATGAGTTCTATAAAGAGCAAAAGTTGGAATTCTGATGTCATTTCTTGGAGTTTAAGTATACTTTCCAGTAACCCTATACCACATGTGTCCCACACCTCAAATCTCTAAGTAAAATAAAGATATATAAAGCTGAAATGATGTGTATTATGAGTAGTTTTATGCCTTTTTTTTTTTTTTTTACGCCTGTTCACCTTCGGAACTTTATTTTTGACTCATACTATATGCTCTGACTATGTTAGTTTACAATCAATAGTCACACCCAAAAATTATATGCTATCCATTCTTTCAGTGTCTTTTATTACATGTGCGAACATTCAAATAATTGGTCACCTATTTTCCTGTTACACGGAAAATCATATGACGAGTTCTGTGAATATTTAAAGACAACTTGTTTACATTTATCCAGCTTATCACATCACCCAATTCTCCATTCATTGTACTGATAATATGATTTACGTTTTTGCCCTCTAAGAACATAGTTGTATCGTTTGCAAAGAGAATAGGCAGCAGAGTTGGTGACACGTTTACAATATCATTCACATATATCAGAAACAATAATGGACCCAAAATAGAACCTTATGGCACACCAAACTGTATTCATCTAGTAGATGATATAACCCTATTATACGTACTGAAATCTGTTTGTAAGATAACTTTCAAATCATGTGTCTGGAACACCACATATCCCATAAGAACATAATTTCCCCTAGAAAAATTGAATGGTTCACCATGTCAAAAGTTTTGCTAAAATAATCTAGTGTACTTGACTCGTTCAAATACTTTTGGAAACAATGGTAAAGCTGATACAGATGTGTAATTAGTCGCTAACAGCGCAACACCTCCTTTGTAGCCTGGGTTAACTATAGCAATTTTTTATTCATAAGGAGAAACACCTTCAGTTATTCATAAATTGATTATTTATGCTACTACGATATATGTCCTCTTATTAATTCTGGCAACTATTCCATCCCATCCTCAACTACTAACTACTGTTTTGTAGTGATTTTATTCTCATTAACTTCTAGAGGTATTACAGGTGATAAAAATCTAGACGTTGTTTGGTATCAATTATGACAGACTTTGTTACCTGGTGGAATGTTTTCACTTAGTGTGTGTCCAATATTAACTATTATATATTCTGCCATCTATATTGAACCTCTGTGTTTTCTTTAGTTGTTTTACTTATCACTGTGTTCAGTATATCCCAGGATTTTCTAATATTATCGTTGCATTCTCTGAGACGTTCATCATAATGATCACGTTCAGCTTTCCGCAAAACTCTTTGTATTGTTTTATTCTAGTTTTCATACACATTTTTGTTATTCACGTATGGTCTTGTTACTGATATTAAATATAGCTTTTTTTTCATTCTGATAAACTTTTTGAAAGTTTCAGTTAAGCAAGGCTTTCTATTACGATAATTAGATTTTATATTCATCAAAAGAAAAATGTCAAAACATTTGATATACAGTACATCTGATGAAACATTAAAAATACCTTTTGACAATCATCAGTGGTAAGAACATCATTCCAGTCATCGGTTTGGAGTAATGTGTGAAAGGTGTCCATATTTTTTTTCTCTAAAAATTCTCCTGTTAATCACCATAGTTTCTTTTTTTAGGATGTCGGATATAGGTAAGTAAAAAATTTGATAATAATCTGTAATGTTTGTAGTATGGAGTCCATTGACAATTGTGTTATTATAAACATAATTACAAACAGATTTCTCATTAACCCTGGTGGATTTATTTATAAGGGGCATGAAGCAATACAGGAAAAAAAAAAACATATCTATAAAGTCAATTGTTCCCTTATGTTTGTCTGCGTTTAGCAGATTATAATTAAAATCATTCATTAGATAAACGGTATAATTTTATGTTCATGATTAAGGTTCTATAATTGTTGTGGTGTTAATATATTCGTTATCAACTGCACTGGGTGGTCGGTACATCACTCCTACAATTATGGTCTTTTTCATTACACTGTTTTCCTCAAATTCTGCAAAAACAGATTCTGCGAATTTATTAAACACATTAAGGATCTATCCTTATATGGAATATCCCTCCTAATATATGCAGCTACTCCTCCCCCTGTCCTATTTTTTTTTTTTCTGTAGTTTTCCATTTTGAGTATACCCTTCCAAGTTGTACACGATATGGCAGGAATTTTCTACTCAAGTGTCCGTTAGCCCAATATTAGAAAACTTCAGATCAGTGTCCAGATAATGTTTTAGGTCTAGCAGATGTTTAGAGACGCTTCTTATAATCATAAGCATTAAGGTAAATTTTTGTGATGTATATCCAATCACGTTACAAATTTTTTAAAAAAGAATCTTCACAATAACAGCCACTGTTCTGGGGAAAGCTACACATGTATTACCTTCCACATTATCATTTGAAATGGGGAATTACTATCAACAAAATATATGTCCATTACATTATATTCGTTATTATATAACTGTTCACCAATCCGTAATCTATCTAATGCTTCTGTCTCAGATATACACAGTTTAAACACAGAAAGCAATGTGATTAAAGGAAAGTATGCACATTGTCCTATCCTCTACAGCTTCATTTTGTTCCTCATCTCCTATAGATAATTTTTGTTTCCACATTACACAGTAATTTTCAGCCATTAAAATAGCCTATAATTAACAGCAGTTCTTTACTTACCTTCATGGTTATACAGCGAGGAGGAGAAATATCTTTTATAACTCACATAACTGATCAAATACCAGCTATTTGGGTATACATCTGAAGTAATCCGCAATGAGCCACCCTGACTGTCTCAGGATATCTGTGCTGATGTGAAATACGTAATCACAAAACTGAAGCCAATGAATCATCAGAAATACCTGCGATCTTTGTGCACAGTACTGATATAAGCCAGCATGTATGAGTAACCAAAGATAGTTGTATATAATCGTGACATGCATCTGTATGTTCCAGAAGATAATTAAATGAAGAAAAAATACCAAAACTAAGAGGAAAATGCATAATAAAGTTTATACAGGTTCCATACCATCGAAACTTAAAAGCAAATACATGGAGAACTGGGGATGAACCTTACCATGCAGAACAGTTTAACCGACAGCTCATAATTCCTGTAAGTTTTTTTACCTGCTTGATTCATTTATGATTATCTTTAGTCAAGGATATCCCATCCACTGACTAACAACCCTTTTTTTTTTTTTTTTTTTTTTTTTTTTCTCTTGGCACCTCTTGCGTGCCACAACAACAGAACTCAGTCTTATTCTTTGTGAGATCTTCGTTCATTAGACAGTTTTCCTTCCAGCACTTCTAGTACCGGTATTACCTGATTCACTCTGCTCCGAGTCCCAAGTGTCAACCTAACCAATTTGGATTCATCTGCTTCATCAACTTCACGCTCCCTCCTGACCCTTCGTCCACCTACTTGTATACCCCAGGGGTTGCCTGGCATTCGCTCAGCTCTCTTGGGATTTAGAACACGACTACGGTAGACATGCTAGCGCGTCCTGTATGTAGCAAAGCGAATCATTACAGAGTGAGGTGTTCCGTCACTGTGGGGCTTCCCTAGCCGATGAACCCGGTGCACGACATCCAGTGAGATGGGTTGCGAGATACATAATTTGCTATTTATCAGATGCTTAGTTTCCCTCACTATGTCTTCATTTTGTTTTTAGGGAATAGCTAAAACTCCTAAGTTATTTTTTCGAGTATACTGGTCTTGTTGATCTCTTACATCCTTGAGCTGAACTACTTCCTGTAGCGCAGTAATGTTCTTAACTCGCCCCCGAACCACTTTTCGAAGCTCAACCACCTCCTTCAGTAACTGCCCACATATTGCTGCCTTTAATGTTTTAATTACTCTTCCATCCTTCATTGCAGTTATAAATGCCTTTATCAGCTCTTCCTTTTCAATTCTCATCTTGTTAGATAATTTTCGAGACCACATAAATATCAAATATAAGTACAGCAGATCTGATCAGCATTTAACGTCTCACAAGATGCCACTGTTTTATTAATTACCTCATTGTCTGACTTCAGTTCCTAGTTTCACTCCATGTCATTGTAAACAGATGTCAGTTCAGTATCTTCCTTCATTACTACGGTTATATTAAAATTTGATTGTTATCACTGCACACCATAATGATCTCCTCATAATTGCACTTGTCCTGTTACTATTCACTTCATGATAAGTTCTTACAGTCTATTAATTTCCCTATACAGTCACTTTTGGTCATTGGCTCTTAACTGATTTTAATGCTCTCACACAAAGTTTCTGAAGATACTGTATCTCGCACCCTCATAGTTAATCAGGTCCGGGTACAGGGAGTTCCCCTCACAAGTTTTCTCTTTACCGTCTACCGTATACATTCACTCACTTATACTCGTATATCAGTCACTTACTATCATTCACTCACTTATATATCAGTCACTTACTATCATTCACTCACTTATATATCAGTCACTTACTATCATTCACTCACTTATATATCAGTCACTTACTATCAATCACACACTTATATATCAGTCACTTACTATCATTCACTCATTAATATATCAGTCATTACTTATCTATCATTTATTCAATCATTTATTTATCATTCACTCATTCATCTATCAATCAATCAATAATTTTTTCTCTCTCATTTGTCTATCAATCACAATTATATCAGTCAGTAACTTATCTAT
>NC_136978.1:21126234-21128734 GCF_032717465.1 Coenobita brevimanus
TGTATATATATAATTATATATGGTGTATATATATATATATATATATATATATATATATATATATATGTACCCAGGGGCAGGATCCCACTGCTCCTTGGCGCATCCGCAGGTGGCCGATAGGGGAAGGCCTTGCAGATAGCCTATATGAGGTACTGTTTTTGACGCCCAGACCATGGGTCCCTCTGTAGATATGTAGGGCTCCACCGAATATACTGAATAAGGAGGCACAAAGTTTACATTTCACCAGAAACTATTTGGCGAAGAGGTGAGATTATTTGCCGCGATGGAAAGCTGCTGACAGGGAGAGCTGGAGCTCCCGTTTCATCAACCCTCGGGACTAGCCTCTGACCATTCGCATTTGCTGAACTTGTACAGTGTTACAGCAACACAGAGAGTAGGCCAGCATGCCCTCCAATACAAATTTCTCTATCCGTCAACACCAAACTATGTGCACATTACACACTACGCATCCTATTCAAAAATCAACAAAAAATGGCATCCCATTACCAAGCCTCGGAGTCCCCAGTGTGTATGGGGGGGTGGAGGAAGACCATCTTTGTTTGTAGGGGTAGGGATGACCATCAAAACACCCATCATCTGCCCCTCTCCCGATGACGACCAAGCAAGATGCCTGCAACCACTGTCTGACCCACTTCCTCATTTCTGCAACATTCTCAGCCCTTCCTGTAACTTTCTCTCTGTTGAGCACCACTTCTCCTCTAAACCCCACCCTCTCTTCCTCACTGAGAGTCAACTATCTTAGGCAACTGATAGCAAACCCTTCTCTGTATCCTCCTACTTTCTCTATGTTCATTTCCAGGCCAAAGGTGGCTGTTGTGTATATGTACACAGCAACATATCTTGCGCTCGTGTTCCTGCGCTTGAATCTGCTGAATTCTCTACTCTCTGGCTTCAGCTTTCCTGTCATTCTCTGACTAAATATATTCTATGCTGTTAACTAATCCCCTAATTCTATCAACAATGAAAAATTCTTTGACTATCTTACTTCTAAGATGGAACACATCCTATCAGTTTCTTCTATCTCTGAAATCTCCATTCTAGGTGATTTCAATGTTCACCACCAACTTTGGCACTTCTCTCCATTCACTGAATCCACCTGGTGAACAAGCTTACGTCTTTTCTATCCTTGTAGAAAAGATGTACAGCACCCTAGCCATATCCGTGACTGCCTTGGAGAGAGTTCCAACATAACTGGCCTCTTCCTTACAACTACTCCTTCTGCTTTCGCTGTTAATCTTTTTTCTCCATTGGGCTAATCTGATCAAGCACTGTCACTCCAGTCAGGCCTGTGGACCCTCCCAAGAAACAACACCTATGGCAGTTTAGAGCTGTTGACTGGGAGGCCCTTAGGCAGTACTTCTTTGATTTTCCCTGGAAAGATTATTGCTTCCATGACCGAGAGCCATCTGAGTGTGCCTTGCTCATTATGAAGGTTATTCTCTTGGGCATGGAAGCATACATTCCTATCTCATATCCTGTGACTAATGCAAGTAAAAAGCTTGGTTTAATCACGGTTGTTCTAATGCTGTCCACAACAAGGAGAGGGCCTACAATATGTACCAAAGCCAACCAACCCCTGCCTATCGTTTGTCTCATATTTCTGCCATGATCTGTGCGAAGTCTGTTCTTCGCTCTACTAAAAATAATTTCATTAGTACTAAATGTTGTAAACTCTCCTACTCAAATTCCTCCCGCTCCTTCTGGCACCTTTCCCTCTTGCTGGAAGTTTGCACTCATTCAGCCTGTCCCAAAGAAGGATGACCATTCCCTGGCCTGTAACTATCGTCTAATTGCTATAACATCCTGTATTTCAAATGTTTTGAATCTATTTTCAAAAAAAAAAAAAAAAAAAACTAAAGCACCTATCTTATCACAACTTTCTGATCGTCAGTATGGGTTCCGTCAGGGACGCTCCACTGGCGATCTTCTCACCTACCTTTCAGACTCCCTGTCATCCTGCTTTAGGGACTTTGGCGAAAACTTTGCCATTGCAGTTGACATCTCACAGGCTCTCGATCTAGTCTGGCATAAATCTTTTTTTTCCAAACTGCCCCCTTACAGTTTCAGTCCTTCTCTCTGTGCCTTCATCTCTAGCTTCCTTTCTGGTTATTCTATAGCTTCTGTTGTAGACGACCACCGTTCTTCTCCTAGATCTATCAACAGTGGTGTTCCTCAGGGCTCTGTCCTATCACCAACTCTCTTCCTTTTATTCATCAATGACCTTCTAAGCTGTACATCTAACCCTGTCTACTCAAATGCTGATGACTCAGCCCTTCATCTTTCCATTCGCTTCTCGCAGCGTCCATCTCGGCAGTTACTTCAACAAACAAGGGATGAGGCTATGGTACACTTAATGTCTGACTTGCCTCTTATCTCTGTTTGGGATAAAAGTAATCCTGTTGGTTTTGATGCATGAACAATTCAGTTCTTTCATCTTTCAGCTTACGGACATACTTCGTACCTATGGTTACTATTGTTT
>NC_136978.1:21133734-21261234 GCF_032717465.1 Coenobita brevimanus
ACACCACACCATGAGGCAGGTCATTCGTAGCAGGGCAAATATAGTACTTTTGTTCGTGCTCATTTTATTCTTGGTACCTCATGATGATTTTGTACAGACCCGGGTAGCCTTTACGAATGAATGAGTTTGATAGTCTTCACAGCTGGCTCAGCAAAGTTTAATAAAATCGTCTGGCAGCAGCAAATTTACAGTATAAATTACGTCCTCCGGCCAAAAGGGATTACCGGTACTTAGGTTTCTCATTTTCGAAACTAGGAGCTGTACATAAACCTGCACGACACAGTAAATTATAATAACAGAACACATCGCATATACCGTGACAGCTCAGAACTTATACATATTCTGAACAGGTAGGGAATCAGGGAGGGTGTAACAAAAACAAGCTTAAATATTTGACTTTCATTCTCTCTCTCTCTCTCTCCCTCTCTTCTCACCTTCTCTGCATTCATGACCATCATCTCCTTAACTTTATCGGTACGTTATTCTTGATTGGGGTGATTCTTGCTGCTTCCAATCTATATTATTCAACAGAGACATGCAATCGTAAAAGTGTTAATGAAGGCTGTATCTAACTCGGCTATAGTTTTTTCACCTTAACCTGGCCCAGATTTTTTTCCTATTGCAGTCAGCATCACGATGCACAGAGACAGAAAAGGACAATGCTGCGGCTCTACCTCCATTCCACAGCACATCTTCGGGATTAGGACCATATTCCAATGTTGATTTTTTTCTTACAGTTCAGTTTTCAAAATGGATTGACGTCAGTTTAAGGCTAATGTAAAAAGGGTGTAGTTAGGAAGATTTCTTTTAATTTGAATAAACTGGTCTGGATATGGCAAAAATAAACTTTTTAAAAAACGTGATCACGGTGAAGAGGTTAACTTCCTCATTAAGATTTTTTATTTTTTCATTTTATTCTTGCTTCCTCCAGTTCGTAGTGAAGGGGTTAAAAAGTCTATGTGAAACGTCTCCCTAGAGAAGAAAGAAAAAGAAAAGAATAAAGGAAAGAAAGGAAAAAGGGAAAAAAAATGATCGCCAGGTGACGGAAAGAACAGATCAGTAAAATGATTCTCGTGCTGAAGAGGTTGAGAAATTAACTCCTATGATGTGTTATTTGTTTTATTCTTGCTGTTTTCTGAGTTTTTTTTATTCAACTTAGTGCAGGTTTTTGGAATGAAGGGGATAGGTGTAGTCTTCATGAACCCCATCCATTGCTAGAGATCCTTCAGAAGCTAAATAAAATCATGTGGCAGCATCAAGAACACAATAAATATATCCCATAGACTGGAGGGGTTAAGTTTGCTCCCCCCTAAGACGCTCCCTCTCCCTTTCCATAAATCTTTCCTTCACTTCCCTTCTGTCTCCCCACTCCCCTCCATCACCCTAAGCCATTCCCCCTCCTCTCCCTTCACATCCTTTCCTCTTCTTCTTCATACATCTTTACCTCTTCTTTATTTTCCCTCCCTCACCATCTTTCCTGACCTTCAGTATCTTTATCTCTCCTCTTTCCCTTCCTCCTTCTCTTCTCTCCTCTTTCGTACACCTTTACTTCTTCCCTTTCCCTCCCTCAGCTTCCTTCCCTTCCTCTTTCCTCCCCTCGTAAAGCCCTTCTCCTTCACTTTCATTCCCCCTTTCACTCCCCTCCTCCTTCATACATCTTTACCTCTCCTTCCCTAACCTTCCTTCTCTTCTTCCCGTATCTCCTCTCCTCTCCTTTCCTGCTCCTTCATGAATTTTTACCCCCCTCCATCATTCTTTCTCCCTCACCTGCCTTACGTCACCCTCAGATACATGTCCCCAGCCCCCCCTCCCCCCTCCCAGCTCCGTCCAGTCATGTTTCCAGTGACCCTGTAATTACTCTCTCTCTCTCTCTCTCTCTCTCTCTCTCTCTCTCTCTAACCCCGTCCTTCTCCTTCCCATCCCTTACTTTCCTTCCCTTCTTTCCCTACCTGCCTCCCTCTCCTTTCATATCTCCTTCCCCTTCTTCCTTCCTCCTTTATATCTACTCCTCCCTTCCTTCCTCCTTCCCTCTCTTCTTTCCTCTCTACTTCCTTTCCTCCTTCCTACCCTCTCTATCTCCCTCCCTCTTGCCTCCCTCACCTCTTACCCCCCCTCCTTCCCTCATTTACATTTTACCTCGCATCCCTCCCTCCCTCCCTCCTCACCTTTCCCACCCTCCCTCCCCCTCCCCTCACCTCTCCTGCCCTCCCTCCTTCACCCCTACCTCTCCTGCCTTCCCTCCTTCACCCCTACCTCTCCTCCTTCTCTCTCACCCCTCACCTCTTCCCCCCTCCCTCATTCATTAACTCTCCAGGCTCTCTTTCCATTCCGTTCGCTTCCCTTATCCCTTTTTTTCTCCTCCTCCTCCCCCTCCTGCGGTATTTTCGTTGGCATTGGAGCCCGGAACACATGACCTTTAGCGATTTATTTTGCATGGTAGACCTTAACCCTTTCAGGATCAGAACAGCTCTAGTAATCTGCTCAAAGTAACGCCCAACATTTTTATTCATTTGACGGTAAGTATGGGAGTCTTAGAGTGTAATTAGCTGCGTTCATTTTCTCATGGCCAGGATGACTAGTGTTTTATTCTAGTTCCAGACAGTTTTATTCGAGTTAGAGTGAGTGTTAGAACCTGAGAGTGTTAATATTCTCTTGTATATTAATTATATTGTGGTAAGTAGGGACGCCCACCAACCACTAACTTAATGTAGTGAGGCCTTTGCTTGACTACACTGAATGACAGGCCAAATGGTTTCCTGTGAACTCGGAAACCATTTACTACGTTGGGTGGTAGCCATACAGCCAAATGACGCCGGGTGGTTTAGTAGGTTAAGATGCTCCAACCGAATTAAGCCTGAAACTGTTTATATTTATGGGATGGATGGGATTGACTGCACGCGTTTTGCCACTCAGGGTTTAGGGAGGCTGGTCACCCAAGCCTTAATTATCGGAACAGAGTAGCCTCGCACCGGATCTCTACGCAGTTAATGAGGGAAAAAAAATGATTGAATGATGTATGGATGAATGAGAGATATATCTTTTTAATCGTCCTTAGGTGGCAAGAAGTACCTACAGCAAGACATCAGCGTATACAGGAGTTCAACGCCTTCAGTATGATGACATCTTTAATACCAGAGACATTATCTAGACTAAAAAAAAATATGTGTTGGTACCAGGAATTAAAAAAAAAAAAAAAAAGAACGTCACAGTATTGAATTGGTTAGTCGTGCTTTCTCTCTCTCTCTCTCTCTCTCTCTCTCTCTCTCTCTCTCTCTCCTAAACAGTATCTCCTATGAATTTCACCATATTTTCCTTTTTCTCTTTTTTTTATATTCCATTTCAATAAACAAGTTCCACCAAAGTTTTCGTTGTTGAATTTTCAGTAAAAGAAGTATGCTGTGTTGGTTTATTTCAGTATCAGCTCTCTCTCTCTGTCTCTTTCTTTCAGAGCAAATATTCCCTTATCTCTCCTAATGAACAAATTCCCTTATCAGTTTCAGCTACAACTGACGGCCGCCCCCTCCCCCACACACACACGCGTGCGCGCGCAGGCGTGCTACACATACCCTCACAAAGTTGATATTTTTTAACAAACCCACGGCGCTCCGACTTTATAATTCAGATTTGGTTTTGTCTTGTTCTTCTTGCAAACATATCTTGGTTACGTGAGGTTGATCATTAGTTTGTGTGTCAGACCTATGGGTATCCGTATTTAGGTTTGAATAGTGGAGGCGGGAATATTTGTATTACTCACACTGACCAAGGATATAATACTAGAAGCTGTCGACTGAACACTGCAGTGGTAATTCTCAGGTTAATGAATTTGTCTGCCTATCTTCAATAAAGCACTAAAGATGATGCCCTGTTTTCAATGCCTGTACTGCCCAATATAGTATATATACTAACTGCCATGGCAGTAGGTGGTAGCGACCATCATCCACTCATTTGATGTAGTGCTGCCAACTTCATCCTAAGTTGACCCACTGGGTGACCAGCCTAATAGTTTTCTGTAACCCAGGAAATTATTTGCAACCCTGGGTGGTAACCATATAACGAAATAACAGGGTGATGTGGAATATACTGTGATGTCCCTGTTAACTGGGTGGAGTGACGCAAATGCGGCGTGCATCCAAGAACCAAACTTTCATACTCTTCCCTGAGGCTCGCTGTGGCGAGGCGCTGTCCACCGGAACGGAACATCGGTTAACTGCACGGGGTGGCCCTGCCAGGGCGATTGCTTTCCTGCGGTTGATTAGTCTGTTCGGCTAGACAGACTACTACCGCTGCTACTGCTACTACTGCCCTAAATATATCTTAAGAAACTGCCAGGTGTTAACCTGCGGCGTCCCGTCGACATGAATTAACGTCCACACGTTTTGTCACTGCCAATCCCGTCGACGTACATAAACGTGAATCAATTGCAAGGTCCCTAATTTGCACAATTTTCAATTTTCGCGAGTGATTTTTGGTACGTATACACGAGACACCTTCCTCTACAAGATGCCAGGCAGGGACAATGTCTTATCCAGCATGACCTCCTCCCCCCCTGCATGCAATTGTCTCAGCAATTCACCTGCTATCAGTGACCTGGCCAGTAAAGCCATGTCATGCCACGGTACGAAATTCAGGGCCAGAGTGATTCCCCAATCAATGACAATGTGGAGGACAAACTTTACATAGCATTAGAGGAAGAAACAGTCAGAAATGATGATCAGGTAATGTGGCAAAAAAAGGTCAGGTATGGTGATGAGTTAGTGAGTGAAGCAATGCTTATAATGCCTATATTACTGTTTGAAAACCAATATACTCTCGTACTACATATAAATTCGTACCAAGTAAATAAATAAATACCGTTTATGAGTGGTGTGAAATAGTTACCCTCCCATAGAACTCGTTTTCTTTGGTGCCAGCCTGTTAGAAAACCCAGTCAGGTAAGGAGGCACTGGTACCTGGATTGAGTATTTTAAACCTCAGGCGAGAGATTTCTCTATGAATTTTCGATGTTTCTCACCAAAAGTGGAGGTTTGAGCCAAAAAATTTTTTTTCCAAAAATGGTCGGGATTGGGGGGAGTCAGTGGTGGAAAAGTGGTCGGGATGGGGCAGGTTAAGCCCCAGGTACAACATTAACTCTCTAGCTTCTGTCACAGGGTTTTGAGAGTATATGCAATATTAAAGAATAATATTCAATAATCTTGAGAACAGGACAAAGAACTGACTTATGAAAATCAAGCAATGATTACTTTATTTCGGCTTACTTCGCCGATTCTCTAAGGACGAGAATTTATAAACTTTCTCAACAGTACACAGCAGAGACTAATTATTCACACGTGCTGTTTATTAGTACTGTTGGCCTCTGAAGAAAGTGACTCCACCCCTGACAATCAATATCTAATGCTAAGAAAGATAAACAGGTTCTTGCTGGTGCAATTAACTCCTGGTTGCACAACGGATTTTTAAGCTTAATACAAAAGTACTGGCCTAAGTACCAGTTATGAATAATACAAAGCGTTTATGCAAACTAGGAGCTGCAACTAGAATAAGCTTATGGAGAAATTAAACATGGGTTTACATTACATTAAGCTCAAGAAAAAGAACTGTTAAATTTATTGCTTACAATGAAGTAAATTTACGTTACATGTTTCAAAATGAATTTAAAATAAGGAGATCGCACTCACTTGCTCACTCAAAAGCTAAATTCTTAAACCTAGGAAAAACGAAAAGAAATACTGGTCAGAAAAGTGGACTAAGCGGATGACTGGGCGTCATTGCTGAAGAAGGATGCTGCACATGCTAAGCCTCTTGCCAAATCACGCTAGGTAGGAATTCAGGAACTGGACAACAGCGGCACTGCTACACATTGGGCCCAACCTGCTTCCACGGCGCTCAAATCCTGACTGATTCAAATAATGAGAGAAGGAGGCGAGACCGGGCCGTACTTGCTAACGGCTAGAATGAGCGAAACACGCCCATAACAAATCATTCAGTGGAGGTGCTAACGTCGCGCACAAGGACGGTCACTTATGAAATAATGAAAATTGTCCTGAAAAACACTCCCAATCGGGTGAATACGTGGCGGTTGACTGAGTGATACATACTGGGATTCCACTAGAATTCGCGATTTCCCACCAAAGTTTAATGTCACGAGCTTGTTTAAATATAGGACGCGCCGACTCGTGACAGCTTCTATGACAGCTGGGTGAAATCGTGTGGCGTTGTATAGAATAAAATAAAACCTATCAGGATATCTTTATAGCGGAGCGAGGGCCAGAGCATACCGATACGTTCGTGGGTCATGTTATCAAGCCATACTCAGCGGCGTTTGCATCCTCCCACACCAGGATCCGTATTCTCGTGAGCTTAGCAGGCTTTTCAGCACATGCTTGTTGGAGATTTGTTGAATATTACACCTTCGTATTATCTTTAATGCTGTTTAAAGCCTTTTAATGCTGACAGATGGCGTAAGTAACACACGAGAGAGTATTACCGTGTCCCATGCCTGAATAAGCAGGTAAGGATGAGGTGACAGAAAAGCTCAGAAGCTGGCGACATTCTTGCAGAGTGAAGAACGGTTCGATCAATGCCTATCGGCTGCACGAGGTTAATTAGAATAGAGTCTGTGTCTCTGAGTTTCAGTCTTCTCTAAGAATACGATCCACAAGCGTCGATAATATAGCCCGGCCCCAGCCGTACTGAGGGGCAAAGACAAATTCTTAGTTGTGAGAGGCGGTGTTTACCTCTCTCCCACAGACATTATTTCCGAGTGCGATGACGTCATAGTCACCGGCAAACTCACCATCTCCATCTCACATATATATAACGTTCCAGGGAGTACAAGAAACATCGGGAGATCCTACTTTCTTTGTCTTTCCTTAAGGGAAGAAAAATCATTATTATAATTGGAGCGATCTTAAGTTTGTTAGTATCAGCCTTACTCTAACCCCAGCAATCCCAGATATATATATATATACCAACATTTTTTCCTCCATAGTCATGGACCGTTTCACTGCTCATGGGATGGTTTCTAAGATGTGTGAAATGTTTGCACACATAGACAGATAAAACAGACAGATAGATATTCATTGTTTG
This sequence comes from Coenobita brevimanus, assembly GCF_032717465.1. NCBI lineage: Eukaryota > Metazoa > Arthropoda > Malacostraca > Decapoda > Coenobitidae > Coenobita > Coenobita brevimanus. Next base: position 21,140,821 of record NC_136978.1, read on the forward strand.
GACCCTACGTCATCCCATCCATAGGTGGGAAAATTGGTGTGGATGACCACGAGGTAAGAGCAAAGGGGAAAAAATCAAGTCCTCGGACTGAAGGGATTAATACCTATCAGATGCATAGGGATCATTAAGGCAGAAAAACCACTTCCAATTAATTTTTAGTGTTCCCAAATAACATGACCCACACTAGTCGGCTTATATCCATCAGGTCTCCAGTTACACTGCTGAGTGAACAGACAGGGTTGCCAGATTCTTGTGACCAAATATAGCACAACCAGACCTCAAAAGTAGCGGATCGCAACAAAAAGTAGCCCAGTTAAAATTCAAAATATATTGTACGAATGCTGCTTTATAATAATTTAGAAACAAAATTTATTAATACTTCAACTTACCACTAATGTGTTGTTCCTCTTGTCCTCTTGGTGTCTTCTTACTGATAAGTAAAATAACAGCACTATCTGAACCCTTCTTGTATGAACTAAAATAATTACCGTATTTAAATTAATGTACTCCTTTTGGATTATTTGAACTAAAAAGATTTCTTTTCATATCACTGTATTTACAAATTTATGTTGTCCAACAGGTTTTCCTCTTCTTTATCGAATTCATCATTTCTAGCCTATAGACTGAACACAGTTTAGCATGGACTTTGTAGGTTCAAATGATGAGCAGCAGGTTCCATTTAGTTCAAGGCTTGTTTTTATTCTTAAAATTGATGTTAAGAGCTCTAACCCCATTTTGTTCCTCAACTTAGTTTTAACTGATGTGACTCGGGAAAATACCCTTTCAACCAAGGCATTATTTATTGGGATGCCGTATGCCCTTAGTGCAAATTCTGCGAGATCTTTTATTACTAGCTCTCCTGCATTTTTCACTGTGATTGGTTTTGTCCGAAATGATGATCCAGTTGCTGGTACATAATCTGATGCCACTAGCTCTCAAGTTTACTTATCTTAGATTGATCTGCTAGTTGAAGTGGCAGCTTTGAGAATGAAGGCCGTGTGTGACTTAGACAAACAGTTAGTGACAGGTTCTTTACTTTCTTTACAGTTTCAACATTTTCTGGCACGCGAGCAAGTAATTCCTTACATGCTCTAGTAAGGACTTTGTGGCATCTAGACTTAACAGTCACTAAGGCTCCTTCAGAAATTATATTATCCTTTCTCTTCCTGGCAAAAAGGTCAGAAAATTCATGGCCAAAGTCAACTCTTTAAAGAGGAAGAAAAATTGAAGTGAAACCCATATCCACTTCAAGCTTCACACTGTCAGGATATAGGACTCGTCTGAGTGCTGTATTGATAAAGTAAAATTTTCCAGCTCAGAAATAAGACTACCGTGACCTGCTTCTTCCTTTTGAAAAAGCAATTGACTTTATCAAAATCATTCAAGATTGGTCTCGAAAATGTTAAATATTAAAATACATGCTATAGTAGGAAAGTAGCCCAATCACCTAACAAAGAGCCCAAATGTAATTTGAAGTAGCCCCAAAAGTAGCAAGTAGCGGATTTCAAATTTTGGTAGCACACACCCTCCAAAAGTAGCCCAATCCGCACTTTTCGCCCAAGCGGGCAACCCTGTGCACAGAGAGAAAAGGTAAACAAACATTGTCCAAGAGCCCGGCAGAACCGAAAGTCGAACAGTTGCCTTTTTATTTCTTGTTCCCTTTCATATGCATATCTAGTTTGATTGTAGTCGTATATTGTATGTTTGGCATCTAGGTGAGGGAAAAGTACAGAGAAACGATGGTAAGAACAACCTAAGAATGTTTGTAAATATTGACCTAGCCACCCATGTGACATCACTAGTGACGTCATATCGCGCCACCGTCTCTGGTTGGCTAGTCCTTGCACAAGACTAGAGTTGCTGAAACCAGATTAGCAAAGGCCGCTAAACTTGCTTTCAGAAGGTGTTAAAATGTCGCCAAGTATAAATCTTCAAGAAATATGCTTAAACTGGTAAAGGTATTTGAAAAACTGGTGTAAATAGAAGGATATAACCCTAGATCTAGCTATGGAATCGCTACAATGGCACTTTACTCACGACTTTACGTTGGGGTTTATTTGTAAGATTAGAGACAGTGTCCGACACAAGCCACCAGTATTGAATACGTCAATTGATGCACTCGTAGTCTTGCTCTGGAAGCTACTAACCTAATAATGCAAAGGCAAGATCAAAATCCTATATTGATTTTCAAGGCCGTTCGTTCCTTAGCTTTTCTTGGCTGAATATGCGTAATTTTTAGAGTATTTTTTTTCCTACCATACACCACATGCATTTGGTTTACGAGATGATATACTATGGTGATCTAAGATCTTAAACGTTATTTGTAAAAGGTAATCAAATATCCTTGCCGAGTATAACGCTGCATTTTGAATTGGTAGAGTAAGCATGAAATCAGGACAGTAAATTTTTCTGGTTGTTAGTTGGGGTGTATTTTCTGTTAACATCTCGCTGAGATAAGCTGGGGTAAAGTGGTAATAGAATGACACACACACACACACACACACACACACACAGCATTGATTGCTTCATTGCACACGGTACGAGCTGGACACTACATTAGAATTCCTGTGTAGTGTATTTTCGTGAGTCACTTGGTTTGCGGTCCTATAACTATAGTCAACTTGTTGATATATGCTGTCATGAGATTTTTTTTTATAAAATAATTTTCATTTGAATCAATACGATACCATGCAGCGATATATTATTTTCTTTGCTCGTTGTATGCATAAATAGGGTACCGGTATCTTTGATACATAAAATAGAGGAATGGAATTACATGCTAGAGATTATGCATCATAACTGTGAACTATTTGGCTTAAATAAGGAGAAATATTCGTGGGTGTGCAGCGGCCAAGGAGCCTCTGGCACCTACCAAACGCTCGTCGGCTACGTTCCTGGATTAGTCACATCTGAGCTGTGAGAGGGGGTAGTGTGTTGCTCTCTCCTTCCAGCATCTGAGTGGTTTCTTGCCAGGCTACCGAAGATAGAACATCTCACACTGTGGATAAGCTAGTCGTGAGACATACGCTTGTAGAATATCCATACCATTATCGACTATTTAATTGAGAAGAGGAAGAAATATACACGTCGGTGGAACAAAATAGACCGGGTTTGCAAGAAAGGTTAACGGGAGTCGGAGTAGAGAGTTAGGTGTGGTTGACGATGTGGTGGACAGTGGCTGTGGTGGGGTTGTGTGTGGTGGTGCAGGTGTGGGGGCAGGGTCAAGGCGACGTGTGCTCCATCACTTCATTCCGCTGTCAGGAGGGAGGCCGCTGCATCCCAATCTCATGGCGGTGCGACGGCCAAAAGGATTGTCCAGATGGAAGCGATGAAGCCTCATGTCCAGGTTAGTTCGGTGATCATCCTCATCACTTGATGGAATGAGGCAGGGTCCAGATATTAGGAAAAAGCACGGCAGAGGATGATCCATCAATATCATGCAGGGTGAAGTGGGCCATGCACCATTTTTTGTTTCCTAATCTGGTATCAGTAACTGATCAGTGAAGCTGGAAGAGAACTGAAATAATGTGGTGCAAGTTAATAAGGAAATCATCCCAACATCATTATCCTGACCATTTTTCCTTCACGTGGATGAGGTAGGATGAGGTTCTAAAGCAGAGACCATAATAAACCAGGATATTCACAAAAGCATAATTCATATGAGCATCTTCGCTTCGTCACTTACAGGTTATTGCCGCAACCAGAGGTGATTTAGTATATATATATATATATATATATATATATATATATATATATATATGGAATTGTAGGGTTAAATGTTTCTTTCGTAAATCCCCTCTGGTTCGAAGAAGTCCTCATTAAGAATTTAGTCGGATATTGATATCAAAAATAAAAATTACTTCATTTAAGTGCGATGACGTTTTATTCTCCATCAATAGACGGTTTTATGCAAGCTCGAAAAGATCTCCATTGCTGAAGGTATTAACGACCTGTCTCTGGCCTTTTAAATTTTAATAAAAGTGGATAAAACTGTCCTGGGATAGGAGGGATAAAATAATCGTATACGCGTTGAAGTAAAAATAAAGAAAATAGATCTGTTATTCTTAGATGTACGAGGTTCTTAAAAAATGCAGTTCCAATTTAAGTGCCATTTGGAAATAATCGGGTGAAAGACTTACACTGAGGGTACCGTACCAGGAATACTAACCTACCCCATCAACACGATAATCTTTCATTTAAATCAACCTACCACTAGACGATTTTATTAAGCTTTAGGAGGGACCTCACAGGGCTCTTGCTAACTGCCGATGGTTGCGAGCCATTTGGCTTCTAAGGTTTCAGATTCACGAGCCAAATAAATTTTTAGTAGCCAAACTAAGAGCTAAAATATTTTACGAGCAATGAATATAATTATTTATTTATTTACACAGTGTGACGATTAGAAGGTTATAGTGAGGTTTTAAACATTCACAGTGGCGTCAAGGAAAGACTTAATAATCACGTGCTTTTTTTTTTTTTTTTTTTCATTTAAGTGAGATTTACTTTGTAGTTTACTGGGTTTTGAAGTGGATGTATTCTCTCCTCACCAAAAGGCGACTTGCATGTAAAATTTGTTTGCCGAAGGAAAAAAATACTTGCCTTTGCGAGCTGTGGCTCGCCAAACAAGAGCCCTGCCTCTAGTAGTGAAGTGGTTATTGAAAGATGTACTGTAGACAGTTTAATCTCTCCAGTTCGGTCTTCCAGAGATACATCTGAAGATTGTAAGAAAATAAGAATATTCGTCGTCGTAAAGATAGTACTGTTGGTTTTCACACAATGAGTAGGCTAAGTTAAACAAATAACATCTTCAGATACCTAATAGTAGCGTGAGAGTCACCCCTTCCTCATGTGTTGAACTTCCCGAGAAAGTGAGCAACCTGTAGGCTACTAGAGGTTAGGGGAAACTAAGTATAATGGAGTGTAATTAATCTATGACGTATAAGAGGACTTTAATATACATAACTTACAAATTAGTAATGTTGTCAGTGGCACAACACTTACCTCGAACAGTACCGTATTATGAGAATGTGGCCAGCATTGAAGGAGGAGCTTTTGGTGGGTACAGCATGCATAAATACAGTAAGGCATTACGTAAATATGCCATGAGAAATAAAAATTACATGAAGACATTGGCGTTCATTAAAAAAACAACAAAATAAAGTTCCCGCCCAAAGACATACCGGTACACGTTGGTTTAGACGTGAATTAACTACGGTAGGTACTTCAGCCGATTCCATACATTGCGAGTAAGGTACTGATAATTCTATATATATATATATATATATATATATCATCATCAGCCGTTTGAATATCCGCTGCAGGACCGGCCTATCCCGACCGAAGTCGGGACGATAGAGCCAATGTATCTCTACCAAGTGGCTTAGGCTGTCTGGAAGAGATTGTATGTAGGGTAAGAAGTGTTTGTAAGTGTAACTGTAGTGTTGGAGTGGCTTTGGGTGTGTGTGTGTAGTCTGTGAACCAAGTGTAATCGGCCCGCGCAAGCCGACTGGGTGCAAGCATACTTTACAGTAAGCGACACTGGTTCAACCACAGCACCCCTTGTGTCCGCCAATGCAGTACGTGGCCAGGTGAATACTCCCAAAGTTTATTACCCTGGCGGGGCGCGAACTCTGGCCCACCCGTGTACGAAACGCACACTCTACCACTGTACCACAGAGGCTCCATATATATATATATATATATATATATATATATATATATATATATATATATATATATATATATATCAATCAATCAATGAATCAATCATTTCCTGTGGCACCCTCGGGGATGCATAGGGCCTCGATGAACTCACACCACCACATCCTATCTTGTGCTAACTCCTCAAGATCTCCCCAACACTCATCTCCAGCTTCCCGTCTCATTGTCCTCACCCACGTCTCTATTGGCCTTCCTCTACCTCTCCTACCAAGTGCCACCCACCCTGGTGTACCTCATACTATTCCCTGTCTCCTATGCACATGTCCTAGCCACTTCCATCGTGAGAATCTAACATATTCATCGATCGGCTGCACTCCCGTTATTTCTCTAATTCTACTATTTGGTATCCTTTCCCACCACTTAACTCCTAATATTCTTCTAAGTGCTTTATTTTCAAACACCAAGAATGTATTTTCCATAGTCACTGTGCTGTACCAAGACTCGTGTCCATAAATTAAGATACTTCTAACCATTACCTTATAAAGTTTGATTTTTGTATGCACAGAAAAATTGTTATTATTCCAAATATTTTTAAGCATTCCCATTGCCTGATTAGCCTTCTTTAACCTTTCCTCGAATTCAAAGTTCAAAGAACCATCCTTGGCTAAATAAGTACCTAAATATTTAAACCTATCAACTTGCTTTACAACCATACCTCCAATTACACATTCCTGCGCATTTTCCGTATTCATATTGATTATTTCATTTTTTCCACAATTAATAACCAAACCCACCTTGCGACCTTCACTCACCAAACAGTCCAACACTCTCTGCATCTCTTCTGGCCCATCACAAATCAAAACTATATCATCTGCATAATCTAAATCCAAAAGTTTCCTGTTCTCTCCCCAAAGTATACCTGCACCGGTTTCTGTTCCAACGCGTTTCATAATGTAATCAATGACCAATATAAATAGTAAAGGCGATAGAACACACCTTGAATTACTCCGGACTTGACTTCAAACGAATCACTCAGACAACCATCAACCATCACTTTACAAAATGTGTCCTCATGCATGTTCATAATGACCCTCACAAACTCCTCTGGTACCGGGTATTCCATAATGTCTCATGATCTTCCCCATAGTCTCTCTCGAAACACTATCAAAAGCCTTTTCAAAATCAACAAAACAAAGACTTAATGGTACTCTCATTTCATTAACTTGCTGCATCAGATGCCTAACTCTAAAGATCTGATCATTGCAACCACGTCCCTTTCTAAAACCAGCCTGTTCATCGCTCAGAATACCCTCAACCACCGGCTCCAACCTATTTAACAACACTCTACTGAAAACTTTCAAAGCTATCGGTGACAAAGAGATTCCCCTCCAATTACCACATTCACTCAGGTCTCCCTTTTTCGGAACTTTAACAATTACACCATTCTTCCAAACTGATGGTAGTAACCCGTCACCCATATCTTATTGAATAGCTTGGTCAAGATCTCCCGTGGGGGTTTCAACCAAAATGTAAACAAACTTTAAACCTTTATAACTCTGCACAGAATAAATCTAGAGCGAAAAATAAGGTACCATTAGAAAGTACTAACCTCCGGCTTTGCAATGATGTAGGTTTCATGATTTCGTTGACTATCACTGGATGGGCAGTGCCATTAGAAGTGAGCGATCTAAAATCACTATTTTTCGCTCACACACCATTACCTTCGCTCATACACCAATACCAAATGCCAACCTCATTCTGATAATAATACTATAAACATATATGAACACTGCACATACGATAAACACCCACTCTGTGTTCACTGAGGCAGGTAAAAGGCACTGTAATTACCCGCACTTCACTGCCACATCAGCGGTGTTGTAATCACTATTTTTCGCTCACACACCATTACCAAATGCCAACCTCATTCTGATAATAATACTATAAACATATATGAACACTGCACATACGATAAACACCCACTCTGTGTTCACTGAGGCAGGTAAAAGGCACTGTAATTACCCGCACTTCACTGTCATATCAGCGGTGTTGTAATCACTATTTTTCGCTCACACACCATTACCAAATGCCAACCTCATTCTGATAATAATACTATAAACATATATGAACACTGCACATACGATAAACACCCACTCTGTGTTCACTGAGGCAGGTAAAAGGCACTGTAATTGCCCGCACTTCACTTCCATATCAGCGGTGTTGTATTTTTTTTTTTTTTTTTTTTTTTTAATGCGAGGAAGAAGGAACCAAAGGCCATGAGCCCGCAGTAACAGTTCCCTCCAAGAGAAAAACAAAATACAATAGAGAGCCAAATTCAAGATCCGATCATTTTGAGATGCCTGGACACACTGCGTTTGAAAGACTGGAGATCATAGGCAGCAGGAAATACAGACAGAGGGAGACAGTTCCAGAGCTGACCTGTTGCATAAATGAAAGACTGGGAGTAACGGTTAACTCTTGCATTAGAGAGTTGGACAGAAAAGGGATGAGAGTTTGCTGCCAGACGGGTGCTACGCGCCCGTCGTAGAGGTGGAGGAATGCAAGCAGACAGTTCAGAGGAGCAGTGACCATTAAAGTAGCGATAGAAAAGAGATAAAGATGCAACAGAGCGGCAAAGAGACAGAGGTTGAAGGGAGTCAGTAAGAGGAGGAGAGTTAATGAGACGAAAAGCCTTTGACTCCACCCTATTGAGAAGAGCTGTATGTGGGGAGCCTCCCCACACATGAGAGTTGTACTCCACACAGGGGCGGATAAAACCCCTGTGTAGAGTCAACAATTGTGCAGGGGTAAAGAAAGAGCGGAGTCGGCTTAGCACACCCAATCTCCTGGAAGCAGATTTTACAAGAGATGTAAAATGATTTTTCCAAGATAAGTCCCGAGTAAATGAAACCCCAAGCATGTTCAAGGATGATGCAAGATTAAGCTGAATATTATTAAACATTAGTGGGTATACCTGTGGAAGATTTTGTCGGATTGATAGGTGTAAGAACTGAGTCTTAGATGCATTAAAGACAACCATATTATTTTTACCCCAGTCAGAGATACGAGCCAAGTCAGACATTAGGTTTGCCATAGCCTCATCCCTTGTTTGTTGAAGTAACTGTTGAGATGGGCGTTGCGGGAACCGAATGGAAAGGTGAAGGGTGGAGTCATCAGCGTATGAGTGGATAGGGTTAGATGTACAGCTTAGAAGATCATTGATGAATAAAAGGAAGAGAGTTGGTGATAGGACAGAGCCCTGAGGAACACCACTGTTGATAGATCTAGGAGAAGAACGATGGCCGTCTACAACAGTGGCTATAGAACGACCAGAAAGGAAACTAGCGATGAAGGCACAGATAGAAGGATAGAAACCGTAGGAGGGCAGTTTGGAAATTAAAGATTTATGCCAGACTCGATCGAAAGCCTTTGAGATGTCAAGTGCAATGGCAAAGCTTTCGCCAAGGTCCCGAAAGGAGGATGACCAGGAGTCTGAAAGGTAGGTGAGAAGATTGCCAGTGGAGCGTCCCTGACGGAACCCATACTGACGATCGGAAAGAAGGTTGTGATAGGAAAGATGTCTTAAAATTTTTCTATTAAGAATTGACTCGAAAACTTTTGAAATACAGGACGTTAAAGCAATTGGACGATAGTTGGAGGGTTGGGAGTGGTCACCCTTCTTTGGGACTGGCTGAATGATAGCAAACTTCCAGCAAGAAGGAAAGGTACAAGTTGACAGACAAAGGCGAAAGAGTTTGCCTAGGCAGGTTGTAAGCACAGAAGCACAGTTCTTGAGAACAACAGGAGGGACCCCATCAGGCCCATATGGCTTGTTAGTACTGAGGCCAGTGATGGCAGAAAATACATCAACTGAAGAAATTTTAATGTCAGCCATGAGGAAGTCAGTGGGGGGAAGTGATGGAGGAACAGCACCGGAATCATCTAAGGTGGAATTGGAGGAGAAAGTCTGTGAGAAGAGATCTGCTTTATCAGTAGAAGAAATAGCTACAGAACCATCAGAGTAGAAAAGAGGAGAAAAGGATGATGAGGTAAAGTTGTTAGAAAGATTTTTGGCAAGGTGCCAGAATGAGCGGGAAGAATTCGAGTTGGAGAGTTGAGAGCATTTAGTATGGATGAAATTATTTTTAGTAGAGCGAAGAACAGACTTAGCACGATTCCGGGCAGAAACGTAAAGACGATGTGATTCAGGGGTGGGTTGGCTCCGGTACCTTTTGTAGGCCTTCTCCTTGTTGCGGACAGCATTAGAACAAGCGTGATTAAACCAAGGCTTTCTTGCGTTAGTCAAAGGATATGAGAAAGGAATGTATGCTTCCATGCCCGAGAGAATAACCTCTGTAATGCGCAAGGCACACTCAGATGGCTCACGGCCATGGAAGCAATAATCATTCCAGGGAAAATCAAAGAAGTACTGCCTGAGGGCCTCCCAGTCCGCGGCTCCAAAATGCCACAGACGACGTTTCTTTGGAGGGTCCACAGGCCGTACCGGAGTGATAGGACAGGTTAAGGTAATAAGGTTGTGATCAGAGGAGCCCAACGGAGAGAAAAGATTAACAGAGTAAGCAGAAGGATTAGTTGTGAGGAAGAGGTCAAGTATGTTGGAGCTCTCTCCAAGGCGGTCAGGGATACGGGTAGGGTGCTGTACAAGCTGCTCTAGGTCATTAAGGATAGAAAAGATGTAGGCTTGTTCACCAGATGGATCCGTGAAAGGAGAGGAGAGCCAAAGGTGGTGGTGAACATTGAAATCTCCAAGAATGGAGATTTCAGAGAAAGGAGAAATGGACAGAATGTGTTCCATCGTAGAAGTAAGATAGTTGAAGAATTTTTGATAGTCAGTAGAATTAGGGGATAAGTAAACAGCACAGATATATTTAGTCAGAGAATGACAGGAAAGCCGAAGCCAGAGTGTGGAGAATTCAGAAGAATCAAGTTCAGGAACACAAGAGCAAGATATGTCGTTGCGTATGTATACACAGCAGCCACCTTTGGTTTTGAAATGAGTATGGAGAAAGTAGGAGGATACAGAAAAGGGTTTGCTGTCAGTTGCCTCAGACAGCTGAGTCTTCGTTAGAAAAAGAAGGTGAGGTTTAGAGGAGGAGAGGTGGTACTCAACAGAGCGAAAGTTAGATGAAAGGCTGCGAATGTTGCAGAAATGAAGAAGAAGAGTCAGACAGTGGTTCCAGGCACCTCGAGTCGTCACCGGGAGAGGGGCAGATGGCGGGGGCATTTATGGTCCCCCCCCCCGGGGACTCCGAGGCTTGGTGAATCGACGCCATTTTGGTGAATTTTGAATAGGAAGTGTAGAGTGTACTGTGCATGTAGTTTGGTGAAGATAGTTAGAGAAATTTGTACTGGAGAGCATGCTGGCCTACTCTCTGTGTAACTGCTCACACACCATTACCAAATGCCAACCTCATTCTGATAATAATACTATAAACATATATGAACACTGCACATACGATAAACACCCACTCTGTGTTCACTGAGGCAGGTAAAAGGCACTGTAATTGCCTGCACTTCACTGCCACATCAGCAGTGTTCTCACTCACACAGCTGAACAGATACTGATGCGTGTTTGGTCCGGGGTGGGGTGGGGGGCCCAGGGGGTTGGAGGTGGGACCCCAGGGGGGGGAGGAGGGAGGTGGGGGTTGGCTGGAGTGAAAGAACTTAATAGCTACTCTCCCTTGAAACAATTGGCGCACGGAAAAAACGCGGGGTATTCAAAATATTCACAAACATTCGAGAATGACACCCGCGGTTTGGTCCAGTTTTTGCAATGTCATTCTGGAATGACACCCGCGGTTAAAGGGTTAATCTATCCCCCTCCACTTTAAACATTTCCGGAAATAAACCATCCTTCCCTGGTGCCTTATTATTCTTTAACTGTTTTACTGCTTTCTCCACTTCTGCAAGCCTCAACTCTCCTGTTTCTATATTTAAATCTTCCAGAGCAGACGGTATATCTTCTGGTGGTATTGGTCTATTAAGAACTGTCTCAAAATTCTCTTTCCATCTATTTTTGATATCTCCATCTTTGGTCAATAAATTTCCTTCCCTGTCTCTAACTGGTATTTCCTTGCGTTTACCTGCATTACCACTCAGTTCTCTAATCGATTCATATGCTATTCTTTGACTCTGTCCGTCATTTTTTTTTATTAAGATTTCAGTCTCTGCAACCTTTTCATCCACACATCTTCTTTTATCTCTCCTAGCTAACCTTCTTACTTCTGAATTCAAACTCCAGTATGCAGCTCTTGCTAATTCAATCTCTCGTTCATCAACGCATTGCATCTCACTCCTCAATTTAGCCTCACCTCTCTTTTTTATCATATCCCACGTTTCCTCTGATATCCATTTCTTTCTCCTGAATCTGTGTCTCCTTCCAATCGTACATTCAGCAGTCTCTTCCCAAACTTTGTTCACATCCTCCCACATCTCATCTACACTTCTCTCCCCCTCTTCCAACGTTTCCAACACCAAAAACTATTTCTGCATTCTAATCTGAATTCCTCCTTTTCTTCTCCTTCCCTTCTAAGCTTAACAATATCGTATCTACCAACACCAGATTTTTCCTTCTTCTGATTTTTAAGTTTAAACCTTATTTTTGCAATGCTGAGTTGATGGTCACTACCAATATCTGCTTCCCGTTTAACATAAACATCTAGCAGAGAACTTCTATGCCTCCTACTGATAGCGATGTGATCAATTTGATTTTTATATTTTCCACACGGCGACACCCAAGTTGTCTTGTGTATATTGCAATGCTGAAAGAGTGTGCCCCCGATGACTAAGTCATTTGCTAGACAGAAGCTTCCAAACCTCACTCCGTTTTCACTCATCCTACTACCAACTCCCATCTTACCCATACATGCCTCAAATCCCTCATTTGAACAGCCCATTACTGCATTAAAGTCTCCAACGCAGATCAAAACATCATGTCTAGGTACCCTTCCTACTCCTTCTTGCAACTTGTCATAAAATGTGTCTTTCCTTTCATCGAGTGCATCATTAGTAGGTGCATAACACACAAACAGACTGATGTTGCCATGATTTGATTTAAACCGTGCGTATAACAATCGCTCATCTATAGGATCCCACTCACATAAAGCCTTATTTGCCTTACAACCCAGCAACAATCCTACTCCCTGATAATGCATTCCGTCCTGTCGGCCAGATATCAATAAACGTATACCATCCTCCAAATCCAACTTATCGACTCCAGTTAATCTAGTTTCTGTCAGAGCACAAATATCAAGTCCGTAATTTTGAAAAACCTTCACTAACTCATCGATTTTACCGTCATGATTTAGCGTTCTCACATTCCAGTTACCAATTTTAATTGTATTTTTTGCATTGACAAAGGAATTAGATTGTAATTGAGGCAACCGTGAGATTCTTAGCACCCCCTGCCCATTTAAGGGCTGCACGGGACTGGGGGCCATTATTGTTCTTTCAGAGTCCATCAAGGTTTCTTTGGCTAACTTCCTTAACACCTCGCCATTGTGTTGCAGTCGCAGTAGGCAGCTAACTTGCCTGATTGCCCACACCCGAAAGACCCAGCTATGCTGTAGCCAGTCACGTGCCGGCATGCTTCCCAGCCATTTCACTCTCAAGGAGTTCCTCTGCCTGAGAAAGCAACCACCCCCCTGCTCCCGAGGGCTTTTGATCTGTGTAGGTAGAGGGCGATCACTCCCTCATTAGCCATATACAGTGTATATACAGTGTATAGGCTACACTCCCCTTATATATATATATATATATATATATATATATATATATATATATATATATATACACACACACACACTGTATGTGTGTGTGTGTGTGTGTGTAACTTCTGTAGAGAGGAAATTGTCGTCATTTCCATGTCGAACACTACCACCTTTTCCTGTATTGTAAAATTAGGGTTACCGTACCGTATTACTTTTCCTCAAAAGCAGAGGACGTCTTGTTCGCTACATTCTCGCTGCCATTTGATTTTGTTTAGCATAGGAGAGACATCTAAACTAGAGAGGATAGGTACTGTACAACCTTCACTAACCTCCCATCACTACCAGGCTGTTGTAAGATGGATTACGTAGTCTCGTAGCGGTAAGAATAAAATGACAGTTACCTTTGGTCTAAAGTGATTTACCTTCCACAACAGCCCAAAATACTGTACAACAGATAGTCTACAGTCGCTAAATAGCGAAAACCAGATCGAAATTTACGTACACGTTACTACAGTACAGGACGTAAATTCTTAGCATACCGGTATCACAAATCATATCCCTGATAACAAATGTATGTCTCCCGAACTGACGGAGTTAGTTGATGTTGTATCTAACCTGTGTAGTTTGAAGACTTGTAAACATACGGCCGTCTGGGTTGATGATATCAGAAAAAATAAAGGTGTCGTCTTATGAAGTTAAGGAGACTTCGTAGTACGGTACAGTAGCTACTTCATTCTTACTAGTATACCGGACACGGTGAGTCGAAAGTTGGGAAATATAGGAATTTGTCTTTATTCGTAATGTATTAGCCTAATCAGGGTGGACATCACACTGAGGATATCCTAGGACCTATGATGTGCCTTTTACTCTGCATCCAGACATATGACACATATTGTATTTTAGGATGTTTCGCGTTTATAATCTCTAGCATGTCTGTTATACAATCCGTTTCGATATTACAATTATATACCCTAAATGAGATAAAAGTTAATAGGAAGGTGCTATATGCTAAGTGTAGGCTATACCGGTAGGTAAAATAGCGGAGTTAAACCCGAGCACGTTGCAAGTTACAGTTTACTTTGATTCGGCGTAGGAACACTTGGAGCTAGAATGCTTAGATATAGCCATCATTCAGTTGCTATTTGGGGGTTTCCTAATATGAAGAAAATAACCAGGAGATAGGACAATAAAAACGAAATGGTTTAAAGCCCCCTAGTAGACGAGAATACGACCTAAAGAGATTCAGCAGAAAAGAAACTAGATAACATCATCATCATTACCATCATCGTCATCATAATCATTGCTCCTCCTCGTTGCTTTACTATCCTTATTCTTCAGCATGTGGAATTAGATCACGTAGTCATAGTCTACTCTGTAACAAGCAACGTCGAAAGGACCATAGGGTCTGTAGCTGTTTGCTCTTCCATGTATTCCACCTCCTCCTCCTCTTCATCATCATTATCATTCCTCCTCGTCTTCATCACCATCATCATAATCAATTAATCATCATAATCATAATCATCGCTCCTCTTCCTCCTCCTCCTCCTCCTCCTCATCATCATCATGATCATCATCATCATCATCCCTTTTCCTCTTTCCCCTCCTCCTCCTCCTCCTCTTTCCCCCCCTCTTTCTCCTTATCATCATCACCATCATCATCATCATCATCATCATCATCATCATCATCCCACTTCTCCTCCTCCTTCCCCTCATCATCATCATCATCATCATCAAGTTTCCCACCAAAAAATGGGGAGAGAAGGATCTGGGAATACGGTATGAGGAAAAGGCGGTTTTGAGCAGCGGGAGGCGCGGTTGAAAAACTGCCTTCATTTGAACAGGCAATGATCACAAAATTTTTTCCTCAAAATTTATATGATTGACATCAGTATACACTTCTGTGTGGAGTGGTGGAAAAACTGTTGCAAGGAATTGCATAAAGTCATGTGACAACTCCTGGCTGGCAGGGGTGAGGGTGGGGGGGGTAACGAATCGCTGAAAACTGGTTATCTTCAGCACAGTTACGATCCCGGTACTTGAAACTTAAATATAACAATATAATATGGCACCGTTGGCACCGGTGCTGTGTTGCTCATTCGGCAGTGTATAGGCCTACAGATGCCCTATTCATTCGCTCATCCTGTTGCAGTTGCGGGATGACAGAAACTGAACCCGTGTAGCGGAAACGTCAACAAAAGTCTGTCTTTTATGTTTAGCTGAAGCCATGCTACAAATGAATGAGATTCGAGGGCCGATGCTCGAGCGCCTCCCACAGGAACGACGCGCAGCAGCCCGATAGGGCAACGAAGCACTTGTAGTATGCTGTAGAGTGGGTTTGTACTGTTTGCTGCTTGCTGCGCTTGTTATAGTTTTTACCACAGCTTCTAGACGATTACGTCCAACTTGGGATTTAGGAAAAATCTTCTATACTTGTAGGGTCAGTGAAAGTTGTACTGTACCGTACAGTATCTAATCCGTTCAGTAGGAAAAGCCACTACCGGTATCGCTAAGTTAGTATAACCATAGCTATGAACTTAGCAAGAACTGAATATCGAAACACGTCATCTTGACGAAGGGGCCATTATCCTTTTTTTTTTTTTTTTTTTTAAGGGAAGACCATATGTTGGGAAGGGTGTAATGAAGGATGGTTTATGCGTACGATAACCCCCCTGATTCGAAGTCTCCCCAAGTTAACAAGATTTGTCTGGAATGAGCGGGAATGAACTATTAACAAATGAGAGAAAGCCACCGGTTTCAAGCGATCAAGGTACCGTAGCTACCTTTAAATGAAACTTGTCATGAGCAGCAGGAAAGGACGAGAGAGAGAGAGAGAGAGAGAGAGAGAGAGAGAGAGAGAGAGAGAATGGATTCAAGGGAATAAGGTGGCTTACGTCGTGAAAATTTATCAGGTGTCGTTAACGGTTAAAAAGGGATTTATTAAGTGATGTTACAAGTTTAATGTGGGATTTATTTGGGCAGCAGATGTTGTAGGCTGGGTTGACCCTGATAGCCTCTCCCACGCCTTACATAACCCCTGTGACTAATGTCTGAGACTAGACATTTTCCTTCAACTTAAGAAAAACCTCTCTTACTGAAAGGGATAACAAAGGCTTTATCTAACCCAACTAGTGCGATGTCTTCTCTAAACTAAATAATCGTTTAGAGGTAGCAGGAATAACAAATAGAATGCGTCGTTGTATAGTAGGGGTTATTCTGTTGCAGTTAGTCCGCCTGTCCCAGGTGACTGGTATTCAGCTGAGAGGAACCTAATGCTGTGAAGGGATTGAACACTGCTGTATACCGGTACTTTATCTCGAGTAACATCATGACACTGGATTGATTCCAGCCAGCGCCAGATGGTTTGTCAGCTTAACCTCTTCAGCCTGGGAACGTCGTTTGTAACATGTACCATACTTTATTCTTGCTACTGCCAGACAGTTTTCTTCTGATGAAACATTGTTAAAACAAGAAGTACTAGATTCCTTCCCAAGTTCACCGGCGAATAGCCGAGTCGTCTCTAGGTATCCCGATCAGGTTGAAATAAACAAAAAGTTATCGCAGTGAAGCAGTTAAAGAAACAGGCCTCAACCAAAGGGTTAACAGATTCACAAGGCTACCATGTATTATGTATTCGTTTTATTCCTGCGTTTTTTTTTTTTTTTTCAGATAATATGCTTTTATTCAGGTTTGGAGAAGTTTATCTATGGTGGGAAAGTTGGATGTAGCCATCATTAACCACTTCATTATGACAGGGCATACTTACACCAGGTAAAACTGTCTGGGAGTAAAAATAAGCTCTCATTAATGTTGTCTAATTCATGGTTTAATACGTCCTTAAGGCTAAACCAAGTAGATAATTTACAAAGCATCTTAACCCAGCCAGTCTGGTGACGTAATTTTCGTTTTATTCTTCCTAATACCAGACATTTCAATTACATTAATAGTGAAAGGGGTTAATGAAAATTCTCATGAGCAAAATCGTGTGGAGGTAGAAAAAAAAAGAGAGGTCGCCGGATTCTTGGGTATTAACCCCTTCAGTCCGATGATGTTATTATTATTATTATTTTTTACTGTTTTGTGTCTCCAGACAATTTTATTGAGGTTAGGAGAAACTAAAGATGTTAGAGATAGCCTTCATTTCCCGGCATCCTTTCAACTGCACACGAGGGCTCCCCCAAGCTTAATAAAATGATGTAAAGGTGCTGCAGCAAGAATAAATCAATAAAATACGGCGATGGATTCAAGAGTTAACTGTTTCAGTCCGGTGCTATCTCCAGACCATTTTGTTTGTTTTCGAGGAGAGTTTCTGTTCTGGAATAAATATATCCCTCACTGACGCCTTCGCTACAAGAGGTCACCCCTAAACTGCATCAAATCGTCTGTGCCTTAACCAGAAGAGAATAAAAATGTCATCACAGTGAAGGGGTTAATCACTTCCGCCTAAGGACATCATCTACAGTAGCTGTACAGTATATTACTCCAGTTATTGAAGTACCGCACGATGCAGTTTTAATATGCCTCCGTCCACCTCCGGTAAAGGAGGCATTATTTGATGGTCTGTCCCTCCGTGTGTGCGTGGGTCCTTGCGTCCGTAACATTATTGTGGGCGCGATATCTCCTGAACCCATCGACGGATTTCCACCAAACTTTTGTGAGTGATGCAGTATGAGGACGTGATGAACTGATTAGGTCAGATAGGTCAAGGGGTCAAAGGTCAAGGTCGTATGGGGTCGACATAGTTTATCCTTGTGGGATTGATATCTTCTGAATCACTTGACACATTTCGACCAAAGTCTTGTCAATGATACAGTATGAAGGGACGATGAACTGATAAGGTCACCAAGATCAAGGCGTTATGAGGTCGACTTAGGTTATCCTTGTAGGTACGATATCTCCTGAACCCCTCGACGGATTTCGACGAAACTTTAGTCAGTGTTACAGTATGAAGGACGATGAACTGATTAGGCTAGGTCAGCAAGGTCAAGGAGGTTGTATGCTGAGTCCGTACGCAAGTCTTGGCGGAGGTATAGGCTACCGAGCGACGCTTTGCGTCGACAGCTTGGGGCCCGAATTCTCGGTTTTTCATTTAGTTAATGATTGAGTTGCTTAATGAAAGCTATATCTAATCCTGTAAGTTAAAAAAAAAATTCTCTTAAGAGTAAAAAGATGAAATGAGAAATATACCCTACCGGTAACAAAATAAGTGGGTGAACCAGTTTTCATGAAAAAAAAAAAATCTGATTATTACAAATTTTTTACGGTTTCAGAAATCCATTATTGTAGTGTCCGTATTATCTTTCACTTTAATTAATATTTACATTAATTTAAGAAATCTCCATATTAGTAATACCGTTGAAATGTTAGTCTACCATATATATATATATATATATATATATATATATATATATATATATATATATATATATATATGTACTGTATAGAGAGAGAGAGAGAGAGTGTGTGTGTGTTTGTGTGTGTGTGTGTGTGTGTGTTCTATTTTCACTTAATGTGAACTCATGTTTATCCAGGTTTCCATAGCAGTGTTACTAGAAGTTATTTTGTTGATATTTTTTTAATACCGGTATTCATATTAGTTTGGTTGTGGTGTTTGTTAGCTGTGTTAGTTAAGGCTTTACTCTGGCCAACTGTAGACGATTTTAATAAGTTTACGATGAAATATTTTAAACTGGAGGAGGTAGGTACCTTTCGGTATAGGCATCGTCAGTACCGTCGCCTCAGGAAGTATATAAAATCTTGAGAATTAAATGGTCTTGTGGTAGCGTGAATGAAATAAAGAAGACGTCATGTAAGGGGTTTACTCCTCAGAAAGTTTGTAAATTTTGAAGCAGCATCTGGCGGTCAGGCTGTTGTGTCGTATTCTGGATGGCGTACCAAGCTCTTTGCTCCGCCTTCCGTATCTGTTGTATATGGAACTCTTACTCTGTGTTAGTATTTGCAGAGTATTTCGCTACGACACTGAAAAAGGATGTAAAGTTAAGTATGAGATAATAATATTGACTTGTATCTGTGATAGTGCAGAGTTAAGGAAGAGGTCCTGCCAAGGTGACGAGAATAACGCCGCGTGGTGGTGGTGCAAAAAAGTTGTGGTGGTTAAGCTTCGTGTGCCGCGCGCCAAGTTGCTTGGCTGTAGCTACCTCCTTTGCGGTCATGTTAATGTGGTCAGGTGGTGGTAACTGAGGCACCAAGTGAAGTTGAATATACTCTGTCCACTATAACCTGGTCTAAAATGCCATCTTTCCATGTGAATGCTGAACTGCTCCCTGGTTTAAAATTGCCATCTCTTCATCTTGAATGTTGAGATTTAACATAAAATTTAAGAGTAGAATATGATGCGAGTCACGTAGAAGTGTTAGGTAAAGGATTTAGAGCCGTAGTACGGTATGGCCTCAGTTAACAACAGAGTAGCACTGGTGCGTTGTGGTAGTAACATGAAAGTGATGTTCGGTAAAAAGAATTGAGAATTGTACCTTACTATTGTCTTATTTTACATCTGGGCTACGGGAGATAAGATGCAGAAATGACGAAAATCTCCGCAAAGTTAAGGTAGACGAACTAGGCTATCGATGAGTCACTGTGGTGGTAAAAGTGGCAGTGCGTGAAATACATAGCTACCGGTACCGCAGGCTACCGGTATCTTTGGTTTATATAGTGTGTGAGGATTATCCAGGCTAGGTTACATGGTCGTTGTTATGATGCTATTATGAAGCACACTGTAGCTGCCGTATCTTTTGTTTAGGCGTACGTCATTGTTAGAAGTTGCCTGATTTTACCTCATATATTAAACTTATTTATCAATTTATTTTGAGTCCACAATAAAATATAAAAAAAAATTCCTGGTAAAGATCCAATGCCACCTATTAAGCTGATCTGCCAGTCCCTTTCCTCCCTGTTTACAGTAGCTACATACTGTTCTGGTACCAGCTTTGTGGAGAAAGCTGTGATATTTTGGAAGAAACACCTGACTTACACGGCCCCACTGGACTTTTTTTTTGTGAGGGTGGACGCCAATAAAATATAAATACAAGAATAAACAATTATATACAGCACATCTTTCTCGCTTTCAGTAGACTACGCTACCCCGCAAACTTCAGTAGGCATGAAGCATGTTTTTTTTAGTAGGCTAATATTATAAATACTGTAGTACCGTACGGTACAGGCATAAAACTTCCAACACTTAGTAGTGCACTTACAGAATCGTAAACCATCCATTCATCATCCATATTACAGTCCTTTGTTGTCTCATGAGGAGCATAACAACTACTTTATTCGGATATTTAAGGTCAGTGGCTAGTCGCTCTTCTTCAAGTGGCATTATATGACCAATTAATCCCCACCATCCCTCTGATTTAAAAGCCTGTGAGACTTCTAGTTCGGGTGCCTTAACCGACCATCAGGCATCCGGAACTGTAATAGTGTACCGGTATTTGTAGCTACCGTAATTATTGCAGTGACGACGCAAGTGTTGCTCAACGCCACGGACCCTCTGTCTTGTTAGGCTACATTTATATATTGATTGTATTATTGTCGGCAGTACCAGTACGGAGCGATACCTTCACGAGTTAGCAGTGAAGCATCAGTTGTTTTAATTCCGTACTACATATCAAATGACATACTTTAGTTATTTCGTGTCGGTTATAGCTACCCATGTTGGAAAACATCACCTTCCCTACGAGATATCTGTATAAAACGTTTTACGGTACCAGTATCACGGGAGCTACATTGGCACAGTGGTTAGTGTATTTGTCTCGCGATTCCACAAGTCTTAGGGTTGACACATCAGTTGTGAAGGGCATTAAAAGTAGGTGTCGGCAATACGTCCTTCCATATGTCTGTGTACTCATGTGTCTACAGCTTGTCTGTTCTGCAGATGACATAGCCACAAACTCTGACACGCAAACAGCCATTATAGCACTTTGACTGTAGGCTAATATTCATCACTCATCCTACGGACACCCAATCCACATTCGAACTTTGCCATCGTGGGATAGGCTAAATCGTGGCTGATTTTTATCCTCGAGGAGAAGGTCTGGTCCTGCAGTGGACCTGATATGGACCGATACAGATACCAAGAACTGCATCGTACTGAAGGGGTTAACAATGTTGTGTATAGAATTAACCTTTAACTTGATATATATCCCTTTACCCACATCAGTCTGATAACGTCAGTTTAATTTTATATCAGTCTGATAACGTCAGTTTAATTTTATTTTAGCTACCGGTACCACCAAACAGTATTTATTGAACTCAGAAACGACCGACAGTAGTGAAGGATGTAATGGAAGCTAGGCTAGAAACGAGTATAACCGCTCCAGCTGGAAAAGTTTTTCTTAACCCCTACACCGCGGGCTTGTTTACCAATGACTTGCGTGTCCCGCGGGGTTATTTGGGCTCCGACAGACTCTCAAAAAATATTTGCCAAAAATCAGTTATTAGTCCTAGAATAATAAAATTACATATGCTTATGGCACATACCTTCAGCTTTCTCCTGGAATGATTGTTGAGCCTTCGTCGGTTACCGTAGGACTTGTGGAGACCTCTGAAGTAGGGTAACGAAGTCTCCACTTTACACTTCCCGACAACCCGTAATATGATTACCACAGCCAGATACAAACACTATAAACACTATTCTACAATTTTCAAGTAGTTTTGGATCCATACTAAAACAAAAAAACACTGTGAAAGCAATGGAAATTACGAGCACGTCTGATCGTCGCACTTGCGCTAGTTCGCTCTAGGCACTCTGTCATTTATTATTCATAAAACCCCTCACACTTTATATTTCTATTACTATATAACACTTATATATATCTACAGTCTTTATCCATAAGTTTCCTTCAGTAGTATTAGTTTATTGTCACTGTAGGGATTCAATATCTTTCAGTAAAATACGTAGCATTCACTTTCTCGTCCTGTATACTAACCTTGAGAGTGAATGTCACTTTCATCTTCACTCTCATAACTCATAGCATTCAGACATGCTATAGTGAAACTTTCACTTTCATTACTCCTAGGGTATATACTCGTATTCTTATAATACTACTCATTTACATTTCTATTTACGTTCTCTATTTTATTTACGTTATTTACATTTCTATTTTATTTACACTGTGTTATGCACTGTCACTTGAAGTAACTTATAAAACTATTTTTCATTGTTCACCTATATTTACATTCATTACTTTCACTTGCTGTTTACACATTATTTACACATTATTTACAATTCCACTTGCACTGTTTTACTCAATAGAAAGATCGTAGTCACTCTTTTATGAATTGTCAGCCATTTACCTCTTTCCACACGAGGTTTAGTAGGGGGTAAAGGTCACAGGGCCTTTTGCATGGGGGTGAAAAAGTCCTTGAAGTCAGCAAGAAGAAACATACGTACTCCCACTTCGGAAGATGAGAGTAAACTGATAACGGAGGGCCGGGGTAGAGGCCTACATAGGGGATATTCAGTGCTACCAATGTTAGCTCTTGAAACAGCTATGTCTAGCACTCAAATGATTGGCAGGAAATCTAGACAATACATTATAAATTAGGTAGTTCCAGGTGAATGTAAATATCACTTAGGGCTTCTCCCTTCCCTCCTTATATGTATATTTATTACGAAAATAGATTATATGGCATATTTCAAGGGGAAAAAAACAGCAAAAATTAGCGAACGAGTGCACGTGAGGTGTTGTCAGGTGATAATTAGCCAATTCCAGGTGTATGGCACTCTCACTTACCTTATTTCTTTCTTGTATATATTATTTGGTATAAGAATAGGACATAGGGCTTATTTCAATGGATGAAATCAGTGAAAAATTCCAGGGAAGATTTACTTAGTGTAGCACGGCCGGGCAGGCGAGAGGATAGGGTAATGGAGGGGGGGGGGTAGGGAGGGGAGTCAAGAACTGGGAGAAATGGCTAAATTGTCAACAATGGATGGGAGTACAGATGAGATTAGGAGTGCTGACTAGTGTTGAACATTGGCAGTACTGATAGATGATACAAGCCCCCACTTGGAAGCCCGGGTGAATTCAAAATAACACAGAGTCACAAAAGCGATGCCCTGCGGTATGATCCCTTGCTCCCAAGCGTCACGAAAGTGACGCCCTGTGGTTAAGGGGTTAAGCAGATACAGTCATATAAAAGTAGTAAACCAGATACGTCATCGGATTGAAGGGTATAAGACATAATGTGGGGGTAGCATAAGTAAATTGAAATTGCCCCATTACACTGAAAGGGAAAACAAGAACACGTTTTGAAAAATATTTATTTATGGTACCAGTACCGATAAGTCTTCTAGTAGCAGTAGGAGTGTTTGGAAGTATTATTATTCTTTTTGTCAGTTTTTATGTTAGTTTTTACTTGTTTTGAGAAAGTATTCGAGTCAGACTTGTTCAGCTTCAGGGCCATCTGCATTTTTTTCAAGCACGGCATTGCAAGATACAGGATGAGCTTTGTCGGTGGCCCTGCTCTCAAATCTGGGTTATGTCGCTACCGTTTATTCAGATTGCCAAACAGGAACAGAGCAGATGATGGATTGTATTAGCCTGTATGTACCGTACCCTTTAACCTTGATATCATACGTTTTACTGTTGATGCTATCGAACAAGACTAATATATTCAGCTTTGGTGAGATCCCTTGTAGGGAAGTGTTACAGCTGTGTGTAGTCCTTCCATTTCGAAATTTTTCTCTTTGACTGAATATAATTATCTGGAGAGAGTAAGAATAGGGCATCGATCAAAACACTTCATCATAGCAGAGTAATACTGATAGATTTTCTTCTTTGCTTTATTCTTGTATTTTCTTCCCTTTGTTGCCTTTTTCGATATCGTATGATTTTTGTCACCACTGGGGTTCGTGACATCAGGTGAGTAATGGATGATAGGATAGGATTACTGTATGGAGGAAGTTTAGAAATATAGGCAAAGGCTAACTGTACCTGTGACGATGCATGTGAGGCTCACTGCAGGACCAGACCTCCACGGAAAGAGAGTGATAGAATTAACCCTTCCCCATGCTGCCGATGTACGAAAGGGTGTCTGTAGCTAGTAAGAGTCATACATGTAGGCTAGGCCTAATTAAGCAGAATTACTCCCTCGCTCCTTCCCTCTCTATTGACTTTTAATTTCGTCCATTTTTTTCACTTTTTTCTTTGTCCAAATATATTTTTTTCTATAGCTGCGGTATTTCTAAAAATGTAGCTGTCTTCGTTCCGGTAATATAGAGTACGGTAATAAGGTTATCGGTACGGTACTGGTATTCGTATTCTTTCTGTACTTCAGTCTTTCTAGCCCGTTTCTTTATTCTCTTCTTTTTCTTGAGTAGGCCTATTTTTAAAAATAGTCTACCAGTATGAACGCTAATACGACTTGCTTCTTTCGTGCATCTTTTCCTTATCCGAGACCAACTGTATCCACTCATTAGGAAATTTCTCCTGATTGTGTGTGCGTGTGTGTGTTGGGGGGGTCGCCTTCCTATTTTTAACTGAGAATAGGAGTAGGTAGACTCATTTGATTACCGGTAAACACACACACACACACATATATATATATATATATATATATATATATATATATATATATAATTCCGGGTATATAGGCTATATACTCGTAAGTTAAAATCGTAGGCTAGTAGAGTAGGCTAATACGAATATACCGTAACTTAGAATCGTAGACTAGTGGAGTAACTTAACCCTGTCACCGTCGATGGAGTCCTTGTTTATTTCGTTTTTATTACTGCTGGACGAAACTTTTTTTTTTTTTTTTTTTTTTGTTAGGGGAGACCTTGAACAGAAGGGATACCGGTAATATTAACACTCTAGATCCAGGGATTTAATAAACTCCTTCACTTCCTGACGTCTCCCCTGAAGTTAATAAGTCGAAGTCGTCTGCAGTTAGCAAGAATACATTAAAGAACACGTCCTCGTGGTGAAGCGCGTCTTTCATTTTGATGTTTAATTACATCTTCATTATTATTTGCTCATGTTACTTGTTTAAGTTTTTTTGCTGTAATTTCTCGTTTCAGTGTTATAACCTTTTGAAATTTAAGCCAGTAGAATGGCCAAAGTAATTTTCTTTTGACCTTTTAGTTACTGGGCATGTTCTTTCTCGTGCCTGAAATTTCCCTCTTGTTTTTGTGTTTTTCTTCTTCCTTTCTAGGTACTGGTAGACTAGGGATTGTACACTTGTGACATAGGAGGCTTCGTGGCACCTTCTCTGCGATTTATTTTGCATGTTACTCCTGAACAATACCATATTTTTTTTTCTATAGTTTTAATATCTGCATACGGTAGTCAGGATCAGTAATATATTAGATTATATTGAGGTGTATTGTGCAGAATGGAATAGTTAATGAAGTGTCTGGAAATCAGTGCCACGTAGAATATGGTACCGTACCACATTAATTTTAATAATCCATACTCTACGTTTAGGCCAGTAGAATACAATATGATTATTTATGTACTGTTGCTGTATTCATTGCACATATTCCTTTGTTTTTATCATTAATTTTTTGCCCTTATTGCTTGTACCGTATACGGTATATATTTTTAATATTACTGTATTTGACTGTACCATCACTGAATATCTGTCACACAGTATCGGCACAGATGACTATCATTTTTTTTTTATGTTAAGCCACGAGCTCCCCCCCACCCCCACACACACACACATCAGGACGTCTACTCCTCATTTCCCTCCGTACACTTACCCTCTCCTTTCTTCGTACTTATTTTCCCCTTCCTATACTCTCCTCTCCTGCTTTTTTCGCCCTCCCCTCCCCCCATCACATTCCCAACCCTCTGTTCCCATTAAGCTTCTCACTGCCTCTTCTTTCTCCTTCATTGTTTTACCTTTCGTTTGGTCTCCTTTCCTCCCCTCCCCTTCCCTTTACACCTACAGTCCCCCTTTCTCTTTCTCACCACCAGCTCGCTCATGACTTTCTCAACGTTTCCCCTCCTTTCTTGTTTTCCTCCTTCCCTCACCTCCCCAGCTTCAATTTTCCTTTCCTTTTCACTGTCTCATCTCCCCTTCACCTTTCCCCATCTCCACTTCTTTCCTCTTCACATCCTCATCTCCCCATCACCTTTCCCAGGCTCTCAGTGCTCCACCCCGTTTTTCCTGGATTTTCCCTTCCACTTTCACTTTCATCCTCTGCTCTCTTTCTCCTCCCCTCTCCTCCTTTTAATTTCAGTACCGTATTTTTACCAGTCTTCTCTCAGTTCTCTCTTCCTTTCCTTCCCCTCACCCCATCTCCCGTCTTCTTCCCTTTTTATTTCCTTCTCCTTCTTCTTTCCTTCACCCCAACCTTCCTTCACTTCCTTGCTTTCCCTTTCCCCTTTTTCTGACTTGCCTTCCTTCATTTCCTTCCTTGTCCTTTCTTCCTCCCTGACACTGCTTTCATCTTCTATCCTCCTTTATCAGTTCCTTTCTCTCTCCCTTCTCTCCCGTCTTTCCTTGATCTACATTTCATACCATCCCTTCTTTGCCGTTCCTTTATCTCCTCTTTCCATCTTTCCTCTTCCTTTCGTTGCTGCATCCTTCCTTCCCCATCTCTCCTACCTCCTTCGTCCCTCCCTTACGGTCCTTTCATTCTCTCTGTCTCTCTCTGTCTCTGTCTGTCTGTCTGTCTGTCTCTCTCTCTCTCTCTTTCTCTCTCTCTCTCTCTCTCTCTCTGTCTCTCTCTCTCTCTCTCTCTCTCTCACGTTTCAAGGCTAGTTTATTCAGCACTCGTTAGTTACCGCTCAATGAGGCCAGACCGTATTATTAAAACTGAGTGTGCATAGGGTACTTTAGGTGAAGGTACGCCTCTAACTTTAAGACGGCCAGTAACATAACACACCTGAACATGTTAAGTGGCCAAACTGCATTCACCTGATAACCCAAGCAGCAGCGAGGTAGCTACTGAGGTCAACGATCGTATATTTCTCCCTGTTACCAGTATGTTTCAGTTTTGATGTTAATATTGAGAGTTTAACCAGCCCATCCCAGCGTCATCACACACTTAATGATATGGGTCGTATTGTAAATGGCGTTTAGAGTTTTCGAAGCAGCTTTTCCTCAGGGATTTATACTGCACATTAGGCCTCATTAGCCTCTTCTTTGTTATTAATGTAAATTATGTTGATACTGAAGCGATGTAAATAAATGTGAATGTCAAGAAATAAAGGACCTGGTGCCGCGAGGCCGTCTGTACCACCTTGAATACCGTCCTGTGTCTGAATGTTTGCCTCATCGCCTCCCCTCCCCTCCCCTTCCCTCCCCTCCCCTCCCCTCCCCTCCCCTCCCCTCTCCTTCCTTCCCCAGCTATGGATCATTACGGTACGATGGGAGAGGGCACGTGTGAAGCCTGTATTGTAGGCAGCATAGGAGGCAGTGTGACACTTGGGAGGAGGCAGTGGCTCAGTCGGTAGAGAGTTGGCCTGTAGTCCTAACGGACCCGGGTTCAAATCCCGCTGGGGCAGGGAACAGTTTAAGGATTTGAATTTCATAAATATCAGACTTTACTGATCTACCAGAAGACTCGTCGACATGTCGTAAAAATACCCCCGCTAATACCAATACACCAGTCCTGTATGAGACAGCCCTAGCATGTATTCAATATGGACGGTGGGTGTTAGCGCCGAAGTGGTGACATGTGGAGGTGTACGGTACGTAGGAGAACTACTGGGCCATGAAAGCAGGCTGTGAAGCCTATGCTCAGAGTCGGTCACATAAAAAAAAAAAAAAAATTTTCCCATAGCGATTTATTTTTCGCATATACAGTATTGCACCTTTGGATTCTCTTGTGTGCTGCTTGTACTGTTTTGATATGACAGTGTGCATCGTTAACGTACTAGGGCATATTGAAGTGTAATATACAGAATAAATCGGTAAGGTAATGGTGCTACGACAGTCCAGTGCCACCTAGACTAGGGCCCCGTATCCGCATCTTTGCTTCCAGCTTGCTCCCCCCTCTTCCCACCTCTCCATCCCCCTGTCCTTCCCTGAGACGGCTCATTAGGGCGGGTGAGATGGCACGTGTGAGGCCTGAGCCGATCATCCGTACACTGATAAGCCTGATAAGGGGAGCCCCTAGCCTTGGGGAAGGGGCAGGCACAGGCAAAGAGAGGACGCACTGGTACCGTCTCATCGTCACATAATAATAACTGTGACTAGGCTAGCTAACGTACCCCTTACGTTGCCGAGTTATTGGGTATATTTATTTATTTATTTATAGTAAGGTTCCTTATCTGTTCCCTGAAGCAAAGGAATCCCTCGCGGTCATCATCAGCAGATGGTTTCACACTCCCTTCTTTCGCACAGCGTGAGTGCTGTCGTGGTAGCTACCTGAGCCAGTGCCCTAATGCTGTGATGTAGAGCCTGGCTATACGGTACCGGTGTGTTAATGGATTGTACAGGTCAGGTGGTTATTATTCACGATTTTTTAAAGTTTATAGTTCCCAATCTTTTATCAGTACATGTTAATTATCAGTATTATTAGTACATGTTAAGTACAGTGGATCTGACAGTGGCATCTTTTCTCTCCTTTTATTTCATTGTATTTACCACCTTTCATCATTTCTATCCATTAATACCCTGCCGGCACCCAGACATTGTACACTCCTCCCCTCCCCTCCCCACCTCTCCCATTCTGCATACCAGCTTGCGACCCTGAAGTAAATGATCACATTCTATATTTATTTTAAGCTTTTGGCTGAGGCGAGATTGTTTGGACTCTGGGAAGATGTCAGGTGGTTGGAGTGGGGGGGGGGGGATTGAAAGGGGAACGAAGAATGCCAGGGAGTTGGAGTGGGAGAAGTTACTTAACCCTTTGGCGCCAGTTGCCTCATTTGTCATAGCCTATATTTTGGCTAACGAGAAGCTGTTTTGCTGCCGGTTTGCTTGGGAAGAACTTAGTGCACCAGAATGTTAAATACCTGGTACCGTTCTACTGCAATTATTTTCGCCGAGAATGTAGGTCTTCGTAATTCTAGAGTCTTACCGCAGCCAGAGTAAAGGGTGAGGGAAGTAGAAGTTGGAGGGAAGAGTGATGAAGGTAAGAGAAGAGGGAGTAGAGGGGAGGGGAAAGATATCAAGGCGAGGGGAAGGTGAAAGAGGAGAGGGGGATGCAATATATATAAGGGTAAGGGAAGAGGAGAGAAAATGAGAGATCAAAAGAAAGAAAAGAGGGAGAGGTGAGAAGGTCCGGGAGATGTGATAGGGGTGTAAGAAGGGAATGAGGGGAGGGGAGTTGTTACTTCGAGTGAGGGAGGAGGAAGGGGAAGGGGAAGTGGGAGTAAGAGTGAAGGGGTGGGTGACAGGGTGAGGAGATGATAGGAGGGTGAGGAATTGCTAAAGGACTGAAGAGAGGGTTGTGGAGAAGAACGAACAAGGGAGAAGAGATAGGTAGGGGAGAGGTGACAGGGTGAGGGAGTGAGGGTTTGTGTATTGGGTAAGGAGTGTGAGAGGGAGCTGACGGGAGGGCAGAGTGAAGGCTGCAAGTCGGAAGATGAACAAAAATACCATAGTAACTGTAAACATGACATCGTAGCTACGTAACTGCGGATAAATAACCACCATTACAAGTACCATGGCAAAGCTAGTGTAGTGATATTGAAGAAGATTATAGTGACATTAATATTTTTCATTCATTCATTGCCAGACGCCATGTATCCCAGACAGGGTGGCCAAGGGCTTAGAGTTAATTGTTTTACAGGGAGGGGCACTAATCCTCCACCAACCCCACTTGACGTAGGGATGCCAACAGCATCTGGTGTTCCCAGGCGGTCACCCATCCAAGTACTAACCAGACCCAACGTTGCTTACAGGGTCGTATTCTAAGCGACTTTGGTGATTTCGTAACATATTCCCAAGCGATTTAGTCTGCAGATTACACCTCAATACTGTATTCTCTTGTATGTTATTGATGCGTCTCTTTTCATAGTCAAACGATTTAAAAACAATAAGGGAATATCATGTTGTGGCCTACAGTGCAAAATACTCGTATTTCATTGAGGAAGAGGCGGTGCCAAACATCCTGTGACACAAAACGATGCATAACCATAAACCCCCATACCGTAAAAGAGTCATCGTGCTGAAGGAATTAATAAAGATGACAGAAATATGTACAGTACGGTTGCTTTGTTGACCCTCTTCTGCGATGATGTCTTTCGCTTTAATCTTGCTATGCCCAAATGAT
The DNA here is from genome assembly GCF_032717465.1 of Coenobita brevimanus. NCBI lineage: Eukaryota > Metazoa > Arthropoda > Malacostraca > Decapoda > Coenobitidae > Coenobita > Coenobita brevimanus. The sequence goes on from NC_136978.1 coordinate 21,171,403, forward strand.
TTTATTCGTCCTAAGAAAATGTTAAGATTCGTGAGATTAGATATGATCTTTATTAAAGCAGAGCCTTTCACGATAAGAGGTCATCCGTGAGCTGAACAAAATCATTTGAAACCAGCAAGAAGGAAATGATCGTCAGCGTAATGAAGGGGTTTATCATTTGCTATCTCTATCTTGGCTCAGCTCCTTACAGAGAGAGAGAGAGAGAGAGAGAGCAGATAGGCCTACCGGTAATTGGGATTATGTTCTCGCGTCCTTTCTTCATCAGTCATTAACTTTATCGCTTCACTGTATTATATTTTTTCCTTGCAGTCACTAGATATATATATATACTTTTTTTTTTCTCAGTTTTATATGTAGAGACTTTCTGAACTGGAGGGTTTCGCTATATTGTTCATTAATCTCTCCGAAAATATGTGAGTCTTCAGTCGGATGGTCTGGCTTTAGCAAGAACAAAATACAGAAAGACGTCCTCTGGCTGAAGGGGTTAATGAAGTCTTCTCCCATACAATAGCCTCTTGAATCAGGCTCGTTTTATAAATTCCTTCCAGCGAACCGATGATTTCATATTGTAGAAACCTCATGTGAAAATGTTAATGAAGGCTACCAGTATACATAATCCCTTCAGTTCGAAATGTACATCTAGAGTTAAATCGTATGGCGGTAGAAATAGTTGAATATAAAATGCATCACGGGATTGGAGGGGTCAATAAAATCGTGTGGAGATAGCAAGATAATGAGAGATATGGTGTTGAACGGGTTAAATACAGTATGTCACTTGGATGACCTTTGGCTTTAGGCGTGATGGGAGTGTCACCTCACTACAAACTGCCGCCCCTTTACCACCCAGTCACTGATCAGTTAACCCCTACATTGAGAGGTATTAGCCATTTCAGCCACGTATGCATAACATTAACTGTAGTTTTTCACCGCCATCAGCACACACATACACACACACACACACACACACACACACACACACACACACACACACACACACACACACACACACACACACACACACACACAGACTGCCACGCAGTGGCAATAACCACATACCGGTAACTGGAGAGAGAGAGAGAGAGAGAGAGAGAGAGAGAGAGAGAGAGAGAGAGAGAGAGAGAGAGAGAGAGACTGCTACGAAACGGCAATAACCACATAACTGGTAGCTACCGTATTCCGTCATCACCACCACAGCACACACACACACACACACACACACACACACACACACACACACACACACACACACACACACACACACACACACACACACACACAAACACACACACACACACACACAGTGGACCACATTGCATTGTTGCCTTTGTGTGTGTCAGTCAGTGATGACGCTTTAAGGAGAGAGAGAGAGAGAGAGAGAGAGAGAGAGAGAGAGAGAGAGAGAGAGAGAGAGAGGAATTATGTGCCCAGTGAGATAGGATTCCAATTAAAGGTTCGATGAAAATGTGAGGGTGGCAACGTATGGGCCGTGTTGTGAAAAGAAATTTATAGTCCCCTAAATAAAAACGTGCCTGTGTTTTGCAATCGTGTGTGTACTGAACCGTTTTTTCCCGTATGCTTTGTTAAGTCCTAGCAATTAGTTCCGTCGTTATATGTGGATCATGAACGTCATAAATCTCTCTCTCTCTCTCTCTCTCTCTCATTTTCCTTTTAATTTTTGTATGAAATAATATGAGCTTTTCATTTTGAGATTTTTAACACGTGCAGGTTTGATATTTTTGCATAGCCTACGTTGGTCAGTTTTGTGATACGTAGGATAACTTGGTGTACCGTATATTTTTATATACTGCCAATAGACACTGTTTCTAACGCTGAACTCAGTTATGGTTTTATTTGTCCATATATACCTCTTCAGTACTATGACGTATTGTGTATTAATATTGCTACAAACACGCGATTATTTTGACCGGAAAATCACCTCGTAGTGATGGGTGAGACACAACACCCTATTATCCCGTCAGTTTGAGAGGTATTTGTTAAGGTGAAGAAAATCGTCTGACTAGAGTAAGAATAGGAAAGAGGATGTTATGGGGCTGCAGGGGTGAACCTAGTCTTCATAGCTGCCTTGTACTGTATCTTATGCTACGGTACCTTCGTTTTTCTATAGTAGGCTAGCCTGCCCAGTGTAGCGGTATATAGTGCAGGCTACCGTACCTCTGTTGGCAGCCCAAGGTCTTTTATATAATGTTTTCCCTGCCTCCCTCATCTTTTTTCTTTTGCAGGGAACTGGGTGTGTTGCGAAATAATTTTTTCCTTATTATTTTTTCCTGAGGACTTTTTCTACCTTGCTGATGATGCCGGGGAAGGATGGATGGAGGGCAAGGGGAGGGGAGGGGCGGGGGTCGTGGTTAAGGAAGAAAAGCTGGGTGGGAGTCGACTTTGTGGGAAAAACTGGACAAGCTTGGTGGGGAGAATAGTGGGATGATGATAATGGTGGTGGGGAGGGGAGGCTGGTTGGTGGGGAGAATTGTGGGATGATGATGATGATGATGGTGGTGGTGGTGGTGGTGGGGAGAGATGGGGTGAGATGGGGTGGGTGGACTTGGTGGTAGGGAAGGGAGGGTAAGATGAGGAAAGGGAGACAGGGAATAGGGAAGAAAAGGTGAAGTTGACTGTTGGTATGGGTAGGGAGAGGGAAGCTTGGGGGATAATATGAGGACTAGGAAACAGAAGAGGAGCGAAAAAGGAGAGGAGGGGTTTGTAGCAGGGGGACTGAGGGGAAACGTGAGAAAGGGAAGGTGGAATGGAAATAAAAGAGGCAGAGGTGAAAGCAGAGGGAGTAGGAGATAACAGAATAATGGAGTTAGATAGGAAGAAGAGCTGAAAGCCGAGAGTTCTGGTAAAAATGGAGAAAAAGATTAAAAAGAAGAGGAAGCAGAGGAAATGGTAGGGAAAAGAAGCATGATGGAGAGAACTGATGAGGAAAGGAATGGAAAGAAGAGGAAGTGAAGCGGAGGGAATCTGAGAGGAAGGGACAGGAGGAAGAAGAGAGCGAAAACTTATGAAATAGTGAAAAGGAAGGGAAAGAACGGATTACATGAGGGGAGGGAAAAATGGAAGAAAAAAAGGGGGGGGGGGAGGGAAGGGAGGAACAAAACCGAAGAGGAGAATGAAGGACTTTGAGGGAAAAAAGGTGAAAAGAAACACAGATAAGAACTCAGGAAGAGAGTATTAAATATCTTCATGTTGAAGACGTCTTTTGTGTATCAATTTAGCTACTGTCTTTATTTCCTGTTCAGCTTCACTTTTGAAGCCCAAGGACGTCTCATTTATTTTATTCTGTCTACTTAACACACGAGTTGATACAGTTCAGAGGTGACCCTTTTGTGGTGAAAGGGGCTGTGAAGGTTATATTTAATCCTTCCATTGGCAAAGACCCCGCCTAAGTGTAATATTTGTCTGGGGATGGCTACAATAGGATGTAAAAGTTGTCATCATATGGAAAGGGTGAGGTTTATGGTCGTATTCTAAGAGCTTTGGAGTTTGATAACTCCTTTTGCGTAGCGTTTTTTTTTTTTTTTCCCTACATATCACCCCTTTACGTACTGTTGTATCTCCTCTGAATAGTTTTGATGTCAGCGTGCTTTATGTCATTGCATACCGGTAGCTAGGTTACTAGAGGATATTAAGGTGTAGTGTCAAGAATAAATCGTGAAGGGAAAGATACTGCGAAATCTTCAAGGTCACCTACAGTACCGTCCTTAGGAAGACACCTACAGTACCGTCCTTAGGAAGACTTCATGGTTAGGGAACATATTATGAACAGACATCGTTACCTAACCCATTCACTATGAGAGGTCTCCCCGTTATGATGTTTGCGTTATTTAAGGGTTGCTAGAATAAACTACAAAAGTTACTGGTACCATATGAGAGAGAGAGAGAGAGAGAGAGAGAGAGAGAGAGAGAGAGAGAGAGAGAGAGAGAGAGAGAGAGAGAGAGAGAGAGAGAGAGAGAGAGAGAGAGAGAGAGAGACTAAGTAGACAGCAAGGCAGAGGAGACAACTTCGTGACAGGCGGAGAGATTCACGGGGATGGTAGGGTAACGCGGCTGAGGGTTAAGAGTGGAGATGAACTTATCCCATCTACCCGAAAGGCACTTATGTAGGGGTGGACTGGTAAGACTGAGGATACAGTAGGACACACTGGCAAAGGATGCAAAAAATAGAGCAGAACATTTCTGTGTGTGTGTGTGTGTGTGTGTGTGTGTGTGTGTGTGTGTCTCTCTCTCTCTCGTTAATTACACCATCATACCTGCCGGCCAGCTAGGGTTACCTGTTGCTACCGATATCCCCATCCACCTGGCTCTATATTTCAGCACAAAATGCGTCCAATATTTGGCTATAATTAATGGCGCAGGAAATGACCTCTTTGATCACCCTTATCTGACCACTGATGCGTTTTTGTCACCCAGCTTTTTGTTTATACCCAATTATCTTTTTGTCATACATTTCTTTTTCTGACGTACCGTACCGCTTTTTGTCCATTTTTTTGGTTTTTTTTGTTTCGTACTTTTTTGTTGTCAGTATACCGGTATATTTTTTGTTTATCGTACCTACAGCATTGTGTGTGTGTGTGTGTGTGTGTGTGTGTGTGTATATATATATATATATATATATATATATATATATGTGTGTGTGTGTGTGTGTGTGTGTGCGCGCGCGTGCGCGTTTGCGTGCGTGCGTGTATGTGCGCGCGCGCTCACCTTTGTCTGAGCTGCATGAAATTGTCTCACGTTAATTGAAATATGAGGTTCTTCATTTTCAATCGGTGTTTATGGAGAAAAATTTTCAACCCCTTGATGCTGTCCTGGGTTTCTTACCTGAAGAAAATACTTTAACATTTACCGGATTAACATCTACATCCTGGGGACGCTTTAACAAAGCTTTACGGTATATCATATGGGGCCAGCCAGAATTTTTTGCCAATAAAAAAGTACCCGGGCTTCAGAGGTAAAGTTTCAGAATTTGTATTCCGCAGCCAGATTTAATTCCTTCAATCCAGTGACGTATTTTGTGTTGTACTCTTGCCACCACCACCAGACGATTTTATTTAACTTAGGAATTGTAGTAGTGAATGAGTTAATTTTACGGCTGGGTTATACGGTGTGTAATCCTTCCTGCTCGATGAGTTCCTTTGTAATTGAATATCATGTGATTATAGCAGAATTAAGTTGGCTACGTCATCGGATTGAAGGATTTACACTTAGCAGAGGCGGCCTGAGAAGTGATATCCGGATACATTTGAGGCCGTATTTTTGCATCAGGAAGCAGTTGCTTCCCCTCTCCCCCCTTGTACCCTTCACCCTCCTTCTTAGAATACCGTACCTTCCCCTCCTCTCTCTTACCTTCCATCCCTCATTTTTGCCCTCCACCCTCCCACGTGCCCCTTTTCCTTCCTACTTACCATTTCCCCCTCCGCCTCCTTCTTACTCTTCCTTTCTTCTTGTTCCAAAGGTCGAAGCCTTCTCTACATGCTTAAGAGGCTCCCTAGCTAGCAGGTCTTTATTGTGCTCAATAGTCGTCCAGGGCTAGCAAAAGTAAGAGAAAAGTCATCCTACTGGTGGTAACGCCTTCAGTCGGTGGCTTTTTTATGTTCTATTTTTTATACAGGCACCACCAAACGATGGTCTGAGCTTAGGAGAGATGTTTCGAAATGGAGGAGTTAGATACAGCCTTCCCAAGCATCCTCACTAGGATAATTGACACCTTAAATGAATGATATCGTCAAGGGGTAGCAAGAACAACGACCAAAGGCGTCATCGTACTGAAGGTGTTGATGGGCATAATGATAACCATTTCGGAAAGGGTGCTTTTCCAAAACAGAATATCATCTGGCCTTATTATGAAGCAAGCAAAAGTTGCTTCATCATCGACGGGTTAAGATGCATAGGCTATTTCGTCTACTTTATGTCCGCAAACTGCAGCGGTATTAAAAGGATCTAGACTAAACAACATGCAAGCGAATATTTGACCCCATAAACCCGAGGACGATTTTGTTCAACGTAGAGGAAAGGCTTTCGGGGTTAAATATAGGTTTGATTGACCACTCCTGTACGAGAGGTCATCCCTAAATTAGCAAAAATCATGTGTTTGGTAACCAGAATACATTAAAAAGAAGACGCCATTATAGTGAAGAGTCAAGGGGTACCATAGCTAAATTGCATCAGTACGATGACATGTATTTTCATAGTTTATTATTGCTACCTTCAGACGATTTTCTTCAGCTTAAATAAGTGCCAGATTAGTGTAGGGTAGGAATTAATGTGGGTCTGGGGTATATAGGTACCTCAAAAATACCTCCATTTCGAGGTGTGTTTCCGAAGCTGGAGAGAAACACCTTTTATTAGGAGGAATAACTAACATGTATATATAAGACGCCACAGTATATAATTATGGAAGGGGTTAATCACTAAGGCGGTCGTGTTGGGGAGCCTAAGTCTACGAGAATACACACCACAGACAGACACGTGCCTCTTGTCTTCTTATGAACGGTATAGGTTTTGGGCTATTCGTAAACCTAAGTTGTGGATCAGATTTCTTTTTTTTTTCTTCTTCTTTTTTTTTTAACATGCCGCTGCCAAGTACCGAACAGCTAGAATGAATTTTTCTCTCTCCAGTCCGATGACGTCTTCACACCTTATTTTTGGCATCTCCCTCCCCCCCAGGGTGATTTGATTCAGTTATGGGAGCTCACTAATAGGTAAGGGACAAATGAAAGACAGACTATTTAATTCTTCCCGCTCGAGAAGTCTCCTCTAAGAGTAATAAAAATCGTCTGAGGTGTCGTAGAAATAATAAAAGAAGAATAAGATTGAAGTTGGTGAAGTAAGAATTGTAGTAAAACAAATTACAGAATTATTAATGAAAATACTGTAATTGCCTGCTGTGATGATTTCTGTATATATCGTAAAAACTGGTGAAGATAGGTTGAGTAGCCAGCTCTCCCTTGCTCATGGTTTGGTCTCTCTCTCTCTCTCTCTCTCTCTCTCTCTCTCTCCTCTCCTGTCTCTCTCTCTCTCTCTCTCTCTCTCCTCTCCTGTCTCTCTCTCTCTCTCTCTCTCTCTCTCTCCTTTTATGTTATCAACAAATCTCAGTCTTTTCTACTTCTGGATAGACTTTTGTGAAAGAGTTGGGGGAATCTTAGACCATTGTGTGGCAAATACAGTAGAGTGGCATTTGAGAGAGAGAGAGAGAGAGAGAGAGAGAGAGAGAGAGAGAGAGAGAGAGAGAGATTCACATTTGACATTTCTGTGTACCAATATAGGTCGCAGTGCCAGAGAGAGAGAGAGAGAGAGAGAGACCGGACAGAAAAAGTAGGTGCGTGGATTGAGAAATAGAGCGTGAACGAAAAGAGAATTTTGGGAGAGAAAAAGATCGTGAATAGTGTGGAGAGAGAGAGAGAGAGAGAGAGAGAGAGAGAGAGAGAGAGAGAGAGAGAGAGAGAAAGTGTAAAATTGCGTGAACAGAAAGTGTGTCTGAAAAGTGGGAGAGATTTTGAGCATATTTAAGAAGAACCTAGGCTACCTGTAGTCGGAGAAAGAGAACATAGTGATAGCATTGTTATAGTGATCGATATAGTGAACAAGCTGAATAGTCCTCAGCTGCTATGAATAAGTAAAACAGAGGATGATTGTATGAAGCGAATATTGTAAATGACAGTAAACAGCATCTATAGTTACTAAACCGAACACATTGAATAGCCTAACACAAATAAGCCTAACAGTCATTATGGCAAGAAAATGAATAGCCCAAACAGTGAATAAGGTAACGCAGGAAATCAAACAAACAGTGAATATAACAAACTCAGTCATTAAACCAAACCGTGAATGTGGCAAGCAAAATTGATACCGTACCATAAGTAGAGAATAGTGGATACTGGACGGGCGAACAGAGAGTGAGATAAACATGATGGGAAGGCCTGTGGGGAAAGCCAGTGAATAAGGCAGACTCAGTGGATAAACCGAACTGTGAAATAGGCATACAAAGTGAATGAATCGAACACAGTGAATAGCGTAGAGCGACTAGTGAAAAAGGTAAAACGAACAATGAATAAAACGAAGACAGTAAATTGACTAAGGCCAAACGTAAAATTTCAAGACACAATTAAGAAGCTTTAAGCAGTGAATAAGGCGAAAAAAGCGAATAAAAGTGCAGTTATTGTGATGTATTAGTGCAAGGCTGGCCATCGGTGGTACAAGGTTGAGTTGGTGGGTAAATGGCGGTGTTATTATGATCTGCTCTGAATGGCTGTCACAGTGCGCGTCGGAGTGTGTGACTGGTTCTGCCCAGCCCCTCACGTGTCCATTTCTGATGGGTCCTTGGCCAGTCACTGTTAAAATGAGTGGGATTGGGTGAGGAATGTGGTGGGGGCAGGGTAAGGGTACCGTACTGTAGGCAGACTCGTGACCAGTGTAGAGACTACACTGTGCCCGTGACTGAGGTGAGGTGTGGTGTTGCTCCATACAGTCGGACACATCGTGTCTCACTGACAGGCCCACAATTTACTGCCTGAGTGTACCGGTTCCCCACGCTACAGTTTCCACGGAAACGTACCATAATTCTTTTTGCCTCTGCATATTACCGTAATGCTCTTAGCTTTTGCCAGGAATAATTTTGTTTTTCAGTTGACTTTGTCACCCAGTTTCCAAGTTCTGTAAGTGATTTTCTTTTACTTATGAATAAAAATATGTTTTAAAAGATTAAGTCCTAAACTGCCTTGTGAGAAGTCCAGTGTAAACGTTCAAGTCGACGATATGTGATAGTTTAGGACAACCTTTTTAACCACTTTAATGTCTGAGGATGAGGATTCGGTTCCTCGAAACGTCACATCAATACATCAAGAATCGGCCCATGGTGCAAGTACCTCGTCTCCTTCTCCTGATCTTCAGTTATAGCGATATCTGTATCTGTCTGTCTTTCTATCTATCTATCTCTCTGTCTATCTATGTCTAAAATTGTGTGTGTGTGTGTGTGTGTGTGTGTGGTGTGTGCGCGCGCGCAGTGAGAAAGGGGGGGGGTATATGTATATTCTTGCGGTATATAAATATGCGCCGCGGTGACTGAGTGGTCAACGTTGCTGCGAGGCTGAGTGCTCGTTAGTGTCAGGGTTCAAATCCTGGTGCGGGTTGGTAGGTAAATGAGTACGTAGGGCAATACCTAGAGGAGGTAAGTTTGGTAACCTGAATAATGCAGTGGCCCTGTATCCCAGGACATTGGATGATAACCCGCCACAGGCTCAAAGGACTATGTTGGAGATGAGCACCGAGACTAAGCACCTCATGGCGTCTGCTTCCACATTTACCATGTACAGACATCGGAATAAGTTCTTTTCCTTTTCCGTGGACTAAGGTGTTTGTAACACTACTCGATGGAGAGCTATCCCCTCCTCCTCCCTTCCTCATAGTCCCACACTCCCACCCAACCCCCCCACTTTTCTCTCCGACCCCATAACCCCACCCGATGTCCTCCATACTCTCGCTCACAGCCAGCTAGGGGTTTTTTGTACTTCAAGCACCTCTCTAATTACGCGTAGTCCGAACAACTAATAAAGGAATGGTACAGTATATAGCCTATCATAAACCAAGTTAGGAAAAGGTTTACCACACTGTGTGTGTGTGTGTGTGTGTGTGTGTGTGTGTGTGTGTGTGTGTGTGTGTGTGCGTGCGTGTGTGCGTGTGTGTGTGTGTATGTTTGTGTGTGTGTGTGTGTGTGTGTGTGTGTGTGTGTGTGTGTGAGAGAGAGAGAGAGAGAGAGAGAATTAAAGACTGGGAACGACTAGCGGAGAGGGAGAGCAAGTGGAAAAATGAGAAATAAGAGGACAGTTACGGAGAAAAAAAAGGAGAGAGGCAAGGAGAGAACAACGAGAGCTAAGAAAAAGAACAGAGAGTGAGGAGAAGAGACAGTGAGATGTGAAATGAGATACAAGCAGTGTGAAAGGGAAAGAGAAAAGGGGGATGTGAATAGAAATACCAGGAGTCAAGGAAGCAGAGACAAAAGGGGAGACAACTGAGAGAAAAGGGAAATGGAACAAACATAGAAATAAGGATAACAAAAGGAGAAAGTGGGAAAGAGAGCTACGGAACGGAATACTGAGAACGATAATGAGAATAATTAGAAAAGAAGGCAAGGTAACAGAGAGGAGGAAGAAAGTGTGTTATTCTGGCAAGTACGCAGGAAAAGAACTAAGCCGGAAAAGACGGAAGTACTGAGGCTGGGTAGAACGAATGTAACATTCAAGTAAAAAAGGGAGGGAGAGGAACAGAGAAATTTGCGGAGAGAAAGTAGAGATTAAGGGTGGGAAGAAAATAGGTTAATTTGGGGGGTAAGAAAGAGAAGGGGGATGTTAAGAACGGAAGACAAGGGGAGGAAGAGGGAGGGAAAGAGAGTGAGAAGAGCGGAATGAAAGAAGAGATTTCGGATGACAGGGAAAGACGGAGAGAGGAGAGAGAAAAAGAGCATGCAGTTATTACTGGGGGAAGAAAACAGTGAAGGAAATGAATTTAATACAAGTAAAGAAATAGGGAAAGAGTAATGGAGAAAAAAAGGTAAGAGGGAAAGACAGCGGGAAGAGCGGAATAAAAGAGATTTCGGGTGACAGAGAAAGACGGAGAGAGGAGAGAGAAAAAGAGCATGCAGTTATTACTGGGGGAAGAAAGCAGTGAAGGAAATGGATTTAATACAAGTAAAGAAATGGGGAAAGAATAATGGAGAAATAAAGGTAAGATGTGTGACAGATGAAAAGAGTATGACAAAGTTGTGACACAGAGAGGGAGAAAGAAAAGATGCGTGAGGTAAGGAGGGAGTGACAAAGGGGGAGAGACGAAGGAAAGGAAAGAGAAGGGGAGGAAGTAGGAAATGAGCAGATAGCTATAAAAAAAGGGGAAGGGGGGGGAAAGGAAACTGGGGATGAGACAAAGGATCCAGAGAGAGAGAGGGGGGTGGGGCAGTACACAGACAGGTAGGTCGACAAATATTCAGAAAGTGTGTGTGTGTGTGTGTGTGTGTGTGTGTGTGTGTGTGTGTGTGTGTGTGTGTGTGTGTGTGTGTGTGCTTCCGTCCCTGTGTCACTCTTATAACACTGATCCATTATTTCACCTGCCTGTTTTCTTCCTCTCTCACCCTTTTTTTTTTTTTTTCTATCAGTATTTCTCCTGATTGTTTTTACCATTCCAAGTCTCTCTCTCTCTCTCTCTCTCTCTCTCTCTCCCTCTCTAGGAAAAAAGAGATTGTTCTCATAGTCTGTATCTCCTTAATACGGTCACTTCCTGAGTTGCTGTGGAATTTTGGTCGCTTGAAAAAGACATACGTCGACTTAAAAAGAGTTCAGGAGACTAAGGTATCAGGTTCGCCTGAGGGCTGTGGGACTTTTTTCAGTAGAAACTCGTAGACTACGAGGTCAGCTAGTTAAAGTGTTTAAAATCTGAATGGGTTTCACAATCATTACATAGAAAGTTGCTTACTCTTAACACGGACTCGGCACACAACCATGACTGGAAGCTGTAAATGAAAAAATTTACCAGCAGAATTACGTGAAAACTTTTTCACGTGCAACATCTGCTCCACATGGAACTGACTCAGCATGGACGTTGTTAACACTACAGTAGAGGAGCTCAAGGGATTCATCGGCAGGATCAAACACAAGAATAAATGTGAACTAGATATGCATTCCCAGGTTCCCAACTCCACTCTCTCTCTCTCTCTCTCTCTCTCTCTCTCTCTCTCTCACACACACACACAGTGTAGTAAACCTTTTCCTAACTTGGTTTATGATATTTACTGTACTATTCCTTTATTAGTTGTTCGGACTACACGTAATCAGAGAGGTGCTTGAAGTACAGAAACCTGTAAGCGAGAGTATGGAGGGCATCGGGTGGGGTTATAAGGTCGAAGAGAAAAGTGGGGGCGTTGGGTGGGAGTGTGGGACTATGAGGAAGAGAGGAGGAGGGGATAGCTCTCCATCGAGCAGTGTTACAAACACGGAAAAGGAAACGAACTTATTCCGACGTCTGTACCTATATAAATATAACCTGTGTAGGGTTATATGTGAACTGCAGGTATGTAGTCGCCAGCAGGAAGTCATTATGTTTCGGTGATATGTCCTTCAGATCCACTGGCTTCTCATCTCGTACTTGTGAAATCAGGACTGATACAGGTAGCATACAGGTTGTGTTGACGGCAGCCAGCTTGGCTAGTGAGCTGGTGCTGTGGTGCTTACTGTGCCACCGTAACGGGTTGGTTTGTATTCTTTAAGCGTGATGGCCTGGCCCTTGGCCAGTGGTGCTCACGGAACCTGACTCTAAGTCGTTGCTATTCACGCTCTGGAATTTCGATAACCTGGATGCGTCCTGCGTCCTGCCTTTTGGAAGGGCAATTGGAATAGAAGCGGGAGCCTTCATCCCCACCCCGCCCCGCCCCCACCCCCATCCCCACCCCGCCCGGTCCCACCTCACCACCATCCTGCCTCTTCCCACCTCACCTCCACCCGTCCCGTCCTACCCTCCACCAGGGCTACGCCATGGGTTTTCATATTGATTCATGCAAATTTGTTTTTATATTGAATAGCTTGGCTGAACAGTAAATCTGACTTATTTGCCACGGAAATAAATTAAGAATCTTAGCTTTCCACTTTCCCTAGATCTGAAATATTTTATAAATTGCATCACACCTCTTATGAATGAAAATTGAATTGTGCAGAGCTAATTCGGTAAATACAGTTTACGATACCGTGGTAAGTCATCATACATAAAACATTTTCATATAGCTAAGGCTAATTTACCCAGTACCAGTAAATACGGTGTATCTTATCCAATCTTCGTGGTGTTTTTCGCAGTAACAGGTCCTTCCATTATATTTTGCTACGTTCTTCATACATTTTACTGTTACTTTTGTTACGTTCTAAATGATAAATTTTACTTCATATTTTTATAATAATGTTTTAATTTAAGCTTCGGCCCTTTATATATATATATATATATATATATATATATATATATATATATATATATATATATATATATATCCATCCATCCATCCATCCATCCATCATCCAATCCTACGTTGCCCCATGAGGAGCGTAGAAGCCCGAGGCTAGGCAGTTGGTCCTGACATTTAAAATGAGAGTGACCAGCCTCACGCATCCCTGAGTGGCATTACATGAGCAATAAACCCCAATCACCCCTTGGATATAAACTTTCACCGGTTCAATCCGACTGGAGCACTATAACTACCCACTAAACTACCAGGCGCCAAAATTTGGTTATATGGTTACCACCCAGCGTAGTAAATGGTTTCCTGGTGTACAGGAAACCATTTGGCTTGTCACTCAGCGTAGAGTCACCCACAGCTTGCAGAAGGGAGAGGAAAGAATGAAGGAATGAAAGACAGAAGAGGGAGTGTAAAGTCACCCGTAGGCAGAAGGAAAAGAATGAAGGAAAAAAAAGACAGAAGATGGAAGGAAACAAGGATGGAGGAGAGGACAGGGCAGACACCCGAGAGCAGCACTACATTGATATATATATATATATATATATATATATATATATATATATATATATATATATATATATATATATATATATATATAATTTTCTTGTGTGTATCCGACTCTGGTTATACTGTACGGTGCCTTATAAGCTTAACAGCCCATTCCATTAGGCCCACCAGTCCTCCTACGCCTCACACCTTCACTGGTCACCACTTCAGGACTAGCTAATTCTTCCGTCCATGTTGAGTACCTGCTTCAGCTCTCTTATTCATGACTGGTTCATCAGTATTACTAGGAATGTGTGTGTGTGTGTGTGTGTGTGTGTGTGTGTGTGTGTGTGTGTGTGTGTGTGTTTGACGTCGTTGGGTTTTGTGCATGATAATTAGTCAGTTTTAACGAGTTTCTGTCATCAGACCGTTCTCTTCCTTAGCCTTGGCTCAAGCTTCCGTCACTTCAGACTACAGACGAATTATTTAACCACTCAGACACCTCTATTTCTTTCCTTGTCTCCCTTTCTCTTTCATTTTCTTACCTCCTTTCTCCACAGTCCTCCCTGTTTTCCCTAACCTCCTTTCCCCACACTCTATTTTCCTTACCCTTTCCTCACGCCTTATCCTTCCATTCTTTTCCCTGCCTTCCTTCCCTCCCCCTTGCATTCTCAACCCTTTCGTCCGTCCCTTCCCTGCTCGCACTCCTCCCATCTTTCTCACATTCCTACTCTAGTTACCTCTCTCCCCCTATCCCCTCTCTTTCATCTCCACCACTTTCTTCTTCCGCATGTCACCTTTTCCTCCACCCTTTTTCATTCTCACTTCCTCCTCTTCGTGTTCTCACTTTCACTTTCTTTTCTCCTTTCATTTTCCATATAGTAGAGCACTTCAATACTTTCCTCTTTTCCCACTCCTCTCCCCTCCCTTCCCACTCCTCTCCCCTCCCTTCCCACTCCTCTCCCCTCCTTCTCACTTCTCTCCCCTCCCACTCCACACTTCTCCCCTCCCTCTCCGCACCTCTGCCCTTCAACATATTAATTGGATTTAAGGGTTGAATTTGCGAATTGAAATAAAATATAATCCAAAAACTGTTATAATTTTCTTGTATGCCCTAACTTGAAATGTTGTGTTCAGTCCTGGTTACCATGTTTAAAAAAAAAAGGTATGTTTATGCGGAAGCTGGGGGGAATAGGCCTACAACAAAAGATAACAAATATCACAAGTGGATTGAGGAACAAACCATATTAGAGGCGTTTAAAACATAATATCGATATGTTTAGCGCAGGTTATGAGGGGATTAATCCCTAACCAGATTTTGAAAGGATATAATAATAATGAAACTTACTTATACCAGTACGTACACTTTACAGTATACTGGCTGAAATATACGGGAGATGCCATAGTGGCTGTAGTATTATTATAAAGATTTCCAGTCACATAAAGCAGTGAGAGTGAGAGTGTGCAAGTATTAAGAAATAAGTGTGCGAGTGATTGTGTGTGTGCAAGTGAGTCAGTGGTGTAAGAGTATTAGTGCGACTGAGTAAGGGTGAGCTAGTGAATCATGATGAGGAAGGGTAGCCAATATTCCGGGGACTGAACATGGCTTCAGTTGTCTTCAGTGCAAGAAAATTAATTTAGCAAGTGTGTGTGTGTGTGTGTGTGTGTGTGTGTGTGTGTGTGTGTGTGTGTGTGTGTGTGTGTGTGTGTGTGTGTGTGTTCTTAGAGAGAGAGAGGGTTGGAGGCCGGAGAGTGAGTGAGAGAGAGAGGGAAGCTAGGGAGTGAGTGAGGGATTCAGGGGGCGTGAGGGAGGGAGGGAGCAAGGCCTGGAGAGTGGGGAAGGCAGGGAATATGAGTTAGTGGAGGAGTCAGAGGGAATGAGATTGGGAGAAGTAAAGGGAGTGAGGGGGAGGGGGAGGAATGGTGGGCTGGGGAGTGAGTGAGTGGGGGAAGGAGGGGAAGAGAGTTAGTGGGGAAATAGGGGGAGTGAGTGAGTGAGGGAAGTAGAGGGAATTAGCGAATAACTGAGGGAGAGAGGGGGGCTGGAGCAGTGAGTGGGGAAGATAGAGGGAGTGAGTGAATTAGGGAGAGGGGCTGGGTGAGTCAGTGAGGGGAGTTTGGCTCTTGGGAGAGAGGCTGGGGTGGAGGGATGGGGGCGACCGTAGCGAGATGAGAGGAAGGGGCTGCATAAAATTAGGGGTGAATGAGGAGGAGCAGAGGTGAACCGAGAAATAAACTTACGGGAAATCCAGAGAAATGAGGCAGATATGAAATACAAGATACAAATTATGAGAACACAGAATCGAAGGAGTGATAGCATAACTGTAGGATATATAATGGAGAAACGAAGGATAGCTACAGAGAAGCCAGAAATAAATGAAGGTTAAAAGAGCCTGAAATGAATAAATATTACGTAAGCAGGTGTAAGTTTAAAGGAAAATAAGAGAATAAATAGAACTGACGACATAAAATAAGAAACTGAGAATACTAAACAGGGAGAATAACAAATACATGAAAATACTTCAAACCAGAACTGACAATACTTTAAACCTCAGAACAGGCAAATAAAAGTCAGATAATGATAACCTGAAGAAAAGTGACTTAATAACCTCTTACCGTGTCTTTTTTTTTTTTTTTTTTTTTTTTAAATCTTTGCTACCACTTTGTCATCCTTGCTACCTTCAGAAGATTTTATTCAGCATACGGAGCGACATCATATTGTGAAGGGGTTAATGAAGACTGTTTTTTACCGTCACTGCATGTGGTCTTTCCAGAGCTTGACTGAATCGTCTGGAGGTAACAAGACTTGTAAAAATGACGTCATCAGACTCAAGGGGTTAGGCAATTGGAGAAATAATGGAGGTTATGAGATCCAAAGAATATAACGGAAAGCTTTTCCGTACAGTGACATCATATTCTGTCTTTTTGCTGTCTTCAGTCGATTCAGTTTATTGATGAAAGCAATGAAGGGGTTAATGATGATTACGTTTAACTCCTCCAGTTCGCAAGTTTCCTCCTTCGCCCAGTAAAATCGTCTTGAAATAGCAGAATAAAAAAGTCTTTGGGGGGAGCTGGTTCATGACGTAAAAAAAAATCGTTATACTCATAAGTTTAAGGATATAATAAACCAGTGAAGACAGAAATTACGAAAGGAGAATGCAGAGTTCAGTGAAATTTGGGGAGAAACGATAATCAGGCCACGATTAAATAGTAAATAGTACGTGGACGATAATTACATCAGTAGGTGTTATGGCTGTTAAATATGGTTAGTTACATTACCCTTTTCACTCTGATGATTTCGTTTATTATTGCTATCTCCAAGCTACCTGACTGAGCCAAGGAGAGATACTCGAACTGCAGGAGTAAGAGGCAGTCTTTATTAACCCCTTCTCTACTTGAGCATTTGCCTGAGCTGAGTAAAGTCGTCTGGTAGCAGCAGGAATGACGTACACGGGGTGAAGTGGTTAATGAAGAACCAGGATATGAGGTATGAAATATGCCATAATGGCAACGTACAAAATGTCGGCTAACAGAAATAATGTTATAGAGTATGCTAGTGTAGACGTGAGAGAGAGAGAGAGAGAGAGAGAGAGAGAGAGAGAGAGAGAGAGAGAGAGAGAGAGAGAGAGAGAGAGACTTTCATCTATATGCTAACCAAATACGTGGCCGGGTTCTCCTCCTCTTCAGTAATTGTGGGAGGAAGTAAGAAGGGCGAACACAGACGGAGAGAGAGGGAGAGTGAAGTGAGGAGAAGGGGAGAAGTGAGGAGAGGCAGGGTGGAGGGCAGGAGTGGGAGGGAAGAGGGAAGGACCGGAAGGGAAGAGGGAAGGCCTGGAAAGGAAAAGAGAAGGAATGGGAGGGAAGAGGGAAGGAGTGGGAGGGTTGAAGGAAGGGGATGGACAAGAGAGTTGGGGAGGACAGGAGTGTGGTAAGTGGGAAGAGAGAAGAAAAGGGTGGGGGAGGAGTGTGATCGTGGAGAGAGAGAGAGAGAGAGAGAGGGGGGGGGAGGCAGGAGAGGGAGGGGAAAAGGGTAGGAGAGGAAAGGCAAGAGATAAGGAAGAGGAAGAAAGAGGTAAAAAGAGGGGTATCCTAGGGTGCAAAGGAGTAGCGGCACAAAGGAAGGGCAACAGGAACAAGCCTAATGGTTCTGTGGAGGCTGTTTGTTATAGGAAAAGCTGTATCTGTGATCTACGTCTCTTCCCAGCCTGAAATAATAAGGACCATGAAAAAAAGAGGCACAGAATATGTTCCAGCTTGCGTAGGAACCCCGCAGCTGACCACAAAATTTATGTAGCCGCTTAGGCGAGACTCCACTGAGTTCCACAACTGGCACTTCCCGCAATGTCTCTGCTACGGCAGGTGGCGGGAATATATTGGTGTAGATCCTATAATCAGAAGACTCGGTAGCGTGCAGGTGAACAGAAACTGGAGCAGATGTGTTTAATTTCTCTTTATTTCGCCACAGAAAGATACAACTGAGACAGGAGAGTATTTTCAGGGAAGTACGTCTCTCTCTCATGAAGGCTGAGTGTAATCTGCTGCCTATCCTCTCTGCCCAGCCTGTCAACAGCTTAGGTCAGCATATTTAGAGATGCCACTTCTCTCAAAGACGACGAGAGAATATACATGAGTAGGCATGGATTACACGCTACCATGCACATTATATATCTCAGTAAGGCAGGATTAAGTATATTAGATACATTAACATGGATATGTTTCCCCAAGACTTAAACATATGTACATTTTATATTTCTCTATCGCCTTCCTTTACCCTCACTGTTTATGTCAGAAAAATGCTGGCTTTGCAGGTCTAGGCGCCCATCCTATTCCAATGCCACACATATAGTGTAGTTGTGTTTGGTTGATTATCTTCACAATTTATTACACACTCTTTAATTATGAATAAACATTTCTGTATGTAGGCCTAATATGTAAAAATAGTGTGAGACTCCAACACATCATGGAAACGATGTCCGGCACCAGAACAAATATCTACAACGGAATGCAGAAAAAAAAAAAAAACGCACAGACCAAACAGAAGGACCAATTGTAGCAATAGGCCTGTATAATGTGTAATGTCTGAACCTATAAAAGAAAGTAATGTAAAGTGAATATTAAATGCATACCGTATCGTATCATTGTAGCGCTTTAGTTACACCATAGCCTATCCTTCGTGATCTGGATTGCAGGAAAAACACTGATAATTTTTTCCAAACGTGAACGTATTTAGCTGGGGATTGATAGATTATTAGTCAATTGGTGGGGGCGCTCACCATCCACTCAATCGATGTAGTGCTGCTCTCTGGTGCCCATGTTTTCTTCTCTTCCTTCCTTCTTCCCTTTCTTCGTTTTCTGTCTTTTTTCCTTCATTCTGTCCTCTTCCTTATGTCTGCGGGTGACTACACTAACAGACTGACAAGCCAAATGGTTTCCTGTACACCAGGAAACCATTTACTACGCTGGATGGTAACCATATGACCATATTTTGGCGCCGGTTATTGCTCACGTTATTCCAGTCAGAAATGAGTGAGGCTGGTCACTCTCATCTTAAATATCAGGACCAGCTTGCCTAGCCCCGGGCTTCTTCGCCCCTCATGGGGCAACACTGGATTAGATGATGATGATGATTATTATTGTTATTAGTCTGTCGAAGCGATATGTGACTGTCAGTGCAGGTACTTTATTACTTTCTACAATGTAAACTGCTTGTGCCATACTGCATAAATTCTTTACACCTCTGAAAGAAATGCATCTCTCTCTCTCTCTCTCTCTCTCTCCCACACACACACGCACAGTATCTTCCGTCTCGCGTCTAGGTTAATTAGTTGTCTTCCTTTTCATGCAATTTCCCTGCCGTGAGAGCTGTTGACGCTTTGTTAAGTCCACGGAATCTTGGATGCGGTACTTCGTAACGATTCACGTATTCATTTAGTCGCTTATTTACTGACCCTTTCATCCATTCATTCGTTAGAAGCGCTGACGCATTCACTCATTCACTCACACTCGCTGACTGGCACACCTGCTCACTCACACCTTACTCTTTCGCACACTTACCCATTCACTCTCGCTGTCCTACACCCACCTCCCCGATCACTCTTTTATCGCACAAACACTCACCTGCTTGCACGGACCGGTATTCACCAACACTCGTTCCCTCGCACATTCACTCACTCACTCCTGTACTTGCGGATGTCTATTTCTCTGTTATTTCCATCTTTATGTTGAATGTATTTTGCCATTCACATGCTTATTGATTCATTCGTTCGCTAACTCACTTGGTTTGTCCTCTAAATTTTTTAATGCTTTCCTGTTGGTAATGGAGAAACTGTCAGCAGATGAGTATTTTTCTCCCATCATGCCACCAGCTTGAGTATGGCCAGGCCGTCTTTGGCACTATTTGCTCACTGCATGTGGAGTGAATGGAGAGAGAGATTGACTAGGAATATGTGAGAAGTGAAGGTGGGGAGGGGAAAAGTGAGACTGGGAATGAGATGGAGGGACGGACTAGAGAGGTATGGTATACGATTGAGAGCGGTAGTGAGGTAGGCAGCCGGGTTGAGGGGACAGAGTGACTTGGAGACGATTTGTTTGTGGCTGTCTTGCTGAATTAAGGAGTGTGGTTAGAATAGAAAAAAAGATACCTGTAGATGTTTTAAGACAGGGGATATTATACAGTACGGTGCGGTGCATTGGTTACACAAGGGTAGCCTGGTTTGTGGCATGTGGATGGGCTTATCCTCATACAGGAGTAGGAATACAACTTACAGGGCTGTCCCGACAACTCATTCAAGCGGAGGAAGTATTTTTTATCTGATTCTTGCTATCTTCAAACCAGTTTTGTTACCATGCGAAATTTATTTGAATACTTTTGTTGATTTTTTTTTTTTTATAAAGTTGAATAAAGGTATTTGTAGTTAGCAGGAAGAAAATGACGCCGTTGGATTGAAAGGATAAACCACTTTATTCCGATGGTGTATTTTTCGTTACGGTATATTCTTGGTACATTCTGACAGTTTTATTCAGGTTATGGGAGAGTTTTCGAGCAGGAGGGGTTAGATGTAGCCTTCATTAACCCTTTCAGTACGAGATCTTTGAGGTGAAACAGTCGTCTGGTGGAGGCCTCATTAAAATAACAAAAGACGTCACAGGAATGATGATGTTCATAGCTATGCTCCCCTAAATAAGTGCTGGATAGGAACGCCTTCATGCGGTGGCATCGATATAACCAAGCGACTCCACTGTCTGGTTATACAAACGTCCATCACCTACTTCCCTATCCCTGAGGAAGGATGGTGGACTTTAGAAGGGCAACTTAAGCCTGAAGTCCACCGGGTTCACATCCAGATGGGTCGTGATTTCAACTACTACTCGATACTGCTGCTGCTGATCCCCTTAATAGTCTGCTGTACCGTAGCTAATATTCGAATCTTCTGCATCAGGAATGCCAGACTGGTGACCACTAGCTTACTTTAAAAGGCTTGATTTGGGTCATTTCTTATTTAATAGTTTGTGCATTGTAATTGTATCATCCCTGTGTAAAGTCTTCATTGTGTAGGCCTAAGACTTCGTTAACTCTTACATTCACACTCTTGCGAGCTCATTCTGTCACTCAGTCGTTCTCTCTTTTGGTCGTTGTTAATATCTGGTTCCTGGCTAAATAGATCATTTTGAAAGACTTGTTTAATTCGAACACAACCATGTCTTATCAGTCCTTTGGTTTGCCTTAATGTGTCCCTGTCTTATTTCTTTGTTGTGATAGGCTTGGTTAACAACCACTAACTCATTTCTCTCACGCACTCTTTCATTTAATCTTTGTAAATGTGTGATTCTTGTCTAATTCTTTTGTTGTTTAAGGTCGAGTCCACACCAAATTCTTGCAGGTGCGGCCGGGCGTTCTGCATTACTGTATCCCATAGTTATCTCCCGCAACCTCAATTGCCCCATGGGACTACTTGTAAGGGAGACAGTGATGCAGAGCTCCCGCCTGCAACCACCCACGCCAACGTTTGATGTGGACTTGTACTTAAACTTGGTTATGTGTCTGCATTCACACACATTCAGTTACCCGCTCACTTATTTGGTCTAAATCCGTAGCTAGGTATGTGCGGGTAGGTTAACTCTTACTCACTTATTCACTCACTGACTCATTTGTTCGTCTGTAAATCCAGCAGTCGTCCTCAAGTTCATTTCCCTTTCATGTAATCAGCAGGCCTCACTAACCGACCCCTGATTCACTCGATCTCTCTTTAATCCTGGCTAAAGTCAACACTCCATGTTTAAGTCACCCCTCTCGTTGTATCACCCTGCTTTGTCTTACTAAATCCCATTACTCGCTTAGCCTTGAATACCCACTGACTCATTTATTCACTTGTTTGCCCACACTCATGCACAGGCACTTACCCTCAGAAACTGCCTTACTCCCTAGATCTGGCTCTCCAGTCATCCACTCTTTCATCTGTCTATTTATACATCCATGAACTCATTCCATTGACCATTCTTCGTCTCATCTCACTCACTTGCTCACTTACTCGCTGACTCGCCCATCAGTCCGTCAACTCACTCTTATCCATCAGAGGGTCCATCAGCTCACTCCTGTACTCATCTATCCATCTATCATGCAACTTATCCATCCATCCATCCACCCGTCCGTCCTTCCGTCCGCCCATCCATCCATCCATCCATCCATCCATCCATCCATCCATCTATATGTCCATCCTTTCATCCATCCATCCTTCCATCCATCTAGGTCTACCTGTCCATCTGTCCATCCATCCATCCTTTTATCCATCTTTTGATCCATCCATCCATTTATCCATGAATCTGACTCATTTATGTATTCACTCCCTCATACCATCACTGAATTATTTATCCACCCACTGTTATCCAGCACTCATTTACGTATCCAACCCCTGTTATCCAGCCCTTATTCATGTATCCACACCCTCTTATCCAGCACTCATTCACATATCCACACCCTCTTATCCAGCACTCATTCACATATCCATACCCTCTTATCCAGCACTCATTCACATATCCACACCCTCTTATCCAGCACTCATTCACATATCCACACCCTCTTATCCAGCACTCATTCACATATCCACACCCTCTTATCCAGCACTCATTCACATATCCACACCCTCTTATCCAGCACTCATTCACATATCCACACCCTCTTATCCGGCACTCATTCACTTATAAACCCTCCTCCCTCCGACGGACTCTGGTACTTTGACGTCCTTTGATTACCCCTGCTTCGCTTGTCTAATGTGAGGCTGGCTTTAGTTCTGATGGCTTTCCTTTGCCGCCCGTTTCAAAGTTTTCCTCTTTCTCTTAGCCCCCTAAATCAGTGAACATATGCTCTTGGCTTTTTCTTGATACCTTCAGACGATTTTAGTCAGTTTGAGAGACCCGACTATTAAAGGAGTTACTGAAGGCTGTATGTAATCCCTCCTGCAGGAAAAGTATCTCGAGTAGAATATAATCGTTTGATGCAAAAGAATAATATCACTCGTTGTACCATCCACTGACTCTAATCCAGCCACTCAGCCAGCCATTCCGGTACCGTGGCGTCCTGTGATGCCCTCTACTCTGCCATTCTAATGTGGTCTGGCCTTAGTTCTAATGGCTTTCCCTGCCCCACGATCCCAAGTTGTCCGCCCTCCCTCCCTCCCCATTAAGTAGGAAGGAGGGAGTTCGTTGTGGTGGGCTGGAGTGGGGGAGGACAGCCATCCTGCCTTGTGTTGTGGTGTTGTGCGGGTGTTGTGTTCTGTGTTGTGTTGTGGTGTTGTTTGAGTGTTGTGGTGGTGTGTGAATGTTGTGGTGTTGTTTGAGTGTTGTGGTGGTGTGTGAATGTTGTGGTGTTGTTTGAGTGTTGTGGTGGTGTGTGAATGTTGTGGTGTCGTGTTGTGATGTTGTGTGAGTGTGGTGTTGTGTTGTTGTGTGAGTGTTGTGTTGTTGTGTGAGTGTTGTGTTGTTGTGTGAGTGTTGTGTTGTTGTGTGAGTGTTGTGTTGTGTGTGTGTGTGTGTGTGTTTTGTTGTGTTGTGTGTGTGTTGTGATGTTGAGTGTGTTGTGGTTTTGTGTGTGTTGTGGTGTTGTGCGAGTGTTGTGGTGTTGTGCGAGTGTTGTGGTGTTGTGTGTGTGTGTTGTGTTGTGTTGTGTTGTTTGTGTGTGTTGTGGTGTTGTATGTGTTGTGTTGTGTTTGTTGTGTTGTTTCATTGTTGCGGTGTTCCGATGTTATGGTGTATTGACGTTGTAATGTTCTATGGTTGTTGTGTCGGTATTATGGTGGGCACGTTGTTAGAGGCAGCGTGTGTAAGCGCAGATTACCATGCCGTTTTCTGGTGTTCTCGGAGTTGTTATGAGGTTAGTTAAGCTTCATCATATGGGGAAGCGTATTGATTTAGAAAGTACCGTATTATTTTTCTTTGCACTTTTTTTCCTTAGATCTTGATGATATTGTACAGGAAGGTACCCCAGGGTAACCCAAGTGCCAAATAAAAATGACCTTGACCTATTTTTGAAGGTCATATACTCATTTTTGGTGCAAGAACTGCATTTTTGTGATTGAAATATCTCAGACTAATTGAGATACAGCTGTTTGGTTGAAAATCCTATGATAAGATAGTTTTCTGAGAATTTTGGCTGAATTTTGCCATTTAACGTAGTGGGAAGAACCTAATCCAAATCTACTTAGTGTTTTGTTTGTAACAGGTTTTAGAGAAAACCACAAAAGCTGTAAAGCTGTAACTTTACAGAAATATAGCTGTGGTTCCTCTCATTATCAGAGAGGAATATGGTTACTGTTTAGCATTCAATTAGCCAGTTACTGAGACAAATGTAAAATGTACCCACGCTTCATTTATTTCTTCCACAACTTTGTCTTCAGCTCTACAAAAATATGAAGACAATTATATATAACCTAAGCAGTTATGGCGAAACTTACTTGTTTTGGCTACACAGTAAATAAATAGGTACGGTATGTGGAGTCACTCTATATGCCCTGGTTGTGTGTGTGTGTGTGTTTGTTTGTGTGTGTATTATGGGCTAAAATATATACAGTATACCGCATACATAGCTAACGGGTGTAGGTTGTTGGGTGAATGTCAGACCATCATCTCTTGTGTTTGTGTTGCCAGCGGAGTTATTGTTAGGTTTGGTGTGTTGTGTGGGTTGGGATCGGTGCTGCGTGTGTGTGGCTTGATTAAAGAATGTAACAAAGGTATTCAGATCTAGTTTTGCGTGAATATCAGTCCATCATGACGTACATTGGTTGTGTTGCCATCGGAAGTACTACTAGGTTCGGTGTGTTGTGTGGGTTTGAATCAAGCTGTTGTTTTGTCGTGTGGGTGTTTAAACCATCAAGATTTTCAGAATTGGTGAATTGCCTACAAACTGGAACTCTGCGATTTTCGGTTGTGTTGTTGTGGAAGTGCTGGAATAGAAGCCAGTCTGTTTGTAATGTGTTGCAGTGGGATGGAGTCATATCTGATTCCCACCGTCATAATTATAATCGTTGTTAGATCCAGGCGAAGCACAGTGTTTATCATATATTTGTCGATTTCCCTGTGTCACTGCCTATAGGTTGGCTCATTATGGTACTAAAATTGGCCTCTATTATAATACAGAACCATCACATTGCTCTGGAGTGGAACCTGGGTCTGACGGACTACCACTTATAGTCGTTAGCCACTATATCACAGATGCTAAAAAGACTCTGTTCTTAAGTTCCTTTATCCTCGCAACCTTTCAGGCAGAAAAGTGACTGTGGGTCGTATTCTTGTCGTCTTAGGAGGTTTTGTAGCGTCTCTTCCTTTTCCTGTTGATTTCTACACATGGCACGTTACGATACTCGTTTTACTCTAACTTGGCCTAAAATTTCTCTCTCCTTCTTGAATGCTGAGTTGTAAGAATATATTGACACTAGATTATAATGCCGGTAATAAAGAAGTGCTTTGGAAAGTATGTAGGACCGTAGAATTGTCATTTTTGGCCGCAGAGCTGCGTGAAATAAGCTGCAAAATGACGAAAATCTGGGGCAAGTTAGATTATAAACAGCATAGTATCGTGGGTGCTATTTATGCAAACTGCGATTATATTAAAGATATTACGGTATTAACATAAAGGAAAATATTAATGGATAGTTGCCAAAATAAATAGTAAAGGAAGAGGTGCTAGTGAGCCTCCTTAGCCTACGAGAATACGAACCTTTGTCTGGAGGTGGGAATGTTCCAAGGCACGGAGTTACAATCATCGGCAGCATCAACGTCATTACGAGAGGCACTGTGGTGATGAGAAATGGAGTCAGTCAGTCACTTAGAGTCAGTTCATTAATCAGTCAGCGCAAGTCAGCTAATTAGCTTAGTCACCTGCTGCCTGGTCCAATTTACATATTCATTGGTGATTAATTGGTAATACAATGATTTAGTTGGTATCATGTCTCGCTGTCATTCAAGGTGTCGTATTTATAAACTCTTCTAGGCTGAAACAGTTTTAAAAATTGGTTGTAGGCCTATGTACGTTTTCCTTCACTCCTACAGCTGCCAAAGTCCAAACCCTTCACAATCAAATGAATGCATGTTAATGTGACTAGATACGAAAAACAAAGTGATCTATAGTAATAGTTATTTGTTTACAGTAAAAGTTTGTTATAAACACTTTTTCAGTAGACTGCCGCCTTATGGGTGTGTCATGTAGTCGCAGTTGTCAACTTTAACACTTTTTTGAAGTTCTGTCTCCTGTAACGCACCGAACTGAGTGAAATCGTATCTTGTTGACTGTACTATAATACTAGAGGTGTTCCCGCCATGAGAGGGTTAATAGAAACATTAGCTATATATTTACTCCCAGGCTCTTGTGACTCACTCGTCGATAAATTAGCTAACTCATTAGCTCCCAGGGTTCCAGTGTGAGGGATTGTGCTAGAAGGGAACTAAAAGTACTGCCCTCCACCTACCCTATTGGCTTATTGTCGCGAAGCTCATCGGTCCCTACCCCGGGGTTTCCTCCTTTATTAACTTTTGAAAATGCCAGTTCCGTCCTGTACTAAGGTGACTGGACGCAAATGGGTTAAATCGTCTTGCATTAGGTGAAATAGAAGACGGGCCTACTAGAGTTGCCCAACCGTGAGAAGGGTAACTGCCATATTTCCAGCGAGACTTAAAAAATCGTCCGGTGTTTGCAAGAATGAAGTTCCTGGCAGGGAAAGGGATATGCAAGATATATGTATATTTTTTCACGCTGCTGACTGCCAAAATTTCATCGGGTTGAATAAACGCCTTTATTCTACTACCAGGTGGTGGTGGTGGTGTACGTTTGTCAGTACTTGTCCATTTGTAGCACCCATGACTTTTTTTTTTTTATTCATGCTACCACTAGATTTTTGTTTGTTCTCGTAGGGGAGGCTGGGACTGACTGAGTTAACTTCCTCAGTACGATAGTTACCTTAACTTTGATTATGGTATCTGGTGGCTTAGTGGTTAGAATGCCCCGATCAGAGTGGCGTCCTTCAATAGATTCGGTCTCTAAGAGGTGACTGGAGGTTTTAGGATCAGATAATGCCATGAAGGGAAAAAGGCTGGTTCTCTGCCCTTAAGCGTACCGGACTAGGGTAACCCAGCTTCGAAGAGGTTAATGTGGAATTGAATGACGTACCGTTTGTTTAGGTTATGCCGGTATTCTTGTTAATACCAGACAGACATGCTTGATATTATTTTCCTGTTTAGGGTCGTATTAATCTCGTAATCTCCTCCGCCAGACGACATACGGTGAATTCTGTTTTATTCAAACTAGGTTACCTCCTAACGATTTTGTTCTGCATGGGAGAGAGTCTGCAATACGAAGAAGGCATCATGTTAAACATAATCGTCCAGATAATGATAAACCCCCTCGTGATAGCGTCTTCGGTAGTATTTAATTGCAACCAAAGCCAATTTTATTCAGCTGAGTGATTCTTAGTATCCAGATTGTTCATAATGTTTAACCCTTTCATGGTCAAGGCATCTGTACTATTTTATCCCAGATACCAGCAGACGATTTAATTCAACTCAGAGTGAATTGCAGGATCCTGAGAGTAGTAATTTGTCAGAGATGCATAGTAGTGAAACGAGTGTCATTATCAGGCTCTGAAGTGAGTGTCGTTGTTGCCAGTAACTGAGTCAGTCAGTGGTGCATACAAGTGAAGTTAGTCAGTGGTGCCAAGTAGTGAAATGAGTGTCAGTGTTACCAGATCGTGAGATTAGTGTCAGTGGTGCCAGATAATGAAATAAGTGTCAGTGGTGCCAGATAATGAAATAAGTGTCAGTGGTGCCAGATACTGAAATAAGTGTCAGTGGTGCCAGGTACCGAAATAAATGTCAGTGGTGTCAAGAAGGAAATAAGTGTCAGTGGTGTCAAGAAGGAAATAAGTGTCAGTGGTGTCAAGAAGGAAATAAGTGTCAGTGGTGCCAGATGGTGAAATAAGTGTCAGTGGTGCCAGATACCGATATGAGTGTCAGTGGTGCCAAGAACGAACCAGGTCCAATAATATTCCGGCGTGGCGCCTTGTTTACCATGGCCCGCAGGCGGTGTTGGTTGCCCGACCTTGGCCACCTTCCATGTTTACAAACCTGCTCGTGATAGGGTTGTGTATATGATTGCGTCTTTATTCATTTATCTTCATTCTTACGCCTACCATACCCTTCATGGCCAGTCCACAGAGTATTTGGTTGTGAGGGGATATGAAAAACAAAGTGATTTCTGATCATAGTACACTCTTAGGGAGATCTGTTTGTCCTGAAATTTGATTAAGATCCCTGGTAAATACGATCCCAGATTGTTGCTTGAAGTACTTCGGTGGGGACTGGGTCTGTAGAATGCAGGAAGAAGAGAGAAGAGCTGGTGAATAGAAGGGAGGGGAAGGGGAGGGAGAAGGGAAGGGGACCTGTGGGGGGAGGGAGAGGGGAAGAGGATCTGTGGAAGATGGTAAGGAGGGAGAGGAACAGAGAGAAAGTAAGAGGGGGATGGCGAGGGGGAGGATATCTGGTGAATAGAAGGGAGGGGACGAGACGTAGGGGAGCTGGGGAATATAAGGCAGAGAAAGGGGAAGGGGGAAGGGAGCAAGGAGAATGCAAGGAGGGGCAAGGGGAGGCGAACTGGGGAATGCACTAGGGGGAATGGAAGGAGAGCTAGGGTAATGCACGACGTGGGGGAGGGGGACGGGATTTGTGGGAAAACAGGAGGGGAGGTGGAGGGAATTTGGATAGAGAATCCAACAATGCAAGTCACAGAGAGGTTGGGGAGAATGACAGTGAAATCCAGAGAGAGAGAGAGAGAGAGGTGGTTTAGGGTAATACCAACACAATCCAATGAGTTACCTCCCCTCCCCCTTTCACCGGATTCCACTTCGAGAGGCCTGAGAGGTGTAAGATTATTTAAAGATCGAGATGCCTGGGAAGACTATCATGCCCACCTGCAGTATTCCATGTAGCCCTAGCTGAGCCTAGTCTAGGCACTGCAACAACGTACATGTGTCGTATTATCGGTTAACGAGTCCTCTGGCGCCTGTTCTTTACCGCGTTGTTTCTGTATCTAGTTGGGTAATATTTTCTCCTGATATATGTGTTATCATTGTTGATATAAAAACAAACGGCTGGTATAAATGACCTACAAGGAAATAATAGTGTGTAATATGCAAAGTACATCGTTAAGGAAGAGATGCTGTAACGCCTGCTAAGCTGGCGAGAATTACGGATCCTTTGGCCATATTCTCGTCGACTTAAAAGACTTTCTAGCACCCTTTTCTCCCCTGTTTATTTTTACATATGGCACCTTTATGTTCTCTAGTAACTGTGGTACCGGTATTTAGGCAGCCTGAGTCGGTATAAAGGGATAATAACTAAATAATAAGAATTCTGCATTGTCATAAGATTAATCACAAAGAAACAAGTGCAAGTAGACCTTTTAAAGCCGACGAGGAAATAGGCCCAGGGCCCGTATTCTTGTCTGTTTGAGAGGTTATCCATCACTTTTTCTTAGCGACTTACGGTACGGTATGTTACATATTTATTACGGTACGGTATGTTTTATATATATATATATATATATATATATATATATAAGTACCGTACGTCCCAGGTACTTTATATATATATATATATATATATATATATATATATATATATATATATATATATATATATATATATATATATAAATTGCGGTTACGTACCTTAATATATTCTTGCATGTTATTTATCGTATGTAGTGTACATCCTAGATACCATTCGGAAATAATTTCTGTTAGGGATGTATTAGGAAACCTGCTCAGCCGAGGTGAAAGTTTTCTTATATTCTTGTTTGCTGTGCTGTTTACGTCCCAGGTACTTGAACAAACTAAACTGGTAAGGGTGAAGTGTTCGGAAGCTTCCTTATAGAACGGGAATGCCTTACTATAATGTTGTGTGTTATTCTACGTCCCAGATGATACTGGAGAGGGAGGCCTTCATGTGGTGGCACTGACATAGCCTGCATAGGGCTGCCCAGTTATACTAACTCACTTCCTGTATCCTCGAAAGGATGATGGTGGATTGCAGGAAAGGAGTAACCTCAGCCTGGTGTCCAGTGAGTTTACATTTAGATAAGCCTGGGGTTGCAACTAGTACTATTGCTGCTGCTGCCACTGGCGCCGCTGCCGTCGCCTAGATACAGAAATAAACTAGTAAGGAAGAGGTGTAAGGGAGCCTGCTTACCCAAGGAGATTACGGGCCCAGGAGCACCCCAGTTAGGCTTATGGCTCATACTGTCGCTCGTTTTACAGATTTAAATTTCTATCCCTCAGTGATATATTTTTCTGCTGCTGAGGGGAATCCCAAATAATGAAGAGGTTGATGAAGATTGTAATGTAACTTTCCATCGAAAAGTCTCACCGGTGTAAGCAGAATAAAATTGTCACGCTGTAGATGGCATAAAAACTGAAAAAGGAAAAAAAAAATGTAATTGCATCGTGTTATAAAACTTTGTACGGTATATATAATTTCGGTCCACAGGTTCTGTGAGAAAGAACCGGTTTTCATAAGGTCGCTGTTCGGCGTTCTCACTAGTTATGGGGCCTTTTTTTTTTTCAGTGGACTTTTTTTTTTTTTTTTTTTTTTTTTTTTTTTCATGGAGGAGATAGCCTAATGTGGTCCCCAGTTAGGGATTTCATTTGTACCCGGGTAACAGATACAGCAGAGGAAGTTTTGTCGGGGTCTTTGTATTTTTTAAATTTTATTTTTATGTTGGAGGTACCTTCTGTGTGGTTCAGATTGTGGACAGTACCGTATTCTGTT
Organism: Coenobita brevimanus; assembly: GCF_032717465.1. Lineage (NCBI taxonomy): Eukaryota > Metazoa > Arthropoda > Malacostraca > Decapoda > Coenobitidae > Coenobita > Coenobita brevimanus. Next base: position 21,202,196 of record NC_136978.1, read on the forward strand.
TATCATTGCCTAAATCACTCGTCAAAGCTAGTAAAAATTTTATTAGTTATATTTTTAATTTAGCAATGTCGTTCAACGTAATTTGTGTTTGTAAGCAATTGGCGAGACAACATATGGTATTCAATTAAGTGGGAAAAGTCATTAAAATTATGCCTAAATGGATCAGTTATTTTCTCTGTGAGCCTATGATTTGTGTGTGTGTGTGTGTGTGTGTGTGTGTGTGTTTATCGATTCTTGTAATTACCCAAAATCTGTAACCCATGCTACAATTTTCACCCTAAATTTATTTTTATCTTGCTATTATCTCATGCTTTCTTCCTCATGCTGTTACCCTGTCTTGCATCCGTCCCTCCCCCATGCATCTATTCCTCCTCCCCTCCTCTTGTCTTTCCCTTGCCTCTCTTCTACGTGTCTTTCTCCCTCTTCCCCTTTCCCCGTCGTCTGCCCCTCCCCGCCCCTTCCATCATCCCACCACCTGTGCCCCACCAGTCCTCTTCCATTATCCCCCAACCATCCCATCCCGGTATCCCCACCCCTCCCTTTCATCCTTCCCTCCCCACCCCTCGTCCCCACCATCCCCAACCCTGATTCCCGCACCCTTCCCCTCTCCTCCTTTCCATGGGCATCAAACTCTTGACAAATGACTCTCTGCTTCTGTGGCATAATTTATCAGCCGCGTCAAGCCGAAGGGACCTCTTGTGACCCTTATGACAGGTGGGCTTAAGGTCGATAGTCGTGGTGTTTGTGGGGTGATGGGGAAGAGGAGAATGGGAGAAGGTGTAGGAGGAGGAGGAGGAGGAATTGGATCGAATGGAAAAGGAAAAGAGAAGTGGAGAGGAAAGAATGGAAGCCAAAGAGAGAGAGGGGGAGGGTCGTGGAGGAGGAGGAGAGAAGAGAGAAATATACAAAAGAAATATAAGATGTGGAATATAAGAGAGAATCGGAATATTGGTTAAAAAAGGGAATGAGAATGAAAAGAGGAAGACATAGAAATGATACAGATAGCAGTGTGAAAATAACGAGAGATAAAAAAAGAAAATGATGCTGCGTAGGCGAAAAGGAAAGGAAAGTAATAAAAGAATCTGATGAACCAAGGAATACATAGAGAAAGAATGGATTTGGAGAAGTTAAGGTGTAAAAGAGAGAAGAACAAAAACGTAGATCGCCGTGTTCAAATGAGAAAGAGACTGTGAAATGATGAAAAGAAAGATTAGAAATGAGAAAGGAAATTAAGAGTGTGGACAGGAAATGAGAGAGAGAGAGAGAGAGAGAGAGAGAGAGAGAGAGAGAGAGAAAACATAGATTGAAAGGAAGTTAAAGAAGAGAAGAGGGAGGAAATATTTGAGCAAAGAAAAGGAAGGGAGAGAATATCAGGTGATTGTGTGTGTGTGTGTGTGTGTGTGTGTGTGTGTGTGTGTGTATGTGTGTGTGGGTGGGGGGGGAGGAATTCTTGTTGCCTTCGAAAACTCCTTTACACTTTCACCCCGATGACACAAACCCACCTCCTCAATGTTTTTTTTTTTTTTTTTAATAACTTTTGTGAATCCTCTCTCTCTATGAAAGTGTGTGAACCATTCTTTGTTTACATCCTTCCCTGAGAAAGATCATCCCAAAGTTACCGGTAGAGAAAAATGCCATTGAATACTATAACCTTGGCCTGAAGTGGTTAATATTTCTCTCTCTCTCCCTCTCTCTCTCTCTCTTTGGTTCAGTATTTGGATGACATCAGTAAAATACAGTACAATAAAACATTAAGGTGTAGCCTAATGCGCAGAATAAACCACAAAAGGATGCGTTCTAAGGAGGCCCTGTTATGCACTAGATTAAGGTACAAGGACAGCCAGAAAGGGCTGGAGGAGGAGGCTAGAGGGAATAGAGAGGAGGCAGATCCTCTCTCTCTCTCTCTCTCTCTGAGGATATCACACGTGTTAATGTATTCTGTTACTCTCTTTCAGGTGAGTGTGTTTGTTGTCTTCAGTGGAGGAGATGGGTAAAGAGAATAAAGAATCAGTAGATGAGTAAATATGTAAAAGGTAAGTGAAGAAGCTGTACTGTAAATGGGAGTTGATGCTGATATACATGTACAGTGATAATATTATTCACGTGTACAGTATAGTTGTATATAACTCGCATGTTTGCACACACACACACACACACACACACACACACACACACACACACACACACACACACACACACACACACACACACACACACACACGACACTCACACACACACACACACAAAACGAGAGAGAGAGGGGGGGGGGTAAATGAAAACATAAAGGCAGACACATAAATATCCATGAACTACAATGGACTAAAAATATTCTTTGGGGACGATGTTATTTGAAGCCCCGTAGCTCGCTAGAGAAGGCCCTGGGGAGGGGAGGGAAGAGACGGAGGGAGGGGAGAGTAGAGGTGGAGGAGGGAGGGAAGGAAAGGGAAGAGTAGAGGAGGGAGAAGAAGAGGCATATGGGAAGAGGCAGAGGAAAGAAAGAGGGAGGGAAAAGTAGACGAAGGGGAAGAAGACAATGGTTGGATAAAGGAGGGGAGGAATGAGAAGAGGATGAGGAGGGAAAGGACAGTGCAGAGGAAGGCGTAAATAGTTCGATAAAAAGAAATTGTGGGATGGCAGACGAAAGGTAGAAGGGAGGGAGGTGGAATGGAGGAGATGGAGAGTAGTTAAGGACGGGGGAGAGGGAAGAGGAGGGAGGGAGGTTGAGGGAAGAGATGTGTAGAAAAGAGGGACGGGATGGGAGAAGAGCATGATGGGGGGAGGAAAGAAGAGAGTAGGGTTAGCATGAGGCGCCGGGGTGTATGTAGTGGGAGGGAAGGAGGAAGGAATGAGAATGGAAGGATGGAGGAGGAAGAAGAGAGACAGGATGAGAAGGAAAGGATGAGAACAAAATAGGGGAGAAAGAAGTCTATGTTATGGAAAAAAAAATTCAGATGGAAGAGGCGAGGTTTGGGAAGAGAAGGGAGTGTGAACAGATGGGAAGAAGAGAGAAGGAAGGAAAAGAGAGAGGGAAAGGAAGGGAAGAAAAAAGTGGAAGAGAGAAATGAGAAGAGAGAGGAAGAGTAAGATGTAAATGGATTGCATGAAATTAAGATAGAAGAGGAAAGGAGTGAAGAGGGATGAAACGGTAATTGGATAGATTTAAGAGTAATGGGAGAGGGAGAAAGAAGGGAGAGGAGAGGAGTGTATAGATTATAAGAGGAAAGAAAGAGGGGAAGAAGAGGGATAGATAAGAGAGGAGAAGGACTGAGAGAGAATAGAAGAGAAAGAAGATGTGAGAGGAGAAAGGAAGAGGTGTATGGATAGGACGATGTTATTTGAGAATACGTATCGTAAGAGAGGGCCCTGGGGAGAGTTACAGGAAAGAGGAGTGGGGTGGGGAGGAGGTCACTGAGGAAAGAAGGGTGTGAGAAGGAAGGAAACAGGAAAAGGGGAAAAAGAGAGGGGGGGGGGGTAGAGAAAGGAGAGGAGTGTGATGAGAAGTTGAGAGGTAGAGAGAGGCGTGAGAGAGAAAAGATAAAGGGAAAGGTTGGGAAAAATAAGAGAGAAGCGAGGGAGATGATGATGAAGGGAAGAGATGGGAATTTATGAGAATAAAGTGAAAGAGGAGACCAAGGGAAAAAAGTGGGGGATGAGCGAGAGGGGAAGGGAGAAGGAGGAAAGGAGGGGGAGAGGGAAAAGATTTTGGAAAGAAGGGAAAGAGAGAAATGAAAGGGAAAAAGGCATGGGGGGAAATAGGAGGGTATGGGATGCAGGGGAGAGAATGAAAAGGAAAGGGGAGGTGGAGGGAGGAGGAGAAGAGTGGAGGTAAGAGAAGAGAGGGGGGGATTAGGAAGACGGATGGGATGAGAGGAGGAGAGAAGAAGGGAAGGGAAAGGATTGAGAGGAAGGAAGAGAGGAGAAGGAAGCAGGAAATGGAAAGAGATTAATACAAAGCGACGTGAGAGAGTAGAAAATTGATTTGGTAAGAATGAATGATGAAATGGAAGAGATAAGGAAGACGAGAAAAATGAGATGGTGAAAGTGTTAATATATTGTAGTGGTGTTTACTGTACATGCATCAGTATATAATTTAGTGTCAGCTAAGTTTACCAGGCTAAGTGTGTGTGTGTGTGTGTGTGTGTGTGTGTGTGTGTGTGTGTCAGTGAGAGAGAGAGAGAGAGAGGCTCCAGCTCCCCTCCCTCCCCCTCTCTCTCTTTCTCTCTCTAAACTGATGATGTTACTCCCTATGAGACAAAAATCAAGTCTGTCAATAGGCTAATCATAATAATCCCCCAGTGGACCTGGACATCACGAATAAAACAATTTTAATGTTTCACTTCATTACTTTATATTCTCAGTATGACTAGGAATTGTTCTTGTATCAGATTATTACAAACATATTTTGAGATCCATTTTATTTTTGTATTGTACGGTATTTAACAATCATGAAGATATCTCACACTTTTGTTTTACTCTTATAGAACCGAACTACTCTCCCAGATCTCTATCTGCACTGTTTTTGTTTGTTTGGTTGCTTCTGTTGTAAAAAGTACAGCTTCCACCCATTTTCCTTCCACTCTTTACATGCCTACGTAACACATCCACAGTCCCATAATTATCTTGCACTCTTCCACATATGCCATTTGCACCATCTGCCGTATTACATACACATATCAGAGTAACATATCCCCTGCCACTCTGGAAGCTAGGATACTCTGTTTGTATGTCAGTAGATATTTTGACACCAGGCTTACCCTTTTTTAACAGTTTTCTTCCATATGTTTTACAGTCAGTAGACTTTATTCCATGATAATAATTCTGGACCCACTTTATTTGTCTTCGCTAAGTTCAAAGGCAGTTATTATTGAGTGTATGCGAGTGAGGTGGAGGGGTAAGGAGGAGAGGGAGACCAAGGCTAAAATGGAGGGATGGAGTAGAGAGTTACCGTATGTGAGAGAGGGGTGTGTGAGTTGGTGGGAGGGCAACAACAAGACCGAGGACATTGCGGCGTTGAGGCGATTTGTTTGTAGCCACCCCTTACAGGATTAAGAAGTCTGGCAATAGGCAGATAGAGAGGGAAATACAGGCTAATTATTATTATTATTATTATTAATAATATTATTATATAAATAGGAGTAGTGGTAGTAGCAGTACTGCCCATCATTTACGTCCTTTTGAGAGAGAGAGAGAGAGAGAGAGAGAGAGAGAGAGATTGGGGGTGCCACATCCCTTGTGTATTTTCCTTACCATATTTTTCCGTTGCATCTTGTTACACATTTTTCTTCCTCCAGCCTCTTCTCTTACAAAGGCTTCTGTGTTGCTGTCTTGTGTTTATTTCCATATCGACAATTGTTGTTGACTCAATCCCTTCCCTCACCTTTATCTTCAGCAATATCTTTGTACTGTTAGCCTTTTGAAATCAGTTGTAGGTTACGGCGTCCACCATCCACTCGCTTGATGTAGCACTACCCTCAGGTGACTTTGTATTGTGTGACCTGCTAAATGGTTACTTGATGTCCAGGAATCGGATGTAGCCAACGAGTTGTTGCAACCTAGGGATGGCTATTGCTTATATATAGTCACAAGGACGAGCGACTGGTCACTCCCGCCTTAAATGTCTGGACAAAGTAACTACCGTAGCTTAGTCCGAGGCTGCTGCACTCCTGGTGAGGCAGTATAAGTGTTGGATGATAGAGATTGTTGACAGGGTATAATATCCCACCCGTCTCTCTCTCTCTCTCTCTCCCTCTCTCTCTCTCTCTCTCTCTCTCTCTCTCTCCACTCCTTTATCTTACTAGCTTTTCTTTGTTATCTTTATTCTTCCCCCCCTCCCTTTTTTTTTTTTTTTTAACACTATTTTGCAACTTCATTCCCTCTGTTCATGGACTGTATTTTCATAATTTATGGCTGATCATTATTTCTTAGCCATTCTTTGTTGTTCTGTAGTCTTCCTCTTCTGTCTTCTGTGTTACAATTTTCCTTTTATTTTCTTGGTCTGTTGGTTGTTTCCAGATTCGTTAAGTTATCCCTTTAATGGTCTTTTTATTCTTACCACTTTCAGTACGATGGAGTCTCATTTTTATCCGTGTTCTTTCGGACGCATTTGTCCATATGGGAGACACAGGTACTTTTCGAACTGGAAAGGCTTGGATATATCCCTCGTTAACTCCTTTACCGTCAGGGGCTATTCTAAGCTACATAAAATCTTGCTGAAATGTTTAACTATTTCTGTTCTATTTTATTGCATTGTTTCTTCTTGCCTATTTGGGCCATACTTTAAAAACTAAGAGCTAATGAGGTCGAACGGCGACGTTTAGTCGTCAGACGTTCCTGGGCGTCAATCATCCTTAATTCAGAAAATCGGGACCGTCAGACTTGGCCTTGGCGAAACCCAGTTCAAGCGTGTGAATGCCGCGACTGTCGCTAGATTTAGCGAGAATACTATTCATGAGCACTAAGAGCGCGTGAATTTTTCATGTTTCTTCTGTTAATACACCAAACACATCACTTACCCATTCAAGGCGATTATTTTTACTTAAGAAATATGTGTATGTACGTTAGAATTGGTAAAAATTGAAGGTACAACGCTGAGATGATGTGTTTACGAGCAAGATACAGTATATTGTATAGACTAAGCATGAATTATGATTTCGTCTCATGATGCAGTTATTGGGGTTAATTAGTTGTTGATGAAATGTAGATTTGAATTTTTACGAGCTAAGTGAGTGCACAAGTATTATTGGATACTTACCAACGGTGACAACTCTAATTTCTGCAGTTTCTGCCGTGTAATATGATATTGTATAATTACTCTTCTTATACGGTATGTTATACACTTACTTAGTTTCAAGGATGGAGGAAAATTGGTACTGCACCCAGAAAGTACTGGCTGATATTCCTTGATTATGTTAGCAATCACTGCAGCTGTTGCATGAATCAACAGTACACTTAAAATGCATGTGAAATACTTCCAGAAGCACCTCATAAAAAAAGTCAAATACATTTCAAGATTTTTCAATGCCAAGATTGTCACACGCGCACGGGAATATTGTTGGACTGGAGTCAGGAGTTATTGGCGTGCCCTCACGTATGGTAACTACAACACTCAGCTGGCTAACACACAAACTTTAAAATTGTTACCGTTCCAAAATGCTTTTAAGACTCGTATATTTTAGCCTGCCAATTAAAATTTTGTTCCTGAATTATTCAATGCTTATTAAAAAAAAAAAAAAAAAAAAAAAAAAAAAAGCTATGTTAGGCTGTTTATATATATGGAAATCTGTTACACGAAAGGGGGGTCTCTGGTGGCGTTTATCCACCTATCACATTCCACCACTACTTGACGCAATAACCAGGTGAGGAACGCCTGGCGTGAGCTGCAAATTAATATATGGTACGAAAAACAGGAACGCCAGAAGTTCACATTCGTCAACGTCAGACTCCCACGTTCGTCAATACTGGCGTTTGGTGTTTATAGTACGGCCCTTTTATCTCTAAACTTTATCGTATCCCTTCTCATCTTGATTGTTTCGTGTTTATTGTATTTAATTCTTGACAGTTTCATCTAACATCTTCATATTCCGTCTTCATGCAGTCTTTTACGTTATTCTGAATCTACCCTATCTTTGCTTTGTCATCCCGCTGATGGGGTTATTCTGTATGTTGTTGTCTGTTTACTCCCCTCCTTCTGCAGAAGCGGGACTGGATGTGGAAGGAGGAGTTGTGGGTGAGGTGTGGGAGTGTGCATGTGTTGGTATGAGAGTATGTGCATGTGTGTAGGTGTGGTGGAGTGTGTATGTGTGTACTGTAGGTGTGGGAGTGTGTGCATGTGTAGGTGTGGGCATGCGTAGGTGTGGAAGTGGACGTAAGGGTGCGGGTGGGAGTAGACCTACGTGTGGAAGTGGGTGGAGGTGTGGACGTGGAAGTGGTTACAATATATGTGTGGGAGTGGGGGTTGGTATGCATGGGAGTGGGTGTCCTGTAGGTGTGGGAGTGATAGGTGCAGGAGCGGGAGTAGGTGTGGCTGTGGGATTATGGGAGTGGAACAAGGTGTGAATATGGGAGTGGCCATGACTGTTGGATAGGAGTAGGTGTGGGTGTTGGGTAGGAGTGGGTGTGGCCATTAATGTATGGTAGGAGTGGATGTGGGTGTTGGGTAGGAGTGGGTGTGACCATGAATGTTGGGTAGGAGTGGGTGTGGCCATGAATGTTGGGTAGGAGTGGGTGTGGTGTGGGTGTTGGGTGGGAGTGGTTGTAGGAGTGAGAGAGGGAGTGGCGTGGACCGATATCCTGGCTGGGGGAATCAATAAGCTTCTTTTGTGAGGCAACCGCGCCGTTCCCCCCCCCCCCACCTTATCCTCACTTCCTAATCTTCTGTCCCTCTCCCCTCCTCCCCCTCCTTACTTTCTCCCTCATTTTCCCTCTTTACCTTCTTTCTCACTACCCCCTTCCCCTCTTTCAATTTCCTATCTTCTTTCTCACAACCCCATCTTCCTTTCTTTCTCTTTCTCACCACCCGGTTCCTCTCATTTTGTACTCCTCCTCCCCCTCACTCCCTTCTGCCACCTACTTCTCCCCCTTCCACCTTTCTCCTCCCCCTCTCACCTTGCTCCTCCCCCTCTCACCTTGCTCCTCCCCTTCCCACCTTCCTCCTCCCCCTCCCACCTTCCTTCTCCCCCTCCTAGGCTACCTTCCTCCTCCCCCTCCGACCTTCATCCTCCCCCTCCCACCTTCCTCCTCCCCCTCCCACCTTCCTTCTGCCCTTCCCACTTTCCTTCTCCCCCTCCCACCTTCCTTCTCCCCCTCCCACCTTCCTCCTCCCCCTCCGACCTTCATCCTCCCCCTCCCACCTTCTTTCTCTCCCTCCGACCTTCCTCCTCCCCCTTCCACCTTCTTTCTCTCCCTCCCACCTTCCTTCTCTCCCTCCCACCTTCCTCTTACCCCTCCCACCTTCCTCCTCCCCCTCCCAGCTTCCTTCTCCTCCTTCCTTCTCCTCCCAGCTTCCTTCTTCCCCTCCCAGCTTCCTCCTTCCCCTCCCAGCTTCCTCCTCCCCCTCCCAGCTTCCTTCTCCCCCTCCCACCTTCCTTCTCCCCCTCCCACCTTCCTTCTCCCCCTCCCACCTTCCTTCTCTCCCTCCCACCTTCCTCCTCCCCCTCCCACTTTCCCTCTCCCCCTCCCACCTTCCTTCTTCCCCTCCTCCTCCGACCTTCCTCTTCCCCGTCCGCTTCCTAGCTTCCTCTTCCCCGTCCGCTTCCTACCTTCCTTCTCTCCTTTGCCCCCTCCTTCCCTTCCCCTCCCCTCCCCTCTGCCATCTTCCCCTCCCCCTGCAATCTCCCACCTCCCTCTTCCTCCTCCCCGTGCGCTCCCCCCGTCCCTCTTCCACCTGTCACTCCCCCTCTCGCTTCCTTCTCTCTTCCCACACTCGCCACTCTCCCCTCCCCGCAATTCTGGCATCCACTTCCTTCCATCTGACTCTCCTCAAGTCCCTCCCCTTCTCCCTTCTCACCTTTTCTCTCTTCTCTCTGATTAACATTGATTCCCCCTCCCCCCGTCACTTTGATTTCCCCTCCATCCCGACCCTCTGATTCCCATTCTCCCATCTCCACAGTGATTCCCCATCCCATCTCCTCAGTGATTCTCCATCCCCTCTCCTCTCCTCAGTGATTCTCCATCCCCTCTCCTCTCCTCAGTGATTCTCCATCCCCTCTCCTCTCCTCAGTGATTCTCCATCCCCTCTCCCCTCCTCAGTGATTCTCCATCCCCTCTCCCCTCCTCAGTGATTTTCCATCCCCTCTCCTCTCCTCAGTGATTCTCCATCCCCTCTCCTCTCCTCAGTGATTCTCCATCCCCTCTCCTCTCCTCAGTGATTCCCCGTCCCCTCTCCTCTCCTCTGTGATTCCCCGTCCCCTCTCCTCTCCTCTGTGATTCCCCGTCCCCTCTCCTCTCCTGTGATTCCCCGTCCCCTCTCCTGGTTGTGGTTACCCCCTCCATCTCCCCTCTTTTATGTCCCCCCTCCTCTTCGTCTTCGATATTTCCACCTCCCCCATACTCCTATCACCCTCCCCTTCCCTCTCTTTACTCCCCCAACCTTATGGTCTCTCTCTCCTCTCTCTCTCTCTCTCTCTCTCTCTCTCTCTCTAGGGGGCACGGTAGCTCAGAGGTAGAGCTTCGGGCTCGGGACCGGGTTGTCGCAAGTTCAAGCCGTGCCCGGAGACTACAGTGCTGGGTGGGGTAGCTCCCTCCTGTAACCTAGCGGGGCAATATGATCCAGTACAGGGTCTAGCTCGGGGGAACGCCATTTCTCCCATTTCTCTCTCTCTCTCCACTTTCTCCTCCTAATTTTCCATGACCCTCCCTTTCCTCTCCTCTTCCATATTATCTCCATTCTTCTTGTTGCTTCCCCCTTCCTTACATTTCTCCCTTTTCTCTTCCCTCCTCTCTCCCGTTCCATTTCTTCTGACTTATTCCTTTATTCTTTCCCTTTTCTCTCGTGTTGTCTATCCTTTTTCTCTTCTCTCCTCCTCTCCCCCTTTCCTTTCTTCCTCTTCATCTTTCTGTTTCCCTTTTTCTCCCTACATTGATTACTATCCTGTCTCTTCTTTCCTCTCCTCTTCCGTCTTTCCCCTCCCCATCTCATCTCTCCTCCCCACTCCTCTTCCCTCCGCCACCTTTTCTACCCACTCCATTCCACTCCTTTCGTCTTTCCGCTCCTCTTTCTTTACTCTCTTTATTTCTTCTCCCCCTTTCTTTCCTCTTCTCTTCTTCCCTCTCCCTTCGCTTCCTCAGTCTTTACACTCTGTCTCAGTAATCCCCTAAAATACGGCCGAGAGACCTGGAGTTTGTTTTGGTTACCCATGGCGATTTTATTTTGCTGAAAGTTTCTCTCTCTCTCTCCCTCTCTCTCTCTCTTTGTGACCTTGCTTGCTCCTCTCTCTTTCCCCGGGCCTGACTCACCCTGGCTCTAACTTACTCTCTTACCCGCTCATTACTCTTGCCAAGTCTGGGCTGCATGTCCCTCCCTCACCCCTCACCCCCATTTGTCTTTCTCTCTCCTTCTCCTTCTCCTTCATTCTCCTTCACTTTCTCCTTCATTCTCCTTCTTCTCTTTTCCGCTTTTCTTCATTCACCCTTTCTTGCTCCCCTTCCTTCGCTGCTCCCTCACCCTTTCCCTCACATATTTCTCATCCACTCTCCACTTTCTCTTCTTCCCTTCGTCACTCCTTCTTCCTCTCTCCTTTCATCTCTCCCATACATTTTCCTCACGCTCACTACTTTCCTGCATTAGTTTTTCCTCATTCCCCCTCTGCTTCCTTTCCCTCTATGTCCCATCCCTCTTTACTACCCTCTATCCATTTATCTTCCACTATCCATTTCCATCTTCAACTTCCCATTTATGTTTTCCTCTTCATCCCTCCCTCTCTTTCCTTTTCTCTCTCTCTCTCTCATACTAAGCCTCACTGTCATCCTTCATTTTCCTCTCCTTCCTTTCAGTCCTCTATTTGTCTTTATCCCCTCCCCTCCCTTCCTTTTACCATCCTCCTTTCATTGCCTTCCTTCCTTCCTTCCAGTCTCTTCGTGCTTCCTTCCAATCTCCTCCTTCCTTCCAGTCTTCTTCTCCTTCCTTTCAGTCACGTTCTTCTTCCTTCCAGTCTCCTTTTCCTTCCTTCCAGTCTCTTTTCTTTCCTTCTAGTCTCCTTTTCCTTTCTTCCAGTCTTCATCTCCTTCCTTCCAGTCACGTTCTTCTTCCTTCCAGTCTCCTTTTCCTTCCTTCCAGTCCCTGCTCTTTCCTTCCAGTCTCCTTTTCCTTTCTTCCAGTCTCCATCTCCTTCCTTCCAGTCACGTTCTCCATCCTGCCAGTCTCCTCCTTTCTTTCAGTCTCCTTCCTCCTTTCATTTTCATTCCCCCAGCAGCGTTCTCCCTTCCTCACTTTCATTCTTAATCTCCTTCCTTCATTTTTCTCTCCCTCCCACATCCTTCCTTCCATTCTTCCTTCATTGTTCCTATCCTCCCTCATTCATTCTCCCTTTCACACGTTTTTTATTCTTCCATCCCTCTTTCCCTTCTCGATTTTCCCCTCCTCCCCCCTTCATTTTCCCTTCTCTCCCTTTTCCATTGTTTCCTTCTCCCTCTTCCTTCACTCTTCTCTTCCTCCCTCCTTCATTCTCCTTTCCCTCCCTTCTTCGTTTTCCCTCTTCTTCTTCATTCCACTTAATTCCGTCCTCTGGTCTCTCCTCCTTCCTCCTTCATTCTTCTTCTCATTTCATGTTCATTCTCCTTTCTCTTGCTGCTCCGTTTTCCCTCCCGTCCCCACCCTCCTTCATTTTTTCCCCTCCTTCATTCTGCCTTCCCTCCCTCCATCACTTTGCCTTCCCTCCCTCCTTCACTGTTCCTTCCTTCCCTGCTCCATTCTCCCTGATTTCTCTCCTTTATTCTCCCTTATTTCTCTCCTTTATTCTCCCTTCCTTCCCTCCCTCGTTCTCCCTTCCCTTCCTTCTCCCTTCTCCCTTCTTTCCTTCCATCATTTACCCTCCCCTATTTCCTTCATTCTCCACCACCTTCACACTTCCTCTCATCTTTCATTCTATCCAGCTCCCCTTATATTCTGCTCCCTGCTTGCCCACTCTCTTTTTCCCTTGGCCTTCATCATTTCCCATCCCCTCCCCCTTCTGCGCTTTCCCTCCCTTGTTTCCTTCATATTGTCCTGTACTTTCTTTGCTGGACTCTCCCTCCCCCCTCCCTTCTGTAAGTTGAACCTTCAATATTTCCTCCTCTCACTTTCCATTTCCTTTTCTCTCCTCTCTCTTCTCTCCGCCCTCCTCTCTGCCATCCTCATCTCTTCTCTTTCTTTTCTCTTTCTCCTCTCTTTTCTTTTTCCTCCCCTCTTCTCCCCTATCCTCTCCTTTCGTCACCTGTCTTCTCTTCCTCTTTCTTCTCTTTTCGTCTTTCCTCTCCTCTCCCCCCCCTTTCTCCCCTTTTCTCTCCATTTCTCTCATTCCCTCCCTCTTCTTCCCTTTCCTATCTTCTCTCTCCTGTCTTTCCTCTCCTCTTCCCCCTTTCTTCCTTTTTCTCTCTTCTCTCATTCCCACTCTCTCCTCCCCTTTCCTATCTTCTCTCCTCCCATACTCTCTTGCTGTCCTATCCCCATATCTGTTATCCTTTCCTCTGCTTTCCTCCTAAAAGATTTCGCTTCCCTACACACTCCTGATCCTCCCTTCCCATCCCTTATACCTGATACCTTCACCCTGATTATCTTCTGTCTTCCTTTTTTATCCCCTCTCCTTAACCGTCCTCTGCTCTCATTTCCTCCTCTCCTGCTCTTCCTCCTCTCATCTCCTCATTCCCCACCAGTAATCTTCCGTATCCCTACCTCTGTCCCTTATTGCTCCCCTCCCCATGAATTTTACCTTCTTACGTCCCTGTCTTTTCCTGACAAATCTTCTCCCTCTCCATGTCCTCTCCCCTCCCCCCTCCCCTCCCTTCCCCTTCCCTCCCTTCCCCTTCCCTCCCCTCCCCTCCCCCACCCTTCCCTCCCCTCCCCTCCCCCACCCTTCCCTCCCCTCCCCTCCCCTCCTCCACCCTCCCCTCCCCTCCCCTCCCCTCCTCCACCCTTCCCTCCCCTCCCCTCCCCTCCCCTCCCCTCTCCCACCCTTCCCCCTCCCCTCCCCTCCATTTCCCTCCCATCTTTTCCTTCCCTTCCTCCCTCCCCTCCCCCTCCCCTTCCCCCCTCCCCTCCCCCTCCCCTTCCCCCCTCCCCTCCCCCTCCCCTTCCCCCCTCCCCTCCCCCTCCCCTCCCCTCTTCGTCCCTCCCCGTTCTTCCCCTCCTCTCCCCTCTCTTCTTCTCCCTTCCCCTCGCCTCCCGTCTCCTCTTCCCCTTTTCTCCTTCCTTTTTTTGCTCCCCTCTTTTAATCCTTCCTGTTCTTTTCGCACTTTCCCATCCCCTCACTTATTCACCACTCCCGATTTTGTATTCGCCCAGTTTTCCTCCTGCCTCCTCCTCTCTCTCTCTCTCTCTCTCTCTCTCTCTCTCTCTCTCTCCTGTCTCCGTCTGCCTCATTATCCTCCTCTCCTTCCCCATCCCACTTTCTCTTCTTCCGCCCTCATTACTTTTCCCCCCTTCTCTCTTCTCCCCCTCCCTCACTTTCTCCTCCCGCCCCCTTCACTCTCAGCTTTCCACAAACACCTCTTCCTTTGACCCGTCTCCTTCCTTTCCCCCCCGTCCCTCTCCCTTCCCACTGCTCCCTTTCCGTTTCCCTCTCCCTCATTTTCCCCCCTCATCTTTTCTTCTTGATTATCCCTTTTTCCTATCCTTCTATCTCCCTTTGTGTTTTCCCTCTCCCTTTCTCCCTCGCTTTCTTCCTTCTTCCTTCAATATCCTCCTCCTGTTCCCCCCTCCTGCCTTCTTTAGTCTCTCTCTCTCTCTCTCTCTCTCTCTCTCTCTCTCTCTCTCTCTTTCCTTCCCTGTAATCCAAATCCACCTATTCTCCCCATGCCCTAATCCCTCACCCCTTCCATTCCTTAGATTCTGTGTGTTATACGAAGCGGAGACGGGAGGCGTGGATTAGGCCCTACTGTCTCTTTAGTCCTCCCTCCAACTCTCTCTCTCTCTCTCTCCCACCCATATTACCACCCCCTGTCTTAATCTTTCCACTCCTCTTTACTTTTTTACCTATTTTCCTTCACAGTTTTTGCATCTTTTCTCCTTCCCTTTTCTTCACTTTTCCCTTTTTTATTTTCTTCTTTTTCTCTTATCTTCTTTCCTTCTCTTCCCCTCCTCTCTGTAGCCCCTTCTGTTTCCCCCTCCCTTCTCTTTCACATCCTTTATCTTCTCTCAGTTACTTTACTCACCTTTTTTTCCTTGGCTTTCTCGTTCCTAAATCTTTCCTCTCATTCTCTCTATGTATTTCTCTCTCGTCTCATCGCCCGTCCTCTTCTTCTCATTATCTCCTCGCTCTCCTCTCCTTCCTCTTTTTCCTCGCCCCTTTTCTCTTCCCTCTTACTTTTCTGTTTTCTCCTCTCTCCGTTCCCTTCACCCCCCACCTCCCCTTTTGTCTCCCTCTTCCTCTTCCGTCTTCTTTTTCTCTTCCCGCTTCTTTTCCCTTCCCCTTTTCACTTCTTGTTTCCTGTTCTTTTTCCTGCCACCCCTCCTTACCCACACACATAAACCTGACTAAGAAGAAGGATAGTGCCATAATTTTATTCCTTGTCGCGTCGGAGTCCAAGGTTACGAGAAGTTGCTGAGTTCGTGATGGTGGTGGTGTATAGTTTTTTTTTTTTCTGTTTATTTTACTAATCTTTGTTTTGACTTGCGTTTTCCTGTATGTGTTTTGTATGTAATATAAAAGAATTCATCGTACTCAAGAGGTTATATACTCAGTTGCTTCAGTACGTGACGTTTTTAATTTCATTTGCCACAAGCACATGGTTTTACGTAGCTCAAGAAAGACTCGTAATGAGGGAATTCATGAAGGATGTATTTAACTTCTAAAGCTGGAAACGTCTCCTTTAAGCTGAATATTATAATCTGGATTATAGCAAGAAAAATATATAAAATATGTCTCCCATCTGAAGGAGTTAACCCATGTCTTATTTGTAACCAGTTCAGTCTGAGGACGTCATTATTGTCACTGCATAATTGTATTGACACCAGATTTTGTTCCTGTCAAGAGTGGTCTATCTTAGTAATCAGGTTTAACACTATCGTATGTTTGTTAACTTATTCACTGCCAGATGTCTTCCCCTTAGATAGGCAAAATCGTGTGGTGACATCAAGAAGAATGTATAAAGAGGTTATCCTACTGAAAGGGTTAACTGTGGCTGCGTCTTTACAGGTGAAGAAGTTTTACCATTAGCCCACTCTTGTTTGTTTGTGGAGGGTGTGTTGGAATGGCAGCGTAAACCCTTCAACCAGATGACTTACTGTATATTCTGTTTTTGATACCTCCGAGCGATTTTACGCAGTTTAGATTTTTTTTTTTTTTTTTTTTTTTTAACGGAAGGAGCTACATGGAACCTACATTAATCTCCTCGTTACCAAGTAGCTCTCCTGACTGATAAAGTCTGATTGTAGAAAAAAAAATCAAGGTTTTAGAAATCACCATACTATACTGGTATTGGAAGGGGTTAATGAATATATGCAGCCCTTCTTGTTAGAAAAATTTCTACTCAGATGGGAAAAAGGTCATAAGAATGTAAAAAGTCACTGTATTGGGTGGATTAATCGTACCTGTAGTTGGCTGTAATAAAGGTGAAGACGTGACAGCGGTACCGCAGTGTGTTTGGGTGGATAGTATTTGAGTGGTTGTCATTAACACAGGCGTATCCCTCCACTTCACCCCCACGCCCACCCTCTCTCTTGTGCCCCACCCCTCTTGATCCCCCCACTCTTATCCCCACCTCCTCTTGCATCTCACCTCCTTACATGCAGCCCACTCCCCCTCCTGCACACCACCTATCTTGAACCAACCCCCTGTTCTTTCGCCACGCCTTTTAACCTTATCCTCTCCTGCACCCCACCTCTTTCCATGCACTCCACCCTCTTTATTGCACCCCACCCCCTCTCTTGCACCCCACCCCCTCTCTTGCACTCCATCCTTCTCTTGTACCTCATCCCCTTTTATGCACCCCACCCCCTTTCATGCACTCCACCTCCTCTTTTGTACTCCACCTCCTCTCTTGCACTCCACCCCCTCTCTTGCACTCGACCCCCTCTCTTTGCACTCCACCCCCTCTCATGCACTCCACGCTCCTCACTTGCATCCCACTCTCACTCTCATACCCCACCCAATCACCCAGTCATCCACCCTTAGCCGTCTTTCATCCAGTTATCTCTTCAGTTCTGAGATATTTTTTTTCCTCATCTCCTTCATGTCCGCCTCGTTTCATCCAGCCTTCTTTCCTTCTTCCACTCCCCTTAACTCCTCCATTTCGTTTTCCTCCACTTCCAATCTCTACCTGATTTTTGTCAGTTTCTTTCTCGCTGCATCCTTTCGTCTTAACACAGTCCCTTTCTTCCTCCACTCCCCCATTCTTTCTTGACCCACTTTCCTCCTCAGCTTTTACTCTCCTGCTTTTTCCTCTACTCTCCGTATCTTTCCCCCAAGTCCCTTTTTTTGTTCCTCGATCCCTTTCCTTTTTCAGCTTTTCTGTCTCCTTCCATTCTACTATCTTCCTCCCTGATTTTCCTTTCTGCACATTTTCTTCCATTCTCTCGCTTCAGTATCCGTTCTCCATCACTTCCGTAGTTTTCTTCATCTTTCCTCATCTGTTTTTCTTTCCTTCACACCTCTCGTTCCTTTTCCCACCTCCTTCTCACTCGTATTAAAGGAACGACAGAATGAAATATTATTTTTTTTTTTCCTGGGCTTTTTAACCTACCACTAAAGAGCTGTATGGTCGCACACTGGTGGAAGTTTGTAAACGTAACCCCGATATTAAAAAACGGGCAACAAAGCACAACCAGAGAATTACCGCCGATTTTGTTCATCATTTGTGGTTTGTTAGTTGCTTGGAACTGTTATCAGAGACAGTTTTATATAACACGTAGAAACAGATAATCTTATCAAAGACTCTTAAATAATGTTATCGAAGATTTGCAGCGCGATTTTCGGAATAATTGCTCTTGCCTCACAAATCTGTTTGACTTTTTGAACGGTATATTGAACATGTGTCACGAGACTAAATCTGTTGATATTGTTTACCTCTATTTTCAAAAGGCTTTTGACAAAGTTCCACACAAAAGTGTCAAAAACTAAAGGCACATGGTTTCAGTGGCAGTGTTCTCAGGTGGATCGATAATTGGCTTACCGGACGAAAGCAAAGAGTTATAAGAAATGGAAAAGTCATACTGGATAGGCATTGCAAATGGAGTTCCTTTCACTGTTGTCATATTATTTTTTAATAGACATACCTGGTAAATGATATTGGTGAAGAGTTATTTTGATTTGCCGATGATGCTAGAATAGGTAACAGCAGACACAGCACTGCAGAGGCAGGCTGTGCAGAGAGATTTTGATCAACTGTTTGACAGGCCCAAACAGGCAAATGGACCTCAGTCTTAATAAATGTAAAGTGCTAAACATTCGCAGTAAAAGTGTTGGGGCCAGTTAGAACATGAATAACATTCAGCTTGATAGCATAAAGCATGAAAATGACTTAGGATTTATAATAACAGTTGATATGAAACCAAGTAAACAGTGTACGGAGACTTTAAAAGTCAATTAATTGATTAGATTCATAGGTAGAGGTTTCTAATGTAAATCCTAAAATATCTTCTTAACTTTGTATAGGCTAATGCCTTAGTATACCTACACATGGAGTATTACATCCAGTTTTGGTTACCGAAATATAAAAAAAGTTACCGGGTATGGAGAAACTTGAGAGGGTACAGCGAAGGGTGACAAAAATGATATTTAGTCTGTGCTTAGTTAAAGTAAACAGTTCGAACTCTGCTAATGTTCATCAAATGGTTTATTTCTCAATCTAAATGAACATTAGCAGAGTTCGAATTGTTTACTTTAACTAAGCACAGACTGTGGGTGGATTTAATTCAAGTACTGTATACAAAATCTTCAAAGGACATGATAATATGTCTGCCTAAAAATGCCTCACAGTAGATAAGTCAAATTATACTAGAAGCATTGGTCATAAGAAGTCACTGCATGATGGTATTGTGATCCCTACCCTGACGTATGGAAGCGAGGCGTGGACCTTGCAAGAGGGGAACAAGTCAAGAGTGAGAGCAGTGGAAATGAGTTACTTGAGAGGAGCATGTGGAGTGACATGGAGGGACAGGTTGACGAATGAAGAAGTGAAGGAACGTTGTGGGGTAGATGTGGATGTGGTTGAAAAGATTAGGAGAAATACACTGAGGTGGTTTGGACATGTGGAGAGGATGGAGAATGAAAGACTGACTAAGAGGGTGTATGTAGGTGAGGTGGAGGGAGGGAGAGGGAGGGGTAGACCGAGGGTGAGGTGGAGGGATGGAGTTGAGAGGTATATGAGGGAGGGGGGGGTGAGTTGGGGGGAGGGGAGTCAAATGGTGGGTGACAGAGTGACTTGGAGGCGTTTTGTCTGCGGCCACCCTTTGCGGGATTAGGGCGTCGGGCTATAGATAGATAGATAGATTGGTCATAAAATTGTTGACAAGCGTTTCTACTCACATGAAATTATGCACTTCTTCAGGAGGGTTATATAGAACAAGTGTGGTTGACTGTGCTACAGTATTAACATTTAAAAACCTCTTGGATAAATATCCGTCCTCTGATGCCCAGCGTAGCATGTTCACTTCTGAATGATACATTAATTGATTAAGATTTCTTGCTGCCGAAACCTTGGAGGGCGTACCAGTAACCATAGTGCAACAACAACATGTTCCTGAAGTTGGCAATGTATTTCCCTTGCAGATTAAAATAGTAGAGAATATGGTTTCCATTCATTCTTTCTTATGAAATTTCCATGACAGCTTTTCTATGCTGCTTGGTTTTCCTTCTCACTTTTTCCTGTTGTTTTCGGCTAGAAGGTTTGCTGGGTGCGTGGAGCCTTCCTGCTTTCCTGCCCCTGTCTTTGACAGATGGAATAGTCACGTTAGTTATAGCCTTTCCTCTAACAAACAGCCTCGAAAGGACCAATAGGTCTGTTGTTTTTCTGTCCTTTGTACTGTGTTGTACTCCATTTCCATTTCCCCCGCTCTGTCTTCCGCTCCCCTTTTCTCCACATATTGTTTTTTTTCGCCCAGCCTGATCTTGCTCCATATCCTATTTATACCCCTGCCCTCCACTTTATTAGCACGCCCTTCCCCCTCAAGTGTTATATGGTGGGTAGGGGACTAGTTGTTAGGCTACTACTCCCTGTGCGCTCGTATAGGCTAGGCTAGGTTATATTGCTCTCTCTCTCTCTCTCTCTCTCACACACACACACACACACACACACACACACACACACACACACACACACACACACACACACACACACACACACACACACACACACACACACACACACACACACACACACACACACACACACACACACACACACACACACACCGTATTAATGCGCTATATTCCATTTCTAGGTGAGTGTGTTTGGCTGTGGTCTTGTGCGGTGGAGTTTTATCATCAAGATGAGTACGGATGAGTGGGTACGGTAAGTATATCATGTTAATGTTGGTTCATTTGTTTTACGGTAGATAATGAAAGTGTAATAGAATTGGAAATCAACAGGTGATCCAGTGGTATTGATGGAGTACAGAACGAAAGATGTGTAGTGGTAAATGATCTGTACCTAATGTAAATGATAAATGTGTAAATGGTAAAAGAAGGTATGATGTCTTTAAGCGATAACTGTAATTGGTGCAAGGTATATGAGAGCAACACGTGCCCTCAGGCTATTGGCAATGATGTTTAACTTCATGGAGAAAACTTAGGTTCACATATTTACTCCGTCATTACCACCCGACCTGTATAAAACGTCCATCTTCACAGGGTGGACTACCTTTCCCTGTCACCCACCTCCATCCCAGTCCACCTCACCCACTCTTGTCAGCCCAGCCCCCCTCCCCCCGTCTCTCTCTCTCTCTCTCTCTCTCTCTCTCTCTCTCTCTCTCTCTCTCTCAGTATCTACGTACATTTATCAGTCTGTCCACCCCTTTCTCTTTCTCTCCTCCCTTCCCTCATTTGACCATGTTTCTTCACTTCTTCCTCTCCACTTCCCTCTCATTGATCTGTCTCGCCCCCATCTCACTCCTCGCTCCGTCTCCCAATCTTCTTTTCTCCCCTTCTTTCTTCTCTCTCCTATCGCCTATTTCGCAATTTCACATTTCCTCTCTCTCTCTCTCTCTCTCTCTCTCTCTCTCTCTCTCCTCCTCCTCCTCCTCCTCCTTCTCTTGACTACAAATGATAACCTAGTCAACAACGTTGAAATAGGACCTGAGTTTAGTTCCAATGATCATCGAACTATACAGTTTAATATTACTACTGAAAAAGTAAAAGAAACGGAGAGCAAAGAAAAGGTCCCAGATTATCGTAGAGCTAATTTCAACAGGCTCAGAGCGCTACTTGCAACTGCAGATTGGAATCAAATGTCTGAAACCGAGGACATAAACCAAAACGGGAAATATTCACCGAAAAATTTAATGAAGTGGTAAAGTCATGTGTGCCACTACGTGACAGACGTCCAGCTGGAAATAGTAAACGAAAGTGGTGGTCCAGTGAAATAAAAAGTAACTTAATAGCCAAAAAACAGGCATACCATAAATATAAAGCTACACAAAATAATGATGATAAATTACAGTACGATAATCTACGCCGCATATCGAAAAGACTTATTAAACAAAGCAAAAGAGCACTGGAGATCCACATTGCTAATACGTGCAAATCAAATCCTAAAGAATTTTACAGTTACATTAGAAAGAAAAAGGTTATGACTACATCAATAGGTCCTCTAGAAACAAACAATGGCAAACACACTGAAAATGAGGTCGAAATGGCAAACATTCTTAACGATTACTTTGCGTCTGTTTTTACAGTAGAAAACACCACCACAAACCTACTGTTACCCACAAACCAAGCAAACAGCACAGTCCTTAGTAACTATGCTATCCATAATAACGATATCCTTTCAGCCATAAATAGTACGAACATAAACAAAACCCCTGGCCCCGATAAAATATCACCGAGAATTCTCAAAGAAGCAAAACATGAGTTACTGCTGCCACTCTCTGTCTTATTCAATAAATCATTAAGTACTGGGAAAGTTCCACACGAATGGAAACTAGCAAATGTAACACCAATTTTGAAAAAAGGAAATGAGTCGCACCCAGGAAATTACAGACCAGTCAGCTTAACATCAGTAGTGTGCAAGTTAATGGAAAAAATCATAAGAGATAAAATAGTTAATTACCTAGAAGAAAATAATATAATTAAAGACTCGCAGCATGGATTCAGACATCGTTGTTCATGCTTAACTAACTTACTGGACTTCTTCCATGATGTTTACAAATCATACGATGACTCAAGAGCAGTAGATATAATTTACCTTGACTTTCAGAAAGCATTTGACGCTGTCCCTCACAAGCGTCTCATGAGAAAAATAGAAGCACATGGAATAAAAGGAAAGACGCAAAAATGGTTACAAGACTGGCTGTCAGACCGAAAACAGCGAGTTGTGATAAACGGAAAGGAATCCAAATGGCGTCATGTGATCAGCGGCGTTCCCCAAGGCTCAGTACTTGGACCGATACTTTTTATTATCTATATAAATGATATTGATGAGGGTCTAAATTGTAAAGTATCCAAATTTGCAGATGATACTAAAATAACCAGTAAAGTCACTTCAAAATTACAGTGGCTTCAGTTACAAAATGACCTTAATACTTTAGCAAACTGGGCAGAAAAATGGCAAATGAAATTCAACACAGAAAAATGTAAAGTACTTCATATTGGAAGTAACAATGTCCATACAAATTACAAAATGAACAATATTCAGTCATCAAGTACAGACAGTGAAAAGGATCTTGGTGTGATAATATCAAATGACCTAAAACCAAGCAAGCAGTGCACCGATGCGGTTAAAATTGCAAACAAGCTAGTGGGTTTTATTGGAAGAACTTTCGAGTTTAAATCGGAAAAAGTCATACTTGCCTTGTACAACTCGCTAGTACGCCCCCATCTTGAGTATTGTGTGCAATTCTGGTCTCCGTACTACAGAAAGGACATTGAAAAATTAGAGAAAATTCAGCGAAGAATCAAAAATGATACCACGACTTAGAAACAAACCATATGAGGAACGCCTTGAAGAACTTAAATTATTTAGCCTAACGAAGCGCAGGTTAAGAGGGGACCTTATTGAAGTTTTCAAAATCATGAAGGGATATGACAACTTAGACATGAATAAATATTTTGATATAGACCGGTCGAGTCAAACCAGAAGTAATGGCTGCAAAGTTGTGGGAAAGCGATTCCAATCCCACGAAGCAAAACACTTCTTCTTTAACAGAGTTGTAAATATCTGGAACAGATTTCCCTCAGATACCGTGAACAGTATCTCAATTGAGACATTCAAAAACAAATTAGACAAGTATTTGCTCGAGAATCCTCAGCTGACTCTTTTTCTGTCTGAATAACTTGCTTTTATAGCTACGGTACATGTAAGTTCATGCCTCTTTAGTCTACAAGACACCCCGTAAACAATGTACCAGTACATAGTGTTGCGTCACGATATTATACATTTTCAATTTATTCAGTGCAAAGAAATCAATATAAGCACAGATTAAGATCTGCACAGATAACCCTGAGTTAACGGTCACTACTCTTACTTTCGACCTGTGATGGGCTGTGGATCACTGAGGGTCCGTGTTAGTCAAGTGATCACCATCGGGATTTTTTTAATGTACCAGGGGTCACTGCTTCAGGATGAAACTTGTTTACTTGTCCCACATGGGAGAGTTCCCTGTCTCAGTGGAGTGAACGGAGCCAGGGCCTGATTGACTGCTGCCTACCTTAAAAGCGCCAGGCAAGGCTGCCGCACCACCCCTAAACATCCACACTGTGCTGTCCCCTCGTGTCTACAGGACACCCCGTAAACTTAACATAGCGTCACGTCACGTCATTATACGTTTTTCGATTTACCCAAAGCAAATGAGGTAATATACAGTAAGCACAGATTAGGATCTGCACAGACAACCCTGAGTTAACGGTCACTACTCTTACTCTCGACCTGTGATGGGATGTGGATCACTGAGGGTCCCTGTTAGTCAAGTGACCACCATTGGGATTTTTTTAATGTACCAGGGGTCACTGCTTCAGGATGAAACTTGTGTACTTGTTCCACATGGGAAAGTTCCTTGTCTCAGTGGAGTGAACGGAGATATTGCCTGATTGACTGCTGCCTTCCTAAAAAGCGCCAGGGAAGGTTGCCGCACCACCCCTAAACATCCATTCTGTGCATTGCACATCCACACTGTGCACTGTGCAGTCCCCTTTTATCTAAGACACCCGTCTTATATATTTTTCAATCTCCCCAATGCAAAGAAAGCAATATAAGCACAGATTAGGATCTGCACAGATAACCCTGAGTTAACGGTCACTACTCTTACTTTCGACCTGTGATGGGCTGTGGAACACTGAGGGTCCATGTTAGTCAAGTGACCACCATCGGGATTTTTTTAATGTACCAGGGGTCACTGCTTCAGGATGAAACTTGTGTACTGTCCCACATGGGGGAGTTCCTTGTCTCAGTGGAGCAAACGGAGCTAGGGCCTGATTGACTGCTGCCTACCTAAAAAGCGCCAGGCAAGGCTGCCGCACCACCCCTAAACATCCACACTGTGCAGTGTGTAGCTTCCACGTTATGTCCACAGACTTCTCATTAACTCGATGTACCGGTTTATAATGTCATGCCGTAACTATTATTTTATTTGTTTACTTTCTCTTTCAGGTTACTCTATCGGGTAGCTTACAGATAAAGTATTATAGAATGTGCCTTTTCCTTTCCAGTGTTTCCTATAAAATTTCCATGTCAGTTTTTCCATGCTGCATGGTGGTTTTTCTCACTTTTTCCTGGAGGGTTTGGTGGTGGGGGGAGCCTTCTTGCTTTACTATCCTTATCCTTCAGCATGTAGAGTTAGATCTTGTAGTCATAGTTTTCTCTAACAAGCAGCCTCGAAAGGACCATAAGGTCTGTTGCTGTTTGCTTTCCTGTGTAATCCTGTGTAATACTCCTCCTCCTCCTCCTCCTCCTCCCAGGCCAATTTCTCCCAGGCCCAGGTCCACTTTGTATCAATATTGGATGTAATAAAGTGAAGTGTTGATAAAAGCTTGTAGGCTGGACGACAGGAGAGAGAGAGAGAGAGAGAGAGAGAGAGAGAGAGAGAGAGAGAGAGAGAGAGAGAGAGAGAGAAGGGGTAGAAGGTGAGATAGGAATGAATGAAAGTAGGGGAGAGAGAGAAGAACGGTGATTATGAAGATGGTATTATAGCGAAAAGTAAAAATATATAGACCAAAGAGATAGAGAGAGAGAGAGAGAGAGAGAGAGAGAGAGAGTCTAGGGTGGAAGGTAAGGAGGGAAAGTAAGAGAGAGAGAAGAACGATGGTTGTGGTGATAAGAATATGTAGAAACTGATAAGAATGTAGGACAAGGACGGAAAATGAGATAAGGAGGAGGGAGAGGAAGGAAGACAAGAGAAGAATCAAGTTGTTGATGGAGCAAAAGAAAAACGAAGGAGAGAGAAAAGGTCATCAGAAAAATTTAGGACATGTGCAGAAGATGAGGTAGGAAAGGGGAAAGAACGGGAGAGAAGTGGAATGAATGGCGGTATGTGGTGATTTGTTTGAAGGACGCGTAAGATGTGGAAAGAAAATGATAAACGAGAGACGGTAATTATGAAGGGTGAAATAGATGGGACAGAGAGACAGAGAGAGACGAGAAAGGTGGTGGTACAGAATGCCTTTGTCGGAGTTTTGAATAGAATGAAAAGGAAGAATGAAAATCGGCTGACAAAAAAAAAGAGAGGAATAGGCAATGAGGATATATAGCAGGAGGGAAAAGAAGGGAGATTTTATGTAAAAGGGTGGTGATGGTGTTAATGGTATGGAAAGAGAAAGTGATGGAAAGAGAATGAAGAGAATTAATTGTTGGAATGGAGGATGAGGGAAGAAGGAAGGATTGAAAGAACAAAGAGAAGAAAAAGTTGTTGGTGATGATGATGTGAGAGATAATGAAGAAAACTGTAAAAATGAAAACGATAAGAAGTGCAATTAGGGATGAAGAGGGAGGGAGGAAGGAACGGGGGAGTGTGAGAGAAGAGAAAGGTGATATTATGGAATGAGAGAAGTTTGGAAAAGAAAATATTTGAAAATGCGAAGGTAGGATGATTAAGAAATGAGGTTAGCGATGGAAAGAGAGACGAAAAGAGTAAAAAGAGGGGGAGTAAAGAGAAGGCTAATGGTGTTGAGGGTGCGGAAATAGAAAATGATGAATATTGACAGAGTCATCAGAAGGGAGAGCAGGGATGGAAGATGGAGGAGAAGAGGGAGAAACAGGATGACTAGCCAAGAGTGGAGGATGGTAATGGTGTTATTTGTGTGGGTTCTTTTAAAGAGCGGTATCAACAAATGAAAACAAAAAATAACAACAAAAAGGGAGGGAGGAAGAGGTAAGAGAATAAGGGTGATGATGATGTTGATCGTATGGGGTGATTTCGTGATAACGAAATGGGAGGCAAGTAATGTGATATTGAGCCTGATGATGGCTTTGATAATGATAGTGATGATAATGGTAATGGTATCTGTGTTGTGACTGATGGCATGAAGTTATGATGAGTACCCGTTAGCTGGGGATCATGTCGGTGAGTACCTGTTAGCTGGGGATCATATCGTTGGTGGTGATGATTGTATCGTGATAGTTGGTTGTGATGATGGTATTCCTGAGGATGGTGTTACGTTGTAGAAGGAAATGATGAAATAGTGAATGATGTGATAATATTAAAAAGTTGCAAAAATGGTTTTATCTGGATGTGGTGATATGGTGGGTGGTGCAAGTTTCATTTTCATGCAGGATTGAAGAAACTTTGTTTTTTCATGCAAGCTAGAAGAAATCACAGGCTGGAAGCCCACAGATTCAAGATCCATTCATTTAGAGATGCATGGATACATTGCGATTAGGAGACTGGAGGTCATAGGCATAAGGAGATACCGACAGAGGAAGACGGTTCCAGAGTTAACCCCTTGCATACATAAAGAACTGTGAGTATCGACTAACTCTTGCATTAAAGAGCTGGACAGAAAAAGAGGTAAGAGTTTGCCGCCAGGTAGGTGCTATTCGCTCGCCATAATGGAGGAAGAATGGAAGCAGACAGTTTAGAATAGGAGTGGCCACTGAAGTAGCGATAGAAGAGAGAGATAAAGATGCAGCAGTGCAGCTAAGAGACAGAGGTTGGAGGGAGTCGTAAGAGGAGGAGAGTTGATGAGATGAAAAGCATTTGACTCCACCGTGTTGAGAAGAGCTGTATGTAAGGAGGCCCCCACACATGAGACTTGTGCTCTACACAGGATCGAATAAAACCACTGTATGAAGTCCACTAGTTGTGCTGGGGTAAAGAAGGCAGTATGCACAGAGTCAGTTTAGCACACCTGATCTCTTGGAGGCAGATTTGTATTCATTCCGTGGTAAATCTTGAGAGAATGGAACCCCATGTATATTAAGAGATAATGCAGGGTTGAGTTGAATATTGTTAAATTTTAATAGATATTCTTGCAGAAGATTATGGTGGGTTGAAAGAGGAAGTAACAGTTGTAGATGGATTTAACAAAACAACAGTGTTACTTTTACCCTAAGCATCCAGGTTAGAGATATCATCACCATGTGCTGTTGAAGTAACTGCTGAGATGGATGCATTGAGAAGTAGATGGAAAGGTGAAGCTGGATGCTGTGAGAAGTAGATGGAAAGGTGAAGTTGGATGCTGTGAGTAGATGGAAAGGTGAAGCTGGATGCTGTGAGAAGTAGATGGAAAGGTGAAGTTGGATGCTGTGAGTAGATGGAAAGGTGAAGTTGGATGCTGTGAGAAGTAGATGGAAAGATGAAGTTGGATGCTGTGAGTAGATGGAAAGGTGAAGTTGGATGCCGTGAGAAGTAGATGGAAAGGTAAAGTTGGATGTTGTGAGAAGTAGATGGAAAGGTGAAGCTGGATGCTGTGAGAAGTAGATGGAAAGGTGAAGCTGGATGCTGTGAGTAGATGGAAAGGTGAAGTTGGATGCTGTGAGAAGTAGATGGAAAGGTGAAGTTGGATGCTGTGAGAAGTAGATGGAAAGGTAAAGTTGGATGCTGTGAGTAGATGGAAAGGTGAAGTTGGATGCTGTGAGAAGTAGATGGAAAGGTGAAGTTGGATGCTGTGAGAAGTAGATGGAAAGGTGAAGGTTGTAGAGTGGATAGAGTTAAATGTACAGCTTATGAGGTCAATGATGAATTGAAGGAAGAGAGTTGGTGACAGGATAGAACCCTGTGGAACACCACTGTTTGTAGCTCTTTGTGAAGATAGCCCAATGGAGAGAAAAGATCAACAGAGTAAGCAGATGGATTAGTTGTAAGAATGAGGTCAGGTATGTTGAACTCTCCACGGCACTCAAGGATACGGGTAGGGTGCTGTATAAGCTGCTGTAGGTCATTAAGGATAGAAAAGATTTAAGCTTGTTCACCTGGAGGATCAGTGGATGGAGAGGAGAGCCAAAGGTGGTGGTGAATATTGAAATAAATTAGAATGAAGATATCAGAAAAAGGAGAAACTGATAGGAAGTATTCCATCTTAGAAGTAAGATATTCAAAGAATTTTTCAGTCAGTGGAATTAGGGGATAGGTACACAGCACAGATATATTTAGTTAGAGAAGACAATATTTGAAACTAGACTGTACAGACTTCAGAAGATTCAAGTTCAGGAACACGAAATCAAGGCATGTTGTTTTGTACATATACACAACCAACTTTGACTTTAAAATGAGTAGCTATAGAACAAGAAGCGGTGCCAAGGCACAGCAAACCCGTCCCCGGCAGTCATTTTAGTGCTTACGTATAAACACAACATGATTTCTAGTCAAAGATGTCACTTATCAAATTTGGAGTAAATCGGGTGAAAACTGACGATATTATGCCCATTTGAAATTTAGGCCCGACCCACTTGACACTGACCCCCTTACAGCTACCTAAGGGGTAACCCCCAGATGTAATGAGGCATGTATTAGGATGGAGATTTGAAAGATGCACTTTTAGGTTTTGGTTTCATATCGATATGACGAATTTGAAAGGAGCTGTGTCGAAAAAAATGTTTACCTGTATTTTTTTTTTTTTTTTTTTTTTTTTACATTTTTTGGGCCTACAGCCTGTGCCTTGGCCCAATTTGGCCCAAAATTTAATCAGATGATCAAAAGGTCATAGCTCATCATCCCTGTTTGAAAGAGTACAGCAGGGAAAGAAGGTTGTTGGTTCACCTGAAGGCAGTGATGAGAAATAGGGAGGTGGGTATGGAAGTTAAGAAATCGTTGCATGATAGTATTGTGATCCCTACCCAGACGAATGGAAACGAGGCATGGACCTTGCAAGAGGGGAACAAGTTATGAGTGAGAGCAGTGGAAATGAGTTACTTGAGGGGAGCACGTGGAGTGACATGAAAGGACAGGTTGACGAATGAAGAAGTGAAGGAACGTTGTGGGGTGGATGTGGATGTGGATGTGGCTGAGAAGATTAGGAGAAATACACTGAGGTGGTTTGGACATGTGGAGAGAATGGAGAATGAAAGGCTGACTAAGAGGGTGTATGTAGGTGAGGTGGAGGGAGGGAGAGGGCCGAGGATGAGGTGGAGGGATGGAGTTGCGAGGTATAGGAGGGAGGGGGGAGTGAGTTGGGGGGAGGGTAGTCAACTGGTGGGTGACAGAGCGACTTGGATGCGTTTTGTCTACGGCCACCCTTTGCGGGATTAGGGCGTCGGGCTATGGAGAGATAGATCGATAGTTTTCGCGTAAAGTTGTTAACCGACAGACAGACAGACAAACAAACAGACACACCAAGGAAAACAACACCCTTCCCCGAGTCCATCCGGGGCGGGGCCGGGTAAAAAGTACAAAGATAGAGAAGAGTTTACTCTCAGTCGCCGCAGACAGCTGAGTCTCAGTGAGGAAGAGAAAGTGGGGTTTAGATGAAGAGAGGTGGTGTTCAGTAGGGAGAAAACTAGAGAAAAGGCCACGAATGTTGCAGAAGTAAATAGAGAATTAGATAGTGGTTCCACGCATCTCGCATGGTCGTCACCGGGAGAGGCGATTGTTTGACGATGGCGATGGTGGTATTGGTGATGGTGGAGTTAGGTGTTGGAAATGAAAGATGAACCAGTTAATATTGTGGTAATGGTATCGATGAGATTTTGAAGATGGTGTTCGTTGGTTGTGATGATGATGGTGGTGAGAGTGTAGTGATGGTTGATGATGGCGTTGGTGAGGATGGTGTTTACTTTTGAAAGTGAGTGATGAAGACTGAAGTGGTGAATATTGATTGTGTTGCTGAAGTTATGTAGACGGTTTTAGCTGTTGTGATGATATTGGGTAGTGAAAGTGTAGTGGTGGTTGTTGATGTGAATGATAATGACGTTGATAAAGTTGTGAAGATGATATTGCCTGGTGATGGAGATGTTGGCAGTGAAAGTGTAGTGGTGGCTAATGTTGATATTGAGGATGGTGTTACTTTGTGGATGCGAGTGAAGTATTGAATATTGTGATAATAGTTGAGTTGTGAAGACGTATGTAGAGTACCTATTAAAATTGTGGTGACGATAGATAGTGGTGATGGTGATGGTAGGCTACTTATCCCCTGCAGGTGTTGGCGGGTGAGTGAAGTTGTGATGACGAGTGTGGAAATGTCTGATAGGAGTAGTGATGATGGCGGCAGTCTTCTCGGTGGTCGTCAGATGATGGAGATAGGGAATACTCTGATGCTTCTCCCGTTCTCCTTTATGGCATCTTCCTTCCCATCTTTTTCTTTCTTTATATTCTTTCCTTCCTCCCTTCGTTCTTAACGATGTCTTATTATTATTACTCCCTCCCCCTCCTCTGTCTCTCTCTCTCTCTCTCTCTCTCTCAGTTGTATCACCTAATGTTCCCGTTTTTTTTTTTTTCGTTTCGTTATCCTCATCCTGACTAACTGCAGCCCCTTTTATCCTCTCATTATATATCCCGTCATCCTGTTGTAGCCTGCCCCTCCTACTCCCACTCTTTATTTCCATCTTCGTCTAGTACTCGTTCTCTTCCCTTTCTTCCTCCTGTCTTTCTCTGCCATGCCGCATTTTCCTCTGCGTTTTCTTCTCTCTTTGTATCTCTCTCTCTCACTGTCTTCCCTAATTGCCACCATCAGCGTTAATACCGCCAGCCTTTGAGCTTCTTATATCAGGAGGCTGCCCACCCCCCATCCTCTAGCTCCCTCTGTCACCTTTCATTTCTACCCATTCCACCCATTCCTACACTTAACCCTCTCAGTACGAGGACTTGTTTTATATTAAGCTACTGCTCTCGATTCTCAGATATTAGGAGAGATTTTTTGCTCTAGTGAACTTAGATATACCCTCCACGAACCTCTTCACTGTTAGCCTGGCCACGCTGCTGATCTGAGTATAATCACTAAAAGGATAACAAGGGTGTAATAAAATGGACGTCGCCGTGTTCTAATAATTAACCCCCACGAATACCGGTACTCTTCCTTTCCCCTCCCATGGACTGGCTATCTTTTTTATTGTTTACACCTTTACTCTAGGTTTTACTCCCCTTCTGACCTTGCACTACAAAGTGTTACACTATTTCTGTGAACGTACCAGTCAGATGGACGGAGCCCATCATCATGCCCAGTGTCCTGCCCTTAGTGGATGTTACGGTACTGTACTTTATTTTAGAGATTATGGTGGAATACAGCTTAAGAAATTGTTTTGTGAAAATGAATGTTGGTCTGCGAAACGTGAGACTGGCGGGTAGGCCTGTATTAACGTAATCCTAGGGAAGGATAGACGTAAGGTGTCAGACTGAAAAATATAAGTGCTGAATTCCATGTTACTGAGGTTACTTTAAAAACCTTAAACTGTCTCAATTTCTGATAGAAGCCAAAATGAAAAAAAAAAAAATGATGCAAACTGTTTAACAGAACAGTTATTTTCTTAACTGTTCGTACCGCACCGTCAGTTGTTTTGCACTTGCAGCAGATGCTATACATGTTGCATCTTCAAATTCCCATATATGTTGCATCATCAGTTCATGTGCACTTTTTTTTCACCAGGTCTAGATCTGCCTGGTTCAGTTTTTTCTCCCTCATTCTTTACCCATACGCCTCCCTCTCCATCTATCCCTCCCTCATCCATACACTTCCCCTCCCTATCATACCATCCCCATTGTGCCGTCTTTCCTTTCCTCACTCATACACTTCCCCTTCCTCTCTGTCTCTGTCTCGTACCCTCCTTCTCTTCCTCCCTCTCCCTCTCTTGTACCCTCCTTCTCTTCCTCCCTCTCCCTCTCTTGTACCCTCCTTCTCTTCCTCCCTCTCCCTCTCTTGTACCCTCCTTCTCTTCCTCCCTCTCCCTCTCCCTCTCCCACACCCTTTCCCTTCTTGCCCACATTTTCACATTTTCCTCACTTCTACACGTCTCCCTCATCACCTCACCCATACCCCCCCCCCGTCTCTCTCTCTCTCTCTTTCTCCCTCTCTCTCTCTCTCTCTCTCTCTCTCTCTCTCTCACTGTCTATCTATCTATCTATCTTTCCTTTCATTTACTTCCCCCTTCTCCTGCTTACCCTCCTTCCCTCTCCCTTTTCGTACTTCTCTTCCTTCCATCCTCTTGATTCCCTTCCTTCCTACTCTTTTCTCCTACATCCTGTCCTTCCCCCCCCCTTTCTCATTCCCTTCCTTCCTACTCCCATAAACCTCCCATACCAATACACTACCCCCCCCTCACCCACTACCCCCCCCCCCGCTAATTGTGTTAGGTCCGCTCGTCGCCCGTTCTTTGGAGGCCACTGATCAAATTTGTCCCCCCCAAACATGGCGTGTTTACTACAGAGAGAGAGAGAGAGAGAGAAAGAGTTACATGATGCACAGACGTTGGCAATTCAGCCCCATGGAAGACAGACATAGATACGAGAGAGAGAGAGAGAGAGAGAGAGAGAGAGAGAGAGAGAGAGAGAGAGAGAGAGAGAGAGAGAGAGAGAGAGAGAGAGAGAGTGAGTGGGGATATAATACACAGAACATGGACCTTACACTCCCATCGAGAGGCTGTTCCGTCCGTAT
The DNA here is from genome assembly GCF_032717465.1 of Coenobita brevimanus. NCBI lineage: Eukaryota > Metazoa > Arthropoda > Malacostraca > Decapoda > Coenobitidae > Coenobita > Coenobita brevimanus. Next base: position 21,234,994 of record NC_136978.1, read on the forward strand.
TGAAAACTTGAGAGGGTGGAGGTGTTTGAAGGAGGGATGGGGGGGGGTTGTAAGTGAGGAATGGGGACTGGGAGGGAGGAGAGGGATATATGAGGGAGAAATGGGGTTTAGAGACGGGTGGGGGTGGGGAGGAAACCTGTATTGTTGGGAAGGGAGAGATTGAAGATGTTTTAAGGATGGATGGTAGTGTTTAAGGAAAGGTGGGGTTGGAGGAGGACTGACAGAGTTGAAAGAGGATCTGCGGGGAGGAGAAGGATGAGAAAAATGAAGAAGATGAGAAAGATGGGAGCAAGGAGAAAGCCACAGGGAAGCAGCGAGCGTGGCGTTATAGGGAGACATTAATGCTTTTACTTCGATGACATTTTGTTTATTATTATTATTATTATTATTATTTACTGAGTTTGGATGATATCGCTTAATTTTGGGAAGTCCTTTAGCACCATTCAGCTTGTTGAGGTAATATAATAGTATCTTTTTATAATGTGGCCTGGGATGCTATGGTAAAATTACTGTATATGCCAGCTATATCGGATATGTTGAACGATTTTCCAATAATCTCCCAACTTTGGAGATCACGCACCCAATCATTCAGTTTTGATACATTTAGTTTGCAGGAAAACACACACACACACACACACACACACACACACACATTCAGTCTGACAAGTCTTTTCCGATATCCAGATGATTGTATTCACTGCCAGATGGACTTTCCAAACAGGAGGTTAGATATCCATATAATTACCGGTATGGTATCCTTCATTATTCCCGCATCACGAGGAGGGGGGGGTACTAAGGTCCTTAGATGAAAAAATAGTTAGACGTTGGCTAGAGCAAATTGAAAAGTACGTGGAGGTATTGTAGGGCTTGGTATTTACTTGTACGGCACATATGTCAGTACCTCTAAAATATCAACACAGTTGCATCGTTGATATATAAGAGGATGATGCAGCAAGTCAGATAAATCACTGAGGAAAAATTGTTATGAAATTTCTTAAGCGAACGAGAATACAATCCAATATTACGACAAAGCAGACTCCTTGATGTAGCCTGTGTTGGAGAAGTGGTGGTCACGAGCTAAGAGAAAAGGTTTGCTGGCTGACAGGACGTGAGTTCGATCACAGTCTGGGACAGGAAGCATTTAATTGTTTGGATTTTGTTATTCCAAACTACTGATCGGTAAGAAGAACAATCATCACGTTATAAAAACATCCTCGTTAATACCATTACACCAGACCGTAGTAAGACGGCACTCGTCTGTATTCAGTATAGACGGTGGCTTATAGCACTGATGTGGTGATATGTGAAGGTGTATGGCATGTAGGAGAGTTGTTGGGCCTCAGGGAGTGCACCATCGTGTCTGTTCCAAGAGTTGGACCCCCTCCCTCCTGAAAGTAAGTACTCGTTAAATTAGTATGGAAATAGTTAAATGAATAAATAAATAGATAACTGAACAAATAAATAAGTAAATAAATGCCTTGCACACCCATCAGACCTGCATGGAATTAAGTGGTGACCCAAGGGTTAAGAATCTCGAGAGGAGTTGGTGTGAAAGTTTGGGGAGAACATCGGTAAAATGTATAGCCCACTCAAGGAGAAACTAAAGGCCTTCAGTCCAGGGGCGTGTTTATTTCACTTCTGGTACATCCATATGGTTTTCAGTCAACCTTGGATAAAAATGTTGGAGCTTGAGTGCTTAGGTGTAGCATTGACTACCACGGAGCTCTCTTATGCCAAAGAAAATAGTCGTACGGTAGCGCAGCAAGAATGAACTAAAGAAATGCCACTGTGGTGAAGTATTCGAGCTAACACCAGACGATTTTATTGAAGAGGGATTGAGTACAGGAGGCTGAGTTAATAGTGGTGCCATCAACCCATGTCATGGTTGGGAAAACTCTTGTAGTCTACTCTGTACTACCTAACTTCAGCTGAGAATCAGTCACAGAAGCTTTAGTGTCAATGTGTGAGTCGGGGTGTGGCTGCATTGATTTGTTTGTGCTTCCTGCACCCCTGTTAAAGACGGAGTATGATTTGATGAGAGAGAGAGAGAGAGAGAGAGAGAGAGAGAGACTGTTGGTTTATAAAAAGGATATAATCAGTAACCGATCTGGGATGTACGAGTGTGTGGAACCAAGATCAAGAATTTATAACTAACCTGTTCGTCAAAAATGTGTCCAAGGAATATGTGGTATTATGTGTTATACCCGTGTGACGTATGCCACAGAAATAACTTTTAGCCCAAGGACGTCGTAATAATAGCACTACTACTACTACTACTACTACTAATAATAATAATATTTGTTAATATTATAATTCTTGCAGTGCCATATACAAAATATTTTCTATAGTTTAAGGGAGACATCTATTAATCAAGACTTAATAAGGACGCATGTGACCATTCCTGTGCAAATACAGTCATGTGACACCAGCAAAAATGTTATAAGTTAGGCATCCTCTGTTTCTAGCTAGAGAAATTACACTCCAGGTGGATATTTTTTTCTCTTTATAACCATTTCCAGACGATTTTATTCATCTTACGGTAAATTTTTCAAAGTGCGTAAGTTCGGTGTTGCCCTCATTTACCCACACCCCACAAGAGATCTTTCCTAAGTTAAAAATAATCGTCAGGGTATTGGAACTATAAATCAATAAAGACGTCACGGGATATGAAGGGTCAAGTTTGATATTAAATAAACGTTGGTCCAATATAAAGTTGGTGAAGTATCGGTGGTGCTAAGGGGGTGGTGGCGTTAAAGGTGGCCGTTCCGGGGGCTGGGTGGTGGGTTGGCCCCGCGTATCGAGTGCCAGTCACAGTGCCACATGGCCCCTCACCACACTAAACGCTGCAGGACCCGGAACACTGCCACGTGGATTTTTTTTTTTTTTCCCACCAGAATGGAGGGGGAAATAACTGCTGGGTGTTGATTCCATCAGTCGCACGTTCTCTCTCTCTCTCTCTCTCTCTCTCTCTCTCTCTCTACCGGAAGCTCTCTAGACCTGTGGTTCCCAACCTGAGGGCCATGGCCCCCTTGGGGGCAATACTTCTCGACGGGGCTATGAGGTAATATGTGCATCTGAAGTCACTGTGAACAAAATTTCATATTCATTTTTCAGGGGCAAAATTTCTGAAGTACTGTACATAACCCGTTTCAGTTACATGCCTCGCAGGTAGCCTTTCCTGTAGTAGTGCAATGTGAATCCTGAAATTTTGATATGAATCATATGACAAAGATATACTTGTTAAAGGGAGTATGGCGGATGGATTGATGTGGTATCATCAGCAACGAGCAGGCTGGGTGGTCCTGCTATTCTTGTCAACCTATCTGTGCGAAGCTAAGTTTTCCAAGATGATGAGCACCAAATCACAGCAACGTAGAATATATCTTTTGTGCTTTAACTCTAACTGAACCAGTGATACTCACGTTGGTAGCAATACCATTGCATCCTTAATACCAAGGTTTTGGATTTACTTTCTGAGTGTTGTTTTGTTGGCATGCACTGCTTAGTTTAAATTACGGTACTGCCTTTGTTAAACCTCTCATGTAACTTATGCCAATTCAAACAGTGATATGTTGTTTGGTTTTGCAGAGGAAGATGTGGAAGACCCCAGGAAGGAATTTTATCTTGTGTGGGTGTCGCACAACCGAAAAGGTTGGGAACCACTGCTCTAAAAGATATCATTGACCTTAGAAAAGATTTCTCGTAATGAAGACGTTAAAAGATATCAATCAAACCTTATTAGTTCGAAAAGTCTCTCAGGATGTGAAGAAACCCGTGTGACTGATAGCAAAATACAACTAATATGATGTTCTCAGGCAATTACCTTACCACTAAATGCAGTTTGGACGCAGTGACAACTGGATTTGTTTATTTATTTTCCCACCAGAATGGAATAAATAATAAGGAGTTCTGCCTCCCCCATGGACATCTTTTTATTTTCACTATAGTTCATTTATGTTAACTAGGCGATTTTTGTTCTGGTGCAGCTTATGACGTTCTCAGTGGCAGAATAAGAAAATACTACTCAAGATCCTTTCCACAGATCTTCTCCGTGACTAGCATCATAGTGTAGTGTTAACGTGTTGTTATAGCACACCATTCAAGATGGAGAGATGGCAATTTTAGGCCAAGTTAAAGTGAGCAGAATATAGCTCCAGATTACGAGTACTGTATTTTATTTGGTGTACGAAAGATGTTCCTAACTGAAAGACTGGAGTTGGTTTGTCTCTACAGAACTGAATATAATAAAATGAAAATGATGTCCTTCGGTTTTGAGGCACTAAGCACCGTCAGGATAGTGTCAGTTGGGTTTGTTTACATTTTTCCCTCCAAAATGAAGTGTTATGGCGGGAAATGAACGCTTGAGGCTATGAGGTCCGTATTCTAGATGACATAGGAGGCTTCGTAATATGTCTTCCTTAACAGATTTATTATGCATATTGCTCATTAATATACTGTTATGTGCTGTTTATATACAGCACCGGTGTATATATATATATATATATATATATATATATATATATATATATATATATTGTTACGAAACAGAGAAAGATAATGTACACTTTAAGTGAGAATACGAAGAGTCACTACTGTCCCGTAAAGTTCCAGGTTCAAAACAAAAGAGTTAGGTAAAATTACAAGTTAAAGTTTAATGCTTAAATTAACAACAAAACATTCAGGACTCATAAGGATAATGTAATGGCAAATAAACAGGTTAAATATATGGTTAACTGCAATAGCCTCTATTAACACGAAATTAGCAAGAGTAAATTTATCTAAGTCAGCCCTGATAAAATGAGATACCAGATAATACTCAGTGAATGCCAGGTAAATAATTACAGATACAAACTATTATCAAAAATGACTGACATAAAGAACCCCACACGAATTACAAAAACTTCACTAGGCCTACAAATTAAACTTATGCTATACAGTACAAGAAAAAATGCAACAACAGTTATACTCAAATTACACACAGCTGCTAGATGGTTGGAGATTTCTTGAGCACTCACAATAATAATATCTGTACAGGGGAGGACAGAGATGTGAACAAAATGAGGAGCAGATCTAAGTGGCAATGATGCAGAGATTGAGCTCATTATATAGGGGCCAGCAGAGCCTGATACAACTTGTAAGAAGGACGCGCAAATGAAGCCACGGGGACAAAGAGCTGAAAATCCCGCAAAGTATAACAGAGAGAACGACTTACTCTACTATAACGGTAGAAGGGGGGGACTGAGGCAGAACACGCTCGTGATCAAACATGCAGCAACTGTGCGTTAAAATTACACAAAGGATGATGAAATCAATGGCTATGTAACACCTCCCCACAAAGAAAAAGAAATTTACAAAGGAAATTTCTTATTACTCTAAAACAATCTGTCTAAAGTCTAGATAAGCAATCTGCAATAACATTTTCTTTCCCCTTGACATGTTGTATGTCTAATGAATACTCCTGAAGAAGTAGACTCCATCTTGTCAATCTCTGATTTTTATCTTTAAACTTACTAAGGAATTTCAGTGGGTTATGATCGGTATAAATGACTATGGGGTCAAAACCAGAACACAAATAAAATGAAAAATGCTGTAAACCCAGAATCAAGGCCAAAAGCTCTTTCTCAATAGTTGAGTAGTTCTTTTGAGGTGGAGTGAACTTCTTACTGTAATAAGATACAGGATGTTCAATACCCTGATCATCCTCTTGCAGCAAAACAGCCCCAGCTCCTGTATCACTTGCATCAACAGCCATCTTAAAAGGCTTAGCAAAATTTGGAGTAGCGAGCACTGGCTGACTTAATAGAATAGCTTTAAGTTTGTTGAAAGAGGATTCACAGTTATCGGTCCAGACAAATTCAACTCCCTTTTTCAGTAGGTCTGTAAGTGGTGATACAAGAATAGAAAAGTTAAGAACAAATCTCCTGTAATAACCTACCATTCCCAAAAATCTTTGTAGCTCTTTCCTACTTTTAGGTCTGGGAAGATCACTTATAACCTGAACCTTAGCTCCTGGTGGTGCAACATGTCCATCACCAATTACATACCCAAGGTACTGAACTTTAGCTTGACCAAACTCACACTTTGATAAATTAGCTACAAGATTAGCATGAACCAAACGCTCAAGAAATTTACTGACATGGCATAGGTGATCTTTCCAGTTGTCACTGAAGATTAATACATCATCAATATAAACAACACACCCTGCCAAACCCTCTGTTACAACATTCATGAGCTTCTGAAATGTGGCTGGTGCATTCTTCATACCATACGGCATTACAGAACATGCAAAAGCCTTTCCTAGTGTTACAAAACATGAGATCTCCCTAGCACGTTCAGTCATAGGTACTTGCCAGTATCCCTTTAACAAATCAAACTTACTTATGTACCTAGCCTTTCCGATCTTGTCTATGCAATCTTCCACACGAGGGAGAGGGTAAGTGTCTGTTTTAGTTATCTGATTAACACGTCTGTAGTCGATGCAAAACCTCTGTGACCCACCTGGCTTAGGGACTAGAGTGACAGGAGAACTCCACTCGCTCTGACAGGGCTCAATCATCTTGTGGTCCAACAGGTAGCCAAGCTCCTTCTGGATGAGAGGAACTTTCACTGGGTTCACACGGTAAGGAGGCAATTTAATTGGCTTTGCGTCTCCAACATCGACATCATGCATCAACACAGTGGTTCTTCCTGGAGTGGCACGGAACACTTGCAGGTACTCCTGCAGTAATGCCGAAAACTCCTGCCTTTCCTTGGGAGGTAGATGAGAAAGCTTAGTCTGGAGATCATTCATGATATCAGGATTCTTCCCCAAACTATCACTCAGGCTCATATTGCATGGGAGAGCTTCACTTGCAGACTCGGGTGGAACAGCTACAGTGCAGACTGGATTATTTTCGTCCCGTCTGTGATATAACTTTAGCATGTTGATGTGACATAGTTGCTTGCTCTTTCTACGATCTGGTGTGGCGATGACATAGTTGACATCACTGAGTTTCTTCTCCACGAAATAAGGACCACTAAACTTGGCTTGAAGAGGTTGCCCATGCACTGGTAGCAGAATCAAAACCTGATCTCCTGGCTGAAAGTGGCGTAACCTGGACTTCTTATCATACCAAGTCTTCATCTTCTCCTGAGCAGCTCCTAAATTCTCTCTCGCCAGCTGTAAAGCAGTGGACAGCCGTTCTTTGAACTTCATCACATACTCCAGCAGGTTGACGTCATCTTCCTCCGACAGCCAGCATTCCTTGAGTAACTTAAGGGGTCCTCTTACTTCATGGCCAAACAGTAGTTCAAAAGGTGAGAAGCCCAGTGATTCATTTGGAGATTCTCTTGCGGCAAACACAACAAATGGAAGACCTTTGTCCCAGTCTTTCTGATGTTCCAAACAGTATTTCTTGAGCATCGATTTGAGTGTTTGATGATATCTCTCCAACGCTCCTTGGGTCTGGGGATGGCAAGCTGAAGACGTGATCTGGGTGATGCCCAACTCTTTCAGAGACTGCTTGAAAACATTTGACATGAAATTACTTCCCCGGTCTGACTGTACCTCCTTGGGCAGACCAAACTTTGTGAAGAACCCTAGCATTTCCTTAACCACGTTCTTTGCTGAGATATTTCTAAGTGGAATGGCTTCAGGATAACGAGTAGCCATATCAATCAGGGTCAACACATAAGAAAATCCTGAAGAAGTCTTAGGAAGAGGGCCCACAATATCCACCAACACACGGGTGAAAGGCGCCTCAAAAGGAGGAATGGGAACTAGAGGTGCAACCTTTTCAGTCTGATTACACTTCCCCACAACTTGACAGGTGTGACAAGACTTACAATACCAGGAAACATCCCTGAAGATACCTGGCCAGTAGAAGTGTTTCAAAATGCGTGCCACAGTCTTCCTCACTCCAAGGTGTCCTGCCAAACTGGAATCATGAGCCACTCGAATGATATCCTGCCTACAAACACGAGAGATGACAACTTGATGTACAACCTCCCATTCACAGTCGACTGATGCTGTTGGGGGTCTCCACTTCCTCATAAGTACTCCTGACTTTACATAATAACAAGTAGAAGCACCGGCTGACTCTTCTTCACTGTAAGCAGAGTTAGCTAGACCTTTCAACTCAGGGTCAGCAACCTGCAACTCAACTAACTCTTGACGAGACAAATTATCAACACTACGGGTTACTGCCTCATCTGGTGAGTGGTCCAAATTAGCAAGAAAAGTGTCAGCTAGGATAACATCATCATCATCATTATCCTCTAAATCACCAGTAACTTTAGACTTAGCCCTAGTGACAGCACATGCAGGGAACACATCAGGGACATCACAATCCTGGGACACAGCCACTGGCTCACTAGACAACTGAGGAGCTGGACACACTTGGCTTCCACCAATATCATTTCCAAGTAAGAAAGTTACACCTGACATTGGGAGTGTCTCAACCAACCCAACCATAACGGAACCATTAACAAAACCAGACTCTAAATTCACTCTGCACAGAGGGACAGAGAAGTAATTATTCCCTACACCTTGTAAGATTACAGTTTCATCAGAGGAATTAACATTAGAGCCTAGAACACTGGTCAGCATAAGGGATTGGCAAGCACCTGTATCACGATATATTTTAACTGATTTCCTGTCATTACTGTCCAGAGGACTGACAAAACCATCAGACAGGAAATTAGCACATGAACTCTTGAGAGTGTCACCCACGTTACTGCTCAAAAGAGGAGCTCCATCATGAGAATTTAAGTTACCCCTCAAAGCAGGTTCAGTTAACTCAGTTAAAGAATTCTGGGAACTCTCAAGAGTGGACACTAGACCAATTGACTGAATATTTAAGGACTCCTTTTTGTTCACATCACGCTGTCTCCTGAAACATCTCTCCGTAGTATGACCAAGCTTACTACAATAAGTACATTTACTTTTCTGAAATCTAGAGGTGAAGCTGGTATTTACTTCCTGAGAAACATCATCTTTATTCTCTTTCCTGTTACCTGTACTCTGAGTAGAGGCAACGTACTTACTCTCAGCTTTCCCTTTTTCTTTAGAATATCTCTTGTGAGTGAGAACATATTCATCAGCTAAAACTGCAGCATCAGACAAATTATCTATTCTTTTCTCATCAAGATATAGGCTTACATCTTTACTAATACACCTTTTGAAATCCTCCAGGAAAATCATCTGCTTAAATTTACCAAAATCAGAATCCACATTCTTAGAATTTAACCATTGCTCTAACAGATCTTCTTTGATTTTTGCATACTCAACATGGGATTGCTTATCTTGCTTATAAGTTGTCCTAAATTTTACTCTATAAGCTTCAGGAACAAGCTCATAGGCCTTAAGAATCAAGCTCTTAACTACATCATAATTATCAGACTGATCCTGAGGCAAAGATGCATAAGTTACTTGAGCTTTACCGGTGAGAACAGTTTGAAGGAGTACTGGCCAATACTCCTTAGGCCAATTAAAACCTGTAGCTACCCTCTCAAACAACTGAAAATACTTTGTTAAATCAGATTCATTAAAAGGAGGGACAAGTTTAACATTTTTAGCCACATCAAAACCATCAGAGCTAGATGATCCAGTTCCACCTTGTTTCATGCGATACTCATGGTCTGCCTGAATCCTAGCAATTTCAACTTGTGCCTCAGCCTCCTTAGCTTTTGCCTGAAATTCAGCTTCCTTCACACGAGACTCCGCCTCCTTAGCCTTAGCCTCCTGCAGGGCTAGCTGTAACTTAGCTAATTCAATCTGCGTTTGCTCATTTGGAGGAGTTACATTAAACAAGCTTTTATTAATCATGCCAACAATTTGATCTTTAGAATGATGAGAGTGAACTGCAATTCCCAATTGTTGAGCAACAAGCTTAAGTTCATTCTTTGTTCTGTTTTCTATATCACACACTGTTTGCACATTTGACAAAAAATCTTTGGCTTCATCAAGTGTAGAAATAGTAGCCATCATGAATATATCACAGTCACAAAATATCAAACAATATCCTTATGATAATATCCTGAATATCCTGATATGAGGTCGCCAAATTTATGTTACGAAACAGAGAAAGATAATGTACACTTTAAGTGAGAATACGAAGAGTCACTACTGTCCCGTAAAGTTCCAGGTTCAAAACAAAAGAGTTAGGTAAAATTACAAGTTAAAGTTTAATGCTTAAATTAACAACAAAACATTCAGGACTCATAAGGATAATGTAATGGCAAATAAACAGGTTAAATATATGGTTAACTGCAATAGCCTCTATTAACACGAAATTAGCAAGAGTAAATTTATCTAAGTCAGCCCTGATAAAATGAGATACCAGATAATACTCAATGAATGCCAGATAAATAATTACAGATACAAACTATTATCAAAAATGACTGACATAAAGAACCCCACACGAAGTACAAAAACTTCACTAGGCCTACAAATTAAACTTATGCTATACAGTACAAGAAAAAATGCAACAACAGTTATACTCAAATTACACACAGCTGCTAGATGGTTGGAGATTTCTTGAGCACTCACAATAATAATATCTGTACAGGGGAGGACAGAGATGTGAACAAAATGAGGAGCAGATCTAAGTGGCAATGATGTAGAGATTGAGCTCATTATATAGGGGCCAGCAGAGCCTGATACAACTTGTAAGAAGGACGCGCAAATGAAGCCACGGGGACAAAGAGCTGAAAATCCCGCGAAGTATAACAGAGAGAACGACTTACTCTACTATAACGGTAGAAGGGGGGGACTGAGGCAGAACACGCTCGTGATCAAACATGCAGCAACAGTGCGTTAAAATTACACAAAGGATGATGAAATCATAGGCTATGTAACAATATATATATATATATATATATATATATATATATATATATATAGCCTATATTGCGTGTGTGTATGTACAGTATATAATATATATTATAATATACACACGAGGTCTGTTTAGAAAGTACCAGACCTCATTTTTGCTTTCGTCAGTCAGTTGGAGGATAGGGGCAGGGCTTTGTGTAGTGCAGTACAGGACCTTCATGCACATGTGTGATTAATGCCAGCTGCCACGAGTAACTCTGTGGCTGTCAGTCAACCTACGTACATGGTCGTGCACCTTACGCGCGTTGCATTCCCTCGCTCATCACAATGTCTGAAGAAGTCGAACAACGTTACTGCATCAAATTCTGCCAAAAACTAGATGATACCCAAGTTGAAACAATCAGGAAGATTCAGAAAGTTTTGGGGAATGAAGCCATGGGAGCAACGCAAATAAAGGAGTGGTACAATCACTTAAAAAATGGTTGAATATCAGTCAGCAATCCACATCCTGGGAGACCATCAGCAAGCAGGAGTGCTGAAGATGTGAAGAAAGTGTGCGATTTGATCTTGGGAAATCCTCAGATGACTGTCAGAGAAATTGCTGATGAAATTGGAATCAGCAATGGATCAACACACGAAATTCTAACGGATGATTTAGGCCTGCGAATAGTTGTCGCCAGGTTTGTTCCAAAGCTCCTTTCACGTGAACAACAAGCTCCGTGAGTGAACGTTGCTCAGGACATGTTGGAGTGTGCAAATCACGATACAGACTTTCTGAAGACTGTTATCACTGGAAGTGAGACTTGGTGTATGGGTACGACCCAGAAACCAAAACGGTCATCCCATTGGAAGCATGCAGGGTTGCCTCAGCCATAAAAAGCACGACAGGTCTGCAGCAAGGTGAAATGCATGTTGACAGTTTTTTTTTTTTCGACTTCTGTAGAGTTGTGCATCATGAATATGCACCAGAAGGTCAAACTGTCAACAAACATTACATCCTCAATGTTCTCCGTCGTCATCGTGATGCAGTTCGATGGAAGGGACCAGACCTTTGGAAACTGGCAAGTTGGAAGCTGCACCATGACAATGCCCCAGCCCATTCTTCTCAACTGATTCAGGAATTTTTGGCCAAGCTCAACATCCTGCAGGTCCGGCAGGCTCCCTACTCATCAGACATGACTCAGTGCAACTTTTGGTTATTCCCAAGCTTAAAACTCCACTGAAGGGTTTCCGATTTGAGACGAGAGAAGAGATCATGATGAATGCAATGAAGCACCTACATGAGATACCGAAAATCGACTTTGAAAAATGTTCCAGGCAGTGGAAGTAATGTGTCAAGCCAGAAAGAGTCTTTTCGGAGGGTGGATTAGTGTCCTAGCTCAACAGGTGAGCTTTTTATTTATTTATTTATTTTTTTTTAAGACTAAGGTAGAGTACTTTTTCAACAGACCTTGTGTATGTACACGTGTGTGTATGTATGTGTGTATATATATATATATATATATATATATATATATATATATATATATATATATATATATATATATATATATATATATATATATAACTTTTGGACTGGAGCGTGTAGGATTTTATGACCGGATACCCTTCCTGATGTCTTCCAATAACCCTTGGGTGGATCATTGGTAGACATCAGGAAGGGCATCCGGTCATAAAATGCTACGCGCTCCAGTCCAAAGATCATCTATATATATATATATATATATATATATATATATATATATATATATATACAGTAGCCTATATATATAATGTATATTACGGTATCTCGTTTTATTATCGACATGATTTCCATCAGTAACATAAGAGGTTAATAAGATGCAATAAGCAGAATAAATCAGTACAGAAGAGGTGCTACGAAATCTCCAATAAAATATGCATATAGTTAGGTCTCTGAAATAGATGCCAGATTCAGGGGGTTTGAATGTTGTGTGGATGGTTGTGTGACCCATTTTGATCATGTATGATACTGATATTTCTTCCAGCTTGTTGTTTTTCTTTTCTCCATGCTGGATCCTACTCCACATCACCTTATGGAGGGAAAAGAGGTCAGGATAATTATGACTATCTTTCAGATGATTTTCGTCAAGTTAAGAAAGACGTCTCGTATTGAAGAGGTTAATGAAGGTTATAGCTGACCCCCACTGTGTTGAAAAGACTATCCAGAGTTGGATAAAATAAAGTGAAAATTACTTTCAGGAGCTTAAACGGAATTAATGTCCCGTATTTGGAATCAGCTAGGCACGTTTACCCATTTCCTGCCAAAATGTAGTGCTGTGGCGGGAAAGGAAAATCGGTGTTTATTGGTACTGCATCTCCTTTGCTTATCTCGATTGCGTTTCTGATGTTTGGCTTGATTTTTCCTTTTATATAATTTGTTTTTTGTGTGCATTTCATCCCCCTTTTTTTTTTACGTGTTTATCTTTCCTGGTTTCTTTTCTGTTTGTTTTGTATTTTCATTTTTACTCCTATTCGTTTTATCATTTTGCCTTTTTATCTCCGATTTACCGGGTTCTCGTGTAATTTGTGTTATATTTTAACCCCCACCAATCAAGTTGACAAAGAAGAGAGGAAGACAGCTTTCCTTGTATGTCCTTTTTTATGTATTCGTCCGTGTCTATTTGTTTGTCTGTGGACGAAGTACCTCCAAGAAGTATTTATTGGATTTCAGTGAAATATGGTGGATAGATGGGCAGTGGGTCAAGGAAAAGTTGATTATATTTTGAGATTGATCCTGATGTTTATGTAGGAATGATCATAAATTTCATGGGCGTCACCTAGTGTTTGAGTAGCAGGGCAAACTATGACCGTAGAATTAAGTGATTGACTATGAGAGACCGTAAAAGTATTCTTCTTGTAGGAAAGAGGCATTACAGCAATAAATCTTAATTTTAGTGGCAGTGACACAACTATGTTCTGCCTGGGTGCTTTATAGTTTTCGCATCTCATCTCTCTCTCTCTCTCTCTCTCTCTCTCTCTCTCTCTCTCTCTCTCTCATGATCGTCCTTTGCAACTTTTCTATTTGTTCGATAACCTTGTGTGTCCATTTTTACTTTTAATCTTCGTTTTCCTTTTGTTCCGAGCTGTTTTTATCCGTACCCTTTCAGTACGACCATGTCATTATTGGTTTAGCTGTTCTTGCTGTTCCAAACGCCTGTAATATTAGCTTAGATCCTTTGCCAGCCAAGGGTGAGGTGTGACCATTATTGCGTTATCACTAGGCACTATCGTGGGCTAAATAAAATCGCCTGGCAGTAAAAGAGAGAGAGAGAGAGAGAGAGAGAGAGAGAGAAGAAACAAAGAAAAAGGATGAACAAGTTAAGTGACATCAGTGTGCTTAGGTGGCGTACTTAATATCGTTTTTGTTCCATATTTGGTATATTCGGTTTTGATATATTGTACCATGTTTTCCCATAGCTTATATGAGCCTTATTCTCCAGTGACCTTTGACACTGTTGAATTCAAAGGCTCTGTCCTCCTTATTCCTACTTGTCTATCCCCTCGTCTTCTTCAAAGTGATATCCTTCTCTCCTGTCTCATTTCTCCCCGTTCCCGTCTTCCTCTCTTCCTTATTTCTCTTTCTTTTACTTACCCTCGTTCCTCCCTCTCTCCCATCTTCCACCTCTCCTCATATTCTCTCCTGTTTCCCTCATCGTACCCTCTCCCATCATCTTTTTCTCCCCTCTCTTACGCTCTCCTTCTCCCTGCTCCGTCCCTACTCCCGCCCCTCTCTTATTCGCCCAATTATCGCCCTCCTCCCTTCCCACCCCTTCCATTTACGTTGCTTCTGCTCTATTATCGGGTTTCATTGCGTCTTCTCCTCTTCCTCTTTACTCGCCCTCTTCTCATCATTCCCCTGCTGTGTGTGAAGAGGGAAATGGCCATGGAGAGAGAGAGAGAGAGAGAGGGGGGGGAGGGGATAATTAGAATTGGATGGAAGGACGGGAAAGAATATAAAATAAAAGGCAGGAAGTAGAGAGAGAGAGGAAAGAAGGAGGGGATAATTAGAATTGGATGGAAGGACGGGAAAGAATATAAAATAAAAGGCAGGAAGTAGAGAGAGAGAGAGAGAAAGAAGGGGGGGATAATTAGAATTGGATGGAAGGACGGGAAAGAATATAAAATGAGAGAGAGAGAGAGAGAGAGAGAGAGAGTTGAGGGAGGGGAGGAGGAGGTAACTAGACTCTTCACACCCTAAGACAGTTCCACATGACGTCTCTCTCTCTCTCTCTCTCTCTCTCTCTCTCTCTCTCTCTCTCATCCCCTTTCTTAATAAACTCATCATTTTCTTTCACTTTCCTTTTTATATTCAGTTTGTCAGATCTTGTTCCCTTCACCTTTTCTTTCCTTCCTAATTTCCTCTTGCTTTTTTTTTTTTTTTTTTTTTAGTGGTACAGTCTTGTCATCATAACTCTTTTGCATTTTGTATTTTCTTTCATTCTTATATCCCGCTTTATTATTTTGTTTTTCTTATTGTGTTCCCATCGCATTCCCTTATTAATTTGCATTCTTCACCCCACTTCCTTCTCCTTTCATTATTTTCTTCTCTGTCTCTTCTCTCTTCCTTCATCCCGTCTCCTTCATCTTCCCTCCTCCTTCTCTTCTTTTTTACCCACGCATCCTCCCACTCTATCCTTCTACATGTCTCCTCTCCCTCCTTCCTCACATCTTCCTCCCGTCTTTCTTTCCTTTTATCCCCTCGTTTTTATGCCTCTTTATCTCATCCTCCTTGTCTGTTATGTCTCTTTCCCCGTTTTATTCCAATATTTACTCAACTCTCCCTCCACTCCCTTCTTCCTAACCCCCTCAGTTCTTTCCTACCCTGTCCTGTCTTTAGATTTGGAGTACTTCTATTAATTTCTCTGTCTGTCTGTCTGTCTGTCTGTCTGTCTGTCTCTCTCTCTCTCTCTCTCTCTCTCTCTCTCTCTCTCTCTCTCTCATTTTTCATTGCATCATTCCTCCTCCTCCTCCTTGTCTTCTGTCTGTACTCTAGTCATGTCATCTTTGTCCATTACCTCTGTCTGTCTCTCTCTCTCTCTCTGTTATATAGCCTACATTATAACATAGATAGCCGGCGGGGTCTGTCGGATTCTTGTACAAAGTTCGTTTTTCTTTTGTTTTTGCTCACCAGATACTACAGTGGGGACATGGATTTGCCTGGATTACTGCGGGTCGTATTGTAGGCTGTGATTGGGACGGCAGATATTAATCGTTTGCAGTATGGTCCTCGTGCATTTATTAGGCAGTGGCTGACCTAATGCTTCTTCCTTCCCTTCCCACTTCACTTATTTAGCCATATCCCTCTACCCCTCCTTGTTTTTTCCAGTTTTCTCCTCCTCTCCCCTCCATTTGTCCATTTATCTTCCCTCTCACGTTCTCTCCACGCCTAGTCCCTTTCTTTATCTCTCCATTGCCCTTCATTCCCTATCTACATCCCTGCACCCTCCTCTCCCCCCCTTCTTCCTGTTCCCCTCTCCCTTCGCCCTCTGTTCATCTGTCTCTTCCCTCTGTCTTCCCGCTTCCAGTCCCGTCTCTTTCTCTCCCTTGCCCCCCCCCCCTTTTCACATTTCTCCTCCTTCCTCCTCCCCTCATATTACCCTCGTCCTCCCTATCCATTATGTATTCATTAACCTTTTCCACAAAATTTGTCTTCCATACCACCTCCCTTCCCTCACCAGTTTCCCTCCTCCCATTCCTCCCCACTTCCCCTGTCACATTCCTTCCCCCTCCCTTTCTTCTCCCTTCCCTTTCCCTCTCCTTCTCCGTTTCCTTTTCTTTCACCCACTCCACTCTTTTATTCTTTTTACCGTTTCCCTCCTCCCACCCTAGTATTTTTTTTTTCATCATCCCTCCACACTTCTTCTCTTCTCCTTTCCTCCTCTCTCCTTTCTCCTATGTTTTCCTCTCCATCCTCTCCTCTCCTCTCTTCTCTTTTTTCGTCTCTTCTCCCCTCCCCTCCCCTCCCCTCCCCTCCCCTCTCCTCTCTTTTCCTCTCCTCTCCTCCTCTCCTCTCCTATTCTCTTTTCTCCTCTGCTCTCTTCTCTTCTCCTCTGTTCTCTTTTTCTCTCTTCCCCCCTCCTCTCTTCTCTCCTCTTCTCTTCTCCTCTGTTCTCTTTTTCTCTCTTCCCCCCTCCTCTCTTCTCTCCTCTTCTCTTCTCTGTTCTCCCCTCTTCTCTTCTCTTTTCGTCTCTTCTCTTCTCATCTCTTCTCTTCCCTTCCCTTCTCTTCCCTTCTCTTCTCCTCTCTTTTCTCTTCTCGTTTGTTGTCCTCTCCTCTCCCTCCCCTCATATTACCCTCGTTCGGCCCATTCATTATATTTACATTAGCCCTTTCCTTCCACTCCTGTATTCCCCGCTGCTCTGTTTTTCCTCCTCCACTCCATTTCTTCTCGCTTCTCTTCTCTTTTCCGTTTTTGTCCCTTTTCCTCCTCTCTTTTTACGCTGCTTCCTTCTCTCTCCTCTTTTTCATATCCTCGATTTTCTTCCTCTGCTCTCGCTCGTCAGTTTCATGTCTTCCGCTTTTCCACTCCCTCTTCTTCATTACCTCATATCACATCTCGCTTCCTCTCCTTCCCCTTCCTTTTTCCTGTAACCTTTTCACAGCGATGACGTTTTGTTACCTCTATACCAGTGGTTCTTAACCTTTTTTGAGTAACGGACCCCTTCGAGAACCTGGTGAGAGCTATGAACCCCTTCCCTACAAAAATGCACGTAAGCACATAAACACAGCATTTTGGATGCAATGAATATATTTTATTGAAAACTACCTCACGCAGTGTATGACATACACAAAGTAAAAAACAGTCTTTACAAAGAATTATGTTTCTCACTCTTTTTCATGCAAAAACCTCGTGGCCACTCGATGAAAAAATGAAATACATCCGACTTGTGCAAATTAAACAAAACAAAACTTTAATTTTGCTCAAAAGTTCATTTCAACGAGAGGGTTGTTGTTGTTTGGCTTGAATAAGATGATGAAATTGTGGAGTGGTCTTTGAGAAGGAAACACGCATGTCGTCACTGACATCCAGTTGATTTCGACTTTTTGTTTTGATAGAAACAAGCGCTGAAAACCCTGACTCACAAAGGTATGTAGATGTCGGAATCAGAGCACCCATAGCTCGCTGTGCCAGATGAGGGTAAGCTTGTGTCAGCGAACACCAGAATTCTTCAAGACTTCGATTTTAGCTAATGATGCTAAATGGCATCATTCAGTACCGCAAAATTGTTCTAAATTTTTTCTGACCTTCACGGACCCCCTGAAGCCCATCCATGGACCCCTTGGGGGTCCATGGACCCCAGGTTAAGAACCCCTGCTGTATACGATTTTATTCAACTTGGAGAAACCTTTGAGATTGGAGGGGTTGGATGTAGCCTTCTGTATCTCTTTCGCTTCTGAGGATCTTCCAGATGATGAAGAAAATCGTCTGGCGATATCAAGAAAAGGAACAATTAACTACGT
The DNA here is from genome assembly GCF_032717465.1 of Coenobita brevimanus. Classification (NCBI taxonomy): domain Eukaryota; kingdom Metazoa; phylum Arthropoda; class Malacostraca; order Decapoda; family Coenobitidae; genus Coenobita; species Coenobita brevimanus. The sequence goes on from NC_136978.1 coordinate 21,253,289, forward strand.
GATCATAGTGAAGCAGTTAAAGTTCCGACACATTCTTTCGTACTTTTCGTTCTCTTTATTCTTCCACCATCAGCCTTTCATGCTTTTCTTCCCTTCTTTTCCCACCTTCTTTTTCTTCCTTAATTTAGTTCCACCTTCCCATTCCCTTGGTCTTCCTCCTCCACCTCCCCCTCCTTTCCTTCCTTCCTTCTTTAATACAGTATTCTTTCTACATCCCTTCTCATCCTCGCCCATTTTCTTTTTTCGTCTATTCTATTTTCTTGCCTACGTTTCCCTCCCCATCTCTCCTCTTCTCCTTTCCTACCTCTCTTATCCACCTCTCCCCTATGCTCCATTCCTCTCCTGTTTTATCTATTATCTTTTCTGTTCTCTTGTATCCCATCTCTGCTCGAATCTGCTATTTTCTTCTCCACATGCCTTTTCTCTACTTTCGTCTCCCCTCTCTTCTCCCTATTCCCCACCTCTCCCTTCGCCATGTCCAGCCATCCCATCCCATAAACAACCTTACCCTCACATTTCACATTTTCTCTCGCGGCCACCTTCCCCTTCTGTCGTAACAAAGGATAAAATGTACTTACGACCGAATTTTCTCCATCCTTCGACATTTACGGTGATGGCGAGGCAGTGGGGTGGAGGGGGATTGGGTGGGGTTGAGCAAGGTTGTGGTGTCTTTGTTTATTCTTGCTGCCTTCCAGATGATTGTACAGCATCTTAGGAAAAAATTATCAAACGAAATATGTTGGATGTTGCCTTCATTTACCCCTTTAATCCATTAATGTCGACAGTGCATTCTTTATATTTCATTGTCGCTTCCTTCCACACGACGCGACTCAACTTAGGAGAGACTGAGCTGGAAGGGGTTACATGTACCGGCACGTACCTTTCATTAATCCTTTTCATATATGACATCCAGTGTGGGGGTAGCAAGAGTGAACGGGAGAATGCACACACACACACACACACACACACACACACACACACACACACACACACACACACACACACACACACACACACACACACACACACACACACACACACACACAAATGGACTGGTATTCGGGTTGATCAGATTATTCATTGGCTGTGATTGGGTGAGTAAAATGAGTGGGGTTGGTAGGGGTATTGAGTGGGATAAATGGGAATTAAATGGGGTTCAGGGGTATTGAGTGGGGTTGGGTGATAGAATGGGGCAGGGGATATTTAAATAAGTTGAACAGGGCAAAGGGGAATTGAGCGTGGCTGAAGATAGAGTGGGGATGCTATGGTGCTGAGGGTAATGAATTGGTGGCAGATGGTTGATAATAGTATTGGATTATAGAGTTTCCCAATAGTCTACCCATCATCCCCTTCTGTATCTTCCTCCTCCTCCCCTTTCTTATCTCTTATATCCCCTTCCTGATCTCTTCTTCTCCCCTTCCTGATCTCGTCGTGTCCTATCACCCCTCTCCTTTTGTCTCCCTTCTTCCCTTTCTTTTATATTTTTATTCCATCGCTCTTTTTTCCTTTCGTATTTTGTTTACCTCCATCTCTTCCTGCCATCCCGATCTCTTCTTCCCTCTTCTGCCTTTTCTTCCCTTCCGTAATTCACCTTCTCTTTTTCTCTTTTCCCTTATTCTTGTGTCCCCCTCCCCTTCCTTCACTTGTTAACCCTTTACTCCGTTTCGTCTCACATCACTGCAGTATTACTTCACTTTTAATATATATCTCCTCCTCTCTCGCACCCTTCTCATATTTCATTTGCTCCTCTCGTTCTCTATTTCTTACATATCTTTAATTGTACATATCTTTAATTTTACCATCCTTATTCCCTTCTACCCTTCTTTCTTTCTCTCGCTAAGCTTCGTTTCACTTTCCTCTTCTTTTTTCCTTTTACTTTCATTTTGTTTCTATCGTTCTCTGTTTTTCCTTTATGCCTTCCCTTTCGTTCCACCGTTTCACTTTTCACTTCCCTTCTGTCTTTTCCCTTCTTTTATTCTTTTCCCCTCCCTTTCTCCCTTTCGCTTTCACCTCACCTTCCGTCTTTCCCCAGCCCTGCTTTCCCGTTTTATTCTTCCATTTCGTCTCTTTCTTCCCTTTCATTCCTCTCCTTCCTCTCACCCCTTTTGTTCAGGTCACTTCACTCCTCCCTCCTTCCCCTCACTTCTTTTCCATTGTTGGCTTCATCTTTTTCTCTCTCTCGTGTACTATTTCCTCCTTTTCGTCTCTCTCTCTCTCTCTCTCTCACACACACACACTGTATATACGGTATATATATATATATATATATATATATATATATATATATATATATATATATATATATTATAATCAATCCTTCTTGCTCGAAAAGACTTCCATGTTGAATAAAGTTATTAAGAAATAGCCAGAATAACATAGATAACGAAGTCATAGTTTTAAGATTAGCTTGCTCAGTAGAAACACTTTATTTTCCTCCTGCCAAACTTCTGCCAGACTTTTATTTTTGTATTCCCATGGGACATTTCTCGTACTGCAGTGGTCGAAGTTCTGTCCCCCTACCTTCTTTTGCTGCCGCCACACTGTTTTTTTCATCCCAGCGAAAACATTTTGTACGGAAGGGGTTATTGTGATTCATCTCATTCCCTGACCATATTGTTATTCTTTCTTTGCATATCATTCCATCTTTATCCATAGATTCTTTTCTTTCAGTTGCCATGCGATTTTATCTTATTTTATTTTATTTTTTTATTTATTTTTTTTTTTGCAAAACCTTTCACAGTGAAGTCGTTGAATATTCCCTCTCTTTCATTCCACGCCGTTCGTCAGTCGCCCTCCTTATTCCTCTTTCCTGTCCATCGCCTTACCATCTCCTCCCTTTTTTTCTTATTTTCTTTTCCTTCCCTTCCTTTGCTTTTCCCTTTCTTTCCCTCCATTCATTTCCCCCCACGTATCTTCCATATACGAGTATTTGCACTTTCTGTCTCATGTCTTCTTTCCTTGGTCGTTTTCTCACCTTCCCCACCTCCCCCGTCTCCATTCTTCTCCTCTTCCCTCTTCTCCTGCTCTCCTTTCTTCTCCCCTTCTCTACTCTCTCTTCCCCCCCTTCCTCTCTCCTCCCGTCTTGCTTAGCTTTCCATTTCTTATCTTTTGTTGTGTCTACTCACCTAATATGCCTCACTGTGCTGTACATTGCCTCACTGCCTTACCATGTCTTACTCTCCTTCCCTTCTCTCTTCTGACTTATCTTGCCTTTCCTCACTTTACCTCTTCTCCTGTCCTTGTCCCTTACCCTGCCCCACTTTTTTTTTTTTTTTTTTTTTTTAATAGAACGGAGGAAGGAAAAACAAATGAGGAAAAAAAAATAATCCATACACCAGATTACTGGTGTCCTCTATTCATATAATATCTGTAACAGTTAGACTTGAACAGTTGTGGGTTGAAATTTGGAGGAAAACAACTCTGGGGAAGCGAGTTCCAGAGAGATGCAGTTCGGGGAATTAAAGAATTCTGATAGGCAGAAGTTCTGCAATATGGTTGAGTGACATTCCAGTCATGAGCGCTACCAGATGCCCGTGTAGCACGAGGGAAGGCATGGAGAGGTGGCACCATGGACGCAACTTCGTCTGAGCATTTGCCAAAAAAATATCTGTAAAATAATGCAAGGGAGGCAACATTCCTTCTTACTTGCAGGGGAGGTAGTTTATATGTAATGGCAGGGTTGTTAATGATTCTAACAGCTTTATTCTGATATTTGTCTAGTTGTCTTAATGCAACCTCTCCACAACCATTCCACAAGGGTGAGCAATATTCAAGCTGAGAGCGCACATGACTCTTATAAATTATAGCTAACTGCTCATCGGCGAAGAAGTTACGGACTCTGTACAATAATCCAAGTTTCTTTGAGGCGGTTTTAGCAAGTGATCTGACATGAGAGGTCCAGCTGAGGGCAGTGTTAAGTGAGACACCAAGAATTTCAATACTTTTGGAGATGGGAATATTAGTAGCACTGAAGGTAATGTACGAATCTGGCAATATCTGTCTATTAGTAAACTGTATATATTTAGTTTTACTAGCATTAAAAGAGACAAGGTTGTTTTGTCCCCATTCACTGATTGTAGCTAGATCTTGATTTATGGAGATGGCTTTACTGAGTTGAGAGGTAGAGATATTAGACTTTGTAAATGGATGTCTGAGTGTGAATGAACTATGTAGTGTTGAGTCATCTGCATATGAGTGAACGGGATTGTGAGTGACAGATAAGAGATCATTAATATGAACCAGAAATAGGGTTGGCGCCAGAACTGATCCCTTACCCCTTCTCACCTTTCCCGTGTTTCTTACCCATCTTTACCCTGCCATGCTTATCTTTCCCTGCCTCCCTTACCCTTGTCTTCTACCGTGTATTATCCTTCCTTCCCCTCCCCTACCCCACCATTGTCCAAATCTCCTTTCCCACTCCTCTCTTCTACCCGTCCCTTCCCATACTTCCCTCCTACCCCCTCTTTTCCTAACACTATCCATCTTTTCCCACTCTTCATTCTCACTCCTCCCTTCCCTTCCTCCCTCTGTCCTTCATTCTCCATCCTTTCTCATTTTCTTACTTTTTAAATGATCTTTCTTCCACACACGCTCCTAATTATTTTTCTCTCCATTCCTCCCTCTCTTTCCCTCCCCTCCCCTCCCCTCTGTTCCCCGCCCATCTTCCCCCGTTCCTTTCTCATCGTATTCACTCTAATTTTTCACAATATCTCCTTCTCCCTCCTTTCTCGTATTCCCTCACCCTCTGTCTCCTTTAATTTCATTCCGTTTTTTTCGTCTTTCCTTCTCATTCTTTTCCCATCCCTGCTGCTCGCCTCCCTTCCTCTCCCACGTCCCTCCCCTCTTCAGTTCGTTCCACTCATAGAGGTAGGATACCTCTATGGTTCCACTGCCCTCACGGCTCTCGCTCTCCCTCTCCCTCTCCTCTTCCCTTGCCCCCTCCTTCTTCCCTCCTCTTCCTGTCCTCCTTCCCTCTTTCTCTTTTCTCATTTCCCCTCCTCCCATACCAAGCTATTATCCTAGTGGGGTGACAGTTTATTTTAACCCCTCCTCCTTTGTTTCCCTACTCCCCCTCTCTCCCCACTCCACCCCCTCCTTCTCCATTCCTTCATACTCTCTATTCCCTTTTCCTTCCTCATCTATATCATCCCTCCTTTTATCTCCCCCGTCCTCCTTTCCCTGTTCGTACTACCATTCTCCCATCTAGCCTACGTACCCTCCTTCTCCTATTCCTCCCCCTCCTGCCTTTCCTGCCTCCCTCCTTCCCTCATCCTCCTTCCCCCTGGCTCCTCTCCTCCCACCCCAGACCATTAGTGGGGTGACAATTCATTTCATCCCCTCTTCCCCCGCTCTCTCTCTCTCTCTCTCTCTCTCTCTCTCTCTCTCTCTCTCTCTCTCTCTCTCTCTCTCTCTCTCTCACACACACACACACACACACACACACACACACACACACACACACACACACACACACACACACACACACACACACACACACACACACACACACACACACACACACACACACACATACACACACACACACACACACACACACACTACCCTCATTCCCCATTCCTCTTTCCTCATGAATCCACTCTCCCACCTACCCTGCACCATGTACTATTTTTCTCCACGTTCTCTGACCTCTCTCCCATCTTTCATCCTTCTTCCCCCTTCCTCCTCTGTTTTCTTCTCCATCGTCCTGTCTCATCCTTGCCTCTCCTTCCCTTTGGTATTACTTTCCCCTCCTACTTTCCTTCCACGTTTATTTCATAATTCCTTTCTTTCCACCCCCTGTCCTCTTTTCCCCTTTCTCTTACTTTCTCGCTCCTTTCTCCTCTTATCTTTCTTCCCATTCCTTCTTTCTCTCTATTCCCTACCCTCCATTCCCACTTCTGCTTTATCATCATCCCCTCTCTCCATTCTCATCTCCCCATTCATTCTCACCCATTTTTTTTTTTTCACCCTGCTGTCTCTCGTCCTCCTTGCTTTTTCCTTATTCCCTTTCTCCACAGTCGCAACCCGTCCACTCCCTTCTTCCTTTATCCTGATTCTCTCCTTCCTTTCATATCCTCCCCTCCCCTCCTCACCTTTTTTTTTTTTTTTTTTTTTCATTGCCCCCATCTCCATTTTCTCCCTCCACGCCTTTATTTTTTTTTTCTCTTTCTACCCATTTCTTACTCTCCCCCTTTCCTCTCTTCTTACCCTTCTCCTCCTCTTACCTCTCCTTTTTACTTCTTACTGTTTTCATCTTCGTTTCTCACCCTTACTCTGTTACTTCCTTTCTCTTTTCCCTCACGTTTTTTTCTTCTTCCCATCCCCGTCTCCTCTTCCCTCTTCGCTCTCCATTCCCCTCTTTTTGCTTTCATTTGTCCGTTCTCTTGTCTCCCCTCCCCTCTCTCCTTTCTCCTATCCCCTCTCTCCATTTTCCTATCCCCTCTCTCCATTTTCCTCTCCCGTTTGTTTTGCTTTCATTTCTCCTCTCTTCTCTCCCCTCCCTTCTCCCCCCCCTTCTCTCTCTCTCTCTCTCTCTCTCTCTCTCTCTCTCTTTCGCTTCCATTCTCCAGTTTCCCCTCCATGCCATTAGCGTGGTGGTGGATCCTGCCATCGCCACCCCATTACCACTCTTGCACGGTGTCTCCCAAGGGCACCGCCAGTCGCTTGTCATCTTGTTACTTCGCCCGACCCACCTCGCACCTTCCCCTTTGACCTGGTTACTGGGGTCCTGCGTCCACCTCCTCCTTGGCTCCTGCATCTAATTTTTCGTTTTCATTAATCGTATTCTTTCCTCTCTTCGCCCATTTTACTTCCGCCTTCTTTCTTCCTCACTGCTCCATTTTCTTTTTCCTCTTCCTTGTTTCTCCTCTTCCCCTTCCTCTTTTTCTCCCCCTCTCTGCCATCCTTCCTCTTCTGCTTCATCACCGTGTCCCTTCCTCCTTTCTACTACATCCTCCCAAGGGAACACGCAGTCGCTTGTCATCTTGTTAGTTCAACCAACCCTACTCGCACCTTCATTTTTGACCTACTTTCTCGCTTGCTATGTCTTTTTCATCCAGGACCTGGTCGTCGAAAATTTCCATCCTTGTTTAATTCCTTTTCCCATTTCTTACACACCCTTTTTTCTCATTCATCTTTACCTATATATATATATATATATATATATTTATTTATGCGAGGAAGAAGGAACCAAAGGCCATGAGCCCGCAGTAACAGCTCCCTCCAAGAGAAAAACAAAACACAATAGAAAGCCAAATTCAAGATCCGATCATTTTGAGATGCCTGGACACACTGCGTTTGAAAAACTGGAGATCATAGGCAGCAGGAAATACAGACAGAGGGAGACAGTTCCAGAGCTGACCTGTTGCATAAATGAAAGACTGGGAGTAACGGTTAACTCTTGCATTAGAGAGTTGGACAGAAAAGGGATGAGAGTTTGCTGCCAGACGGGTGCTACGCGCCCGTCGTAGAGGTGGAGGAATGCAAGCAGACAGTTCAGAGGAGCAGTGACCATTAAAGTAGCGATAGAAAAGAGATAAAGATGCAACAGTGTGGTGAAAAGACAGAGGTTGAAGGGAGTCAGTAAGAGGAGGAGAGTTAATGAGACGAAAAGCCTTTGACTCCACCCTATTGAGAAGAGCTGTATGTGGGGAGCCTCCCCACACATGAGAGTTGTACTCCACACAGGGGCGGATAAAACCCCTGTATAGAGTCAACAATTGTGCAGGGGTAAAGAAAGAGCGGAGTCGGCTTAGCACACCCAATCTCTTGGAAGCAGATTTTACAAGAGATGTAATGTGATCTTTCCAAGATAAGTCCCGAGTAAATGAAACCCCAAGCATGTTCAAGGATGATCCAGGATTAAGCTGAATATTATTAAACACCAGTGGGTATACCTATGAAAGATTTTGTCGGGTTGATAGGTGTAAGAACTGAGTCTTAGATGC
>NC_136978.1:21263734-21328734 GCF_032717465.1 Coenobita brevimanus
CTGCATTATTGCCACTTAGATCTACTCCTCATTTTGTTCACATCTCTGTCCTCCCCTGTACAGTTGTTATTGTGAGTGCTCAGGAAGTCTCCAACCATCTAGCAGCTGTGTGTAATTTGAGTATAACTGTTGTTGCATTTTTCCTTGTACTGTGTAGCATAAGGTTAATTCTTAGGCCTAGTAAGGTTTTTGTAATTTATGTAAAGGTTCTCATTGTCAGCCATCATTAATAATATTTTGTATCTGTAATAATTTATCTTGCATTAACTGAGCATTACCCAATGTATTTTCATTTTATCAGGGCTGACTTAGATAAATTTACTCTTGCTAATTTCGTGTTAATAGATGCTATTGCAGTTAACCATATATTTAACCTGTTTTTTGCCATTACATTATGCTTATGAGTCCTGAATGTTTTGTTGTTAGTTTGAGCATTAAACTTTAACTTGTAATTTTACCTAACTCTTTTATTTTGAACCTGGACCTTTACGGGACAATAGTGATTATTAGTATTCGCACTTAAAGTGTACATTATCTTTCTCTGTTCCGTAACATAAATTTGGCGACCTCTTATCAGGATATTCAGGATATTATCATAAGGATATTGCTTGATATTTTGTGACTGTGATTTATTCATGATGTCTACTATTACTACACTTGATGAAGCCAAAGATTTTTTGTCAAATGTGCAAACAGTGTGTGATATAGAAAACAGAACAAAGAATGAACTTAAGCTTCTTGCTCAACAATTGGGAATTGCAGTTCACTCTCATCATTCTAAAGATCAAATTGTTGGCATGATTAATAAAAGCTTGTTTAATGTAACTCCTCCAAATGAGCAAACGCAGATTGAATTAGCTAAGTTACAGCTAGTCCTGCAGGAGGCTCGTGTTAAGGAGGCTGAATTTCAAGCACGTGCTAAGGAGGCTGAGTCTCAGGCTAAGGAGGCGGAGTCTCGGGCTAAGGAGGCGGAGTCTCAGGCTCGTATTAAGGAGGCACAGATACAGGCACAAGTTGAACTTGCCAGGATTCAGGCAGACCATGAGTATCGCATGAAACAAGGTGGAACTGGATCATCTAGCTCTGATGATTTTGATGTGGCTAAAAATGTTAAACTTGTCCCTCCTTTTAATGAATCTGATTTAACAAAGTATTTTCAGTTGTTTGAGAGGATAGCTACAGGTTTTAATTGGCCCAAAAAGTATTGGCCAGTACTCCTTCAAACTGTTCTCACCGGTAAAGCTCAAGTAACTTATGCATCTTTGCCTCAGGATCAATGTGATAATTTTGATGTAGTTAAGAGCCTGATTCTTAAGGCCTATGAGCTTGTTCCTGAAGCCTATAGAGTAAAATTTAGGACAACTTACAAGCAAGATAAGCAATCCCATGTTGAGTATGCAAAAATCAAAGAAGATCTGTTAGAGCAGTGGTTAAATTCTAAGAATGTGGATTCTGATTTTGGTAAATTTAAGCAGATGATTTTGCTGGAGGACTTCAAGCGGTGTATTTATAAAGATGTAAGCCTATATCTTGATGAGAAAAGAATAGATAATTTGTCTGATGCTGCAGTTTTAGCTGATGAATATGTTCTCACTCACAAGAGATATTCTAAAGAAAAAGGGAAAGCTGAGAGTAAGTACGTTGCCTCTACTCAGAGTACAGGTAACAGGAAAGAGAATAAAGATGATGTTTCTCAGGAAGTAAATACCAGCTTCACCTCTAGATTTCGGAAAAGTAAATGTACTTATTGTAGTAAGCTTGGTCATACTACGGAGAAATGTTTCAGGAGACAGCGTGATGTGAACAAAAAGGAGTCTTTAAATATTCAGTCAATTGGTCTAGTGTCCACCCTTGAGAGTTCCCAGATTTTTTTAACTGAGTTAACTGAACCTGCTTTGAGGGGTAAATTAAATCCTCATGATGAAGCTCCTCTTTTCAGCAGTAACGTGGGTGACACTCTCAAGAGTTCATGTGCTAATTTCCTGTCTGATGATTTTGTCAGTCCTCTGGACAATAATGACAGGAAATCAGTTAAAATATATCGTGATACAGGTGCTTGCCAATCCCTTGTGCTGACCAGTGTTCTAGGCTCTAATGTTAATTCCTCTGATGAAACTGTAATCTTACAAGGTGTAGGGAATAATTACTTCTCTGTCCCTCTGTGCGGAGTGAATTTAGAGTCTGGTTTTGTTAATGGTTCCGTTATGGTTGGGTTGGTTGAGACACTCCCAATGTCAGGTGTAACTTTCTTACTTGGAAATGATATTGGTGGAAGTCAAGTGTGTCCAGCTCCTCAGTTGTCTAGTGAGCCAGTGGCTGCGACCCAGGATTGTGATGTCCCTGATGTGTTCCCTGCATGTGCTGTCACTAGGGCTAAATCTAAAGTTACTGGTGACTTAGAGGATATTGATGATGATGATGTTATCCTAGCTGACACTTTTCTTGCTAATTTGGACCACTCACTAGATGAGGCAGTACCCCGTAGTGTTGATAATTTGTCTCGTCAAGAGTTGGTTGAGTTGCAGGTTGCTGACCCTGAGTTGAAAGGTCTTGCTAACTCTGCTTGCAGTGAGGAAGAGTCAGCTGGTGCTTCTACTTGTTATTATGTAAAGTCAGGAGTACTTATGAGGAAGTGGAGACCCCCAACAGCATCAGCCGACTGTGAATGGGAAGGTTGTACATCAAGTTGTCATCCCTCGTGTTTGTAGGCAGGATATCATTCGAGTGGCTCATGATTCCAGTTTGGCAGGACACCTTGGAGTGAGGAAGACTGTGGCACGCATTTTGAAACACTTCTACTGGCCAGGTATCTTCAGGGATGTTTCCTGGTATTGTAAGTCTTGTCACACCTGTCAAGTTGTGGGGAAGTGTAATCAGACCGAAAAGGTTGCACCTCTAGTTCCCATTCCTCCTTTTGAGGCGCCTTTCACCCGTGTGTTGGTGGATATTGTGGGCCCTCTTCCTAAGACTTCTTCAGGATTTTCTTATGTGTTGACCCTGATTGATATAACTACTCGTTATCCTGAAGCCATTCCACTTAGAAATATCTCAGCAAAGAACGTGGTTAAGGAAATGCTGGGGTTCTTCACAAAGTTTAGTCTGCCCAAGGAGGTACAGTCAGACCGGGGAAGTAATTTCATGTCAAACGTTTTCAAGCAGTCTCTGAAAAAGTTGGGCATCACCCAGATCACATCTTCAGCTTACCATCCCCAGACCCAAGGAGCGTTGGAGAGATATCATCAAACACTCAAATCGATGCTCAAGAAATACTGTTTGGGACATCAGAAAGACTGGGATAAAGGTCTTCCATTCGTTGTGTTTGCCGCAAGAGAATCTCCAAATGAATCACTGGGCTTCTCACCTTTTGAACTACTGTTTGGCCATGAAGTAAGAGGACCCCTTAAGTTACTCAAGGAATGCTGGCTGTCGGAGGAAGATGACGTCAACCTGCTGGAGTATGTGATGAAGTTCAAAGAACGGCTGTCCACTGCTTTACAGCTGGCGAAAGAGAATTTAGGAGCTGCTCAGGAGAAGATGAAGACTTGGTATGATAAGAAGTCCAGGTTGCGCCACTTTCAGCCAGGAGATCAGGTTTTGATTCTGCTACCGGTGCATGGGCAACCTCTTCAAGCCAAGTTTAGTGGTCCTTATTTCGTGGAGAAGAAACTCAGTGATGTCAACTATGTCATCGCCACACCAGATCGTAGAAAGAACAAGCAACTATGTCACATCAACATGCTAAAGTTATATCAGAGGCGGGACGAAAATAATCCAGTCTGCAGTGTAGCTGTTCCACCCGAGTCTGCAAGTGAAGCACTCCCATGCAGTATGAGCCTGAGTGATAGTTTGGGGAAGAATCCTGATATCATGAATGATCTCCAGACTAAGCTTTCTCATCTACCTCCCGAGGAAAGGCAGGAGTTTTCGGCATTACTGCAGGAGTACCGGCAAGTGTTCCGTGCCACCCCAGGAAGAACCAGTGTTGATGCATGATGTCGATGTTGGAGACGCAAAGCCAATTAAACTGCCTCCTTACCGTGTGAACCCAGTGAAAGTTCCTCTCATCGAGAAGGAGCTTGGCTACCTGTTGGACCACAAGATGATTGAGCCCTGTCAGAGCGAGTGGAGTTCTCCTGTCACTCTAGTCCTTAAGCCAGGTGGGTCACAGCGGCTTTGCATCGACTACAGACGTGTTAATCAGATAACCAAAACAGACACTTACCCTCTCCCTCGCGTGGAAGATTGCATAGACAAGATCGGAAAGGCTAGGTACATAAGTAAGTTTGATTTGTTAAAGGGATACTGGCAAGTACCTATGACTGAACGTGCTAGGAGATCTCATGTTTTGTAACACTAGGAAAGACTTTTGCATGTTCTGTAATGCCATATGGTATGAAGAATGCACCAGCCACATTTCAGAAGCTCATGAATGTTGTAACAGAGGGTTTGGCAGGGTGTGTTGTTTATATTGATGATGTATTAATCTTCAGTGACAACTGGAAAGATCACCTATGCCATGTCAGTAAATTTCTTGAGCGTTTGGTTCATACTAATCTTGTAGCTAATTTATCAAAGTGTGAGTTTGGTCAAGCTAAAGTTCAGTACCTTGGGTATGTAATTGGTGATGGACATGTTGCACCACCAGGAGCTAAGGTTCAGGTTATAAGTGATCTTCCCAGACCTAAAAGTAGGAAAGAGGTACAAAGATTTTTGGGAATGGTAGGTTATTACAGGAGATTTGTTCTTAACTTTTCAATTCTTGTATCACCACTTACAGACCTACTGAAAAAGGGAGTTGAATTTGTCTGGACCGATAACTGTGAATCCTTTTTCAACAAACTTAAAGCTATCCTATTAAGTCAGCCAGTGCTCGCTACTCCAAATTTTGCTAAGCCTTTTGAGATGGCTGTTGATGCAAGTGATACAGGAGCTGGGGCTGTTTTGCTGCAAGAGGATGATCAGGGTATTGAACACCCTGTATCTTATTACAGTAAGAAGTTCACTCCACCTCAAAAGAACTACTCAACTATTGAGAAAGAGCTTTTGGCCTTGATTTTGGGTTTACAGCATTTTTCATTTTATTTGTGTTCTGATTTTGACCCCATAGTCATTTATACCGATCATAACCCACTGAAATTCCTTAGTAAGTTTAAAGATAAAAATCAGAGATTGACAAGATGGAGTCTACTTCTTCAGGAGTATTCATTAGACATACAACATGTCAAGGGGAAAGAAAATGTTATTGCAGATTGCTTATCTAGACTTTAGACAGATTGTTTTAGAGTAATAAGAAATTTCCTTTGTAAATTTCTTTTTCTTTGTGGGGAGGTGTTACATAGCCTATGATTTCATCATCCTTTGTGTAATTTTAACGCACAGTATGCTGCATGTTTGATCATGAGCATGTTCTGCCTCAGTCCCCCCTTCTACCGTTATAGTAGAGTAAGTCGTCCTTTCTCTTGTTCAGAGCAGGATTGTCAGCTCTTTGTCCCCTATGGCTTCATTTGCGCATCCTTCTTACAAGTTGTATCAAGCTCTGCTGGCCCCTATATAATGAGCTCAGTCTCTGCATTATTGCCACTTAGATCTACTCCTCATTTTGTTCACATCTCTGTCCTCCCCTGTACAGTTGTTATTGTGAGTGCTCAGGAAGTCTCCAACCATCTAGCAGCTGTGTGTAATTTGAGTATAACTGTTGTTGCATTTTTCTTTGTACTGTGTAGCATAAGGTTATTTCTGAGGCCTAGTAAGGTTTTTGTAATTTATGTAAAGGTTCTTATTGTCAGCCATCATTAATAATATTTTGTATCTGTAATAATTTATCTTGCATTAACTGAGCATTACCCAGTGTATTTTCATTTTATCAGGGCTGACTTAGATAAATTTACTCTTGCTAATTTCGTGTTAATAGAGGCTATTGCAGTTAACCATATATTTAACCTGTTTTTTGCCATTACATTATGCTTATGAGTCCTGAATGTTTTGTTGTTAGTTTGAGCATTAAACTTTAACTTGTAATTTTACCTAACTCTTTTATTTTGAACCTGGACCTTTACGGGACGATAGTGATTATTAGTATTCGCACTTAAAGTGTACATTAACTTTCTCTGTTCCGTAACAATATATATATATATATATATATATATATATATATATATATATATATATATATATATATATATATATATATATATATATACACTCCATACCACCACTTTTCACCCGATTCGGTCTCCCCCCACCAGCACATCTGTGTGGAATAGACTAACAGATAACTTTTTCCTCAGCCGTGAAAGATGGATCGTCCTTAAGAAAGGTTAACCATATTTATATGAAGAGATGATATTTACGCATTCGTTCCTTTAGTTCATCAGTTAATTAATTTATTCATTTATATTTGCGCTGGTACAGTATTGATGTATTGGATGCTTAAATGTTTTAGCTTTTGGCATTTAATTTTTGTACCTCTGACGATGTAGTTTTTAGTCGTTGGAACTGTGTAACCGTTGGCGTTGGAGTGCTTAAACGTTTGCGCTGAAGTGTTTAGTTGTTAGCACTGAAGTGTTTAGTCGTTAGCATTGAAGTGTTTAGTCCTTACCATTGAAGTGTTGAACCGTCGACACTGAAATGCTCACACTTTTAATTTGAAATATATGCCATTAATGTTACCGTACTATAAAATACTGTAGGCTACTTTGCTGTAAAGTCTACCTTATTGGCGTGGTCTTTGACCTGGAAGTGTTTGGCATTGGACGTTGAATTTTCGGTATCCAAATATACACATAGAAATGTTTTATCTTTGGCGCAGTAACTACTACTCTTGAGTTTTGTCCATTGAATTATTAATCCATTGAAACTTTGTTCTGAGATATTTAGCTAACAATCAAGCTCGTCCGACGCACTCCCAGCACAATTAACGCGTCTGGTGTAAGCTGGAGTCGAATAGCTAACTGCCACAGCTGTCCACACTGTGAGGGTGAATGGTATGGTTTCAATATTAACACTTGCACGCTCTTGTGAGGCACTCTTAGTCTATTAAAATCGTCTGTGGGTGTTGGAATAGAACACCACAGTTTTCCTGACGGTGAGAGGGCTTTGAAACATTTAGCTTATGAAATGTTGATGGTTGAATTACTAACCTCTGAAATATTCAGCCTGAAAATATTTTACCTTTTAAATATTTAGCCTCCACAGCCTAAGGACATAAGTTTTATTTCATTCTTGCCCTTTCTTGGTGATTTAATTCAGAATAACATAGAGTTTTTGTACTGAAAAAGCAATAACATGCTTTCGTTTTTGCTGTCTCATGATTTAATTCAGCTAATATCGACCACTTGCATTCTGTAGCTCCTTCACTACCAGGTCCTATTGGAAATAACAATAATAAATGAAAAAAGACCTACATATGGCTGAAGAGACTAACCTTTCAAATATTTGACCTTTCAGATGACTGACCTTTTAAAAATTTAACATTTGGGCATACTGGAATGAATGTTTGAAGTACCGTATAAAACCTCTAAAATACTGAGCCTGAAGTAGCTGTTAGAAATATTTACTCTGAAATAATTAGTCTCCGTTATTTTACTCCTAGATTCAACTTATATATCCGTTGTAACATAAGACGAGATTTTTTTCCCCCATTTTTTTGGCGTTGGTGAGTAATTGGTCGTGTCAGAAGGGTTGCCATCGCAGCCATTATAGAGTCATTCTGGCCGCTGTTCATGGTTTTTATGTCTTTTATTGAGGGGGCTTATGCCCTTTATGACGGCTGCGATAGTGTGCGTACTAAATGGGAGAGGAATGTTGTTTGGGTATTAGCTTGTGTGTGTGTGTGTGTGTGTGTGTGTGTGTGTGTGTGTTTATGTGTGTGTGTGCCCGCTAGTATTTGGGTGTAGCACTTTGCGTTGTATTTTGTATTGTGTATTTAGCCAGTAGAGTTAATGTGAGGTGTAATTTATTATCCCTGTCAGGCCGGGAAACTATTTTACTTAGTTCAGAAAAACCCTGTGGTATTGAAGGGACTAATAAAGCCAGTAGCTGATTCCTCCACCTCTTAATGTTAATCCCAAGCTTCGTAAATTCGTCGGAGAGCATAATACAATAACAGATTGCCTCCTCGGGCTGAAGGGATTAAAATTTCCCTGTGGTGAAATGTGATATGGGTTTGTGGTGGTGGGATATGTTTTTTTGATGTTTTTATGGTGTCGTGTAGTGATGAGTGGTTAGCCTTTTCAGCACGATTACTTTTTCATTATTCTTGAGTCTGAATATGGTATATGAGTATGTATTTTGTCTGTTTTATTTTTGCTGTCTACAGATGATTTTATTGACCTTAGGGTAGGCTCGTCGTTTTGGAGGGGTTAATTATAACCTTCATTAACCATTTTCTCCTCCAAGGTGTTTTCATAACCTGAGTAATATCCTCCAGAAGCAGCAAGAACAATATAATACCTCGTTTCTCTTAAAGGGGTTAACCAAGCAACCTCTGGACAATTTAAAGCCACTGAGATAAACTTTCATAGTGAAAGAGGTTAATAAAGGCTTTATGTAACCCTTCATTTTCGAAAAGTCTCTCCTTAGCTGAGTAAAGTCGTCTGGATACACCACGATTGAAACATAACAAGGCGTGCTCATCATTAAGAGTTCTTGATAGAAATAATAGAGGAGCTGTATAATTCCTCAAACCACTTGGATGTCCTGATGCGATGTGATGTGATGCGTGATGTGGTGGCCTGATGTGTGGTGTGATGCGTGATGTGGTGGCCTGATGTGTGGTGTGATGTGTGATGTGGTGGCCTGATGTGTGGTGTGATGCGCCTTGATTGTTTTGATAGCTTGTGGTGGGATGAAATAGTGTCAGTCATGTATACTGTAGCTAGGTATATTGATAGTAGTGTCATAATTTTGTGTTTAGTGTGAAATGATGATAGTGTTATGGTGTGGCTTCCATCGTGTAGGATCATTCGAGTATGGTGGTGTTGCATTGACTAGTGTAGGCTGACATGTTGGTTTGTATCATAATTTTGTGTAAAGTGGTGTGGACTTCTTGTGATAAGTGTACTATAGTGCGGTGTAATGCTGTGTGGGAATGTAGCGTGTTGTGTGTGCTAGTGTAATGTACAGTAGTGTAGCATAGTGTAATGTAATGTATATAATGTGGGGATGTAGCATGGTAATGTAAGGTAGTGTTGTGGGATGTTTCATGGGGTAGTGCAGTATAGTGTGGGAGTGTGGTATACAGTATGTCCTAGTGTAGTGTGATGTAGTGTGGTGGTATCAAGCTCCCCCCCCAAGTTGTGTAACAGGACCCCGCCCCCTGTATCACCCCCACCCCCGTGATTTTCGTTGTCCGCCTCTGTCTTCACCGATCTACCTGCCCACCTAGATTATATACTAGAATCTGGCTTTCACACACCTGCGCAGAGAGAGAGAGAGAGAGAGAGAGAGAGAGAGAGAGATTACAAAGCGTAGAGGGTTGCATGTGACTAGCCTATGTGTATTAATTGGTTTATTGGTGTGAGGATAGTAGGTTACTGTGGGTTGATTTCACAGCACCATGAACTGTTCAAAAGGGAGAAATATGCCCACGCACTGAAGTTGTGTTTATTTGATGATACCTACAGTAGTTCTGCCTGTGCAGTGTTCAGTTCGGGCTGATACTGTTAGCCTAACTGTGTGAATATGATCCTTAGGCCTAACAGTGTGAGGCCTCTGGATCATATTCTGAGTGGCTTTGGAAATTACGTAACACTTCTTGTTTAGTGATTCATTTAACATTCTTGTACGTTAATAAAATGTGTGTCGATGTTAAAGAGACGTATAACACACAGGAGAATATCAGTTTGCTAAAATAATTGCTAACGAAGAGGTGCTACGAACTGGAATACTGCTCCATATTTTCACAAACTAGGTAAACAGTTTCATTGGGGGTATAATTGTTTCATTAGTCTGTTGTTATTTAGGAGAATAAATAACGCGCTTGATTAGGTGTATTAAGCTTGATTGAATGAGAATATTTACCGCTTCACCTCGAGGACGTAAATTTTGCTTTATTCTTGCAGTGCACTTCCTGATTATCTTTTCTGTATATTTGGTGAACTGGCGGTACAGTGGCTAGAGGCGGTCGCCGTTAATCCCCTCCATCACCACAAATCCCTTCAAAGTAGCTAATAATGTCGTCAGCTGTAGCGAGAATACAAAAGATGTCGTCGTAGTGAAAGGGCTAATCTCTTCAGTCCGATGACGTATAAGTAAATTATTCTTGGTACCATTAGATTTTGCTCAACTTATAAAGGATGTAAAAAAAAAAAAAGTGTTCTCAAGGCTGTATTTAACTCATCTACTTCGAAAATTCCCTCCATTTCTGAGTAGAATCTCTGGAAGTTGCAGAAACACAACATAAAACACGTACTGGAAGTGAAGGGGTTAATGTAACGGAGTGGAGAGGGGGTGTGTTGATGTGGCTGAATGGTGGTATTGATGGGGGTTGTGGTGGTGATGTAAGGGTACCGTTGTGGTAGAGTGGTTAGCTGTGACGTCGGTGTGGCCTGCAAGGATATATAAACCTCCCTCATCCCCTCCTTACCCCCTCCCCTTACCCCCTCCCCTTACCCCCTCCTTACCCCTCCCCTTACCCCTCCTTACCCCTCCCCTTACCCCCTCCCCACCCTTCCCCTTACCCCTTATCGACTAGGCTATACCTCCTCTCTGTTTCTGTCACCCAACTCAGTTCTTTTCTCCCCTCCTCTACCTGTCTCAATCTGCCTTACCCAACTTAATTCACCACCACCTCCCCTCTCCCCCCTCCCTCCCCTCTCCTCCCCTCTCCTCCCCTCTCCCTCCCCTCTCCCTCTCGCTTTCCCTCTCCCTATCCCCTCCCCTCTCCCTATCCCCTCCCCTCTCCTCCTCACCTTTTCCTCTCCCTCTCCTCCTCCTCCTCCTCCCCTGTCCCCTTTCCCCTCACCCTCCCTTCCCCTCCCCTGTCCCCTCTCCCCTCACCCTCCCTTCCCCTCCCCTGTCCCCTCTCCCTCCCTTCCCCTCCCCTTCCCTCCCCTCCCCTCCCCTCCCCTCCCCTCCCCCTCCCCCTCTCTACTCCTCTCCTCTCCTCTTCTCTCCGCCTCTCCCCACCCCTCCCCTCTCATCTTTTCGTCTCCCCCCCTCCTCTCTCTCATCTTTTCGTCTCCCCCCCTCCTCTCTCTCAACCACTTTCTCCTCTCCTCCCTCCCCTCTTCATCACCACAATCTTCTTTCCCCCTCCCTACCACATTCCCTTCAGCCTCCCTTTCCCAGCCAAACTCTCCCTTTCCTTACTCCTACCTTCCTCTGTTCTTTCGTTTACGTCTTCCCTGCTGCTCCACCCCCTTCCACTCCTCTCCTCTCTGATCCCTGCCTCTCTCTCTCTCTACCCTATCCTACGCTTCCCCCTACCTTGCATTACCCACCCCTCCCCCTTTCTTCCCCTTTCCTCACTTCCCCTCCCCTCTGACCGACTGCACATCACTTTCCTCGTTGCCCTCACCTTTTCACTCCTTCTCCTCTCCTTCCGCCTTTCTCCCTACCCCTCTGTGCTCCCACCGTTCGTTCGTTCGTTTTAAGATTTCCTCCACCTATAGTGGAGGCCGGGCCATACATTAGCCCGGTCGGTGGGGTTAGGCTTTGGTGTGAAGGGGGAAGACAGGCCGTGTGAACAGGGCGGATGTGCCGCCCTGTGCACACTCTGTTTCTTATTTTTTTTTTTTTTTTAAATAAATAAATTAGGGTGGAGGGTGCTTGCTTTGCACCACTTGAAGGAGGGCACTGAATGGGGCGGTGGCAACGATGCTGGCTGCGGTCTTTCGGAGGGTGCTGAGTGGGATTGCTGCAGTGTGGGCTTTAGGAATGTCAGGATTAGGGAAGGTGGATTTTGCCCGGAGGCGGGAGGTGACTGGGCAGCGAAGAAGGTAATGGAGCAGTGGGTAAGGGGTGTCGGCTTGGCAGTGCTCGCATTCTGTGGGAGGGGGGTCGCTTGCTGTTTCTAGTTCAGAGAGGCTGGGGTATCCCAATCTGAGGCGGCGGAGTTGGTTAAGCAAGCGATTGTCTTTTGGCAGAGGTGGTTTGAGTGGCGCGTATTGGGTGGCCTGGGCAAACCACATTGCAGAAGGAGAGCCGAGTTGTACTTCCTGATTGTGGTCTTCTCGGCTGAGGGCTTTTGTGTGGTGTTGAATTTTCCTCTTGATGTTTGAGAAGCTCTGTGCTGTCTCTATGTCAATGGTGAGGCGTTATGTTGCTTGTCTCGCAGTGTCATCTGCCTTTTCATTACCCCTGATGCCCACATGACTGGGGATCAAATGCATAATGACTGATCCCCCTGCATCCTGTATTTGCTGGGTTGTAGCAAGTAGGTCTGTGACGATGAAGATGTTGTCGGTGGGAAGAGGCTGTCTAAGGGTGTGGATGGCTGCCATAGAGTCGGAGTGAATGATGATAGCGGATGAAGGGTTGTGGAGAAGGGCATCCTTTAGTGCAGCCGCTATTGCCACCAGTTCCGCTTGTAGTGTGGAAGCCCCGTTGGTTAGGCGGAACCCCTGTGCTCTTTGTTCGCAGACAAAGGCTGCAGCTGCTCGACAATCAGAGACAGAGCCATCAGTATAGTAAGTGACTGCATCCTTTGGGGTGATGGTGCGGATGCGCTGTAGGCTTTCTTGGTGGAGTTGCTGGGTGGGAGTGTGTGATTTAGGAGGTGTATTGGTGATGACTGTATTGCACAAAGGGGGGTCCCATGGGGCTTGGGGGCGATAGTGGGGGACAAGAGAGTCAGGGGCTTGATTTACGAATGAGGATGTCTCGAGGGCGTGGATGGCTCTGGCTGTGCTGTGGAGCCAGCTACCCGTGAGTATATCAGGGTGGAGGCCTACTGATGTTTTGATTCGTGATAAAAGGGGGAGTGGAGATGCACTGCGGGCTAGTTTGGTGGCAAGGGTAGCAACACGAGTTTGGATGTGGAGGTCAAGGCTAATGAGGTCACACTCGAGGCGGAGGTTGACAAGCTTTGTCCACCTCGGAGAGCCAGACATGATCCTCATGGCTTCATTCTGTATGACTTCTAGTTTTTGGGAGTGTCCTGCATCGATTGCTGGGAGAACAGGTGCGGAATAGTCTATGACTGATCTGATGGTCTGCATGTAAAAGAGGCGGAGGACCTTAAAGGTGGCTCCGCCCCCTTTACCTGCTAGAGCTCTCAGTGCTGAGATCCTGGTTTTGTTTTTATCTCTCAGGCGTGCAACTTCGGGTCTGAAAGAGAAGTGGGAATCGATGGTCACGCCCAGGTATTTATGTGTGGTAACGTATGCAATGGGCGTTTGCCCGAGG
This sequence comes from Coenobita brevimanus, assembly GCF_032717465.1. Classification (NCBI taxonomy): domain Eukaryota; kingdom Metazoa; phylum Arthropoda; class Malacostraca; order Decapoda; family Coenobitidae; genus Coenobita; species Coenobita brevimanus. The sequence goes on from NC_136978.1 coordinate 21,277,082, forward strand.
CTCAGTTGGTTGATGGGAGGTCTGATGTTGATAGGGAGGGCCTTTGTTTTGGAGGCGTTAATTTTGAGGCCGAGTTCTTGGCACGCTGAGTGTATTTTAGAGAGGGCTTTCTGGCCTTGAGCATTGTAAGGACCTCTGTGGATGGCGAGGGCTAGATCGTCGGCATAACACAGCAGTCTGATCCCAGGTCCAAAGTCAATGTGTAGGAGGCACTCCACAAGGGCATTGAACAGGGTTGGATTGAGAATGCTGCCTTGTGGAGTACCATTTCGGTGTTTGTGGGGGGAAGGGGTGAATCCTTGGAAGCGGACAGCAGCTTCACGATCTCGGAAGAAGTCCTCGAGCCAGCAAAGGAGGCGACCTCTCACGCCCCTGCGTGCCAGGGTTGCGGGGATAGCCTCTGGGCTTGCTAGCTCGAAGGCCTTCTCGAGATCTATGAAGACAGCTAGACCTATGCCTCCTCGGAATTCAGACAGGAAGGAGCTGAGGCATTCTGAGGCACCTTTGCCCTTGGTGTAGGCGAAGATGTGGCTGTGTGGGGGAGGCAGTGACCAAGTCAGACGGTGGAAAACCATTCGCTCAGCAGTTTTGCCAAGGCAACTGAGAAGGGAGATAGGACGGGGGTTGTTGGGGTCGTTTTGTTTAGGGTTGGGGTGGATTACAGCACGCTTCCACTGCGAGGGTATACGTCCGAGGGTCCAGGAGTGGTTGAGGAGGTCAAGGAAGGCCTTCCTAGTCACTGGACCCGCATGTGAAAGTATGCTGTAAGTAATCCCATCTGAACCTGGAGCGGTGTCGGTTCTAGTTTTGTAGGTGTGTGTTAGTTCGTGTATGGTGAAAGGGCAGTCTGTCTCGGCTGGGGTGTTTTTATTAATTTGGATCAGGTGAGCTCTGTGTTGGTGTAGGTCATCTTGTTTGCGTCTGGTGGAGAGCGGGAGTTGTTAGGGGGAGGTTCTAAGGGCAAAGGCCTCAGCCATGTCCTCAGCTTTCCCACGGGGGTTGGAGTGGGTTGGGGGGCGGGCAGTGGGAGGGCTAGAGACTGCTTTTAGTTTCCTCCAAATAGATCCAAGATTATGTGTGAGCTCCCAGAGATTGGCACCACTCCAGCCATTTCTGCTCTTTTATGCTGTTCTTCTCCGCTATAGAGTGCCTGATAACGCTTTGGAGATATCTTAGTGCATCGGGGGTGGGGTTGGTGCGGTAGATCTTTTTAGCTCTGTTTAGATGGCGGTTGAGCTCTTTGACCCTAGGGTTATAATACCAATGGTCTTTGTGGTAGTGATTTGGAGGACCGGTGATGGGGATTGCTGTGTCTGCTGCCGCCTGGAAGGCCTCCGTGATTAAGGTTGGCATGGCTGTCAAGGTCAGGTGAGGGGTCTAGGGTAAGGAGGTGGTGGTCTATGGTGTTTGTAAATAAGCCCCAGTTTGCTCGTTTCGTGTTCCATCGTGGGGGGGGCCCGGGAGGCTTCGGTAGAGGAGTGATTCCTAGGGAGCAGAGGATGGCGTGGTGATCTGATGTTAAGGTGGGGTGGATCTCCCAAGTGGATCGAGGAACGAGAGTGGAGGAAACAAGGGAGAGATCCAGCCTACCTCCCTGTAGGTGCGTAGGGATGTTGGTGTTGTTGAGGAGGGATATGGTTGGGGTTTCTTCAAGTACTAGAGCTGTCTGGCATCCTGTTGGGTTAGCTGGGCTTCGGGATCCGAGGCACATGTGGTGGGCATTCATGTCCCCCCCTATGAATATTTCATCTGATTGTGAAAGGGAGAAAAGCTCTCCTAGGTGTAGATCGGCTGTTGGCGGACAATAGACATTGAAGATTTTAAGGTTTCCGTTTGTCAGGGTAAGTTCTACTCCCTGAATTTCAGCTCTGGGTCCACAGTCTGGGAGGGGGTCGATGGCTATTGCAAGAATATGGTTTTTGACGAGGATGGCACAGCCTCGGGGACCGCCACGAGCACAGGGAAGAAGGAAGGGGATAAAACCCCGCAACCGCAGTGGTTGGCGCTTGTTAAGAAGAGTTTCCTGCAGGAGGAAGACATCGATGTTGTCTTTATGGGCAGCCTCCTCGAGCAGGGAACGTTTTGCAGAGGCACCGTTGATATTCCACTGCAGTATGCGAAGAGATGTGGAAGGGGAGATGATTTGTTGTGAGGTAGGGGGGTGGCTTGCAGTGTTTAGGTCATTCCGGTTGATAGAGTGGATGTGGGAAGTGGTGATCTGGATCGAGGTCTCCCTTTCTCCCCGGAGGGAGTGTGATGTCGGTGGCTGGGGGCTCCTGCATGCTTGTCCAGGTGTTCTTGAGGCCTGTCGATGGAGATGGAGCGGCTTCTGTTCTTGGATCCCGTGATGCAAGTGTTGCACGGGGTCGTGAGTTTTGGCGGTGTCGGTGGCGTGGTTGGTGGGCAGTGGCTGGGTTGGATGGGGTTGGTGGGGGTTGGAGTGGCGCCTGTAGTGTGGGGGTGGCTGGGGGGAGTTTGTCGGGGGTGGCGTTGGTCCGATCTGGATGCTCGATCCATTGTTGTATGGGTTGGTGGGTTACCTGGAGGAGGGGTTTGGGGTCGAGCTGTTGTCCCAGGATCTTTCCGAGTTCCTTTGCTATTGTGGTGCATAGGTGGCGGCTTAGGGATCTGAAGTCCTCTATGCTGGTGGTGGCAAGGCCTGGGAGATAAGAGGTGTCTGGTGAGGTTTGGGTGGAGGAGTCTATGTTGGTCTGTGTGCTGGCGTCGGTGTGTTGTGGGGTGGATGGGGGGTGGCGAGGTGGCTTGCGGGGTTAAGGTTCGTGGTTGGCGAGCTGGGTTTCTCTGTGGGTGGAAAGCCGACGGTGATGGGGTGGGGATGTGTAGTGGGGGAAACTCGGTGGGCTGTGGAGGAGGGAGAGGGAGAGACGAAGTTCGGGGGGTTATGGGGGGCACGCCCCAGGCGTTGGTGGTCGGAGAGGCTAGGGGTGCAAGGAGGTGGTCTTGGACCCAACGCGTCTCCCTCTCTATCCCCCGCTGCTTGGCCTTGAATTTGTCTAGGCACTCCTGGGTGGCATGGCGGCCGCTGCACATGGCTCAAACTGGGCGGCGGGAGCACCGTGATTGGTGGTGTCCGTATTGCTGGCAATTGAAGCAGCGGAGGGGCTCTGGGATGAAGGGGCGTAGGTGGTATGAGCCCTATTGTCCTAGGTCGAGGAGTGGAGGGACAGTTCCCCTGATAGTGACAATAACTTGCCTGGTATTTTGTCCCTGTACATTGCATCTCTGGGCAGTTTCGACTGAGTCGTGGTCTAGGACTGTCGCCATGGGAAAATTTGTCAGGTATTTTGTGAGGACAAATTTATGCGGGGTGAGGTTAGGGTCGCGTCTTTGGATGCTGATGGGTTTTCCTGCAACAGTGTTCAAGATGTGGAGGATGTCGTGAGAAGCATCATCGAGGGGAACGATAGCAGTGTCCTGGTTTTTAAGCTGGACCATTTTGAATTTTAGGGAGGGGTGTGCTGCTGCAATTGCGTTGGTGATGTCGTAAGTAGAGGAAAAGTTCTCAATGGGAGTGATAATGAAGCCTGGGTATTGATGAGGGGGCTGAGAAGTGGCAGGAGGTGGCGGCATCTGCAGGCGTGTGGAGGACCGGGGGTGAGGGTGCGGTTGTGGGGTTCAGAGGATGAGGTAGTGGGGGGCTCATGGGGGAGCGTGGTCCTGTCAGCAGAGCGGCATTTTTTTTTAACCAGAGTGAAGCCATCGGCATCGTCAGTGGGTTGAGCAGGATCTAAGGTGGTGCTCTCGGAGGCCCTGGGGGCATGGCTTGGGTCTTGGGCAGGTTTGGAGGTCATGGCAGAGGCAGAGGCACAATCCACTTCGTCAAAGTCTAGGTCGGTATTCATAGCCGGGGTAGATTCGAAAAAATCTTCTGGGTCATACTATGGACCAGTGAGACGAGGTTTCTTAGCCTGGGATGTCTTAGGGGAAGACGTCAGAGTAGGCTTGGGTGGAGGCTCCATGTTACAGACACACGGACATGCAGACACAGAGCTTGAAAAATAAAAGTAAAAATAGAATAAAAGTGAAAGGAAGTGAAAACAAAAATAAAAAGTAGAATGAGGTGAGTAAAAGGGGATAGGTAAAGGGATACAGCTGAAAAAAGAAAAAGAAAAGAAGGAAAAAAATAAAAATAAAAAAAAAATAAAAAAAGAGAAAAAGAGAGAGAGAGAGAGAGAGAGAGAGAGAGAGAAGGGCAAAACTCTCCGGCGGTTCCCTTCAGTAACGGGGGCCTAAACTCCCCGCCCTCTAAAGGGCGATGCAGGAGACCCCGTCACTGCCCCGTGAGGGACTTTCCTAACCTAGCCCTAACAGTGCCAACCCTTGCCGCCTCCTATAACCAGGCCTCTAAGGCCCCCCCTCATGGAGATACCCTAACGGTATTCCTTCAAGGTTCGGCGTCGTACTACGGCAGGGACTCTAAGGTGGCAGCCGGAGAGTAGCTGAACAGGGAGAGAAAGAAAAAAAAAATGAAAAGAAAGCTGGGAGAAAAGGATAGAGCCAGGAAAAACTCGAAAGCTCTGTGAGGTGCGATGGTGAAATTGCTGAGAAAGTCTATGGAGCCGGGAATCCACGTTTCACTAAGCAGAGATGTTGCCTCGGCGAGAGCTCGGCTGAGAGTGTGTGCTCCCACCCCCACCCTCGGCTTCTTATATCGCTGCCCCACTCCTATCTCGCTACCTTCTGTTCCCCTCCCTAACCCTTCATCCTCTGATCACTACCTCCTCCTCCCTCCCCTGGGTCTCTGTTTCTTCACCCTCCTTCATGCTCTGACCGCTGCTCTTCTCCCTTCCCTATTCCTCCCTTTACTCCCCCACTCTCCCTCTCCCCTCGTTCTCAGACCACTATCCCTCTCGCTCCCACCCCTGGTCACAACCTTACCCTCTTACTACGTCGTTCAGTGCAGTGGTCACCCTTCTATGCTCGTAATACCGTGCCTTACTAGTTTTTGTCAAGATTTTTTGTCTATTTTTCCCGAGTTTTTGCTGTCTCACACTACCCTCGTTCTTCATATCTGTGGTACTCTCTCTCTCTCTCTCACACACACACACACACACACACACACACACACACACACACACACACACACACACACACACACCCACCGTTACGTTCAGGTAGCCGGGTGTTATTTTCAAGTATGGTACCCTGTGTCGATGTAAGTAAGATTTAGTTATACACTAGAAAGATAATGTGCTGTGTATACGAAATAGGTTATAAGCCAGAGAGACTAAGAACTTTGTACCCTGGTCATATTTCAGTGTGTGGGTGGAATAGACTGTATCCACCTGAGTACTCTGCCACGATGGGAAAACAAAAAACAAAAGGCAGGTGGAAGAGGACGACTTGGAAACCTGGAGAAAGTCCCTATAACCCTCTTGTGTTTCGAACAACCCTAGTATTTTGCTCCAGCTAATTCCAGACGATTTTATTGAGCTGAGAGTGCGTAGGGGTTTAAGTGTCATTACCATCACCATTCATCCTCATGTATTGGACGGGACAGTTTTAATAGGCTATTTTGTTGTAGCTCACACCAGACGATTTGAATCAGCCAAGAGTGAATCAAATGAACCCGAGAGTGTTAATCTTTTCATCCAGAGGACGTCATTTAGTTTATTGTCGCTGTTAGCTATACTTGTTGATTCTGTTCGTCTCAGGAAAGACGTCTCGTACCCAAGGAATAAACTACGTCACCCCGATGACATATTTTATATTTTGCATAAAACTTTACCACATGGGCACGGCAATTCCACCTCTCATCTTACAATCTCACGTATTTAAGGGAAGTGCCATTTGATTGTAGGCTACAAAACGTATATAGAACAAACAAATTTTACCTAGTTTAGGAAGCTGCCTGGACGCCCGTGGCAACATGTTTATTGACGATCCCGCCAACCAAACCTAATCTAACTTAACGGGGGAGGGGGCTTTGCCCCCCAGACCCCCTTTCATTTTTACCACTAGGAGCCAGGGGATGCGACTCAGTGGAGCTTGACCTTGAATCACTGTGCCCATTGCCCTTGCCCGAAAATGCTCAGCACTGCCGCCTAACCCAGTCGCTGTCGAGCAGCATGTTATGTTCTTCTTGCTTGTCTCATTTTCGTGTTGTGCCACAGTGACCGAGCAAATCGAGCAATGTTATTGCATCAGATTTTGTCAAAAATTGGTGATACGCAGTCTGAAACCGTCAGTAAGTTTCAATCGGCTTTTGGCGATAGGGCTATGAACAAAGAAGGCACGATTGGTGTGGAGTAAGGTTAAGCTCATGCTGACAGTTTTTTACGACTGCCAGTGTGTTCATTACGAGTACGTTCCAAAAGGGCAATCAATCAAGAGTGCTACCTGGGAGTTTTCCGTCTCTTATGGAATGCATTGCATTGCAAGAGACGAGAGTTGCGGGAAGCAGAGGACCGGCAGCCTCGTGCTGCTCCAGCCCACTCATCCCATCTCATTCAGGATATTTTGGTCAAATACAGGATCAGACGGGTCCAGCAGGCTCCCTACTCTCCTGATGTGGCTCCTTGCGTCTTTTGGCTACTTCCTAAACTGAAAATGCCACTGAAGGGTTCGAGGTTTCAGTACACAAATGAGATAAAGACAAATGCGACAGAGATCTTGTTGGCGATCCCAAAAACTGACTTCGCAAAACATTTCCAGGAATGGAAGGATCGTTGGGCTGTGTTGAGGACCAGTGGGCACACTTTGAAGGGGATTAAAGTCTGAACTCGATTATTATTATTATTATTATTTTTTCACACCGGCCTAAGGTTGGATACTTCCCAATCAGATCTCGTACTGTAGTCCTCAATTTGGGCATGATACTACAGAACTGTGAACAGTTTCCGTCACAAAGTTGGATGTCAGTATAAAGTTTGCCATTTTGTGTCCGCTTCGCCCCGGCCGGCCTGCTAGAATACCAGTTATCCCGACCGTGAAAGTGTTAATCGCACCAGCTTTAACACTCAGGTTTTACTCCTACGACTCTTTGTCAGCTGAATAAAATCATGTGCTGTTAGCTGGAATAATTTGCGAGGGAAAACGCGACCTGAGAGGGTTAAGCTGACTTGAGATGTATAGGAATTCGTGTTTATGTGGTGCATATAACTTGAGGATATATTTTCCCCTTAGTGATTAATTGAACATGTAATTGATGCATATAATGTGTGTGGCGATATTAATATTACCAGACACCTGTATAACCTGTTCCTTCTACACCCCATTAACATATCATCTGTATTATTACGGTATTGTTATTATTATTACCGTACAGCATATTACCACCCTTTATGAGTGCATTATTATTTCTACGAGCCAGGTAATACCGATAGAGCGTGGCGGGTACTTAATAATATTTGTATTAATTTCTTGATATATTTGATTCTGGGCATTAGATATAGTCCATTCCTAGACGTCCAGCAGTTTCCCCTCACACAGCAGAAGGCGTAATGGATCGCCATATCTCACCGCTTGGGCGCTGATGCTGTCAAACCTGAAACATGGTCGTGTAACCTTATTGTAGTCTGGTGTTAGGGTATTAGCGGGGGTGTTTTTACGACATGACCCCTGATCTTGTGGAAGATCAGATCCTTAACATGTTTCTTGTCGCAGCCTGGGGTCGAACTATCGATCGTACGGCCAACAATTATGACAGTCATGTACTGGGAAGTTTGTTGGCCACTGAAGATAAAACTAGTATGTTTCGGAGATAATTCTTTACTGTTTCATTTTTAATCGTGAATCACTAGCTTTGTCCGCTACTTCACCGGGTAGTAGGCTCTTTGCACAAGGTAGCAACTTCTGGGTAGCTTACAGGTCTCTGTTAAATATCCTGTTTCACGACTATACCCGTATATATTTTTTATCTTTTTTTTTTTTTATGTACCCCACCCCACACCAGCACACCATTCTCTCTCTCTCTCTCTCTCTCTCTCTCACACACACACACACACACACACACACACACACACACACACACACACACACACACACACACATATTTCGTCCGCCCTTTATCCTTTAACGTAATTCCTTTACCTCTTATCGCCAGGGTTGGCAAAAACCCACTTTTTTTTTTTTTTTTTTTTTTTAAGGCCAACCCACCTGGGTTTTCTCGTTTTATTCACAAAATACCCAAAAAACCCTGGCAAAAGTGGGTTTTTTCAAAGATTACCTTAAATTTAAGTAAAATAATGTTTCCGCTATACATAATAATGAATAGCCCAATAAAATCTTATTTTTCACACAGTTATTTGAACAAGGACAATGAACACAATCATGTTTTGACCTGTATGGCTGTTATCCTTGGGCTGCCTGCTACACAGCAAAACATGCTTCAACATGAGAGGCTTGAGAGCACTGCACATCTCATGAACTGGCAAAGATCAGTCCACACTACACAATAGTAGGAGAAGGAGTCATTTGCCTTGCTACTGTCCTTTCTTTTGGTAATTAAATACATGCATTTTTCAATCTTCTAAATAATTATTATTGAAAATTCTGTTGCATAAGCGATTTCACACATTACCTTATCAGTAATAATAGCTTTTGGTAACCAAATATCTAAGCCTATAAAAGACATATACTTTAAACAGAAAGCAATGTTTATAATACATTTCTGCTGAATTATTGATATTTGGTAATGATATGAGACAGCATATAGTATAAGTTAACTCCAGTAATGATTACTGTTATATAACAAACTTACCCCACTCCTTAATAAAACTAAAAACCATATCTATCAAAAAACAATTTTACTCTTAATATTAAAACTTTCAAAATTAGAGACATGTAGTGCTGGCTGTAAAGTTTGTATTCACCACATTACATGTGGACGTAGGAAAACTGAATCTGCTGAGAAGGAAAGCAGTGTAAAATATTCTTAAGATGAAGAAAACTTTGACCTGATTCTTTTGAAATTGCAGTAAGGAATAATGTTATTTTTCAGGAAATATTATTATTTCATGTTGGTAAGTCATTTAGAAGTGAAGTGTCATTTTTATTTTATCACTGAGGCAAAGAATTGCATTCTTATTTGGGGAAAAAAAAAAAAAAAAAAAAAAAAAAAATTGTTATATTGGTTGGGTAACATGACAAGACAAAAATATTATCATTTCAGAAGAAAAGGATACTGGTTATAAAAGCTATTAGAAAAATAGTATTATGAATAGTTTTGAAAAAAATCAAATAACAACATTCATATTTGCAAAGAGCATGTTTTACTTATGTTGGTGATGAGAAATGTGATAAGCTTTTTTAATCACTTAGACTGTGCTTCCAAGATATTATAAATGCTTGGCGATGTTGTATTTTTTTAACCAGTGAAACAGAATATCATTAAGTAGCTTTTATTCTGATTTTGTGTGCAGAAATATAACCATTTAATGAAATAAAACTGAACTTGTTATTAACTACATTATTTCTATAAAAAAAAAAACTCAGTAAAGTGGGTAAAATAGTGTTTTTTTTTTTTCCAAGTGGGTTTTACTGAAGAAAGCCGGGTGGGTAAAGCCGGGTTACCCACTTTGATGCCAACCCTGCTTATCGCAAATCTCTCCCTCTCTTATCGGTCCCTCTTTTATTTCCCTCTTCTACCCTCGTCAGCCATTCCCTCTTATCTCTGCTCCTTCTTATCGGTTTATCACGTCTCTCCCTCACCATAATGTTAGCATATATCTTTTGAATACTCTACCTCTGTGGTATTTTGGTTCGTTTTGTCCTCTCTCTCTCTCTCTCTCTCTCTCTCTCTCTCTCTCTCTCTCTCTCTCTCAATTACACACTTCCAGTATTCGTAGGGTAAAAAAATTTCATCTCTCCCTCTCTCCTTCCATTTGTACATCCATCCATCCATCCATCCTTCAGTGCTTTGCTATCAGTGATGTTCTCCCTACTGAATTGATCTACACTACTCCCCCTCAGGCCTGCCTGACTCCCTGGCTTATACCCTGCCCATCTCTTTCTCACTTTGTAAAACTCTCTCTCTCTCTCTCTCTCTCTGGTTGGTATTATCTTTATTTTAATGGGCTTTTGTTTGCCTGAATAAGTGTTTATCCAGGTACTCCTAGCCGTGTGGACCGATTTTGGTGAAACTGCAGGAACGCTCCCAATGGCCGGAGATTTTTTTTTTTTTTCGTTCCGAAAATATTTTATTTGCGAAATTATTATAGTTACCCCTCACTAGTTTGTTTTCTGGAATGGAGCAGAGTCTATATTCGTAAAGCCTTACCACATTCTAGTTTATTTAATACATATTGGTCTATATCAATTCCAAAAAACAAAGGGTGACGCACCAGACGTCACAGGCGACCTTATACCAGTAAACCTAAGGCCAGTGTATCATTCTCTCTGCTAATGTGTTGCATCCCTCTCTTTTTCAGGTGAGTGTGTTTAGCTGTAATGTTTTCGTGGAGGAACGACTACGGTGAGTAAAAGTTGATAAGTGAAAAAAAAAAGTATAAATGTAAGCAACCCCTTCATTATGGTGGCTTGAAAATTTTTTCGCTGCAACCACATTCATATATATATATATATATATATATATATATAATTATAGTATAACGGAAGAATTTGTAGGTAAAAGAGATTCATGAATTCCGTATGTAACTTCGTCCTGCTCTCAAAGTATGTCCTGAGAGTAATAAAATTGCCTGGTGGTAACAGGAATATATCGTAAAGCAAATCATCGTTTTAAGTTAAATCTGGTATGTAGGCTAGTACTATAAATGGGTTAAATTCTTACCTTTAAGAACGCAGTAATTCAAGGACCCTAATGTATTTTGAAAAAGGAGTTATTGTTTGAAGAATTTTATCGCATTTAAAAAATCGTGATTAGGGATCGATTCTCTCTCTCTCTCTCTCTCTCTCTCTCTCTCTCGTATTTTGAAAAAGGAGTTATTGTTTGAAGAATTTTATCGCATTTAAAGAATCACGAATAGGGATCTCTCTCTCTCTCTCTCTCTCTCTCTCTCTCTCTCTCTCAGAACCGGTTTCATTCCCCCTCACCTGACATCCCAGATAAGAATTGTGGTAGATGGTGGTAGTTGTGGTTGACAGGTAGATGAGTCAGGTAGGGGGCAGTGGTGAGGCCAGTGATTTATGGTGGTGGGGGAAATGTTGGCACCGAAGATGATGGTAGTAGTGGTGATGGTAATAATAATTGTGGAGATGGTGTTGGTTGTGGTGATGGTGGTAGCAGAGATAAAGTGGCTTTCGTTGTGAAAATTATAGTTGTGTTGGTGAAAATGATGGCGTTAGAGATTGTGGTGGGGATGGCGGAAAACGTGGAACTGTGTTGCTAGTGGTGGTGGTGAAGATGGTGGGGGTAGAGATGGGGTAACTACGGTAGTGAAAAAGATGGTTGTAGTGATTGTGTAGTGGATAGTAGTGGCCAAGTTAAGTGGTGTTGGTGGCTTGTGGTGTTGGTGGAAAGTATGTTGCTAATGATAGTGCTGACATTGGTAGTGGTGGTGGAAGTAGAGATGATTAGCAGGGGTACCCTATGACGTGTATATCGGCATTGCCTGGCACCCTGGATGGCCATTGCCTCTTGTGGTAGAAGACCCCCGGGATCTCATTTTAACCATGGAATTATGTTCCTCCTTTGGCCCATTTCCCTAGGGATATATTCCCCAAAGACCTGGTTTCCCACTACCCACCCATCCTCCCTGCCCACCCCACCAGTCCGTCCACCCATCTTACCCGTTGTAGTTGATAATGATGTGGTTGTAGAAGTTTTAAAAAAAAAGAAAAAAAAGAAAAAAAAAAAGGGGTAATTGGCTACCATGTCCCCACTGTGTTGACTTGATTATTTCCAATTAGTTCGAATCAGAGGTGCCACTTTAGCATCTATAATACTATCTATCTATAGCCCGACGCCCTAATCCCGCAAAGGGTGGCCGCAGACAAAACGCCTCCAAGTCACTCTGTCACCCACCATTTGACTCCTCTCCCCCCAACTCACCCCCCCCTCCCTCATATACCTCTCAACTCCATCCCTCCACCTCATCCTCGGTCTACCCCTCCCTCTCCCTCCCTCCACCTCACCTACATACACCCTCTTAGTCAGTCTTTCATTATCCATTCTCTCCACATGTCCAAACCACCTCAGTGTATTTCTCCTAATCTTTTCAACCACATCCACATCTACCCCACAACGTTCCTTCACTTCTTTATTCGTCAACCTGTCCCTCCACGTCACTCCACATGCTCCTCTCAAGTAACTCATTTCCACTGCTCTCACTCTTGACTTGTTCCCCTCTTGCAAGGTCCACGCCTCGCTTCCATACATCAGGGTAGGGATCACAATACCATCATGCAGTGACTTCTTAACTTCCATACTCACCTCCCTATTTCTCATCACTGCTTTCAGTGTACCAACAACCTTCCCTTCCTGCTGTACCCTTTCACGTACTTCATCCCCCAAAGTTCCATCCTTACTCATCACACTACCCAAGTACTTGACATTCTCCATATCCTCACCATCCAACCTCACTGCACACTCTGTGTCTTCATTCCTCTCAAACACCATAACTTTACTTTTGTTTACATTAACTTTCAGCTTCCTCCTCCTACACACTGTCCCAAATTCATTCACCAAACCTTGCAACTCCCATTCATCTTCACTCAACAATACTGTATCATCAGCAAACAGCAACACCGGAAGCTTCCAAATCTCACCCTCATTCATTAGGGCCACCCCCACATCCACTGCCCTACCTTGCACCTCCTTTACAACCCCATCCATATATATATTAAACAGCCATGGAGACATCACACACCCCTGTTTCAGTCCCACATTGAGATCAAAGAACTCACTCAGCTCACCATCCACTCGCACCGTAGCCCTAGCTCCCTCGTACATACTCTTCACAGCACTCAACAATTTCCCCTCCACTCCACATATTCTTAATACCTTCCACATACCTTGCCTATCTATTCTGTCATAAGCTTTCTCCAAGTCCATGAAGGCAGCATACACTTTCCTTCCCTTCTCTAGATACTTCTCCACTAAACATCTTAGAACAAATATCTGATCTACACACCCTTTTCCCTTCCTAAATCCCCCTTGTTCTTCTCCAACTAGCTCCTCTGTCATATGCCTAACCCTATCAATGAGTATTCTACCATATATTTTACCAGTCACACTAAGAAGGCAAATACCCCTATGGTTACCACATACTTCTCTCTCCCCTTTTCCTTTGTACAGAGGAACAATTATACCTGATTTCCAGTCCTCTGGAACCCTTCCGTCTTCCCAAGCCAATCTACACAACTTCCATATCCACTCCACAACAATCTCACCCCCATACCTAAGCATTTCACCACACACTCCATCAATTCCTGGGGCCTTTCCCAGCTTAATCTTCTTCATCGCTTCCACTACTTCCGACCTACTGATCTCTTCCTCCCTCCTCTCATCTCTTCTTCTCCCAGACATTCCCCAACCACTTATACTCACACTGCTCTCACTCTCTACATTCAACAAATCCTCAAAGTGCTCCTTCCATCTCCTCAATTTCTCTCTCTTCTCCACCAACAATCTATTATTCCTATCTTTCACTCCCCTACTATTTCCCCTTTCACACTGCCTTACTTTCTTTACCTCCTTCCAAAACAATTTCTTACTCTCCCTCCATTTCACACTCAGATTCCTCCCAAACTCTTCATCCACTTATAATACGCACATTTAAATTCGTCGTTAAAAGCTACACCTGTTAGAGCCGTTTATAGACTTCTGTATACATTCCTCCGATTTCCATAGAGGACTGAGAGCCAGACGGAGAAACAATTATTCATATATATATAAAGGTAGATATTGATATAGTATACATATACGGATGGTGGTTGTGGTGGATTGGAGTCGCCTGTGATAGAAATGGGGTTAGTGTTCAAAAGGTGGTAAGGATGGTTGTGATTGTAATAAAGATCGTGGTGATGATGGCAGTGATAATGGAAATACTCGTACGGATGAGTTTTTCAAGCACATGGTAGTGGTGGTAAGTGCTGGTGAATGTTTGAGATGGGGGTGATGGTTGTGAAGATAGTAAAGATAATGATAGAGAGGGTGGTGGTGGGGATGGTGGTAGTGGTAATAATATATGATTTTACTGGTGATAGAGAAGCTGGTGGTATTGAAGGATAGGAGTTGGCGTGATGGTGTCAGAGACGGGTTGTGGTAGCGGTGATGATGAGGGTGATAATACTGTAAATAATTGTTAGGGCGATAATGTGGCGTGTGAAACTAATGGTTAGTTTTTTTTTTTTTTTTTATGTATCCGACTCTAGGCACAGGCTGCACAGCCTGCTATCAAGGCCCAGCAGTCCTCCTACATACCATACACCTCTACATGTCACCACTTCGGCGCTAACACCCACCGTCCATATTGAATACATGCTAGGGCTGTCTCATACAGGACTGGTGTATTGGTATTAGCGGGGGTATTTTTACGACATGTCGGCGGGTCTTCTGGTAGATCAGTAAAGCCTGATTGAATGAAATTCAAATCCTTAAACTGTTCCCTGCCCCAGCCGGGATTTGAACCTGGGCCCGTTAGGACCGCACGCCACCTCTCTACCGATTGAGCCACCGCCTCCCCCTAACTCATGTTAAAAGATGGTGGGAGTTGATATGGGAGTGGTGGTATGCAAGAATTGATGGAGTAATAACGAAGACGAGTAAATGGAGGTGACATGACTGAAAAATGTGGAAATGGAGTGAGCAGCGATGATGAATGTTGGTTGGACAATATTTGCTGAGGGTAAGTAGTCGCGAGCCGAGAGCACTGCTGATAGATGGAGAGGCTTGGTGGTGATGCTGAATGCTGGTGAAGTGTGGTGATTGGTAGTGGTGGAGGAGTGTGATGGAGGCTGGTAGTGATTGATGGAGAGTTGTGGTGGTGATGGTGATGGTGATGGCATTAGTTTGGATATGAATTATTATTTTTGTTTATGTTTCTTATTAGGGCAATATGCTTCTTTCCTCCTTCCTTCCACGCCCTCTTGTTTTGCTTCCTCCCTCAGTCGTTTTTTCCCGTTATATCTGAGTCTTTTCCTTCTGTTATTTCCTCGTATGTTCCTCCTTCCTTTATCCTTATATTCTTTTCCTGTTATTCATCCGGTTTTCTTATTCTCTTTCCTGTTTCACATTTGCTTCATCCTTATCCATAGACTCAATTTCCCTCTCGTTTTCCCTCTGTCCCTTGTTCCCTATTCATTTTTGTACACTTAACTCCCCCCTCCGTTTTTTTTTTTTTTTCTGTGTTGGCTGCTTTTTTCTTTTTCCTATTCGCTTCCCCCCCCCCTTTTCTACTTTACTTGAGAGATTGAATATTAGAGTGTGAGGGTGAGGTGGCTGGGAGGTGGAGGAGAGGGAGACTGAGAACGAGGGGTGGAGAGATAAGATGCGAGAACATTATTAGGCAGGATTTTGTGCCGTGGGAAGTGGGGGTCGTTACTGAATAGGGACAGAAACGCCAGGAGGTCCATTTGGGGAAGTCACCTCACAGGATTCGGCGTCAGGTAATAGATAAATGGGCAAATAGACTTTTTTTGTTTTGTTTTACTATGTTCTGTTTTTTTTTTTCCCAAATTCTCCCCATTTTGTACTTGTCTACATTTTCCTACCTCCACCCATATTTCCTCCAACTTCACTATCATTCCTCCATCTCGCCTCCCTCTCCTCCTCTTCCTCTCCCCAGCTTTCCTTCCTCAGCCCTCCCGTACCGCGGTTACCTCCCATTTTTTCCTCCTCCAAAATAAATAATTCTTTTCAACTTTCCTCCTCCTCCTCCTCCTCCTCCTTCTCCTCCTGTGTCTCTAGGTTAAACTATATCCTTCTTCCAGCCTTTGCAGTCTTGCCTGTACTCCTATGTTTTGTGATAGCCATACTGTAGGAAAATAGCTGTCCTGAGAAACAGCTTGTACAGGAGCAACTGAAGAGGAACGATAATGGACATCTTTGGTAGTAACTGAACAGCGTAGTACGAGAGTAGTGAAATTTGTATGTGTGTGTGTGTGTGTGTGTGTGTGTGTGTGGTAGACATTGTTCGTAACTCTCTCTCTCTCTCTCTCACACACACACACACACACACACACACACACACACACACACACACACACACACACACACACACACACACACACACACACACACGTGACCTCCGCAACCCAATATTGGTGGTCAGAGGTTGATGTGGTTCTTGTTATGCATCAGATTCCGTCCACTGCGACCTTCACCTTGATGCGTGCTGGGGAGGGGGGGGGGTTGGTAGTGAAGGGAAGGGAAAGGAATGGACTGGAATGGAAGGAGGAGGGGGAGGGTTAAAGGTGGCGAAGTAAAGGAAGGGAAACAGAACGGGAGGAGAGAAGAGGACAAGGGAAGGAGGAGAGGAAGTAAGGGAAGAGTAGGGAAGGGAGAGGGGAGACGAGGGGAGGGGTGGCAAGGGAAGGGTTTTAGGGACAAACTGTATGGTAGAGAAGTGTCAGGAGGGAGGGGAGGAGAGAAAAGTAAGGGTGGGATTGACTGGGCTGTGAAGAGGGGAGGGGGTGATGTAGACGGTGTGTTGGAAATACTTCAGGGGGAGAGAAGAGTGGCAGAAAAGGACTGGAAAGTGAAGATAAACATTTACATCGACACTGGGCAGAATTAAACCAGGCGATGTTACCATCCAAGGAAATATTTTAAAATATCAGAAAAGCTGCAGAATTTTAGGCTATACACTAACATCCCATGGGATGATCACAAACGGAATATTTCTTGAAAAATCACTCACATGCCAATACAGATTCCGAAGATTTCCTGAAAAAAATTCGACTCCACTGAAGCAAAATGAAGACCTACCAACACTGGATTGCTCACCAGTCCCAGCCCATGTGGCCTCCAAAACACGAATGCTCAAACTACAGCGAGTGTAAAATAAAACCTCCGTTTGTTACCAGCGAAAGATATCCATACAATGAAAACAAAGGCATAACATTCTTGCCTCCTCGTTAAACTCGTATATTCCCGGCTGCGAGAGGCTGCTCCTAAAACATGGGAGAAACTCGAAACCTGTGATGGCATAAACTACGGTAACATCCTAGAAGTTGATGGAGCCACAAACCTGAAACAGTTACGGTTCCCTCGAAACTTGAAAAATTTGAACCTCCACTACACCATAATCTTGCTTAATAATATGGGTAGAAGTTCTTAGATGAGCTTAGAAGTTCTATCATGAACAAACGAGAAAGTACACACATACCTCGTTTGCCGGGGGTATAGATTAAGACAACAACAAAAAAAACACTACCCAAACTAACAAGTAACCTACACAATACAGTTGTATTTTGTTTTACATACTGTATATTCTTGACCAGATCTCTGTTCTTCCTACTAGGCTAACCAGCCTATTAAAAAAAAAAAAAATTCAGAGAAAGAGGACAGGGCCATATGCTCTGGGGGGGCGGTGCGGTTATGACCTTATAGAGCTACCCAGGCCACTCGCATCCATACATGGAATCTTTATAAGCAGCGTCTCATATGGCAGGGGTGTATACATAAGGTGTGTGTCTTCTCACTTACACATATCATTCTCCGTCAGGGCTTGTGGTTGGTATTCATGTTGGCTAAGGACGCACTGTAGCACCTCTTCCTTCCCAGAATTCGTGTATTTTAGCACGAGGCACGTTGACTGCGCCAGCCTGATGATATACCATACTGTTTTACGTCACTGTTGATGTGTGTGTGTGTGTGTGTGTGTGTGTGTGTGTGTGTGTGTGTGTGTGTAAAAGCAAAACACTTCTTTGTATTCTGAGGGTCAGTACCCTTTTGTCTTGTGTATGTAGATCACGTCAGTATTAAAAAGATAAAGTTAGTATACAGGAGAATAAAAGGATGTACTATGGATATTAAATTACCAAGGAACACGTGTTATAAAGTCTCCTGAGCGTACGAGAATGTCTTGGTATATCGTATGGCAGCCAGTCTCTGCTCTCATATCTCTTTACCCTTCACTACCATGACAATTCTGTACTCCTTCTACCTCCAGACAGTAGTATATTCAGCATAGGATGAAGGTTACACAACCCTCATTTTGAGAACTCTGTCCTAACTTGAACGAAAGCATATGAAAGTGGCAAGAGCGAAATGCATAAAACTTTCAAGAATTGTCCCCACCATGAGAGGACTAATTCTTTTTTTTTCCACTTCTTCCTTCCATACTGTTTTTTGAGCTTTTTTAAATTATCTCCTTCATTTTCTTACTTCCTTTTCTTTCAGTTTTCCTTTCTCTTCTCCACTTTCTTCTTTACTCTTTTCCACATTTTATTTCTTCTTTACTTCTTGCTTTAGGCTCCGCCATGTCGAGTTATAGAGGATACACACACACACACACACACACACACACACACACACACACACACACACACACACACACACACACACACACACACACACACACACACACACACATTCTATGTCCCTTTACGTCTACCCTACATTCTAGTCCTACTCCGCCTCTTCCCACATCATCACCCAGTCTTGCAACTCACCACACCACTTTCCCTTACTCTTCAGGTCGTCCCACGTCCATATTAAGAGGTCTGTATCATGTAGCATAGCCTTCCCGTTATCGTCCTTCCTTCATTCCCCTTCTTCCTCCCTATTCCTTCCCTGCCCCACCGATCCTTCCTCACCCTTCATGGCCATACCCCTCCCTGCGTCACCACTCCTGCCATCTACCCCCGCACTTCTTCCCTGCTGTCTCACTCCATTTTGCGTTCGCCCCGTTTGTGCCTCCTTTCTAAATAAACGAAAACAATATAATTTCTTGTGTCCTCTCCCCCTCCACCTTTTGACTCATAAACAGTATATATGTTTAAAAGGTGTTTAGGAAGAGGATATTACAGCTTCAAGACACAGACGGTCAAACAGAAGACAGTGGTACTTGACGGTGGTAGCTACTCGTTCGGTGGAGGAGGGTGGGACAGGTACTTGGCGCAGACGGTGGTTGTACTAGACACTGGTACGGTGTAGGAGGGTAGGAAGGTGAAATAGACAATGGTGGTAGTAGACAGTGCTGTGTTGTAGGTTAGGGGAAGGGTGGAACAGATAGAAAGCACAGATGATGAAACAGAAAATATTGGTAGTAGACCGTGGTATGGCGTTGGTTAGGACGAGGGTAAGACAGACAGAGGCCATAAACGTTGAAACGTATAATCATAATAGACAGTGGTACGATGTAGGTCTTGTTATTTAATTGCTGCGGGCTGACTGTAGTTCCGATTATCATTCCATTGTCCTTCTTCCCTATTTTGTCCTCTGACTCATTCCCTTCCCCATCACACTCCCTTCACATTCCCCCTACTTTAATTCTTCTCTTCCCGTCCAACTCCTCTCTGTTTCTGTCCCTTTTCCTGATTTCATAACTCCATCCTCCCCTTCTCTTCCTCCTCGCAGTCATTCTTTCGTATTTCCCATCTCAAATCTTCCCCCTCCCTGCAGTTTTATGTACGTCTCACCTTCCCTCTCCTCTCTTCCAACTTACACTCTTTTTTATTTGTCACATGTTTTTCGTTCCATAATTGTCCACCTCTCACCATTCACATAACACCCTTCAGTCCCCACCCACCCAGCCTGTTTTATATTAGTGCTATACACTCCACCTGTCTATCTCACCCACCCCCCGCCCTTCATCACCACTTACACATTATTAGGTGCAATGCTTTTCATCTCTACTCCGTTCTGTTCTCTTCTGCCTCCCACCCAGACATTCCTGCCCACCGCCCACTCATACAACAACCTCTTTCTCCTCCCACACCGTCACCCCATGATTCTCTCTCTCTCTCTCTCTCTCTCTCTCTCACACACACACACACACACACACACACACACACACACACACACACACACACACACACACACACACACACACACACACACACACACACACACACACACACACACACTCTTTGGCTCAGTGGTAACGTTCTCGCCTGGCATCTGTTATGACTGGGGTTCGCGCCTAGCTCGGGATACGATAGTTTCACTGACGAAGCGGGTGGTTACTGTCCCCCTTGAGCGAGGGGACGGGTGTGTGCTTGTGTGAAGGACACAGCCTTGCCCTTAGATCGGAGTGTATGAGCTCTCAGCTGTCTTCTCCGGGAGGATAAAAGCTGACGATCACGACCATCACGTGTTCCTGACTGACCCATGTGAGTTACAAACACACCTTACCATTTTGTTGTCAGTACTGTACCACCCATTTTTCCTCCCCCTCCCTCCTTCCAACCCCTATTCCTTACAGCCTGCCAGCCTTTTTCCTCGTGCCAACCCCCTCTTTCCCCACCACTACCACTCTCTACCTTCCATGTGAAGCACTCTGTTATCAACCGTCCATCCCCTCCTATTCACCCTGCATACCCCTCCCCCTCTCAACCATTCGTCTGCTTCTATATTTCCTTGTACCCGCCTCCCTCTCCATGTTATTGTGCATTTTCCCTCCCTGTCCACTCCCTCTTAAAATCGACACAAGTGATTCACGGTTACGGGAACGTTACAAGATAGCCAAGAAACAGGTAAAGCAACTAATTAATAAAACTAGGACGGATCACTACCACGACCGTCTTAAAGACAGTAAAAGGAACACTTCGGCCACATGGAACGTCATTAAAGAAATTATCCCTAGTCAGAAAAATAAACACAATGCCTATAATTTTGATAATTTAAGTGAGAAAGCCGAAGAGTTCAATAATTTCTTTTCTAGTGTTGGAGAATCCACTATTAAACGCTCACAGAAAGAACTAACTAATGAAGGTAAATCTGTCGTCCAACTTCCTCACTCTAATATCAATATTGTCTCTGCTTTTAGACCAGAACCAGTAGATACTAACACCGTTATATTAACAGTCAAAGATCTTAATGCAACCAGCTCTGTTGGCTCTGATGGTATAGGGTTACTGTTTCTCCGGGACGCGCTGTGTGTCATAGTTCCTTTCCTCACGTGTATAGTCAACACATCCTTGGTGACGGGAGTGTTCCCTGAGACCTGGAAGCACGCACTGGTTGTCCCGATATACAAAAATGGTGACTCTGACACTGTGAATAATTATAGACCCGTATCTATACTACCCATCATATCTAAAGTACTGGAAAAAATTGTTGCTAAACAGCTGTCATTTTACTTAGAATCCAACAATTTATTGTCTAAGAGTCAACATGGCTTTCGACCCAAATTATCTACTGAGACGGCCCTTACTACCGTCACAGATAAATTATATGAAAATATGGACAACAAGAAAGTATCCTTGTTAACTTTGTGTGACCTCTCCAAGGCATTTGATACTGTTAACCATAATATCCTTCTAAATAAATGTTCTTTATTAAATATTGATTGCTTTTGGTTCGATAATTATTTGAAGAATAGAAGTATGTCAGTTCGTCTCGAAAACAACATATCTAAAAAGAAAATTATTAGCTGTGGGGTCCCACAAGGCTCGATCCTTGGTCCAATTTTATTTGGCATCTATGTAAATGACTTACATGCACACGTTGACTGTTTCCTGATACAATATGCTGATGATACACAATTTTTGCACTCGGGAACTATAGAAGATCTTAATCAAATCATTAAAGACACTGAGGACACTCATGTTAAATGTCGAGATTATTTTCTAAAGAATGGTTTGATGTTCAACTCCTCTAAAACTCAATGTATTTTTATAGGAAATCGTCAGCTGTTATCTAACATTCCACCAAACACAACGATAAATTTTAATGGGAACATCATATACCCAGGCAAACATGTCAAAAACTTAGGAGTCTATATTGACCGTTTTATGCTTTTTGACGGCCACATTAATGAGTTAAATAAAAAAGCTATGGGTATTTTAATGTATATCAGTAGAATAGGTGACAGCTTAGATAAACAAACCAGAGTCATTGTTGTACAGACACTCGTTCTAAGCTTAATTGAGTATTGCATTAGCATATGGGGGACTACAAGTGACACGGTAATATCTAGTGTGCAGAAATTGCAAAATTTTGCAGCAAGGGTAGCAGTGGGAGGAGTAAAGAAATATGACCATATATCTCCATCTTTCAAGGAACTGAAATGGCTAAGATTAAAGCAGAAACATGTATTTGACGTAGGTGTAACTATTTTCAAAGTTTTACGAGGATTTTATCCAGACTGGTTTTTACCATTAAGCAGTAGACAAGCTGTCACCAGCAGCATCACCAGACAGAGGCACAGCTTGTATGTGCCGCGCACTAAGACACACAGTGGAGACAGGCGCACTGCTGTACTGGAAGTTAAGCTGTGGAACGCCCTCCCGCCCTCCCTCACACACGCGCCCTCTCTTAACACTTTTAAAGCTAGACTTAAGGAATTTCTGCTAACAAATAATGTTTAAGTTAGATTTAGGTTTTTATTGTCATCTTTTTAAAAAAATTACTCTCTAGTATGTCTCTTTTACTTTATACTTTTATCTTACTTTATTTTATTTTATTTTATTTTTACGTTTTTGTGTATGTGTATGTGTGTCTCTTTTATTTTAACTTTTTACCTTTGAGGTTTAGTGGTAAACAATTTATCAAATTTTATATTACCACATATAATAATTGTAGGAGACTTATGCATCTGTAAGTATTGTAATTCGTGTACCTATTGCAATTACTGAATATTCATTGTAATTTGTGTAATAACCACTTTGGTGGATAATAAAAAATCTGAAATCTGAAATCTCTTCCCTCCCTTACCCCCCTACCCTTCCTACCGCCCCCCCCCCTCCTTCGCCATGTTTACCCCGCGTGATAAGTCAATCAGGGCAGCTTGTCACACCCGCTGTCTCCCCCTCTCCTCCCCCCTTCACCTTGTCCCTCATCCCCACCACCACTGCCACCTGTGCCTTAGTTGTACCCCTTCGCCTTCCTTACCCCCTCCCTCTCCCTTCCTTATTCCTCTCTTTCCCGTACCCTCTTCCCATTCCCGGCTCTACCTTCCCTTTCTCTTCCCTTTTTTCCCGCCACCACAACTTGTCCCATAGTTATCTCTCATGCACCTGACGCCACTGCATTTCTCACCCCCCCGTTATTCCTTCCTACGCCCTTCTCTCCCCGCCACTGTATTTCTCCCCCCCCCTCCTTATTCCTCCCTACTCCCTTCTCTCCCTCGTATCCCTCCACTTCACCCCGTCCTTCAGCTATATTCCGTCCTCTTCATTTAGAGTACTCCCGTTGACATGGGAATATCATAACATTTTTCCTAACAAATTTCTTTTACTTTTGTGTGTGTGTGTTGGGGGGGGGCTTCTGTGTCTTGGTTTTCGACTTATTCCTGCTCTTTATGTGTATTCTTCCTCCTGTCATCTTTTTCTCTTCTTTTTCATGCATTTTTCTTTCTTATTCTCGTTTCTTCTTGATATCGCCATGTTACTATCTTTTTTCTTTTATTTTTCTCTTTCCAACTTCTTTCTCTTCTATTCTTGTTCTCCTCTTCTCGCTTTTCCTTATTCATGACCTCTTTTTCTTGCCCTTCTTTCACTCCTCTTCTTGCAGTCCTCTTCGTCATGCAGTAGTCATTTTGCAGTCCTCTTCTTCATGCAGTCCTCTTCTTCATGCAGTCCTCTTCTTCGTGCAGTCCTCTTCTTCGTGCCTTCTTCTTCATGCAGTCCTCTTCTTCATGCAGTCCTCTTCTTCTTGTAGCCCTCTTCTTCGTGAAGTCCTCTTCTTCTTGCAGTCCTCTTCTTCATGCAGTCCTCTTCTTCATGCAGCCCTCTTCTTCATGCAGTCCTCTTCTTCATGCAGTACTCATCTTCATGCAGTCCTCTTCTTCGTGAAGTCCTCTTCTTCATGCAGTCCTCTTCTTCATGCAGTCCTCTTCTTCATGCAGTACTCATCTTCATGCAGTCCTATTCTTCATGCAGTATATACCCTTCTTCTTGCAGTACCCTTCTTCTTCCAGCACCCTTCTTCATGCAGTCCTCTTCTTCATGCAGTCCTCTTATCCTTGCAGTCTTCTTGCAGTCCTCTTCTTCTTGCAGTCCTCTCTTCGTACTATTCTCCACTTTCCCCTTTTTTGCTCTTCTTGCTGCTGTTCTCCTCTGGCTCCATTGTTTTGTTGTTATTGATAATTTCTTGTTCTCCTCTCCCTGTTCTTCCCTTGTTTTTCTCCTCTCCCTATTCTGCTCTTGTTCTCCTCTCCCTGTTCTGCTCGTGTTCTCTCCCTTTTCTGCTCTTGTTCTTCTGTCCATTCTGCTCTTGTTCTACTCCTCTTGTTCCTCTCCTTTTTCTGCTTTTGTTCTTCCCCTCTCCCTGTTCTGCCCTTGTTCTTCTTCTCTCCCTGTTCTGCTCTTGTTCTTCTTCTATCCCTGTTCTGCCCGTGTTTTTCTCCCCTCCCTATTCTGCTCTTGTTCTCCTCTCCATGTTCTGCTCTTGTTCTCCTCCACTTCTTGTTCTGCTCTTGTTCTCCTCTCCCTGTTCTGCTCTTGATCTTCTTTCCCTGTTGTGCTCATGTTCTTCTTCTCTCCCTGTTCTGCTCTTGTTCTCGTCTCTCTATTCTGCTCTTGTTCTCTCTTTTTTGCTTTTGTTCTTGTTCTCTCTCTTTTCTGCTTTTGTTCTTGTTCTCTCTCTTTTCTGCTTTTGTTCTTGTTCTCTCCCTGTTCTGCTCTTGTCCTTCTCCTCTCCCCATTCAGCTTTTGTTCTCCTCTCCATGTTCTGCTCTTGTTCTCCTCGTCTCCCTATTCTGTTCTTGTTCTTCTCTTCTTGTTGCTCATCACTACTACTTGCTCGTCCTCTTGCTGTTACCTTCTAGTTCTTTTCTTCTCGCTTTTCTCATATTCTCTTCTTGCTCGTCTCATCTTCCTCATCGTCCTCTGATATTCCTCTTCTCTTCTTCTTCTTATTCTTCTGTTCTCTCTCTCTCTCTCACACACACACACACACACACACACACACACACACACACACACACACACACACACACACACATACACACACACACACACACACACACACACACACACACACACACACACACACACACACACACACACACACACACATTCCCTTTGTAAATTCTCTCCACTTCTCCACCCTCCTGCTGTTGTCTCCCTCCACCTCCCATCCCTCCCTTTCCTCCCCCATCCGGCCCTCCCTCCCTGTCACTCTCAGTGTCCTCCCCTTCCTCTCTTCATCTGCAAATCCCTCTCCCCTTTCTCTCCCTCTGTTCCACAGTAATCCCCTCTCTTTCTGTAATCTCCCCTCCCCCGTCCCCTCCGTGCCTCACTATGTATTAACACCTGTCCACCGCCGAATTAAACTCTGACAGCCGAGCACGTACCCCGCTTGCTTCCTGCGTTACCCTCCAGGGGGACACTATTTACGCCAATAAATACCAGTATCCGACGCCATCACAATTTTTGCTGCGCTTTTCTACTTTTATTTTCATGTAGATATTTCCCCCATGGATGGCGCTGGCGACCAGGAATGTGCATATAGATTTAGTATCCTTTACATTTTTTTTTTTTTTAATAGATTCCCGGTTATGTTTTGACTGGAATAGGGCGTTCGGGTTTATTGGGATCTCTGCGCTCGTGTCCGTGTGTTTGGGCAGTAATAGAGTATTGTTAACAGGATGAGGGGCCCTGGCAACACTCTCTCTCACGGATGCTGCCTGTCGGAGGTGAGTGGGGTACGGAGTTAAGCTTGGGTCAAATACTCACTGCTACGGGGGAACATGATGCAGCGGTGGTAGTGTTGTGATTGTTATAGTTAGTTGTATTACCTTCCCCTTCCCCCCACAGTTCTTACCCTACACCATCACAGCCTCACGCCTTATACCAGTGGTTTCCAACCTGTGGGGCGCGCCTCCCCTAGGGGGACACGAAGGGCTGCGAGGGGGAGGGGGGGCGCGAAGGCTTGATAAAGAGGGTAATTATATTTGAAAACTATGAATTATGATGGAATTCAGTAATTTCTAAATATGGAGAAAATATTTCAGATATGAATAAAAAATCTAGTTATCTGAGTATATAAACAGTTTCAAAGATTAAGAATCTCTGATATTCATTGACATGTGCCAACTATACCAGTAAAATACAGTATTTGGGGAAGGGGGGCGCAGGGAACGTGTCATTCAGTGAGGGGGGGCGGGGACGAGAATTAGAAAAGGTTGGCAACCACTGCCTTAAACCATCACAGCCTCATATCTTACATCTTGCACCGCTACACGCCCATATCGCACACACCCACACCACACATTCTCACACCTCACACAAACGTTTGTTACCCTCACACCCATTTTTGCATACCCTATTCACTTTCGTAGTTTGTTCCTTTCTGCTCTGTACTTGACCCCTAACACACACACACACACACACACACACACACACACACACACACACACACACAAAATTGTCGTCTTGCAAGTGGCGTGGCCTTGATGTTGCTCACTGGTGTAGTGGTTGTGGTTGTAATGGTGGATGAGGATGGTTGTGGTGGTAATGGTGGGTGGTGTGGGTAGGTATGGTTTTGTGTGTGTGTGTGTGTGTGTGTGTGTGTGTGTGTGTGTGTGTGTTATGGGTAAGGTAGTTGTGGTGATGGTAGTTGGGGATGTGGTTGGAGGTGGTTACCGTAAGTTGGTTGTGACTGTGGCTCTGGAAGGTTTTAGTTATAGATGGTGGTGGTGGTGGTTAGAGTGACTGTAGTGGGTGGGGATGATGGTGGTAGTGGAAGTTAGTGGTTGTTGTGATGACAGTGTTAACAGTTGAAGTAAGTATGGTAATGGTTAGATGACTTTTACCAATATGGCTCAGTGGTGATGGTAGTTAAAGTGATGGTGAAGGAATTTTATGTTGCATTTGTAACATTTTATGTGGGAGGGTTAGAGGATTAGGCTGTGTGTTGGGAATATATGCAAGGATAATTTTGAAGTTAATTTCTTTACCAGGGTGATGGCATTGGTGGGAGATTTCACTGGGAAGACATCATTGCTGTTTTCTTCCTGTTATCTCCTGATGGTTTTATTATCCCCTGTACCCTTCAGTACGATATCTTCTGTGTATTATTCCTGCTGCCGTCAGTCAACTTTTATTCAGCTTTAGGAGAAACATCGGACCCCTTGAACCGGGGGACGTTCTGCTTGATTTTATTCCTGCTACTGGTACCTCGAGACGATCTTATTCATCTTAAAATAACCTCGTAGTTGAAGGGGACAATTGGCACTATTTATTCCTCCCGTTCGACTTGTCTGTTCTAAGGTGAATATAATCGTTTACTGGTAGCAGTGATTAAGTGTAAAAGATGTCGCTGCACCGAAGGTATAAATTGCTATTAATGTTATAACAGATTTTTTTTTTTTTTTTTCTGGACCCTTGGGTTCGAGGGCGTCTGTTTTATTTCATTCATGCAATCTCCGGGCTACTTTATTCAGCTTAGTAGACTTTTCGAACTGAAGTAGCCTTTATTAGCCTCTTTACTGCGTTACACTTTCATCATACTGAATTTAATTGTCTGGTAGTGACGATCTTTAATGAAAATGCCATTATCAGCTTGCAGGGTTCACTTTTACAGGCTTCATGGTTACCGGTAGCTGTATGTATCATGGCTGCAGTGCTATGTACATTCTCGGTTTTTGGAGCCGGTGTGTCTCATGCATCGCGGTTATACTTTATAATGGCATGTTTTATTCAGAATGATGGGGGTGCAGGTGTGGGTCTGAACGACGCTAGAGCCTGCTTGGTGTGCATATTAGCCCAGGTGTGGCGGCAAATGCTTTCACCAGAATTCACAATTTTAATCTGGCATGGTGTGGTGTATGTGAGAGTAGTCACAAAATGGAATAATTATGCTCATTTACGGAAAAGTTATTTGAACAGGGTGCAGGTTGGGCTGAAGTTGTTGTATCGCATCATCTGATTAAATATCTTTTCTGTATGTAGGTATAAATCTGTTTTTACTTAGTTCAACACTAAAGTCGAGACTGGTAGAGCGACCTTTGTAAACTCGTCCAAACATAATTCGGGTATAAAATTGGGTGTGTATACTTTTGTCTTTACACATACAGCTACAAAGCACTTCACTGTCATATTAAAAGTTTTTGATGTGGCCAAATCGGAAAAAGAAAACAATGTGCTGTAAGAGTTAATGTAACTAAAGAGATTTGTTTATTGTAAAAATTATTCAGGGTGTAGTGATAATATGTGTCGTATGTGCATATGGAGTGTTCTGTGCATCAGTACCGTATCGGTTGCCTAAAGCTGCATCATGTAAGAGGTAACAACTATCCTTCTTTCCACGACACACCATCGTCTCCCATATCGCAGTAAGATCCATGTGTACATTATTATTTTACCGTCACTGCTACCAGATAATTTTATTCACCTTCAAGAAACCCCCGTGATCTGAACATATACCATACACCACTGTCATGTCATTGCGTTTGGTTTTTTCCTCTGCAGCCTTCGCTTCAAGCCACTCAAGTCTCTTCTACACTCTGCTACATTCGGCAAGGCCACCGTTGAGTAATTATTTTTCAAGACACATCTGTTTCCGCTCCGCATTCATTTTATAAGCGTACATTCGTCCATCAGTTTTGGCAGGTTGCTTCACAGACTCTTACAGGGCAACATGCTTCCACTGCTTTCATCCTCGACTTTTGTCTCAAGCGTCGTCTGTCACCGTTATAGCGCGGTTCGTTAGGGATGGAAATAGTATACGACTATGTAGATCTCTTAACATTTACATTCACATCTGTCTTTTGTCATTACAGCCCATCCTAATTGTACCATTACCCGTTTCGTTGAGTGCATCTTCTATATTACCATTTTTTAAACATTTCCCCTAAAAACTTAAACACCTAACTTTCTCCAAATGCATACTTTTTACTCTTACATGACATTTCGTGCCTGCGCCCCTCTCATAAATCAGCTCTTTGATGTTACATATCGCTTGCCGTTATTTTTTTTTTTTTTTCTCACTCAGGTTTTCATATTTTATAAAACTTTGCAGGTTCTGTTCTTATCTCCCAGCAACACTGCAGCATCTAAATGAATAAAGTGGTCAGGATGTCGCCTGAATTATATAGCAAGTTGCGTTTGTGGCAGCGAAAATATTAAATAACTGGGTGGCATGTTGTCTCCATATCTGCGTGCTCATGCTTATCTACCAGGGCCCTACCATGAATATCTGTTACTGCACAACATCTACGACTCCCATTTCTCTCTCTCTCTCTCTCTCTCTCTCTCTCTCTCTCACTCACCCTTTTCACTTGTGCCAGAACAGTTTTTGTTGTTGTTGTTGTTATTGTCTTTCCACGTGTTACTCACCAGCCGAAACTGGTACTTCCCATACTCCCATTCTCGTCTCTCAGTTCTGCATTACTACTCCTCGTATATTTGCATCCCTCCTCATTGGCACATACGTCACTCCTCTGCCATTCCACTTCCTCATTCGCCCTGCCTCCCAACCACTCCTTGTTCGAGACATTTAGAATAGAAGTGACATTAGCCCAAAAATTCAGTTTCTAGATAATCATGTCTAAATAATGGAATTTTTCAGTATACTCTTAAGGACAACAGATTCGATTGACTGTACCAAGTCTAGAAAAACAGGATAGGTAACGTAAAATCTAAGAGAAGTCTAATGATTAATTGGTTGAGAGGTTGTTGATATTCTAAAAATCACATATCGTTCCTCCTTTGCATCGACACCTGCCTCTCTCACCTCTGTCGGGAAGTTCTCGTGTTTTCTCACCCTGAACACTGCCTTGCATAGTGTATAGTATCTTTAACCTCTTGTGTCCGATGACGTATTTTAAGTTTAAGTCTTGCAATCTCCACACGATTTTGTTCGTTAGTTAGTGGAAAATTTTCGAACTAGAGGCATTAAATATATACATCAGTAACCTCTGCTCCTCCATAAAAGTCTTCCAAAGTTCAATAAAATGTGTGGATAAAGTAAAAATTAAATTATACGTCATTGGAGTGAAGTAGTTAAACCGTTCTCACCGATGACGCTTTTTCATAACCATTCTTGCTACTGCCACATTATTTTGTTAACCAGAGGAGAGGCTCTTCGAACTGGAGGGATTAAATATTGCCCTCATTATCCCCATCAGTGCGGCAGTTTCCCCGTGAATGAAATCGTTCAGAAGTAGTAGGGATTAGGAAAAGACGACGTAGTTTGGAGATTAATCGTGCTATTAATTTTAGTATGGGAAGGTCTGCAGTGTTGAGGGGTTACTGTGTAGAGATCCAACCCCTTCGATAAGTCTCCCCCAAGCTGATTAACATAGGCTAATCAGCAATAATATGTAGGAAAACTAGGTCACTGGACTGAATAGGTGAAAAATTCGCCGTGCTTCCACTTCATTACCTTCATGTGTGAGTAAATGTCTAAACTTGCGGATTTACAAATTTATGTGGAACGTGGAATGGAAGTTCACAGTGGCGTGGGCCTCGCTAACTAATTTAACTTGTGTTGCATTGGCCTAAACTCTGCCTTACTGGCCGTGGCGGGTGGCGTTGCTGCGACTGTGGCCGTGATGCGTCATACTCCACCAGGCTTAATGACACGTGAGCTGCTACATCTAGTTTTTGTGTTTGCACTTGACCGAACATGGCCTACCCACTCCCATAATTGGAATGCCAGATCGTTGTGGCTGAAAATTTGATGAGCCTAGCTGTGGGGTAGCAAGGCGTCTCTCTGGTTACTAGTTACTTGTGATGTGAGTTTTAGGATCGTATTTCTAGTTGGTTTGTTTTCGCCCGTCGGAACGTGTTGAATACTAAGTCGTGGCTGCATGACGTTTGATGAGCCTTGGATATGAGGTAGGTATGACCCTCCTTGGTTATTAGATAAATTGACCCTCCACCCTGACTACACTTGCCCATCAACCGAGCCGAGAGAGGTTAGCAGTCATTGCCAGGGTAGATTAAACATGCTATACTTGGCTTCAGAAATTTCATAACTCAGATTTCTCAGTGTTATATTTTCCACATCAACTTAGGGCCTTATTTCTTACTTTGGTGGTTTCAAAACCCGAATTTCTCAGCAATATATTTTACGTATGACAAATAATCCACTTGTATATTACCGTACTCATGCAAGCCACATCTATATTTAAAGTAGATGAATAATGTATAAGATAATGTTAAAATGTAATAAGTAAAATCAGTTATTAAGGAAGAGGTGCTGCACAGCCTCGTATGTCATCTAGAATATGACCCTTAGGAGGCGGGTTTTATGAGGATAGTCAGGCGGCGGCAGTCCCGTGGGAGTGGCTTTATCTAGGATCTGAGCCAGTATGCAGGATAACATAGTGTTCATACAAGCTTATAAGTATGAAATCGTTTTACTATTTTTTTTTTTTCACCAGTATTCATGGTGATGGATAAATAGTGAAAACGGTATAAACCAGCAATCAGAGACGCAGCCTAAAGGGGAAAAAAAAAGTTAAATATGGAAGGTGGCTAATAGTAACTGTGTGTCTGAGGAGCGAATTCAGCTGTAACCTTGTGATATGCCACACGCGTAACCTTGTGATATGCCACACGCGTAACCTTGTGATATGCCACACGCGTAACCTTGTGATATGCCACACGCGATAACACACTTGTGGTGATGAGAGCTGCATCATCCAGCCTTACACCCTTACTCTGATGTGACTCACGTGAACAGTCTCACTACTTACCTTCTTCAGTCCAATGGCTTCTTTTTGTGGTTTATTATCTTAGTATGTTTGTCTTATTATCTAAATTAACAGTCGGTTTACTTAATACATATCTTTGTCTTATTATCTTTATTAACATACGGTTTACTTAATATAGGAGAGCCTTTATAGTGAATGTTGTGCATGTAGCAAGTCTTTATTATTCCAAATATTCTCCTAAGCATAATAAAATTGTCTGGTAATACCAAGATTAAATGAAACGTTCGGGTGTCGTAGTGAAAAGGAAAAAATAAACACAACATGAACTCATAGTTATGGATGACTACGCTCTTATGGTCGGGATAACTCTTTTATTCTGTTCCAGCTACCGATAATGCCGGACGATTTTAGTTTTGTGAGAGTCAGTATTGATACAGTGAACTCTTTCATGGCCAGGACAATTTTAGTATTTTATTGTACCTAACGCCAGTGTTATTTTATTTAGCTAAAAGTAACAGCCTGAGAATTTACGTGTCCACACACACACACACACACACACACACACACACACACACACACACACACACACACACACACACACACACACACACACACAGTAGACTGCCCAACGACCTTTCAGTATAAAGACGGTCATGATTACAAAGCTGTCTTTGATGACTGTGCAAGGACAGTGGAGACTCGTGAGGAAGTAGAAATAAGAATGCAGTACTAAAAGAAGAATGTTCACAAAGGTGCTTTAGATTAGATAGGCACTTTAAGATTTGTGTTAAAGGAATTTAAAGTGTCTGTCATAATTTACTTTTTGCTACGTATAATGGGTCACAGTTCATTGATATGGCCGAGTAACTCAGCAGAAACCCCTTAAAAGTCTAGATAATGTGATAGAGTGGAAATCTTCTTGACTGTTTTTATTTGAGTAATTTGAGTGACCCTTACCTGTCCTGTGGGAGGAGCCTTAACCCCCTGTGCTACGAGATGTCTTTATATTTGATCTGATTGGTGCCATTCCCAAGCCGATTTGATTAAACTTTGGGAAGGCTTCTGAAATTGACACTTTCAAAAGATGGTCCCTAGGGAAGTCAATAAAATCGTCTGATGGCGGCAGTTGACGGGATATGTCAGTGGAATATTACAAAGACGGGCTGAATTGTTTGTAGCAGCAGTGAAATATAAAACAGTCGTACCGAAGAGCTTCTGGGAATCGTTTCGAACACGTTCACTACCTGGGGTTTCTTGAAAGGTAAACAGCATTTTCTGCTGGTAACAGTAATAAGACTAAAAGATGTCAGCGTCTTATTGGAAGTTTGCCTCGTTAACCTGATGACCCATCTTCATATTTTATAGATGCAGTCAACAGAAGATTTATTGTGCTCAAAGGCAACCTTTTATTGTGAAGGTGTTATTTAAGGGTCTGTAAAGGCTACCCTCTTGGAAAAGTCTCTCCTTAGCAGAGTAAAGTTGTCTGGCAGTAGCAAGAATAAGAAACAAAACGCCATGAGGGTGAAGGGACCGAAAGTCTGAGATGACAGCAAAAGTGGATGTGGTAGTGACTGAGGTTGTGACAGTGACGGATCTGATTCCCGTTGCCTTAGCAGATTCAGTAACACCTCTCCTGCAGCGATTTGTTTAGTCTTACTCCTTAACGTTCTCGTGTATGTTATCGATGCAAATTCCGTCGATATTTAAAAGAAACTTTCGAGACGTTGTTGAAACGTAACTACTGTCGACTAAATCGCTTAGGAATATGTAATCGTCACGAAGTCTCCTGTGACAAGATGAATACAGCCCAGCCAGCCAAGTGTTGTGTCTGCATCAGCGCGTGTACCCCCCCCCCCGCCACACACACACACACACACACACACACACACACACACACACACACACACACACACACACACACACGTCATCAGCCATCCTCCCTCTCGCCCATTCTTACTCTGCCACCCCCCCTCCCTCTCGCTCTCCCGCTCACCTTTCCATCTACATTCCCTGTCACTCTCGCTCTCACCCTGCCACTCATCCTGCCACTCACCCTCACTCTCACTCTCACTCTCTCCTTGCCACCCACTTACCCTCTCACATTTCCTTTCATCCTGCCACCCATCCTCCCTCTTACTCTACAACCCCTCCCTCTCACTCTGCAACCCCTCCCTCTCACTCTGCAACCCCTCCCTCTCACTCTGCAACCCCTCCCTCTCACTCTGCAACCCCTCCCTCTCACTCTCACAATCCGTCTTACCGAGCCATCCTACTTCCCTCTCACTCTTCCAGTCACCCTCGTTCACACTCTCCTCTCACTCTGACTCTCCTTTCTCACGCTTCCTTCCATCTTTCCTCTGGTCCGTTCATCCTCCTTCCCACTTACCCACACTTTCACCTCTCCCACTCAGCACAGGCATTCCCACAGCACCCACCCCACCCCACCATCAGGAGTGGATATGAGTGCAAATTAATGCTGAGTCTACTATTAGCAGAGCTTGTTTGTTACCCAAGCTAATCTTGCTTGCAGAGAGAGAGAGAGAGCGAGAGAGAGAGAGAGCGAGAGAGAGAGAGAGAGAGAGAGAGAGAGAGAGAGAGAGGCAGTTCCCAGGTGAGGCTAATAGTATCTTTAAGGGATGATAGGAAGCAGCAAGCGATAACAGAGAGGATATAATTATCTCCTGAGTGGACACTTTACCCTCTCAACTCACTGATACCGGCAGACACGATGATAAGAGGCAGCAGGCAAGAGGAAGAGGACAGCGGAAGGGGGAGGAGAAAGGGAAGAGGAATGGCTGTGTGCAGGAGGAAAGGGAGGAGAGAGAGGGAGAGAAAAGGGCTAGGAAGACGTGGAAAGAATGAAATGTTATTGGACGGGAATTAAGAAGGGATGGGAGAGACTGAAAAAACTGGGAGAAGGAGTAATGGAAGGGGAAGGAACATGGGTTAAAATGAACGGGATGGGACAACGTGGGAGGGGAAGGCCTGGGATAGGGGAAAGGAGTGGGAGGGAAGGGGGAAGAGGATGAAAAGAACAGTAACAAGGGAGGAGGGAAGTAGGGCTGTGAAGTGAGGTGAGTAATGTTTATTGGGAGAGAGAGAGAGAGAGAGAGAGAGAGAGAGAGAGAGAGGGGAGGGGGAGATTTTAAAAAGATCTGGAAAGGTGGATGAAATTGAAATGTAAGAAATAGTTTAAAAGAAGAATGTAGGTACGATTAATAAAGGAAGAGAGAGAGAGGGGAAAGACTAGGAGGAAAAAAATGGTAAGTGGAAGGGACAGGAGAGGAGAGGGAAAGAGATTGACGAGAACAGGGAGTAGGCGAGAGAACAGATTAGTATAAGAGCATGGATTTGAAAGAGAGAGAGAGAGAGAGAGAGAGATTGCAATGTTTACTTTCAGCCAAACGACAAGAGTTCAGGTCATCTCATCAAGGTTACTGGATCACTATACCGGTATATACTACCTTATCTCTCTCTCTCTCTCTCTCTCTCTCTCTCTCTGGCACTTGTGAATAATTTTTTTCTTTTTTTTCCAGGTGAGTGCGATTAGCTGTAGTCTTGAGTGTAGGAGAGAAGTGTGGTGAGTAAAAGTGAATCAGTAAATAAAGAAGCATTGCAGTTGGCATAGTAAATAGTTTGTTAATGGTAAAAGAGGAAGTAATTGTTGAAAGGTAAAGGAGGAAGTAATTGTTGAAAGGTAAAGGAGGAAGTAATTGTTGAAAGGTAAAGGAGGAAGTAATTGTTGAAAGGTAAAGGGGGAAGTAATTGTTGAAAGGTAAAGGAGGAAGTGACTGCTGAAAGGTAAAGGAGGAAGTAATTGTTGAAAGGTAAAGGAGGAAGTAATTGTTGAAAGGTAAAGGAGGAAGTGATTGTTGAAAGGTAAAGGAGGAAGTGACTGCTGAAAGGTAAAGGAGGAAGTGACTGCTGAAAGGTAAAGGAGGAAGTAATTGTTGACAGGTAAAGGAGGAAGTGATTGTTGAAAGGTAAAGGAGGAAGTGATTGATGAAAGGTAAAGGAGGAAGTAATTGTTGAAAGGTAAAGGAGGAAGTGATTGTTGATAGGTAAAGGAGGAAGTGAGTGCTGAAAGGTAAAGGAGGAAGTAATTGTTGACAAGTAAAGGAGGAAGTAATTGTTGAAAGGTAAAGGAGGAAGTAATTGTTGAAAGGTAAAGGAGGAAGTAATTGTTTTAAAGGGACAAGAATGTAAATAAAGTGATGAGGCTCAGTAAAATAAAATCCTGAGAGAGAGAGAGAGAGAGAGAGAGAGAGAAAGTTCTTGTGTTAATCCCCCACGACTCATTAGCCTACTTGATGAACATGCCAGCTTAAAACTTACGAGTCTAGTTGCTCTCTTCCCCCGTCCCCGTCTCTCTCTCTCTCTCTCTCTCTCTCTCTCTCTCTCTCTCTCACACACACACACACACACACACACACACACACACACACACACACACACACACACACACACACACACACACACACACACACACACACACACACACACACACATTTGCTCTGTCCACTCGTGTTAGTCACTACCATTACTGACTTATTGTTTCCTGTCTCTTAGTCTTTGCTGGTCTCTTTATATACATTTTGTGATTCACTCTCAGATTCTCTTCTACACTGCTATTCATTGTTCAGTCTTACACACACATTCGTTTTAAGTGTTTCATTATTAAGTTCTTCATTGTTCTTCATTTTCAATATTGTTTTATTATTAATTTTCAGTGTTTCATTATTTTCTGTAATGATTATTTAATTATTCACTGTTTCATTATTCAGTGCCTTTCTTTTCAGTCTAATTATTCTTTAATACACTGTTGTTCATCATGCACTTTGATTATTCACTGATTTATTATTCATTGTGATTCATTATTCACTAATTCATTATTCCCTGAGATTCATTTTCCTTGTGATTCATTATTCACAGTCATTAGTCATTATACATTGTGATTCATTTTTCCCTATTATTCATTTTTCCTTGTGATTCATTATTCACAGTCATTAGTCATTATACATTGTGATTCATTTTTCCCTATTATTCATTTTTCCTTGTGATTATTATTTGCTGTGATTATTCTCTGTGATTCATTATTCACTGTGATTCAGTTTTCCCTGTGATTCATTTTTCCCTGTGAATCATTATTCTCTGTGATTAATTTTTCCCTGTCATTCATTATTCTGTGATTCATTTTTCCCCATGATTCATTATTCACTGATTCATTTTTCCCTGCGATTCATTATTCCCTCTGATTCATTTTTCCCAGCGATTCATTATTCACTGTCCCATTATTCACTGATTCATTTTTCCCAGCGATTCATTATTCACGGTGATTCATTATTCACTGTGATTTATTTTTCCCCGTTTTTCATTACTGCAACACCTGTGCTGCCTCCTCTTTGATAGGCTTCAGGGATCATTCCTGCTATTGTCATCACACCAGTCCATTACCAGCAACACATTCACTGCCTCACTCTCACTCACCCACGGCCTCACATTCACGCAGTATTTCACGTACGGTACGTTTCTTCACTGTCTTTAGTTCACCGTCTTTCAGTCTTTTATTCACTGCCGTCTATATATGCCTGCCTGTTTGTCTTTCATTGTCTATCCATCTGTCGATATGTAGATGAAGAGGATGGATAGATGGATGGGGTCGGTAGGTGGATAAGAATGTCCACAGTGGGACAGTAATGATGAATAGACAGAGACGTGAGAACTTCAAGATAAGTAGTGTAAAAGGAAAGGTGAGGAGAAGAGAAGAGTCAGAAAGATAAGGAGAGTAAAAAGAAAGAAGAGTCAGAAAGGTAAGTAGAGTAGAAGGAATGGAAGAGGAGAGGAGAGTCAGAATGAGAAGTAGATTGAAAGGAAAGGAGAAGAGGAGAGGAAAGGAATCCGGGACGGCAAAACAGAGCAAAGGCAAACAGGGGATACGGAGTGGCAGAAAAGAGTGAGTGATCATGAGGGAATGGAAAGAAAGAGGATGGGAACTGAGAATGGAAGATGTAAAGGGGAGATGTAGGAAAGTTGTAGGATGAAGGTGGAGAGGGGCGAGACGTGAGTGGAGAGATGAAAGTGGGAGGGGGTAGCAGGAGAGTGGTGGGAGTGAGAGAGGGGAAATAGTGGGAGGGAAAAATGGGAGTAGGGGAGGAAAAGAGCGAAAGTGATAGAGGGCCTGCGAATGGGACGAAAGGCTGAGAGAGAGAGAGAGAGAGAGAGAGAGAGAGAGAGAGAGAGAGAGAGAGAGAAAACGATGAGTGAGGAGGTAGGGTGAGTCAAGGATGATGTAGGTAACTATGGTAACATATCCCACCTCACATTGTTGATTCTGTGTGTGTGTGTGTGTGTGTGTGTGTGTGTGTGTGTGTGTGCGTGTGTGTACGCATCTGTTACCATTCAACCATTTATCTTTCTACTATGTGTGACCATCTGTGTCGGTCTGTCTGCACCTATTCCATCCATCTGTCCGCCCCTACAGCCATCATTCCTTTCATCTTCCCTTCCTTCCTTCGTACCTTTCTTCAATCCATCCATTTATCATCCATCCATCCATCCATCCAACCGTCTGTCTATCTGTCAGTCTGTCTATCTATATTTATCGCTGCATCATCTCATTACCACTGCTCCGCTATTTAGTTATACTGGAAACATTACATTACCAACTTCATTTTATTATTGCTTAGCCAATCATGTAATTGGAGACATATCTATCTGTCTGTCTATCTATCTCTATCAATCTGTCTATCTGTCTATCTATCTATCTGTATATAAATATCTATATCTATCTATCTATCTGTCTATATAAAATCACATTTTTTTCGCTTCTTATGGAGGAGTGACACAGGAATATGTATATTTTTTGTGAGTCTCCAGTTCCAGTATGAAAATGAGAGAAAAACGTGTGAGATATAAAACTGGACATTGTTTTGCGTGAGCTGTTATCCTCCGAGCCTCTATTTATTTTAGCTACTTAACCATCCGGTAACCTTTTCCTTTTTTATTTTTTACGTGGGAACAGCACGTACATATATTTTTAGCTATGAGTTTCCATTTCCTTCATCCATTAACAGCTGAAAGGTGAAAAATATGTAGAGTGATTACTTGTTAGTCGGTCATTATCCTCAGTGCATTGTTAGGATTGAAAATATAATGCCGCTGTAGACATTCTTAAGTATTTAATTCAGGCTAACGTCAAAAGACTTTTCTCAGCTGAGGTAGGTTTTGAACTGATTAACTTGTAGGTAATCCGCCCTGCTACTAGGCCAGTTTGTGGATTACTCGGTAATCGACTTATTAATCGAGGCCGATTAGTTGAAGCTGTAAACCTGCATAATTTCAGATTTATATGGTACTGCTGTTAAGCTCCTCAGTCAGGTGGCGCAGTTTGCATTTTATTCTTGCCGCATTCAGACGCTTTATCCTGTTCAGCCCACTGACTTATACCGTATTTCAGCTTTGCAGCCTCCAGACGATTTTATTATTTTTTTTAGGTAGCAAGAATAAGCATAAAATAAGTACCGGTACGGTATTGTAGTAAAGGGTTAGTTCTGTTGAGACTAAAACTTGCAGGGTTGGATCTTGCCTTCATTTACTTATTCGCTGCTAGAGATGGCTCCTTAGCAGAATATTATTATGTGGTAATAGTATGAATAAACTCTGTCAGAGGACGGTTTTATATTGAACTGTATTCGTGTTGCCTCCAGATCATTTTACGCAGCTTGCGAGTCGGTTTAACTGGAGGAATTCGATATCGGCAAGTTTTAACTCTTCCGAAATCTAATTAAATCGTCCGGCGGTAGCGAGAATATAATGTCATGGTGTTGAAATGCGTAATTAAATCGCTGAGAAGTTAGCCCTACTGTACTGCAGTTCCCCCTGCTACCACCCCGCCCAAACCCCAGCCTCTGCCTCCGCCCCTGTCCCTACCACCAGTCCCACCAGCCACCACACCCATTCCTCCTCCCATCATCTCCACCTCCACCCGCACCACTTACTCCCCCCCCCCTCCCCCGCGCCACACCTTTACTCTCACCATTTCCTCTCTTCCTCCCACCACCCCTCCCACTCCTCTCCCCTATATGGTGAATCAGTTTATGCGATTACCTTATCGTATTATAGAAATGATTCCATCCGGTCTCTCTCTCTCTCTCTCTCTCTCTCTCTCTCTCTCACACACACACACACACACACACACACACACACACACACACACACACACACACACACACAGTTCATTGCATCATACATTTCTACATACTTTTTTCTGTCCAGTACTGTTGTAAATTTAATAGTCCTTCTGGATGGGGGAGCCTTCCTACTTTATTTGTCATCCTTGTGTTAATATCATAGAATAGTTTTGTTAGTTACAGCCTTCCCTATAACAAACAGCGGCGAAAGGACCAGCAGGTTTGTTGCTATTTGCCTTTCTTTGTACCCCTGTGTTACTTTACTCCTCCAGTTTTCCTCCTCTGCTCTTTTTCCCTGATCTTTTATTGCCATTATTATTATTATTATTATTTTTATTATTATTATTGTTGTTGTCATTATTATTATTGTTATTATTGTTGTTGTTGTTGTTATCATGGTATAATTTATTACCGTGTTTTTTTTTGAGGGGATTGATTGAGCATTTCTATTCAGCTTTAAGTTCCTTATTGCCGCATCCAGAGGACGACCAAATACAGTGTGCTTTATGTCCCTCCCTGTGGCACTTGCTCACTGAGTCACTGCGCTGTTTTCAAGGATGCGATCCAATCCTTGTGGGCGGTGTTAAGGGGTGGGGGTATACATACATACATACAGTACATACTCGTACATATTTACAGACATACACACACGGAAATGCATAGTTCAGGAGTAGGCTGCTAGTCGACCACGTACTGTACCTCCATCGTTCAGGAACACCCATAAATATGGCACAGAGGACACACACAAGTTTCCAGTATGAGAGTATTAGCTGACAACGTACCTGTGTCATGCTGGAATTGCCCTAAGTGTGACACAGATAGGCAGGCCAGAGCACTGGGCAGTTAGCTGTACTGCAACGGCGTGTGCTTAACCAGTTTGTACTTATATCTTTCCACTTAAAATACTGCAGAGGTGGCTGCGGCTACCTGAAATGCCCCTAGTTTTGTTTTTAGCATTGAAGATAATTTGTAGCCAGAATGAAGTAGACTTACATTTGTTTCACTTTTAGTTGGCGTACAATTGCCATCTTTCCATCGTCAGTATAAAGTTGTAACCATAAATTAACACTAGAATATGATGTTCGTCACGAAGTTTTATGAAAAGGATGTAGAGCCGTAGTAATGGTTGAAAACTGATGTTAT
This sequence comes from Coenobita brevimanus, assembly GCF_032717465.1. Classification (NCBI taxonomy): domain Eukaryota; kingdom Metazoa; phylum Arthropoda; class Malacostraca; order Decapoda; family Coenobitidae; genus Coenobita; species Coenobita brevimanus. The sequence continues at coordinate 21,318,051 of NC_136978.1, forward strand.
TCCCTGCTCCCTCCTAGAGATCCGGGGAGTGGTTTAGCGGAAGCTATGTTAAATTACCACACGGTGCCGAGAAATAAGAGCAGGTGATTTAACTTCTTCAACACTAACATGTTATCCATTTATATTAAGCTACCACAGGATGATTGTATTGAAGGATTCTGTTCAGCTTTAGGCCTGAAGTAGTGTTAAGGGTAGAGATAACCGTTCCTGTTCCAAACGTCTGTCGTAGGATCAGAAAAATAATGTAAAAACAAAAATGGTCCAATAAAAGACGGGTTGGGACTGACAGGGCTGAGATGAGACTGGGTGAAAGAAAGTACGATGAATACAAGAACGACTTGGCTATATTTATTCTTTGTACCGATAAACGACTTTATTAAGCCCTAGATAAATCATCTTGTAGTAAAGAGTCAGGTAATTTATTATTATTATTATTATTATTATTATTACCACCTCCGCCAAAGAAGTTGGAGGAGGTAATGTATTCACCTATGTTTGTCTGTTTGTTTGTCCACACCATATCTCCAGAAGTTCTCAGTGTATTTCAGTGAAATTTTGTGCAAGGGTGGGCCATGGGCCAAGAAAGAATTTATTAAATTTTGGGGCGGATCCGGATCCGGTATTGGCAGAGGTATGCACTCTTTGAGTGCTTTATAGTAATTATTATTATTATTATTAATTATTATTATTATTATTATTATTATTATCATCATCATCATCATCATCATCATCATCATTATTATTATTATTATTGTTATTAGCGGTAATAGTGGTGGTAGTAGTAGTAGTAATAGTACAGTAGCAGCAGCGGCAGCGACACGTTGATCTGAAACGTGAGTCAAGTGGATTTCTTGCTGAAGTTGCCCTCCTGCAGTCCACTGTCCTCCTTTCAGGGGAAAGGGAGGGGAGTTGAGGAACTTCGGATAACCGGTCAGCTGATGTCCGGGTATATCGGTGTCGCCGCGGGAAGGCATCTCTCTCTTTCACCGTCCCCAGGGGAAACTAAAAAGAGGGGGGGTTGGGTAGGGGGGGAAGGGAACGTTAGGTTGAAGAGGAGAAAGTGGCGTTATGATGTTAGTTAAGGGGAAGCAGGTTAAGTGAAGGAGGGGGAGGGGACGGAGATGGAGTAGAGAAGGTGAAGTGAAGAGAGAGGGAGGGAAGAAGAGGAGGTGGAGGAAGGGAGAGGAGAGAAGGTAGGTGGAGGAAGAGAGAGGGGAGGGGGGAGGAGAAGAAATAGGAGACAAAGGAATGTTAAGGAAGAAAGAGGAGAGCTGGAGGAAGGAAGAGCGAGGGCACAAGGGGAGGTGAAGGAAGAGGGAGCGGAGATTGGTAGGAGCCTGATGGGTGAGTTAGAGTCGAGCTGCCACAGAAGCATTGGTGAATGAGAGACTGACGAATGTCTTGGTAACATCAGATGCAGGTGCTGCGTTATTAGATGTTCTGCCATATTTGGTGACGGCAGTGCAAGGGAGATGAGGACAAAGGCAGATGAAGAATAAGATACATGTAAGGAGGAGGAGGAGGAATAAGAAACATGGTGAGGAGGAGGAGGAATAAGAAACATGGTGAGGAGGAGGAGGAATAAGAAACATGGTGAGGAGGAGGAGGAATAAGAAACATGGTGAGGAGGAGGAGGAATAAGAAACATAGTGAGGAGGAGGAGGAATAAGAAACATGGTGAGGAGGAGGAGGAATAAGAAACATGGCAAGGAGAAGAAGGAGGAAAAAGAAACATGGCAAGGAGAAGGAGGAGGAAAAGTAAGAGGGGGAGGAAAGATAAAGAATATGAATTATTGGGAAGAAGTGAAGTGTGAAAGAAAACAGGGTGGAGAGAAGAGAGTAGGAAGAGGAGACATAAAATATGAGAGATGATGAGCAGAGGTGAGGATTAGGACAAATGGGAAAGTATAGGAAAGGAGCAGGAGAGGAGGAACAAGAAGAAAATTACTCATGGAAAAAGGAAGAATGAGGAGGAGAAAGAAGAGAGCTGGCAGAAAGATGGAGGAAAAGAAGACAAAGAGAAGAAGAGACAAAGAAAATTAGGTGATGAGCAGAGATGTGGAAAAATGCGGAGGGAGAGGAAGTAAGGACGAGGAGGAAGAAGAAGAGAAGAGAGATGAAAAAGATAAGAAAGAAGTGGGATCAGTAGGGAAGAAAAGGAGGAGGAGGAGAAAGAAGTAGGGAAGATGATGATGATGACAGGAGGAAGAGGAAACAGCACAGAAGCGTGGATGAATGAGAAACAGATGCAGAGCCTAGGAAACATCAAATGCAGGTGCTGCGTTATCAGATGCTCCCTCACATTTGACGGCGAGTGCCACAAATTTGATCAGACGAGGGAGAGAGAGAGAGAGAGAGAGAGAGAGAGAGAGTGAGAGAGAGAGAAAGAGAGAGAGAGAGAGAGAGAGAGAGAGAAGCGTTTGTTTCGTACTCTGAGTAAGATGGAAACTACTTACGGAAGATTACTTCTGCTTTAAAGTAGGTTGTCAGCAACAAAAACAAAAAATACCTTATAATTTTTCCGGAGCGTAGTCGGAGGCCGAGGCTAGGCTATCGTAGTGTAGATCAAATAAGAACAGGAGACCGACCTGGCTGTTCTTTACTGGTAGCGTTAAACATGGTACCTGTTAAGGATGTCACGAGTAGGCTGCAGTATTTTAACCTCGTCAGTTGGGTGATGTGTTTTTGTTATATTCTGCCACCGAATGATTTTGTTAAGCATCTGTTACTGAAGGGGTTGTGTGAGGTTAGGTATAGCTGCACCATTTTGAAAGCTTTCCCCAGAGCTGAATAAAATCACCTGGAAGTAACATGAATTACAGAAGTGCCCACGTATGGGAGAGGTTGCAACGCCTTCAGCCACCCTTCACAACGCGATCGACCCCCTGTTAGGAAAGGAGCTTGTGTTATACGTAGTGGTTAGTGCTGGAGACATCGTAACAATTCTGAGTTTGGTTATGCATATTCCACTTTTCCATTCTCGTGTCTTATGGATCCTGTATCTTTATAATAGTGTGTTTGCATCAGTACCATAAAAGACTATATTATTACCCTCTTAGGCCCGTGATGATATATATATATATATATATATATATATATATATGTATGATTCTTGTTGTTGCTGGGTGAGTATATTGAACCTTAAAATCTCTCTCGTAATAAAGGCAACATCTAAACACCTTCAGTTCAGTAAGTCTCACGAAAGGTAAAGTATGTTGTCTAGAGGTGACAAAAAAAAAAAAAAATCCGCTATCGTAGTAAAGGTGATAACACACACACACACACACACACACACACACACACACGAGAGTTATCCCTTGTAACTGTGTACTGGGTGTTGAGCAACTAGCGGGAGATATGAGAGATCTTGCGGTCAGGGCCTTTGTGTGTGTGTGTGTGTGTGTGTGAGAGAGAGAGAGAGAGAGAGAGAGAGAGAGAGAGAGAAGGGAGGAGATGGGATAAGAAAAACAAAAGGAAAGGTAGAGGAAGAGTGAATGAAAAAATTGGTTGCGAGGAGGAGAGACACGGAGAAGAAAGGAAAGGCAGGAAACAGGGATGAAGCAGAGAAGGGAGGGGGTCTGAGAAGAAAAAAAGAAAAGGAGCGATATAACGGAACAAAGGGAGAGACAAGAAGGAAGAGGAGGACTTAGGGATGGAGGTGGGTTGAGGAAAAGGAAATAGAGAATAAGGAAGGTTACAAAGGAACTGAAGGGAGGAAAAACAGGTAGGAAGGGAATAGGGAAACAGGGAGGGAGGCAAGAAAAGAACAAGTTGGGAGATGATAGAAACAGGGAGGAAGGCGAAAGGAAGAGGAAGAAGAGGATAAACAAAGAGGGTAGGGTGGGGTAGCTGGGAGGTGAGATAAGGATAGTAATGTTAGCAGATAAGAGGGGAGAGAGGACATGCAAGAGCCAAGGAGAGAGAGAGAGGGGGGAGGAGGGAAGACGGCTGTGGGTAAAGTGGGTGATTGTGGGGCAGTTGTCAAGGAGTAGGGGTAACAGGAGGATGAGAAGAAGAATGATGATGATGATGAGGAGGAGGAGGAGGAAGATGAGGGGGAGGAGGAGAGTGAGGATGAAGATGAAGGGGAGGAGGAGAGTGAGGATGAAGATGAAGGGGAGGAGGAGAGTGAGGATGCAGATGAAGATGAGGGGGAGGAGAAGAATAAAGATGAAGCTGAGGATGATGAGGTGATGAAGATATTGAAAATGTCAATAATAATAACATAAGAATAAAGATGATAATAATAAAACTACTACCTCTATTACTACTGCTGCTACTACTACTACTACTACTTCTACTAAATAATAATAACTAGTTTCCTGTTTACTTACTATGTAGCAAGGAAGCATTGCCATGGGTACATTTTATATTTGTTTCAATAACTGGCTAACTGTATGCTTAACAGTAACCATATTCCTTTAAGATAATGAGAGGGACCACTGCTATATTTATGTTAAGTTACAACTTTTGAGGCTTTCACTAAAACGTGTTACAAGGAAAACTCTGAGGAAATTTGAATTCCCTAATTTCTGCAAGGCCAAATGGCAAAATATTCAGCCGAAATTTTCATCAAACTTTTTTGTCATAGCATTTCACCCAAATAGCTGTATCTCAATTAGTTTCCGAGATGTTTCAATTTCAAAATGCAGTTTTTGCACTGAAAATGAGTATATGACTTTCAAAAATAGGTGAAGATCATTTATATTTGACACAAGTACTTGCGTTACCCAAGGGTACCGTCCTGTTTAATCTCATGAATATCTAAGAAAAAAATATGCAGAGAAAAGTAATAATACTTACGAAAACAATAAGCTTCGGCATTATATAACGAAACTTAATAATAATAATAATATTATGATGATGATGTGGTAAAGAAGATGGAAGTGGAAGAAGGAAATGCTGGCATGGGTAGGTGAATAACGATAAGAAACGGGCAGTATTCGATTTTTCAAGTGGTAAAAAAAAAAAGAAAGAAAGAAAGCTCAGTGAAGGGATGTGAATGAAGTTGTAATAAATAAGATATACAGTAAATAGTTATAGGTGAGAGGAGTTGCAAGAGTGTGTAGGACAGATAGTATAAAAGAAAACTAAGTAGCGTAGCGGGAACTAGGAGATGAAGTAATAAAGACAGCACAGGTAAGAGAGACACGGAAATATAGTAATTATGGTGTGGGACGAAGATAAACGAATATAAATAGTAAGTCAATTTAGTTGTATAAAAGATAAAGTAAGAACAACGTAGGACACACGATAAAATACTCCGAAGTCTGTTTATAATCAGATTAGAAACTTGGACTTGGGGCGCTGTTGGGAATGGTGAAGCTGTATATCCTAAATGTAATATTGGAGGGGAAGAAAAAATTGCAAAGGAAGGTAGAAGCAGGGGAGGTAAAGGAATGAGATGGCAAAGACAATAGATCCGCGGAAAGATGACGAAACACAAGGAGATAAAAGTGGATGAATAGGATAGATAACAAGAAAATCTGGCTGGAAATATGAGGTAGACTACTGATACTCCATGAAGTTTGTTGTAATCAGATTGAGAACTTGCAGCCGTATTGATTTAGGGAGTTGTGAGGATAAGCAAATGAAAATTAATTTGCGTGTGTATGGGGGGGGGAGGTGGTGAACGAAAATCAAGGAGAGAATTTTAAAAATGGTAGAAGTGATCGTTTCGTTTCGTTTTTAAAGGCTCCAACATGCTTGCATGCGTCGGCGTGATATGCATAAAAATGGAAGTGCTGCAGTATATATATATATTATATATATATATATATATATATATATATAGCCTCTGTGGTACAGTGTTAGAGTGTGCGTTTCGTACACGGGTGAACCAGGGTTCGCGGCCCGCCAGGGTAATAAACTTTGGACGTGTTCACCCGGCCACGTACTGCATTGGCGGACACAAGGGGTGCTGTGGTTGAACCAGTGTCGCTTACTATAAAGTATGCTTGCACCCAATCGGCTTGCGCGGGCCGATTACACTTGGTTCACAGACTACACACACATCCAAAGCCACTCCAACACTACAATTACACTTACAAGCACTTCTCACCCTACATACAATCTCTGCCAGACAGCCTAAGCCACATGGTAGAGATACATTGGCTGTATCGTCCCGACTTCGGTCGGGATATGCCGGTCCTGCAGTGGATACTCAAACGGATGATGATGATGATATATATATAATATATATATATATATATATATATATATATATATATATTATATATATAGAGAGAGAGAGAGAGATTTTACACACACACACACACACACACACACACACACACACACACACACACACACACACACACACACACGAGTAGTACAGGGAAAACAAGGAAAAACGAGTGCTGTGGAAAGAGGGAAGGAGTACAAGAGAGTACTGTGGATAAAGCTAGAAAAGAGTAAATTAGCGCGTAGACGAACAGAACATACGAGAATAACACTCCTGGTTGATGTGTGTGTGTGTGGAAGGGAGGCGGCGAGGGAAATTGTAAGGAGAGCATTTAAAGGGATAGCTGGCAAAGCAAATGTAAGATTAAACCTGAGGGATACCCAGTCATTTACCCACATTTACCTCCCACTGGAGTTAAGCCACAGCATTTGACCTTGGAGCGGAAGTGGAGCAGTTACCTTGCTTCGGAACTGCAGCACTCGCCTTGAGTCAGATTTGCTGGTGCAGCATGCAGCATGAGGACAAAATTGCTTCACTGCCTTTGATCAGACTTACACCAGTTACCTTTAAGTTAAATTAACATTCAGCACTTAAGCTTAGACCTGACTCATAGCATTTACACGTAGATCAGAATCTCTACAATTACTATTGAATCAGAATCTCAACATTGCCTTTAATAAGATTTGCGGCATTTAACCGTAGGATAGATTGCAGGATTTACATGAAATCAGAATCAAGATATTTGGCATGAATCACCTTTACACTGTATAACAGTAGAATAGAATTGCAACATTACTTCCGGGTGAAGTTACAGCATTTAACCTTTGAGCGGATTAGCAATATTTACCTTGAATCGGAAATAAAGCATTAACCTGGAATGTCTGAGCAGTTGCCGTTAACCAGAATTTGGAGCAGTTAACTGAAATGAGGCAGCTTATTTTAGCCAGTTAGTCCTGCGACATTTTCTTTTGAGCAGTGTTTAAGCATATTCCATTGGTCACTATTGTAGCATTCTGTTAGTCAGTATTGGTGAGTTTACTTTTGATCAGCTTTGCAATATTTACCACTGATCAGTCATGAGATAATTTTACCTTTGATTAGCGCTGCAGTATTTAACATTGGTTAGTACTGCAGTATATATCAATAGATTAGTACTGCAGTATTTACCTTTGATGAGAATTTGCCTTTGATCAGTCTTTACCTTTTATTAGTATTGCAGTATTTAACATTGGTTAGTATTGCAGTATATACCAAATGATTAGTACTGAAGTTACCTTTCATCAGTCATTACCTTTTATTAGTATTACAGTATTTATCGTATACCGGTAACAGAATTAATCAGACTCACAGCATTTACATCAGATTAGAATTTCAACACCTGCCTTTAACCAGAATCACAACATTTACCATGACTTACAGCTAAAGGCAATTACCGTCAGTCAGAAAGCAACATTCATCAATAACTAGAATCATAGCATTTACTTCCCACTAGAATTGCAGTTACAGCCTGAGAGAGAGGAGAGAGAGAGAGAGAGAGAGAGAGAGAGAGAGAGAGAGAGAGAGAGAGAGAGAAAGATTTTGGGAGTAATTAGAATCTGAAAATATTAGGCTTAGTTTGAGAAATGGTTGTGTGATGAGGGGATGGAGGACTGATGAAAAGTAAAGACGTGGCCACACAGACTGTAAAACGCCAACTTGCCTTTCATTCACTCCACCATCCAAGCTATACTTCCTCTTGTGTTCTGAGTTTTCCTGCCTATGTGTTCCAGTTCTTCCTGCGTGTGTTCTCATTTTTACTGTATATACATTCCATTACCAGCTTGTGTGCGTGCTTTTCCTGTGTACGGTATATTTTTGGTGTTTTAATTCGGAATTCTAGTATGTGCCTTTTGTGTGTGTGTGTGTGTGTGTGTGTGTGTGTGTGTGTGTGTGTGTGTGTGTGTGTGTGTTTTCTAGTGTGTTTAAATAGGTAACTTCCACATTTTCCAACCCCTTATGATATAACGACATGGAAAGCCCTTTTTTCGAACTCAGCAAATAACAGAACTTAAAATTTTATACAGGCAATAAGAAAAAAATTGCTCTCAAGGTCTGAAGAGCTGTTTGGCTAATGTAACAGTGACGTCACCTCTAGTTAAGAATCGACATCATTGCTGGCTGTGACGTCACTGCCGTCAGTAATAAATAAAACGTGATATTATGACGAAAATAAACACTTGCTCTCGCTTTTAAGCATATAGACTTTGAAATTATTTTAAGTATTTTATCCAACCAAATCCGTAAACGTTCCAAATACATTGTACTTCAAGTGTTAAATTATTCAGAGCGCGCGCGCGTGCGTGCGTGCGTGCGTGTGTGTGTGTGTGTGTGTGTGTGTGTGTGTGTGTGTGTGTGTGTGTGTGTGTGTGTGTGTGTGTGTGTGTGTGTGTGTGTTTTAATTCTTAGTTTATTCATACAGCTTGTGTTCTTAACCCATTCAGGCTGAGAACGTCTTGCTTATTTTGTTCACGCTCTCTGGACTATTTTATTCATCTTAGGAGAGAATTCAGACTGATGACGTTAATGGAGGCCATATATAAGCCCTCCAGTTCGAAAAGTATCATCCACAGGTATACCCACTAATGTTTAATAATATTCAGCTTAATCCTGCATCATCGTTGAACATGCTTGGGGTTTCATTTACTCGGAGCTTGTCTTGGAAAGATCATATTACATCTCTTGTAAAATCTGCGTCCAGGAGATTGGGTGTGCTAAGCCGACTCCGTTCCTTCTTTACCCCTGCAGAATTGTTGACTCTATACAAGGGTTTTATCCGTCCCTGTGTGGAGTACAACTCTCATGTGTGGGGAGGCTCCCCACGTACAGCTCTTCTCAATAGGGTGGAGTCAAAGGCTTTTCGTCTCATTAACTCTCCCCCTCTTACTGACTCCCTTCAACCTCCGTCTTTTCGCCGCACTGTTGCATCTTTATCTCTTTTCTATCGCTGCTTCAATGGTCACTGTTCCTCTGAACTGTCTGCATGCATTCCTCCACCTCTACGACGGGCGCGTAGCACTCGTCTAGCAGCAAACTTTCACCCCTTTTCTGTCCAACTCTCTAATGCAAGAGTTAACCGTTACTCCCAGTCCTTCATTTATGCAACAGGTCAACTCTGGAACTGTCTCCCTCTGTCTGTATTTCCTGCTTCCTATGATCTCCAGTCTTTCAAACGCAGTGTGTCCAAGCATCTCGAAATGAATGGATCTCGAATTTGGCTCTCTCTTGTATTTTGTTTTTCTCCTGGAAGGAACAGTTGTGCGGGCTCGTTGCCTTTGGTTCCTTCTTCCTCACATAAAAAAAAAAAGCTGATGTAAATCGTCTGAAGACATCAGGAATAAAAGATGAAAGATGGCTTCGTACTGGGGGTAGGGGGGTTTTCAAGAATACTCCCCCATTATCCCTGCTTGTCGTAGAAGGCGACTAAAAGGGTTGGCGGAGGGTTAGTGCCCCTCCCCGGAAAACAACTAACTAAAAAAAAAAAAAAAAGAAGCCTCGGACAAGGACTGACCAAACGATGACGACCCAGGACCGGACAAAGGACTTGGTAATGAGTACATGGAATGTAAGAGGAGCGAATGATGAGGTGAAAGAGAGAGAGATTGTCCAGGTGCTTGAGGGTGCGAAAGTGGATGTATGTGGAATAACTGAAACAAAATGGAGAGGAGAAAGTGTGAGAGAATGGGAGTATGGATGGGGTATATGTGCAGGAGTAGGTGAGAATGAGAGGGCAAAGGAAGGAGTATGTATAGTTGTGAGTAAAAGATGGAAGAGGAGCATAAGACAGTATGGATCAGTTGGGTCAAGGATTGTGTGGGTAAAGTTGAAAGTTGGAATACAAATGTGGGCGATTGTGTGTGTGTATGCGCCAACACAAGATCGTGCTAGAAGTGTGAGAGAAGAGTTCTGGACAAATGTGGAAGTGTGCATGGAAAAGTTTGGAAGGAATGAGGGAGTGTTTTTGATTGGTGATATGAATGGTAAAGTTGGGAATGTGAAGGTGGATGGAATAGTTGGTGAGTGGGGTGTGCCTGCTGAGATAGATGAGAATGGGAGTGCGTTAGTGGACATTTGTGCTAGGAGGGGGTTGGTGATAGCCAATACCCTCTTCAGCCATAAAATGATCCACAGATATACATGGCGAGTGATGAGAAGGGTGGGTGGTGAACTGAATGAAAGGAAGGCAATGATTGATTACGTGTGTGTGGATGAAAGGATGCGAAGATGTGTAAAGGATGCAAGAGTGTATAGAGGTTGGGGGAGTGGACTTTCTGACCACTACTTGGTGGTGGCCAGAATTAGAATGCAAGTAAGATGGAGGAATAGAAGAAGGGAAAGACGAGAGGAAGGAGTAGTTGCAAGGAGAGTGGAAAGGTTACAAGAGGATGAGAAAAAGGCAGAGTATAAGAGAGAAGTGGAGGAACGATTGGGCAAATATGAATTGGAGCAGATGGGAGACGTGGA
>NC_136978.1:21333734-21373825 GCF_032717465.1 Coenobita brevimanus
AGGTGACGCTGCACTGTGATAAACAGAGTAAGTTCCTGGAACCCAGAAAACCATTTACTTCACTCAGTGGTATCCCTGTAGCTGGTGTCTAGTGGGCTTAGGTACTCAACCGTATGTAGCCCATGGTGGTTACATCCTATGGGTTGTCGGGTTTGTTGCTCACATAATGCCACTCATTGTCGAGCGAGGCTGGTCATCCTTGTCTTCAGTGTTGGCACTGCGTACCTAGGCCGAGGGCAAAAAATGTTGAATTATGATGATGACGATGGTGACTTGTTTTTGTGCGTGTGAAGTATGAGATAATTTTATTCGATATTCATTTTCCCCATGATTCCAGCTAGACCGTTCATTTCGAAGCTTTCATGATGGTCACTCTAAATAAAGTATGTTGCCACGAGTAGCTTTAATTGCCAGCCATACATATCGCAATATAATTTTTCTGGAATATTTTGTTTTACTACAAAATTGGATGGGTGTACGTAAGCGCACAGCCACGTGCACATACATTAACAAAGAAGCAAGCAAGCAAGCAAGCGCGCATAAATACCTACCTACCTACATACATACACACTTTCATTCATAGACTGTTACAAACGCCTGCTACCTCACTAAGAACCAGAAACCTACTACAGTGGGCGGGTTCCCAGATACCGCCTCGACCTTGGTAAATTCTGTTGAAATACCTGGAGCACACTGTACTATGCGGTTATCTCTTTCAATTTGATGACATAATTTTTGGTTTATTGGCAGTACATCCTGAATTTATTGAACTTTGCAGAAGCCATACACAGTGGATGAATTTAATGGAGATTGTTGCTAACCATTTTGCCCAAAGATAGTTCTGTTAAGGTAACTATCATTTAGGCCTTTACTGCCCCATCAGGTGCATAGAGTCCCGGGGCTAAGCTAGTCAGTCCAGACGTGTAAAACGAGAGTTACTAGTTGCCCTTCCTTGTGCGGTATTATGTGAGCGGTAAACCCAGCCATTCCATAAGTTAAATAACGTAGTGTGGAGATAGCAAGAACAGAGACATAATTATAACGAAGGGGGTAAATAGAGTCAGTGCCTTGTTAGATGATGTTGAATGGGTTAATGGGTGTGGGTGTAAGTGTGTCCTGTCTGTGTTAAGCCGGTGGTGTAGTGTGGGTGGGTGTTCTCTCCCTCTCCTCTACCCCGGCTGGAAATGGGCCTAAATTAAGCCTGTTTACGTCCCGGCATGCGATAAACATGACGTTTTAAAGCCAGGTGGATGCCCCCTGACCATTACCACTGACGGAGAGAGAGAGAGAGAGAGAACTAAAGAAAAATGATGTCTAGAAGGAAGAGAATGGAGGTAAAGAAAGGAGGGAGGGAGAGGTAAGGCGGGGAAAGACGAAGAGGTAAGGAAGGAAGAGGTGTAAAGGCAAGGAAGGAAGAGAGGGAGAAGTGAGGAGGAGATTTAGGGAAGGGAGGGAGGGAGGTAAGTATTTGAGAAGAGAAAGGGGGGTGCAAAGAGAAGGAAAGAGAGAAAGGTGTGTGCACACAAAGGTAGAAAGAGACGGAAAGGTAAGAAAGGGAAAGGGAGAAAAGTAAGGCAGGGGGAATTGGAAGAAAGGAAGAGGAGAGAGAGAAGAGGGAGGTGGAGATGGAAAGAGAGAGGATGGGAGAGAAGGGGAGGAAAGGTAGGAAGAATGAGGGAAGGTAAGGACAGGAAGAGAAGGTAAGGAAAGCAGGAGGAGAACAGAGGAAGAGATAAGGAAAAAAGAGCAGTGGTGACGAGGGAAGGAGGAAAATGCTAAGAAAGGAAAAGAGAGGAGAGGTGAGGTAAAGAAGGGAGGTGGGAGAGATCGAGAAGGAAGGAGAAAGAAGGATATAAGAAAGGGAAGAAGTAAGAAAGGAGGTTGGGATGAAGAAAAAGGACGAAAGGGAAGGAATGGAGTGTGTTTGGAGGAGCAGAGATAATAATAAGAATTGTGAGGAAGGGGATAAGGGTATGTGTAGAAGATGATAGGATAAAGTGCGTAGACCAGACAGGCGTAGAAGGATAGATAAGGTTTGTAGGACAGATAAAACTATAGACAAGAGGTGTGTGTAGGGAATATAGAAGGAAAAATAAGGAGTCTGTTTGACAATAAGAAGGTTACTGAGGAGTGTATATGATACATAAAGGGATAGGTAAGGGGTGTGTACAATAGACAGGAGGATAATTAGTATGCAGAACAGACCGAAGAACAGAGAAGGGGTGGGTAACACACACACACACACACACACACACACACACACACACACACACACACATCGAGCAGCATGCCTAGAAACTATTTTCAGAAAGCTAGACTGGGAAAACAAAAGAGCAAACATAGATGGAGAAAACCTAAATCAATTAAGATTTGCAGATGACATTGTCAGAATCTCAGAAATAACAGCAACATTACCAGGAATGTTAAATGGCCTAAACAGAGAAAGTCCCAGAGTAGGGCTAAAGATGAACCGGAGTAAAACTATGTTTAATCCAAATAGCCTACAAAAAAGAGCGTCATCAGAATATTGGAAGACATTCTTGAAGAAGTCGAGGAGTACAGTTACTTGGGGCAAATACTAAAACTAGCGAAAGACCATGATAGCGTAATGAAAAGACGCATTACAGTTGGATGGAAAGCTTTCGGTAAGCATAGAGGCATCATGAAAAGTACCTTGCCAATATGTATGAAACGAAAAGTATATGACGAATGTATAATACCAGCTGTGACGTACTGTTGTGAGACCTGGAAACTGATCAAATCAATGGAAAATCAACTAACCCGTTCACGAAGAGCAGTGGAAAGGGCAATGTTGGGAATATCTTTTAGAGACAGGAATAGGTCAACTTGGGTGAGGCAGTAAAGTCAGAGACATTATAGGGTTATAAAAGAACAGAAATCGAGGTTGGCAAGTCATGTAGCAAGAATAAGGGATAACTTATGGAGCAAGAGGCTGACTGATTGGACACCAAGAGGTGTCCACCTCCACAGGAGGTGGAGAGATGAGATAGAGCTTTGCAGGCAAAACGTGGCAGAGATGGGCTTAGCCAAGAAATTCGTGGAAAAGGTGGGGGGGGGACCTTTGTTCAGCAGTGGACTTGCAATGGTTGATGATATATATATATATATATATATATATATATATATATATATATATATATATATATATATATATATATATATATATATATATATATATATATATATATATATGAGATATGTAGCACAGATAAAGGGATAGATAAGGAGTGTTTAAGAGGGGTGTAGAAGGTAGTTGCTTTTGGGAGATTAATTGTATGGGAAAGAAAGAAGAGGAAAGGATTAATGATGAAAGAGAGAGAGAGAGATTGGGGAGGGGGGGATGAAGCCAAGCAGCTGCATAACCTACCATACCTCTTTGTGTTTTCTAGGGCGTTTGCAACAGACTGTTACATAATTCTATGAGTCAGAGATAAGGATAGCAGAACAAGAAGACTCCACACACCCAACACTTCCTCCAGTCAGAGCCGGCGGACAAGTGGGAAGGACCACGATGCTTGCAGTATGGAAAAAACTCTTGGAAATTTCGCATGAAAAGATGAGTGGAGATATATTTTATGCTTATAACCTGTGAACAGAAATTAATTAATGTGAGAGCATAACGCTGCAGCGCTGTTCCTGCATCCTTTGTGATTTTGATGAAAGCAGAAAAAAAATATTGAAGCTGTTCAGGCTTTTCTTAAATGTTGAAGTAGTATGAAGTAGTATTGTATAACACTACCACATAGCGAGGCAGTTTGCTTTACATGTTCTAAGATGTATTGGAAACAAAATGGAATGTGTGTGTGTGTGTGTGTGTGTGTGTGTGTGTGTGTGTGTGTGTGTGTGTGTGTGTGTGTGATAGAGGTGGGGAGTGCAGTCTGAGAGAGCCTAGTTATGTTTCTGCCAGTGACATCCTTGGCTGTGAGTGGCTGCATGCAGACCAAGAATTAGGGAATCAGCATTGCGTGTCTCTCCTTCCTTCCCGCTCACAAACAAGCCTACTTCTCTCTCTCTCTCTCTCTCACACACACACACACACACACACACACACACACACACACACACACACACACACACACACACACACACACCTAGCTTCTCTGTTTAATCATACATTCCATCCTTTTATTTTGCCCGTCTTGCATATACTGTTGGTAATGGCGTTGGGTATAATAGTTCCCCCTGTGCCGCTTGGAATATAATGTGTTTGATGATTTCCAGGCTTTAATATCACTCGTGCTGGCCGCTGTAATATCCTCCAGTATTTATAGTATTAGCACCCACTTCTGGGAATATTAGAAATGAGAGAGAGAGAGAGAGAGAGAGAGAGAGAGAGAGAGAGAGAGAGAGAGAGAGAGAGAGAGAGAGAGAGAATTTTTGTGAATGATAAAGATGCTAAACTGCAGAGGAGGCCTATAATGGGACCAAGAAATAAAACTGAAAATAAATAAGATGAAGAGACTGAAGAGAGGTAGTTCATCCTTGTAATGTTAAAAGACTTCATGTAGTATCAATAATCAGGCCATCAGTAAAAACCCCTTTATTACCGTATCATGATTTTTTTTACTTTTTGTTGCTTCGGAACGCATATAAGGAGAGCGATATAGCAGCTCAGAGCTTAGTGGAGGCTGTGGTTAATTCTTTTAGTTCGGAAAGCTTCTCCAAGGCAGAATAAAGTTGTCTGGAGGTACAATAGAATAGAAGAGCCATTATCGTATTAAAGGGTTAATAAAAGTTTAACTTTTAATACCAGCTGGCTGTCCATGTAACATAAGCAGAAAGTAAGATGTAATGGTAAAGACACGGAGGGTTAGGAGGAGGGTAGGATATATTCAGGACATACATGGTGAAACAGGAGGTTGTGGCAACTGACAGTGGTACAGTGTAGGTTCGAAGGAGGAAGGGGCAGACAGGATTCAGACGTAGAGGCAGGAGATGGTGGTAGTAGATTGTGGTGTGGTGTAGGTTTGGTTATTGCATTGTTGAGGACAGGCGTTACTGTACCTTGATATCGTCAGCCCACGAACTCGTCGATAGTCAGGAATCACAGGGTCGTATCTGAGTGACTGTGGAGACTTCCTTGCACGGTTTCCTTAGCGATCTATAACCCATATTGCACCATAATATTTTATTATACAATTTTAGTTTCAGCATAGTATGCTCCACCAACGTACAGAAGGATAAAATGTGTTAATATGCAAGGTGAATCACTGAGAAAGATTTGCTACGAAGCATCCATGCTCACACAAAATACGATCCACGTCATTCGAGCATGAGGCCAGCACCAAATCACCGAATCACATAATTGCCCGAATTGAGGTAAGGAGGGTTATATCGCTGCACTGCTATACAACAGTCCCTCCTCCTAAAACCAGCTGCTTATTTCTATTATCCATCAGAATGTGTAGATAAAGTACAGATTATTGTTAACCATCCTTACAAGTAATACCGGCTGCATATCCATATGATATTCATTGGAACGCATAGGTACAACAGTTAACATCCCTTTCTAGTAATGCTAATTGCCCATTCATACATCACAGTGGTAAGATACAGACGGGGGAATGTGGTGTGGAGTAACGCAAGGAGGGTCATGCAGCATCTGCCGCCGTGCCAACCCCTTTGTACCGTGTAGTTTACGTGGATGTTACCGGGAACTGGTGTGGGTAGGTTAAGTGGGCCGGTTCCTCTGGTTTACCGGGGCCCGCTGTAATTTGGGAGCTCACGTAAATACAGCAGGGAAATTAGTGTGAGGGAGTGGGGATGGGGATGGTCTGCTGCTGTTAAGTGTATTCTGTATCTCCTGTACTTTGTGACTATAAATTTTGGAGACGTTCTGCATTGTAGTGGAAGGGTGAAGTGAAGGGATTTGTGCCATTGCTTTAGTGTGTGTGTGTGTGTGTGTGTGTGTGTGTGTGTTGAGGCTGGGAGTTTTGATTGTACTTTTCCATCTACTGCGTAATTTGTAGCTTTTTTTTTAGTATTTAAAATGTACTGTACGCTCACCCCTTGGAGCCAGTTTTGTAAGCGTGTACGGTACTTTATGGCTCTGTGCGGGACTTGAGGCTTATATTTATGTCTACTGTGCATTATGTAATCTTTCCTGTTGTGTTACTATGTACTGTACTGTACCTCTGGTACCCTGCTATGTGAGTTTGATTTAACCATTCTAGCTAGAGAATGTACTTTGTAATTTAGTTTTGCTACCACCAGGCAGTTCTGATTTGTATAGGAGAGAATTTTCGGACTGGAGTAGTTAAATTTATCCTTTTGCTCCTTCACAACAATAATCGTTAATAATCTGAATGTAATCCTCCAGCCGCAGCAGGATTGAGATATAAAGCACGTCATCATAGTGAAGGGGAAGAGCCTTGAGGAAGTGTGGTGGTGTGAGTGGGTTCGAGCTGTAACTCATCCAACTGTATGCTTTATATTTTGTAACATTTGGTGGACGATCATTTTGTACACACACACACACACACACACACACACACACACACACACACACACACACACACACACACACACACACACACACAAAAATATCAACTATAGAGACTTACTGTATTTACAGTTTGAAACTTAAGATGAAGGACTTTGAAATACTGTTTTGTGTGTCCACTCTTTGTAGTCGTGTGTTTAGACTTAATTCTTTTAAAGTATTTCTCTCCTGAAAGTACCACAATTCTTCATCCTCCTGCATTTTGAGTTATAATTATTAGACACACCGCAGCATACAAAGATATATTCCGTAGCTCAGTTCCATTTCATCGAACGTAGGAGCCACGATAATTCTTTTGGTGACTACCCCAGTGTGAGTTAGCTTTGATCCCTATGAACACACTAACCTCGACTTCTATTTCTTATTGCCGGCAGATGATTTTAATAAGGTTCTAAGCAATCTTTAGGCCTTGGTTCGGAGAGCCCCTGGTATTGGACGGGACACCGTATCTCAACTATTTCACTCCGAAAAATATATCCCGTTCTGAGTGAAGTATCTGGATGTAGCAAGGAAAAGTGAAAAATACATAAACGGACAGAAGGGGTCAGTTGTGCAGGAAGTGAGTCAGGTCTATATGGGGTGAGAGGGTTGTATTCCTTCCTCTACCGTGTATATAGCAACTTTTTCTGTTTTGTTTTTATGTACCTCTTGTAGTCTATTTTCTGAGTTATCTTTAATCTCGCAGTAAGTGAGGGCGGTGGTGGTGTATGGTGAGAGGGTACAAGGCTCCTGGATGTAATTCCCACACCCTGTAGATATATCCTGTGCTGTTTTTTTTTTTTTGTTTTTTGTTTTGTGTTTTTTTACAGTTTCGTTCAGTAATCGATGAACGCGTCTGGAGCACATAAGTAAAGGAAAATTACTTCTCCAGCTCACGTGAATGTTGCCGGTTAGTATAGTAAGATGTCGTTAGCTTTAGATACAATGTTAAGATAGCCTAGTGAAAAAGAAAAAAATGGTGACTGCAAATGTCCATACTTCGCGTAGCCTGTTGCTTGAGATAACTCCTTCCATCCAGTGACATTTTTTGTGTCCATACGATTTTGTTCAGCTTAGGAAAGACCTCGTTCTCTCCAACAAGGAGAGTATGTTTTCACCCCTGTTTGTTTGTTTGCTTGTTTGTTTGTCTGTTAGCAGACTACTCAAAAACTGAAAGAGAGATTTGGACCAGATAGCCCATGACCAAGGGAACACTCGATTAACTTTTGGGACCGATCCGGATCGTGTTACAGGTGCTGGATCCAGACTACACTTTCTGCTAAACCCTAATCAGTGATAAGAAACCTAACCCATTATGAAGAGTAGTTTGGAAATTACGTTGCCCCAGTCGGAGCAATGCGCTCCACTGGGTGACCCTCTAGTATTGAAGGGTTTATTGAAAGCTATTCTACCTCCTCCAGTTCTGAAAGTCTCATAAGCAGAATTAAATCGTCTAGAGACAGCAAGAATGAAACTTTAAAAATACTCACCGACCTGAGGCAGTTTAGTCCTGCAGGATATTCATGTAGGAATGTTGTGGTGTGGTGAGGTGAGGCGGGTGCCCAGGTTGCTGCTACTCCCCCTCTGCCAGGCGCCCAGAAGGCATTTTGCAATTTTGGAGGTGAATGTAGGAAGGCTGTGAGGGGGAGAATTGAGCAAGTTTTGGTGATGCGAATGAGGGAAGGTTTTGGTTGAATGTAGGAAGGTTTTTAATGTTTTGGTGCGATTGATGTAGTAAGATGGTAAAGGAGTGAATGTAGGAGGTATTGTTGGAGTGAATATGCGGTAGGAAGATTTCGGTGAAGTGAATGTAGTACAATTTTGGTGGTGTAAATGTATGAAGATTTTGGTTAAGTGACCAGAAGCATACTCGCCTCGCAAGCAAGAAGTCCCAAGTTCGATTCCCGGAGCGACCACGGGACCTTCTTTATAGTTCCTTTCTCTCACTCCAGCGCTGAGTAGGAAAAAGAGACGGGATGATAAAGGTGAATGCAGATTTTGGTGGAGTGAATGAAGAAAGTTTGTGGTGGGTTGATATGAAGAGGATTTCTAGGCTGCTGCCCTTCCCTCCCTGCCCAGCACTCAGGAGGCATTTTGTAATTTTGTGGGGGAATGTTTGGCATGTGACCCTTTGGCGGCCCTCATACCCTGCTGTTATTGTGGCCGCGTAGAGGTGGTGACGAGAGGAGGGGGATAGGGATGGATGTGATGATGATGATGAAGACAGAAAAGATGGAACTGAGAGATAAGGATAATGGGAGAGGGGAGACAAAGGAGGAAAGGTGACAAGAGGATGGTGTTAGGAGAGACAGGAGTGTGAGAAAATGAGAGAAGGGGGGAATAGAGAGAAGAGTATAAATGATTATGGGAAAAAAATATGAGAAAACGAGAGGTAGTGAGGAGAGGAGATGGGAGACAAGAGTGGTGGGAGAGGGGAGAGAAAATGAAGGGATAGTAGAGATGGGGTGGAGGTGATGGAAGAAAAAAGACATTTTAAGAGAGGGTAATGAGAGAGAAAACGTTAATGGGGGAGAAGAAACGAGCGTTTGGAGAGAGAGGTGGGGAAGAGGTATAGTGATGATGAATGAGAGAAGGATGGAATTAAGATGAAATGGTAAAGGAAGGGATGGGAAAACGGTGAGAAAAGGTGACGAGAGGGAAGATGAAGTGATGGTAGATGGGGAGTGGAAATTGTGATGTGAGACGGAAGAATGAGAGGAAATGAGTGGTGGAGGGAAGATGTTAATGGGAGAGAAAGGAGAGGGATGTTCGAGGTGAGAATGGGAGAGAAGAGAGGGGGATGTTCGAGGTGAGAATAGTGATAATGAGAAAAATAAGAATAGGAGCAGATGAGGAGAGGGAAGAGAAAGGGATGCTACAGAAAAGTGGCGATCGAGGAAAAAAAAGAAAAGAAGAGTAGTGTGAAGGAGGTGTTTGAGAATAACAGTAACGGGAGAGAAAATGTAAATATGATGCGAGAAAGAGGATGATGATGATGAGAAAGAAGAGAGAGGGAGGGTAGTGAAGGAGGGGTGGTGGTGGGAGAAGAGGGACGAATCGGAGAAAATGAGGAGAGGAGGAGATAGAGGTCGTTGTGGGAGAAGAGTGATGTGAGAGATGTGATTTAGAGAAGAAAGTGGTGATGGAGAAAGAAGGAAAGTTCCATTGGCATACAGAACTTACGGTCCATACACACTAACTGCTGAATATTAACCCTCTCATCACTAGCACGTCCGTCATATTTTATTCATACTTCCTCCAGACGATTAAATTGTGGTTAGGGGAGAGTTTTTGACTTCGGTGGAATTAGATATATCCTTCAGTAAGTCCTTGAAAACTATTAATCTGGAATTGGCAGAAATAAACGAAACCAACACATTATCGTATTCAGAGGGAGGGATAAGAAAAGGGTTGGTGGTGTGTGAAGGAGGAGGAAAGATATTTGCTGGAGAGAAGATGTATAGGGGAGAGGTGATAGGAGACGAGTACAGCTGAAATAGGCCTAGAAGTTAGCCTGAGGATGAGGGGAGAGATGAAATGTGGTGACTGGGAAAATTTGTGACGGGGGTAGAGGAGGTGAGGGAGTTGTAGGGGACAAAGATAAGGAGGAGGAAATGGGAAAGATGAATGAGAGAGAGAGAGAGAGGGAGAGAGAGAGAGAGAGAAATCCATCCATTATCTAATCCTACTTTGCCTCCATGAGGAGCGTGGGAGCCCGGGGGTAGACAAGTTGGTCCTGACATTTAAGATGAGAGTGACCAGCCTCACTCATCCCTGAGTGGCATTACATGAGGAATAAAGCCCAACCATCCCTTGGATATAAACCACCGGCTCAATCAGATTGGAGTGCTGTAATTACCCACACAACCACCAGGCGCTAATGGTATATAGAATATAGAGGAAACGAAAGAAAACTGATATTGAGAAATAAAACGAAGGAAAGAGATGGGAATAGAAATGTAAATGGGGAAATGAGAAGATAGAAAACGAGAAGGTTATATAAGAAGGAAAAACAGAACAAATAAGGAGTGGCGAAGAAAGCTAAAGTGACTGATGTAAAGGGAAGAGAAGAGAAGAGGAAAGACAGCTGAAGAGGAAGAAGGGAGAGTCGGTCCTTGCTGAGAGCTGGTTGGCCTCAGTTAATAAGTTTAATGACGCCTGATTGCTAAATTATGAGGCTGGAATTAACGAGAGAGAGAGAGAGAGAGAGAGAGAGAGAGAGAGGGGAGGAGGGATAAAGACAGAGAGAGGGAGAGAGAGAGAGAGAGAGAGAGAGAGAGAGAGAGAGAGAATCAAGAACGGTGATAATAGAGAGAGAGAGAATCAAGAATAGTGAGAATAAATCCGAAGACAAAAACAACATTAATTTGAAGAAGTTGCAGTTTCTGAGAAGTTAGGAACATTAAGAGATGTCAGAGTAGACAAGAAGAAAGCCGCCTTAAAAATGTCAGAATGGAAGCCTGAGGAAAAATTGAAGTAAGGAGACAGGAGCAGTTAAGAAGGGAAACTAAAGTGGCAATATGAGATGGAAGAGATGGAAGAAGGAAAAGGAGGAGGAGGAGTCAAGAGAGAGAGATGAAACTGTAAGGCTGAATAGGAGAAACGAATAACTAAGGCAGAGAGAGAGAGAGAGAGAGAGAGAGAGAGAGAGAGAAGCAGCGCACATCTCACACCAACGCATAACTTTATTAAATGTTGTTGAGGGAATTCCTACCAAGTTTCTGGGGAAGCTGTTAAAAGTCCTGGAGCAAAGGAAGAAAAAAAAAAACAGGTTTCTTGGGCGGCATAAAAAAAAGTAAATATATATGTAAATTGAGGGAGTGAGTGAGTTAAGACAGGTTTATGTTTTGAGTTGCACAGGAAAACTTCTAACCTGAGTAGAAGATGGGCTTGCTCTCTCTCTCTCTCTCTCTCTCTCTCTCTTCTTCAGGCATCACCGCTGACATTTTTGAAGGTTGCTTTCATTTTCTTTTCTTTCTTCTCTAACTTCCACTGATGTTCATAACTTCTCTTCTGAAACTCCATTTTTTATTTTGTCATTTTACCTAGGTTCTCTCTCTCTCTCTCTCTCTCTCTCTCTCTCTCTCTCTCTCTCTCTCTCTCAGATGTTTTATCACTTCTGACCATCTCTACAGTGCATATTTTTCTTTCTTATTCTTTCTTCAATTTCTTCCATTTTCTTCCTTCCTTCCTTGTCTCTGCTTCGTCCATTCATTCTTATTCTGCCATATCCATATCGTCTCGTCTTCCCTCCTCCGTGATCATTTTATTTCCGTACTTTTTCTTCTGTCCTTTTCATCCCGTCTCTCAGTTTCCACTATTCTTTCCATCCATTTTCTTTATTTATTTTTTTCTTTGCTTCATATTCATTCATGTGTCTTTCCTTTTGTGTTCTTTCCTTCATCCTTTTTCTTGATTTCCTTTTCTTCTATTTTTTTTCCTCTTCTTCCTTCCATCTCCATCTTTTCCGTCTTTCCTGTTTTCTTCTATCATTTTCCCTTCAGTTTGTCTTTTCTCATCCAACTGCCTTCTTCTTATTTACCTTATCGTCTTCTCTTATCTTCAAGTTCGTCTCCTTTCTGTCTCTGTCCCTCCGCCTTCATATTTTCTCAGACTTCCTCCTACATCTTCCCCTTTTCCATTCTCCCTTCCTTCCTCCCTTCATTCCTCCGATCTTCACTGTCATCTCCCTTTCTGATGCCATTCTGTCGCCTCCCTCCACTATCCTTTATCTATACAGTATTCTCCATCATCATCCTTTCTATTCCCTCTTCTTCTCCGTCTTTTTGTTTACTCTCCGTTTTCCTGCCTTTCCCTCTTCATTTGTTCTCCTATACGTCTTATTTTCACTCTCTTTTTTGGGTTATTTCTTTTCTTCTCCATTACCATCCTCATCCTTCCTCTTATCTTAATTTTTCACATACTTCCTTGTCTTCTCCACACTTCCTCCTGCCGTCTCTCTCTCCTTCCTTCTTATTCTTATTTCGTTATACTTCCTTCATGTCCCTCTTCTATTCCCTTATCCTTCGTCGTATCTCTTCGTATCATCCATTCTCATCCCTCATCGTTTATAACTTTATTCTCCCACTCTTATAATCTTCCTGCTGCCTTGTATCTCTCTCTCTCTCTCTCTCTCTCTCTCTCTCTCTCTCTCTCTCTCTCTCTGTCAATCTTTCAGTCTATCAGTCTATTTATGTATCTGTGTATCTGTCTAGGTATGTGTCCATTATTTTTTTTTGCTGTCTTCCTCTCTTCCTTCATCTTCAATCTTTCTGTTCTTCCTTCTTTCTTCCGCTCTGCTCATTTCCCTTCTTCTCTCCATCTTCCTGTTTCCTCATGCCGTGCCTTATCCCTGCTACAACTTTTCCCCTTATCCACAGAGATTGGCCGGTTTTGCCCCCGCTTCCCCTTCTCCATTTCCTCACATTTTTGTCATGCTCTTTCCTTTTTTCCCTTCTCTCCCCTCCTCCCCTCATACTTTCTTCCTTCTCTCTTTCTTTGTCTCTCATAATACTCCTCTCGTTTTATTTCTTCATACATATCCTTCCCTCCAAAATTTCTTCCTTTTCCCACCCTCACTTTTCCCTCCTCCCTCCCCTCACGTTCTTCCTACTTCCTCCTTTCCTTATCTCCCCCTCCTTGTCTGCGCTCGTCTTCACACATCTCTCTTTCTCCGATTTTTTCCCTACTCCCTCCTTGTCCCCTCTTTCCAGTCCTTCCTCGCCCCTTCCCTCGTTCTTCCCTTCCGTTTCCTATCTGTTTCTCACATTTTTCTCTCGTATCTTCATTACATCACCTATCTGTTGATTTTTTCCTGTTCCCTTCCGTTCCCCCTCACCTGTCTTTTCTCTCCCCCCGCCGACCTTTAAGCCCTCCCCCCCCCTCTCTCTCTCTCTCTCTCTCTCTCTCTCTCTCTCTCCGTGTTACACCACGTTCTACTTTATTTCTTCCCCATATTTGTCCTTTCCTCTCCTTCCTATGTCTATCCGTCAGTCTCCCTTCACCTCGCATTGTTATTCCCTTTCGCTCCTCCTCCCTTAGTGTCACCCTTCCCTCATCCTCATCCTCCTGTATCCCCCGCTTCTCTCCCTCTCTCCTCCCCCCTCCTGTATCCCCCGCTCCTCTCCCTATCCCCTCCTCCCCCCTCCCGTCTCCCCCGCCTGCCTCATATATAATAACTGTCCCCTACCCAAGTCTAGAGACGCCAAGTTTGCCTATTGGCCGCTAGATTGGCCGATGCTGGGGCGGCCTGATTGATGGTGGGTGGTGGGCAGGAGGAGGAATTTGGAGGAAGGAGTGAAGACAGACGATGGAGATGAGGAAGAAAGTGAGGAGGAGAGCGAAGGAATGAGAAGATGAGACGATGAGGCTGTGGAAGAGAGTGGAGAAGAGAGGAAGAGGTGGGGCAGGGGGAGGAGTTTGGAGGAAGGAGAGAAGTTAGACGATGGAGATGAGGAAGAAAGTGAGAAGGTGAGCGAAGGAATGAGAAGATGAGACGTTGGGGCTGTGGAAGAAAGTGGAGAAGAGAGTGGAGGAAGGAGAGAGTGACGATGAAAATGAGGAAGATAGTGGAGAGGCGAGAGGAGAAAGGAGAGGAAAAGGGTCTATGGGGATGAGGAAGAAAGTGTAGAGAGAATGAAGAGAAGGAAAAACAGGAAAAGGGAAAAAGAAAGTGGAGGAGGAAAGAGATGATGAGAAAGTAAGCAGGAGAGATGAGAGAGGAGGTGAATGAGAAAATAGACGATGAGGATGATGAAGGAGGTAGAGAAGAGAGGAGGGGTTTAGATAGAAGTACAGAGGTTCATCGAAGGAAAGAGGAGAGAGAGGGTAAAATATATGAGAAGAGGAAGAATGAAAGTGGAGGGGGAAAGAGAGCTTGATGAAGGAGAGGCAGAAAGTGGAGGAGTTGAGGATGATGGTAGGGAGGAAAACAAGAAAATAGGAGAGAGATGTTGGTGAGGAAGAAAGTGGAGGAGGAGAGGGGATGAAGAACGTGTGCCGTACTCGAGTGAGTCAAGAGAGGCCAAGTTTCCCTATTGGTTGCTGGATTGGCTGATGCTGGGGGAGAGAGAGAGAGAGAGAGAGAGAGAGAGAGAGAGAGAGAGAGAGAGTGGAAAAGAGGAAAAGATGAGAGGGATATAAATATAAAGTACTGTGTAGTTGTTCGATGAAGGAAGGAGGAACACATCAGAGAGAGAGAGAGACTGGGGATGACAAAGGAGGGGGAAATTGGAGGAGGAGAGAAAACAGAAGGTGAAAAAGTATACCCTATTGGAATAAATTTAGAGAGGCCAAGTTACCCTATTGGTTGCTAGATTGACTAATGCTGGGGAGGGGGGTTGATGGGTGTTGGAGTGGGAGGAGAGTCGAGGAGAAGGAAGGTTATGTGTGAGAAGAGAGAGAATAAAGAAGATAGTGTGTTTGAATTGGAGAGGATGGCAGAAGAGGAAGAAAGGTGAGAAAAAGGCAGATAATGTACAAAGAGATGGGATGATATAGAGGAAGAAGGTGGATGAGAAGAAAGATAACACGTGAGAAGAGGGAGAGAGAGAGGATAAAGATGGAGGACTAAAATACCGTTGTTGGGCTGAGGAAGGAAGAGGGAAAAGATGGGAGGAAGAATGCGTGCGAAGAGAAAGGAGTGGAGGTAGAAAGTGAAGTGGTAAATAGAAATGAATGAAATTGAGAGGGAAGAAAAGTTGAAATAGGAAGATGTCAAAAGAAACAGACAGAAAACAGAGATGGAGTGTGACGGGACAGAGAAAGGTGTATAAAGAAGGTACAAAATGGAGAAATGAAAAGGGAAGGGATCCAGAGACTGTGATAAATGGAAAGATTGAAATGAGAGAAAAGGAGAACAAGGATAGTAAATGATGGACAGAAAAGATAAAAGGATGACAGTAAGAGAAAGTAGATGATTTGATGAGAGAGAGAGAGAGAGAGAGGTCTGCAGAAAATGGACTGATGAATGGCATAGAGACAGAGAGACATGTAATTAGGCAGACGTATAAACAGACAGGTAGATAATCGTGATAGCTAGCTGTGGCATGATGTAGGGTTGATTAGGGCCCATTGGAACTTGCGGATAATTTACTCCTTTAATTGTAGCTGTTAGGATGGTTGTGGAGGCAGCTGGCCCGTGATTATTGACCATACGAATGTGCTGGTAGGTAGGTAGGTAGAGAGAGAGAGCGAGTCAGTTTGTAAAACTTCATCCTGTCTCCCCAGATTAACTTTCTCCTATGGAGTTGTCAATGTAATAATTCTTTAACCATACATACTCCCCTCCCTCCCACCCTATCTCTGCTTTTTGTCCTCTCTGCTGTGTTTTGCTGCCTCTCTTTTCTGTTTGTTTGTCTAGGTCTTCGTCGTATCTGCTTTTTTCTGTACGGTATATATATAGATATATAGATAAATATATATATATATATATATATATATATATATATATATATATATATATAATGTTCGCATTTTATCCCTTGTAGATTATATCCCAGCTACTCTCGTTTTTCATTCTGTTGTTGCTGTTTTCTTGCCTTTCCTCTTTCCCTCATTTTTTCCAGTCGTTCTCTCTCTCTCTCTCTCTCTAGTTACGTTTGCACCTTCTTTTCTTTCTCTTTCTTCGCCCCCTCCCCCCCTCCACTTCTTTCCATTTCTACGATCAGTGGTGCTGACTGGGGGCTGAGCCAGCAAATATCAGGGGGGTTCATAACGAGCCTTTCCTGACGTTAGTGGAGGGGCAGGGGGTGCAAGGGGATAGGGAAGAGGGTGGGGTGGGGGGAGATAGAACTCAGAAAACATGTAAAGTTGTGGAGAGAAATGTTAAAGATAAGAAAAGGGGGGAAAGATGGGAGGAAAGGAAAGGAAGAGATAAGAATGAAGGAGATGGAGGGTCAGGGTGAGGGGGGGGGAGATGGAGGGGGATGAGGTTCGCGGTGGAAGTGGAAAGGGGAGGAGGAGGAGGACAGATAGAACTGGGAGAACATTGAGTTGTGGAGAGAAATTCAGAGGATACGACACTGGGCAGGATAAGCGAGTGAGGAAGGAGGAGAGGAAAAAGGAAAGGAAAAGATGAGGGTTGAGAAGGAAGGGGGTAAGGGGAGGAGCAGGGCAGATAGAAGTGAGAGCGCATGTTATGTTGAAGGAAGGGTCGTAAAGAGATAAGGGAGAGAGTGTGAGAGCGAGGGGTGTGGGGGAGCTGAGCATAGGAATGAAACAACCAGAGAGAGAGAGAGAGAGAGAGAGAGAGAGGTTTAAGTGAAAGAGATTATGAAACAGTATGTGTGAAAGGGAAATGGAGAGGAAAGGTGTGAGGGATAGTTGAGATAGATTGGATGGTGCAGAACAGGAGGGAAGGAGAGAAGCCCGATTCGGAAGGGAAGGAGATTTGTGTGCAGAGAGAGAGAGAGAGAGAGAGAGAGGGGGGGGGGCAGATTATGCTTGCCTCAGCAGGTTGTGACTAAGAGAGAAGGAAATAGAGGTATAACAGAGTGCGGTGTGTTGGTGTAGGGGGATTAGATGGTGGTGGTGAGTGGTGGTGGTAGGAAGATGATACAAGTGGTAGTTGGGGGAATTGGAGGTGGTGGTGCTGACGGTGGTGGTAGTAGTTGATGGATATGACTGTGGTTGCACTATGATTGTGATGACGATGATGGTGTAGGGAAATGTGATGTTGATGAAAGTGATCACGACTGTGTTGAAAAAAAAAAAAAAAAATGACATTTTTTATGGTGACCATTTTGACGATGATGGAAAGGATTAAAAGTTCCAACCCGTCTGTAAGAGCCGCATCCCCTCCTGGCAGTAAAACGTCGTCTCTAACAGTAGTAGTAGTAGTAGTAGAAGTAGTAGTAAGACTGATAGTATTAGCAGCAGCACCGGTAATAATAATAGCTGCAGTAGCAGCAGCACTGGTAATAGTAGTGGTAGGCTAGTTGTAGTGGCGGTGATGATGTTAGTGGTAGTGATAGTAGATACAACCAGTACTGGTAGTGCAGCCAGTAGGTGATGGTTGGCTTTTGTGTGTTGATGGTGATGGCTGTGTTGATGATGTGTTGATGTTGACAATGATAGACAACGGTGATGATGCGGTGATAACGGTGATGATGATGATAATGATTTTGGTGTTGATGATGATAAATTGATTGAACGGTTTAGTCTGTCTATGAGATTCCCAGCAGCCGTCGTATCATCTTAACTCCACTGGATAATAAAACTACTTTAGTAGTAGTAGTAGTAGTAGAGGTATATGATGGTGGGGGTTGTATGATGGTCATGATAATGACGGTGTTTGTTGATAAAAATGAATATAATGATGGTGAGGATTATTTAAGTATATTGATAATGATTATTATGATGGTGCTGATAATGACTGATGACGACGACAGTGATGATGATGATAATGATTCCGGTGATCATGACCAAACCTCGTATAAACTTCCCAGCAGCCGTCGTATCATTCTAGCCCTGAGTAATAATAAAACTTCCATCTGGTGGTTGTTGTAGTAGTAGTGGTACAGGATTTTGGTACTGGTAGTGGTGGTGGTGGTGGTGGTGGTGGTGATGGTGGTGGTAGTAGTAGTAGTAGTAGTAGTAGTAGTAGTAGTAGTAGTAGTAGTAGTAACAGTAGTAGAACCGGGTATTGGTGGTAGCAGTAGTAGTAGTAGTAGTAGTTGTAGTAGTTCGTACCGTAATATGATGGTGGTTTTTGTGATGGTGGTGGTATTTGGTGATTTAATTGTGAGCGATGATGGTGATCGCTCGTGATGATAGTACTGTGATGATTATGACGTTGACGATGATTGAAACTATTTTGGCGATAATGACAGTGATGGTGATGATGATAGTAACCAGGCTGGTGAAGATGCTAGATAAAAAGGTTCAGGTCTCTTAGAATCCCAGCAGCTTTCCTAATGATAAAACTTCCCTCTTATAATGCCGTCCTCAACTTTCAGGCCTCAAGCAGGAAAAAGAAGTAGCCGGAAATTTCCTTCGTCATTATCGGCTTCGTGAATAAATGAGACTTTTTATTGTGTCTCTTCCTGTATTTCGTATTTGTGTATTTTGTTTTGTGCTACTCTTAACTGTGTCGGGTTATATTACTTTTGTTATGTACCGATTATTAATACATCCTCCGATCCTATATAAGTATTGCATTTTTTTTTTTTACTTAGGTTTGTAAAAAAAAAAAATCGATAGACGTAAAGAAAACTTTTTAAAAAATAGTTCAGTAAGTTTATCTGCTTACAGAAAAAGAATCTGGCCAATAAGCGAATGTGAAAAGGACGGTGTGTGTGTGTGTGTGTGTGTGTGTGTGTGTGTGTGTGTGTGTGTGTGTGTGTGTGTGTGTGTGTGTGTGTGTGTGTGTGTGAGAGAGAGAGAGAGAGAGAGAGACAGACAGACAGACAGACAGACAGATAGACAGACAGAGATTTTGTGCCCCAAACAGAATCGTAAGAGTGGATGGTGATCCAAGAAAAGAATCTGGCTTGGTAGGAGAGAGAAGCCGCGAGCCTGGGAACTTGACTGAGAGGTAAACAAAAGTGAAGTGAAGGAGGCTGGGATACACAAGTTGGAGGCTGTTGACTCGGGGTTTTAGTGGAGCCAGCCACATCAAGCCAGGCGGGGGAGGAAGAGAGGGAAGGGGAGGGGAGGATTTTGACCTGCCAGAACGGATTAGATTGAACTCCGATCCGGATGTGAACTTTTTCACATACGCACGTACAGAAACATCCATTCAGTGACAAACACGTACATGCATCAGTGATTCTCTCTCTCTCTCTCTCTCTCTCTCTCTCTCTCTCTCTCTCTGAGCCTAATAAATATATGTCTGTGTCTGTCTATGTCTCTGCACGTGTATGTGTGTGTGTGTGTGTGTGTGTGTGTGTATATATATATATAGATAGATAGATACATACATACATACATACATACATACATAGACAGATAGGTAGATAAATAGATATAAATGACGAACGGAGAATCTAAATAATGTTTCAGAATTGTTGTTTTACCAAGGAAGGCGTCTGTGTGTTACTTTTAACTATAATATGATTGAGCTGAGGCTAATTAGAAAGAGAGTGCCACAGTAAAATAGCAGATGAATGTGTTTAACCTCAAAGCCAAACATCAAATTCAGCCATTGTTAGCCTTCCACAGCTGAGTATTTTTTTAAGGTGTGGAACGAGAACCCAACCTCCGTCCATCTGAAAATATTGATGTTTACACATCACATTTAATTTACAGTATGATGTTGGGGGAACACATGTAAAGTATACCCGCCTCACTGAGCAGCTACTCGGTAGGTACACTTGTGGGAGGGCAAGGCAGATGTGCTCTTGCCACTTTCTTCACATCTGAGTATCTTCTTTGTTAGTCATCCACCAGGAATTGTTATGAAAGAAGTCCATTCTTTACTTTTTTTGTAGTTAGAATTACCTGTTTTTTACTTTATGCTATTACTTCAACCAGTACTAGTGAGGAAATGATGGGTGTGGTGTTGTAATACTGCAGTTTAGTTTTCAGCTCCTTGTGTAATTTTTCACAGGAGCAACAAAGGCAGGGATTCAATATGGCCATTGTTACAAAGGCAGTTGTTTAAGTCGAACGAGTGAAAACCACGTAGGGATAGCCAAAATAAACTCACGTCACTGGGTTTAAGGGGTAAG
Source organism: Coenobita brevimanus (assembly GCF_032717465.1). Classification (NCBI taxonomy): domain Eukaryota; kingdom Metazoa; phylum Arthropoda; class Malacostraca; order Decapoda; family Coenobitidae; genus Coenobita; species Coenobita brevimanus. Next base: position 21,353,907 of record NC_136978.1, read on the forward strand.
AAATGAGGGCATCCCTAAAATACTGCATCGCACGCCAAGATCAACGAAGCCAGTTGGCAGACGGTGGTGGTGGTGGTGGTTTCACGTGCTGGCGAGCGTGGTGAAGAGAGATGGGGGGCGGGGGTATTGTGTGTGGGTTCTGGAGCGTGTGTGTGTGTTGGCGGGGGCGTTGTGTTGACTAGCATACCAGCCGCTGCCTCAAGTTCACCCATATTATTATATTATTATTACTATGATGATAATGATGATTATTATTATTATTTTTATTTTTACTACCACTCCTCCTTATAATTGCTATTACGTTGGGTTCCTCACCATCCGTTCACTCAGTGTAGAGCAGCGGTTCTCAGCCTTTCTTGGGTCGTGCCCCCCTTAACCCTGCTTCATATATTCACGCCCTCCCCCCCACCTACCCTTGGTCAGCACATCCCTCCTCCCCCCACCCACTTCTTGCCATCATCCGACTCTGAAAACTTAGTCCTGAATTATTAGTATTATTGCCGTACGTTCAGGTGGACATTATTTAGTTGAATACATATTGCATTAGCCTTTGCAATTCACTGTGCCCCTTTTTTGAGGGATGGGGGGGAGGGGGAGTTGAGGGATGTGTAAATTACAACTGTGATTTGCTCTCTTGCAGTATGAGACATTAATATCTTTATTAATCACTTGATAATCACTCGAAACCACCAGACGAGAGAGAGAGAGAGAGAGAGAGAGAGAGAGAGAGAGAGAGAGAGAGAGAGAGATAGGTGACCAGGCGATGGACGTGAAGGAAACCAACCAACTTATTTCACTGGCACGAAGAAAAATATGTTTTGAAGGCTGAAACAGACATAATATGGATACTGAATATGTCTGTTGTTCATTTTGAAACACACACACACACACACACACACACACACACACACACACACACACACACACACACACACACACACACACACACACACACACACACACACACACACACACACACACACACACTTTTTTTCAGAGTTGTTATGCCTCCCTTGGAAATTGCTCCTCTCCCCAGGTTAAGAACCACAGGTGTAGAGCAGCCCACAGATGACTGCACTGAGTGACAAGCAAAATGGTTGCCTCTAATCCAGGACACCATTTACCATGTTGGCTGGTAACCATATAACCAAGTGGACGTCTGGTAGTTTAGTAGGTTAAGGCACTCCAGCCGGATGGGACCAATTGCTCACTTAATGCTACTCAAGGGTTAGCGAGGCTGGTTACTCATGTCTTAAATTTAGGGGTAGAGCAGCCTAGCAACGGGCCTCGACGCACCTCTTCGGACAGACGAGGATTGAATGATAGATTATTGACTAAGCTGTCGTATTAATAATAATAATAATAATAATAATAATAATAAATAATGATGATGATGATGATGATTACTACTACTACTATTACTGTCATTATCATTATCACCTCCGCCAGGGAGGTTATGTTTTCACCCCTGTCCGTTTGTTTGGTGGTTGGTTTGTGAGCAAGATTACACAAAAACTGCCTGACGGATTTTCACGAAACTTGGTAGAAGAATGGGCCTTGGCCCAGAATACACTCCATTAAATTTTGGTGCGGATCCGGATAAAGGTGCGGATCCAGGATTTTTTTTTTTCCCCCCTTCAGTTTCTTTAACATTGCGAGATAGGGCGTTGGCGGAGGTATGCGCTCTACTGAATGCCATTCTAGTTATTATTATTATTACTACTACTACTACTACTACGACGACGACATCGATTACTACTACTACTACTACTACTACTACTACTACTACTACTACCACTACTACTGCTACTACTACTACTACTACTACTACTGCTGCTACTACTACTACTACTGTTGCCGCTGCTACTACTACTACTACTACTACTGCTGCTGCTGCTGCTGCTGCTGCTATACTACTACTACTATTACTACTACTACAACTACTACTACCACCCGTATTATTATTTGTTAAGAGTAGACTTCCTAACTAGTTGACTATTCATGCGGTATAACTTTTGCATTATTTTATAAATACTCGTATATCCTGGTCGTCTTCCGGTATGAATTAACGGAATATCACTGCTATCATTCTTACCTACTGTGGTGAGGGAGGCTGCTGTTCTTGTTCATGTTACTTCTGATGTTTACTCATTAAGTCCATCTCTCTCTCTCTCTCTCTCTCTCTCTCTCTCTCTCTCTCTCTCTCTCTCTCTCTCTCCTTATCAGTTCCCCTCCTCCCTCCCAAGGTTATCATGCATCTTATCTCACTCGTGCAGTGTATGGTTCACGCATTATCTCCAGACACAGTCGCATCACGTGCTTCTGCATTCACTGTACTCTTTCACATTCATGTGGCCCAGATTTTCGTCCTATGCATGCTCATCCCAGTAACCCAGTGACAGCATAGGACAGTACCAGGGCTCTACACGTTTTTCATAATACTTCTTCGTGACTAGTATCATATTCTATCGTTAATCTTATGTAGCACAGCATTCAAGAGAGAGAATAAATTTTAGGTGAAGTTAAGCTAAAGATTGAATTGTTCCTTATACTCTTTAGTATTGATGTTCATTGTACTGAAGGTGTGAATCAATCTCCATTAATTTCTTCAGAAGGATAACGTTTTTTAAATTCATTATTTTTTTCATACAAAGTACTTAGAATGATGAACTACGTCCATCACGTCCTTCACTGAAATGTGCTCTCTGGATGGCGAACAGAATCGCCGAGAAGTAGAAAGAATAAAAGTAATTGGTAACATAAGCGTCCAGATTGACTGAGTTGGATATGTTTATGTGAAGCTACAGATCATGGTGAATGTTTTTGGCGTATCCGATAGAACTAGGATTCCGGGGGCTTGAATGATGAGTGAATGGAAGCGTGGCCCATTGGTTTGGGCAAATCTGGACATTGCTACTCCTCAGCCGGCCCATGTGTGGAAAAGGACGTCCGGATGATGATGATGATGATGATGATAATGATGATGGTAACATAAGCCCGTCTCCGTTCACATTTCCTACCACGCACCCACCCAGTGTATCCTCTCACAGTGCCCTCTTAGCCAGTGGGAGGCGCCAAAATTACAACTTTGAGCTTTTCTCACCAGCCAGTGGGATTCGCCGGTACCCGGAACGTGACATCCACTGGCTCCTTACACCCAGTCATCAGCCTGTGGGAAACACCTTGTCATTCCCTAGGCCCCACCACCAATATGACTCAGCAGGTTCCCGACACACACACACACACACACACACACACACACACACACACACACAGGGACAGCCCCTGGGGCTTTTATATTACTGAGCATGTTGCCATCTTACTGAAGGGGGTAAGCAGTTAACGTAAAATGAGGTAATTATATTTGAGTTTATTCTTGATACCTTTAGACGAATTTATTCAGCGTAGGGAGATCATTAATTCTGTACAGCGCTTCAGTACAGTATCACACATTTCTTTTTATTCTTGATAGTTTCAGGCTGTTTTATTTACCTTCTGAGAGACTTGCAGAACTGGACAGTTTGTTCATAGTTTTAACGTTCACTAATGCGTCACTACAAGGCGTCTCCCCAAAGTTTAATACAGTTGTGTAGAACAAACAAGAAATTAAAAAAAAGTCACGGAATATAGAGGGTTGATTGTTGACTGTACGCACCTAACTTGTGTACAGAGGCTCGCTTGGTAAAAGATGACTCGTTTAATATCGGGGCCCAGCCATGTTGATGTTGTGGCGTTTTTTAAAAGTTTTCAAGGATTGGTGTGTGAGTTGAGAGTGTTTTGTTCTCATGCATTTATTAGATAACATTGATGAGTGCTATGTTTGCTTTCTCTTAGCTTATGAATGTCAGACCATCAACGTACCCTATTTAACTGTGGTTATTAAAGATTCACTAAGCTGGGAAAAGTAAAAAAAAAAGTGGTCTGGTCCTATCCGGAGCAGAGTACGTACAGGAATCAGTAGCTACAGGGGAAAGGATTACTTAGGCGCTTGGAGAAATTCGTCGTGTGTTAGTTGTAATTTAATAACCCTTAAGTACAACACAAGAGACCTCGCCTAAAGTGACTTATAAAGGCTGGCTGTAGCAAGAACAATAAAACAGATCATCGCACTGAAGGGATTATCTAATGGTGTCTAACTCCTTTGGTTCGATGAGTTATTATTCCAATTTATTCCTGCTACATACAAACGATATTAATGAGGTCACAGGAGAATTATGGAACTGTTAGGGTTAAATGCAACCTTCATTAACCTTTTCGCTAATGGAGGTCATTTCCAGTTTTAGTCAAGTCATGTCGGGACTGCAAGAATAAAGCAAAGGTACGCCAGTGGACTGAAGGGGTTTAAAATTTTCTAAAATAAATAAAATTGTTTATAAGTAGCCTAATAAGACAAAAATTAAAAAAACATGGCACTAGAGGGGTTCAGTGATTTCATGGCAACAAAAGTGCGTTCCACGGATTTATCATATACTGTATGCTGTTTCCGATTATATTTATTTATTGTTGCATGAAGGTCGTGGAGAGAGAGAGGTGGGGAAGGTGGGGGACCTTTTTATGTATACTCTATCACAGCCAGACTCTAGGTTTGTACCCGGAGATCTTGGGGTTCGTGTGTGTGTGTGTGTGTGTGTGTGTGTGTGTGTGTGTGTGTGTGTGTGAGAGAGAGAGAGAGAGAGAGAGAGAGAGAGAGAGAGAGAGAGGCCCTTGATCTTGACCACCCCACTGCAATACCTAGGGGCTGCCGTGGCTCGATGGTGACTGGCACAAAAGGTCCATCAACTGCCTTGAGTCTGATAGTGTGGGTAGTAGAGTTAATTTCTCTCTCTCTCTCACACACACACACACACACACACACACACACACACGAATCCTAAACCTTTTCGGATCTGCTGTTTGTGGAAAGAATGTGGTATCGTGGATTAAGTGGCTTAAGAAGTGGCCTGTTTTTTTTAAAGACCCGAGTTCGATCTTAGAGTGGGGCAAAAATAATTTTATGATCATCCACGTAGCCCACCAACATGTCATAAAGAAACATCTACAAATACCATCTTCAGTCTGTAATGAGACAACCGTAGCATGTATTTAGTGTGGATGGTAAATATTGATTCCTAAGTGGTGGCAAGTGAAGGTGTGTGGCACGTAGGGACTGTTGGGCCTTAGGGAACGATGTGGATTGTAACGATGCCTCAATATATCGCTGTTGGTGACGAGATGCGGGCGGGTGACAAGAAGCCTCACAAGTATGGCGCAGATGTTTGTGTGCTACGGAGAGAGAGAGAGAGAGAGAGAGAGAGAGAGAGAGAGAGAGAGAGATTGTATTGCCAATTTCGTTTAAGGTTTACTTTTGCTGTATAGTCAGTAGCTGAAAAGTACACAGGTCCTTAATCTTAACCCCCTCATGATGTGAGCATCTGGTCATTTTGTATTACAGCTGGCGACAGACGTTTCATTAATGAGAGTTATAATAGTCAGGAGCCTGAGAGTGTACGTGGTGTCATCATTATCCCTTTCATGGACGACGCAACTGTAGAGTTGTGTTATGCTCAACACCAGACGATTTTACTCTGCTGAGATGAATGTTAGGAGCCTGAGTTCTGATATTGGTATCATTACTACTAGCACCAGCAACTTTTTCATGGTCGGCACAACACTGCTGTTTTATTGCAGTTGACACCATACGATTTCAACTGATTGAGTCTTACTAGTCTGGCAGTGTTAATACTGACACCATTAACGCTTTCGTAGTCGGGACAACTATTGTATTCAGTTTCAGTTGACACCAGACTCTTTCTGTCTGCCAAATTAGTTATTGCAACTTAAGAGCGTTAAGCCCTTCAAGCAGATGGCGTATATTCTTGCGTTATTGTTGCTGCCATCACACATTTATTTTGCTGAGGACGTATCTGTAGACTTAAGAGAGATTGAAGAAGACTGTGTCTGATCACTTCATTCTTTATAGTCTTCTCGTAGCAGAATAAAATGTTGAGGATATACCATGAATTTTATTATATATATATATATATATATATATATATATATATATATATATATATATATATATATATATATACAGTATATGACGTCTTCTTGTTGAATATGTTAATTTACTGTGATTTACTGTAATTTACTGTAATTGGTTTTAACGTACGATGATCCCAGACTGACTCTGACGGTTCCTAAACCACTTCAGCCTGAGGATCACACGACTTAACCTTGGACAGCACCCGAATCGTATTCCTATTCATTCAGATGTAGAATTTTGTATTTTATTTTTCCTGTTTTCAGATTTTTTATCTATCCTTGATTTTCATTTTGAACGTAAAAATGACGCCATCCGATTGAAGGGGTTAAGGTCGCATTACCGAAACCACTGTGTGCAGCAATTTGTCCGTAAGTAGGTAAGTACAGTGAGGGGAGAAGGTTTGTCTGTTTTTCTAATGCGGCAGATTTACACTTAAGGCGTGTTTTCACTTTATTCGCTGACGCTTCTTACTACATGGACAGAGAAAACACCAACCTTTTCTCAGCTTAGGATTATTCTTCAGCTGAGGAAAGTGACAAGCACGTGTGGCGAAATGTTAAACAAAATTTTGCCCCCGAGTGTATATTCCGTGTGACTGTACAGCATTCAGTGGTTATTTGGTTTTAGTTGTAACATGTCTTACCTTCGGGTTCTTGCTGAATAATATTTGTGGCAAATCTGAAACCTTACTTTGGCTAATTTTTACCCTTCCTTACCAATTCCTTATGTGTTCCTTTCCTTACCCTTGGCATGTCTGTACCGTATCCTACCTTTACTTTATTTGTACCCTGCCTAACCATTGCCATATATACTCTACTTATGGCTTATTTGTGTTCCATATATTTGCCCTATATCCGTATTTAATCTGACTACCTAGCTCTCTAGCACACCTTCGTGTAAAGTATTAACTTTTCTCCATAATCCTTTCAATTGGATGACGTATATATTTGATAGTTGCAATCTCCAAACATGTATAATAAGATCTGAAGCCATTTCTGGAACTGTAGTTTTTTTTTTTTTTTTATAAACTTCATTTATTCCTTCACTGCACTACGTCTCCCCGAAGTTAATTAGAATCGTCTGGAGGTAGCAGGATATATTGAAACATCACCGGGTTGAAGGGGTTAAGGATTAATACTTAACACCGATGATGAAGCAAGAACAGCACCAACAGTATATCACATTGCTGACAGTTGTGACTAAAATTATGGATTACATGCATGGTAATTTATAGTATTTTATGTCAATATGAACGACGAGGATAACCATGGAAATGATAAAAGAAAGGTAATACCGGGTACGGCATTTTAATAAGTATGGTAAAACAGAGATTATGTTACGAGCTACAAAAAAGTAAAAATTTATGTTTATGTTGCTGGTATGGTGTGGCTGTAATAATAATAATAATAATAATAATAATAAAATTAATTGTACCGTAACAGAATTTTTGTGTTGCAGACACTGTGATTATGGAGAAAAAATAATGCTGATAAATAACAGGAAGTCAGTGGTAGCTAATGATATTTTTTTTAATGTTTCAGGTACGGTATGGCAAGTCCTAAGCTCACCAGATGTTACCAGCGGTCTGTGAATATGAGAAGAGAGTCAGGGGTGAGATGGGCCAAGGGTGACGTGAGTCAATGGTTAGGTGAGTCAGGTATAAGGTGAGTCAAGGAAAATGCGAGTTAAAGGTGACGCCAGTCAAGGTTTTGATTAGTCAAGACTGAGATGAGTCGGAAGAGGAAGTCACGGCTATAATAGATGAGTCAAGGGTTGGGTGTAGGCCTACTGCAGACATAACGATGACGATGTGTCTGCAGTACTTTATCCTCAGCTACCTCCAGATGAATTCACTCACCCTAAAAAAAGACTTTCTCAGCCGAAGAGGTTATAAATTGCTTTCATAAACCCCGTCACTCATACTACCAGCTGCAGAACATATTTAGGGGAACGTCCTAGTAGTGAAGGGGTTAATGAAGGCTGTATCGTATGCACTCAGGTTCGAAAAGCTTATCCTGAACCCAAGAAAAGCACCTGAATATGGCAGAAAGGTAATGGAAAATACGCCATGGGACGGATCGGATTAATCCCTTTAATAAAAGATGCTGCCTAATCTGTGTGAAATGAGATAGCAAGAATTAACAAGAAATGAGGCCATGGTAGTGAATGGGTCAAGGATGAGGTACGTCAAGGGGGAAGATAACTAGTCAAGGGCCAGTGGCACAGAGTTGGAAATGCCTGAGAGAGAGAGAGAGAGAGAGAGAGAGAGAGTGTGTGTGTGTGTGTGTGTGTGTGTGTGTGTGTGTGTGTGTGTGTGTGTGTGTGTGTGTTAGCCTGTACGATGAAGTATTCATTATTTTATCGTACCCTCCGAACGATTTTATGTATAATGCCTCGGGGAAATCTGTGGCACTGAAGGGGTCAGAAGCAGCCTCCATTAACCTCCACTATTGAAGATATCCTCCCCTCAAAAAAAAAAAAAGAAAAAAAGAAAAAAAAAAAGTCAGTAAGGATAAGTAGGACTGACGTGTTGTGGGTGAAGGATTTGAGTCTGCCTGTCAGCGCATAATATCACAGGCTCCGCCAGCACATCCACACTGCACACTTCTTGTTGTGGTGGTTGGCGTTGCTGTGGTTGCCGTTTTTCTTGTGGTGGTGGTGGTTGATGCAAGTTTGGTTGTTGCTTTTGTTGTCGTTGGTGTACTTGCGGTTGCTGTGCGTGTCATTGATGCAGTTGTAGCGTTTGTTAGTATGTTTCTTGTGGTTGAAGTTATGGTGGTTTTGTTGAGGGTATAGATGTTGCTTTTGTTATTGAAGTTTTGGTGGTGGTTGTGAATATTGAGGTTAGGGTTGCTGTTGCTGTGATTGTTGATTTTAAGTTGCTGTTTGTGTTGTGGTTGCTTTTGCAGTAGTAGAAGTTGCGATTATTGCTCTTACAGTGGTGAAGTTACGCTTGATGATGTTGTGATGGTTGAGTCTTGGTTGTTTTGTGACTGAAATTGTGGTTTTTGCTTTCATTCTGTTTGTGGTTGCTGTGATTGGTTTTATTTTGTTAATGTTGTTGTTGTTGCATTTACTCGTGTTGTGGTGATATAATGGTTGCATTTTTTGTTTGTGTGTGTGTGTGTGTGTGTGTGTGTGTGTGTGTGTGTGTGTGTGTGTGAGAGAGAGAGAGAGAGAGAGAGAGAGAGAGAGAGAGAGAGAGGCATGCTTTTATTGTCCCTTTCATGGTGACGTCACGGGTCTCGAGTCTGTCTCGTCTGGGCTCTAAATCTTGGTCTGGGGGCTCACTTGTCACGTGTGTGTGTGTGTGTGTGTGTGTGTGTGTGTAAGGGGATACTTTTATACAGAGAATGAAAGAACTGTCAAAAGATGTCCCATTCTAAAAAAAAGTTGAACAAACGACAACCAGAATGAAGATCGTTAGAGAGAGAGAGAGAGAGGTGCAGTCAAACGGAAAAGATAAGCAGCATAGGTGGAATCTATGGGGGGGGGGGTAGTTCATAGCACGGAAAGTCTAGTTTCACTCTGTTAGGGGTACCGTACGGCATTCTCTGGACATTGCTATACGGTATATGGTGCTTGCCTTGCGCCTTCATACCCGCACGAAAGCCATCGTCACACGGGTAAGAATAAGACTGCAGTAAAAAAAAAATACTGGTGTAGGGTTATAGAAATGGTTCTAGAAAGCAGGCAGCAGTTCAGGACACCCAGCCTCTGAGTGTCGATTTCGCAATAGGAGTCATGTGGTCTTTCCAAGGTAGATCACTAGTGAAAGATGAACCGAGGACATTGAGAGTTGAATAAGGGTTGATGTGTGAATTATTGAGGGTAAGAGGATAATCACGTGGAAGATTGTGCTGAGTACAAAGGCGGAGATATTGAATTTTTGAGGCATTAACATCCTCAGCCAGAGAACGTCACGGCCATTTTATTCTCGCCGCTGGTAAGTGATTTTATTTTAATTTAAGCAGGGCCGTGGTGGACGCTGCGAGCACCATGTGTAAAAATAAAAGAAGGAAACATCGGCAGGTAAGTGAATAAGGCCAGATATCCAGTGCAGGTTAGGCTTTATCATTATGTTTTACTAGTGAACGAGTATGTTGATGTGCCCTTACTCCCCTCCCCCCCACATCCCCTCTGTCCTTCCCCTCTCTAATAATTTACCCTTTTCTCGTGATATCGTCCTTCACCATGTGTGTGTGTGTGTGTGTGTGTGTGTGTGTGTGTGTGTGTGTGTGTGTGTGTGTGTGTGTGTGAGAGAGAGAGAGAGAGAGAGAGAGAGAGAGAGGGGTGGGGTATTTTCTTTTGTGTGTGTGTCTAAGATTTGTGTGAGTTGTGGAGCATAGGCCAACAAAGGACGGGAAGGACGAGGGTTGGCCTGTGGGTGAGTGGGTGAGTGATGCAGTGGTATATACGTGGGTTGATGGGGTGTAAGAATAGGGTTGGGTTTGTGGAGTTTTGTTGGGATTGGTGGTGGGGAGTTGGCTTGGTCGTTGGGAAGGATCTGGGCGAGGTCGTGGGGAGATGAAAGAGGGTGGGGGAGTGAGTGATTAACTTGGTGGGGGAGGAGTAGGGGTGGGGGTAAGGATGAGGATGGGACGGGGTGAAGTGAGGTGGGGTTGGGTTTGTAGCAGCGTGGTAGGGAGGGAATGGGTTTGGTGGAAGAGTGATGGAGGGACGGGGTGGTGTGGGGTGAATCATGTAAAAACATAACATACCTACACCACACGTCATATAATCTGGTTTTCACTGCTCCTTACTAGCCATATGTACTTCTGTGTACATAATTATTCACACATCGTCCAAGTCCAAAATCCAGAGCTAATATAAAATTAATAATAATAATAATAATAATTATAATAATAATAATAATAATACCGTAATAATAATAATAATAATAATAATAATAATAATAATAATGATAATAATAATAATAATAATCATCATCATCATCATTGGTAGTGATTATAATAGTAATGGAAGTAGCACTTTGAGATGGTGGGGTAAGGATAGGGTTGGTGGAGTGGAGTGTGGGTGTATAACTGCTGTGCAAACAAATTCCTGAAGTCATGTGCTATCTTAACACATCGCGGGTCCGCACAGATTTGAGGGCCACATTCTCAGTTGCTGTGTCTGCGTCTCACCGAAAAGAATCCCCAACATTGTAATCTTCATTACGGAGGTGTAGAGCTTAGAATAGATTCCTTGGTAACTTCTAATAATGCTCATGTTAATAGGTCGTACCCACACTGACATTACCGTCAAAGGTGACAATGAGAGCGAAGAACAGAGGAGTGAAAAGTTACATCAGTTAGTATCTTAAATGCAGAAGTCCGTGGATGTTATTTGCATTTTATTTTCGCTTCCACCACATGATTTTGATCATCGGGGAGACTTCTTTTAGGTAGTTGATAAAGGTAGTTGTATGAAAAAAAAAAAAAACTTAAATGAATTGAAATTTTGGGAGCTAACAAGAAGGAAAAAAATGCATCGTGGAGCTGCAAGGTTAAGGTAAAATGGCGATTGTGGAAGCGGGCTATGTCTGAATTCCTCCTAGTCCCCGTGTTGATAAGATGCTGGTACAAAGGGCGTGTGTTTAACCCATTCAGGCCGGGGATGTGTTTATTCTTTATCCTTGCTCTCTAACGGATGATGCATGTTCTGTTTGGAAGAGATTGGTTGCACTGAAGAGTTAGATGTAGCCTTTAACCCTTTCAGTACGAAGAGTCCCTCCCAAGATTGGATATCGTCTTGAGGTAGCAAGAATAAAGTTTAACATCATTATAATCTATTTCCATGTTTCTGGATCCTACTCTGCCCCATCTTTAATTGTCAATACGGGTCACGATAATGATGATGATGGCGATGGTGTTTGTTACTCCTGTGTGTGTTAGTGCCGTGGAATATTGAGTTAATGTCGTTTGTGTCGGATTATTATTACCGTGAGCTGGTTTACGCTGAAAATAATCTCTTATGAAAATTGGCTGGCTAAAAATACACCAGCCCTTCCTCTACTTTCTTGCTTGCCCTCCTGCCTGTCTCCTTGCTTTGCTTGCTTGCTTGCTTTCTTTCTTCCTTCTCATTCTTCATGTTTGCCTGTCTGTCTGTCTTCTTTCCTTCCCTTAATCGTTTTCTTTGCATCCCCTCCTCCTCCTTGCCCCATTCCTGCTTTAGTTACGTTTCCCATTTCTCCCTCATTCTGCCCACATTCTCTCTCTCTCTCTCTCTCTCTCTCTCCAACATTTCCCCGTTTTTCCTGTCGTATGTAGTCCTCCTTCCACCCATGCTTCCTACCTCATCCTTTCTCTCCTCTTGCTCTTTCTTCCTTTTTACTCTTCTTTTCCCCGTTCTCCATTCCGAACTGGTTTTCTTGTCTTTCATTTTTCCTCTAAGCCACAACTTCCCACGCCCTGCCGCCCTCCTTTTTCAGCATTTTTTTTTTTTATTCCTGCTTTTCTTATTTTTATATGCACTTTTTGTTTCAGTTTGTTACCTGCTGTCGTTTTCCAGTGTTACTTTCATTCCGTTCTCTTTTCCTTCTACTTAACCTTTCTTCCTGCCTTCTTTCCTCCCAGCTTTTTTTTTTTTTTTTTTTTTTTCAGCTTCCCCTTTCCTTCCTTCCCCCTTCTCAATTCCATCTTTCCTCACTATCTCAGCTCCTTTCTTCCTCCCCATCTCAGTTCCTTCCTGTCTCCCTTCCCTCCTTCATATCTCCGTCCCGTCCTGCCTAGCTCCAACCAACCTGTTCATTCATTCATTCATTCGTTCATCCATTCCTGACAACCTCTTTCCTTCTTTCCTCTCACAAAATACCGTATAGTATTATTATTATTATTATTATTATTTCTAGTAGTAGTAGTAGTAGTAGTACTGTAGTAGTAGTAGTAGTAGCAGCTGTAGTAGTATAGTTATTATTATTATTATTATTATTATTATATTTTATCCCGACTCAGGGCTTCTCAGATCCAGCGGTCTCTGTACACAACAGGTGACGCACGCATCTTCAGTTCTACTTATTTTTATGTGTTCGACGGAGCATAGACTTGGTAGTCCGTTCCCTCAGACCCGGCAGTCCTTCTACATGCCACACACCACATGTCACAACTTTGGCACTAATATTCACCGTCCGAACTCAGTACAGACTGGAACTGTACTCAGAGTTGTATATATGGCGTAGGCGGGTCATGGATGGTCGGTTAAGACTTAAAACGAAATTCAGGTCCCTAGACTGTTTTTCCCCAAGCCTAGCAGTGATATCTCTTCCTTTCGAACGATAGTCCAATACTTTACCAAGAAACCAGTGCCAGCCTACTCTCCCCCGTTCTTCCTTCCTTCCTTCCGTCATTCATTCATTCATTATTTCATTCATGCCTGACTTTCATTCATTCATTCATTCATTCCCACTTTCTTCATACTTTTATTTATTCACTTATTCATTGATTCATACGTACCTCATCGTTCCATCCATCCATCCATTTATTCATTCTTTTGCTCAGTCCTTACCTTTTACATTCATTTTTATTTCTTTCATTCAGACCTGTCTCCTTCAGTCGTTCATTCCTACCTACTTCATCCCTCCTAGTAAGTCTTTTTCTTGGCCCTCTTATCTACCCTACTTCTACTCCCTGTCCCTGCCTTCTGAACCCTCTCCATCCCCTACACTCCCCCACCTCAGCTAAACTCTCCTGTCTCTCATGCCAGCTTTTCTTCCATTCCTATATTTCTTCTCACCTTGCCCACCTCCCTGCCAATTCATGTACCCTTCTGCCCGCCTCCCTGTCTATTTTGTACCTTCCTGCCCACTTCCCTACCTATTTTTTTCTTTACCCTCCTGCACCTCTTTCCTTATTCCACCCCGCTCTTTCTTGATCTTGTATGGTCTACTCTGTGACAAGCAGCCTCGAAAGGACCATAAGGTCTGTTGATGTTTGCTTTCCTTTGTATTTCCCCCCCCCTCCTCTCTCTCTCTCTCTCTCTCTCTCTCTCCTGTACCCTTTGTCTCCTTTCCTACCTCATTAAGTAGACTACCTCACTGATTATCTCTGCCCTCCCTGCTTCCCTCTTTTCCCATCTCCCTAACCCTCTCTACTCTTCCTTCCTCACTGCTTTCCTCCGTCACCCTTAACTCTCCCTGCTTCGCTCATTGCGTCCCTCCCTAACTTTGCTCTTGTCTTCCTGTCTGCCTCCCTTCATACATATCCACATCCCTCCCTCTTTCTCTACCTTACCCCATCCCTCGCTTCCTCCTTCCTTCCCCTTAATGACTCTCTCCTTCCCTCCCCACCTCTCTCCTTCCCTCCCCACCTCACCACTCTCCTTCCCTTCCCACCACTCTCCTTCCCTCCCCATCACTCTCCTTCCCTCCCCACGACTCATTCCCGCCCCATCACTCACATTCACTTCCCATCACTGTCATTCCCGCCACCACTTTCCTTCCCTCCCCATCACTCTTTCTTCCTCCCCACCATTCTTCTTTCCTTTTCATCTCTTTCCTTCCCTCAAAGCATCTCTCTCTCCTCCCTGGCTGCCTCCCCTTGCTACATTCCTCCTCCCTCCCCTTGCTACATTCCTCCTCCCTCCCCTTGCTACATTCCTCCTCCCTCCCTTTCACCCTCTCCACATTTTTTATATTCCTTTCAGAGCATACTACCACTCCCTCGCCCACTCCATCCACATTATCTTATTTCACACTATTGAAAAGAGAGAGAGAGAGAGAGAGAGAGAGAGAGAGATCTTAACATGTCTGAAGGTGTTGGGGAATATCAGAGCCCAGGGTGGTTATGGCCATGTATGTGGGTGCTCACACCCAGGTGAGAGTGAATGGAGATTTGAGTGATGAGTTTTCCGTGAATGTTGGTGTGCATCAGGGGTCAGTCTTGAGTCCCATGTTGTTTATCATGGTACTTGAGGCCCTTTCACGTGACTTTAGAAACGGACTCCCGTGGGAGTTGTTGTATGCTGATGATTTGGTGTTGATTGCAGAGAATGAAAGGGAGGCGGAGGAAAGGTTTAGGAAGTGGAGAGCTGGTATGGGGCAAAAGGGTTTAAGGGTAAATGCAGATAAAACAAAAGTGATGATATCTAGGGTTGGTGGCGGTACTGTCAAAGACGAGGGAGAGTGGCCATGTGCAGTTTGCCACAAGGGCGTGGGAAGTAATTCCATCTTGTGCGGTGTGTGATAAGTGGGTGCATAAGAGATGTAGTGGTATCAGAGGTAGACTGCGAGATAATGCTGATTTTATGTGTACGGCGTGCCGGAGTGAGCAGGTGGAGATTGTCAGACGTGAAAGGATTGAACTTGCTGGTGAATCTCTTGAGTGTGTGGAAGAGTTTTGTTATTTGGGAGACATGTTGTGTGCTGGAGGTGGGGCTGGAGCTAGCTCTGCGGCTAGGGTGAAAAGTGGTTGGAAGAAGTTCAGGGAGCTCTTGCCTCTCCTGACATTGAGAGGGCTCTCCCTACGTGCTAAGGGGTCTTTGTATGCAGCATGTGTTAGGAATGTAATGCTGTATGGCAGTGAGACCTGGGCAGTGAAGGAGGAAGATATTCGCCGGCTCAGACGTACCGAAATGACAATGATTAGGTGGATGTGCAGTGCGTCCCTGCGTCCAAGGCCTGGAGGGGCTGGGTTTACAATGGAAGAGTTGAGAGGTAGGATGGGACTGGAGTGTATTGGTGTTGTGATGAGGAGAGGTAGATTGAGGTGGTTTGGACATGTGGAGAGGATGGGGGATGATAATTGGGTGAGGAAGGTGAGAAGTGTTAATATTGGGGGTGGGGTTATGAGGGGTAGACCGAGAAAGACATGGGACGAGGTCATTAAATGTGACCTTAGGGTTAAGGGACTGAACAGGAAGGCTGCAGTGGATCGTGCAGCGTGGAGAGCCGCCATTAGGTGACCAAGGCCGACACATGCAAGCATGTTGGAGCCTTTAAAAACGAAACGAAACGAAACGAGCGCCTCAGACCCCGGATACCTTAAGGTCGAGAAGGGCGTGGTATAGGATGGGATTGTCTGCCTTGTGATAGTACGAGCAAGAAGAAGGGGGCCGCTCCCTCTGTCCCCCTCCCCTATAATGAGGTGCTCTATTGTTCTACCAAAGTGTATCTTGAGAGAGAGAGGGGGGGGGGAGTTGTTAAATTATATATGTATTGTCGAGAGAGAGAGAGAAGGGGGGGGTTGTTAAATTATATTTGTATAGTATAGTGTGTGTGTGTGTGTGTGTGTGTGTGTGTGTGTGTGTGTGTGTGTGTGTGTGTGTGTGGAAAGGAGAGAGAATTTATTAGCCAGAGTTCGTGTATGTTTTATGTGTGTATTGACTTGTGCTGACGTGTGTGTTTACATGTGTGCGTGTGGGGGGAGGGGGAGGGGGAAGGTTTTCGCTTATTCCAGTGGGTGTTGTCTGTTCCTGGGGGCTTTCTTTTTGGAGCAGCTGTTGATGCCGCTGTTGATGCCTTCCCTTGTTCCACGCTTTCTTTTATCCATACCTTTCTCTCTCCCCCTCTCAGTTTGTACTCCCTCGTGGGCGAATGGGAGGGAGGTTGGGTAGGGGGAGAGGATTAGGGTGTGTATAAGTTGAGGTTGGCATTTGGTTTGTTGGTGGGTTTGGAAGGATTTAAGTGGAGTTAAATGTTAGGTTAGGTGGAGGGGTTGGATGCGTGGGGGATGAGAGTTGGTGGGGTGGGTGGGGACTATGGGTTCGAGGTAGAGGAGTTTGAAGGTAATTGAGGGGGAAGATGTAGGGTGTGAGAGTGTTGGAGTGAGGGGTTAACTTTGTGGGATTTGGGGTTGGGAGGCTTTAAGCGGTTAGGGGGGTAGGGTAAGATGGGAGGATGTGGTGTGTCGGTAATTGGCGTAGTGTAGGTGGGGTTAGTGTGGGGTTGTTGGGATACGAGAGTACAGGAGTACTTTGGGGAGTAGGCTGTGGGTGTGGGAATTCCAGGTTGTTTTCTCTTTCTTCGGGGACCTGTTTGTTGCTTAGTGTTTTTCGTTTGATGTTGCTACCTGTCTTCCATTTGTCTCTGGCAGTCTTTTGTTCATCTTGCTTTTGTCAGTGGTTGTCTTTTGTTTCTTACTCATATTTTCTATCGGTCTTATGCTTTAATGACATCTGTCTATCTGTCTGTCTGTCTCTCTATTTATATTTATATATTTTTACATCCTGGCTGGGAGTCGAACCCTAGACTTCTAGATAAAAGTCAGCCACTGTTACCATTACACCATGGCGTGATAAAAGCTTAGCCACGTGAATTCTCTGACGAACCAGGTAAATCCGGTATGGGAGGATACATTTCAGTCACAATACATCAGGATTATTGCTTAGCCCCAGGCAACTCGGCAAGTGACAAAGCAGTTTTAATCTATCCCAGCCACAACACGAGCGTCTTTTTATGTTGGAGAGACATAGAATTCAGGTGGCTTAGCTTTTAGCACGTCATGGTGTAGTGGTAACAGTGCCAGACTTTCAGCTAGAAGTCTGAGGTTCGATTCCCGGCCAGGTGCGTAAAAAACACTTGTACACAGACGTGTAATGAGTCTCTCCAAGATATATATATATATATATATTCCATCAGATTATATTACTTAACTTACGGGAACTTTGCGATTACCGGTAGATTATTAGATATAGCTTTCATTACCTTTTCAATACCAGAGCGCTCTCTTCAACAGGAGATACAGTAATCGTCTTTTAGCACAAAAAAATTTCTAGGCTGAAGAAGTGAAATCGCCCAAGGAAAGGCAAACCAGGATTTGTTGATTAATACCGATTAATTACCTGGTACATGATGAAGGTAAATCGCGTTTGGCCTTATTATCGGTGTGTGTTCCACTGTAATGTGGGATGCAGGCTGATCGATTGTGATATGTACAGGCGTTCCTTAGCACATCCACACGTGCCCTTGAACATATGTTGGCAACACAGCTGGCAACATGTTTGGCTACATGTATGCAGCAGTATTTGGACAGATGTATGCAAACATGCTACAGTGCAGCGTCGAACACTGGCAGCAGAGGCGATGGGATAAGTGTGTCCCTACCAGGCAGCTGAGACTTCATCATGATGCTGCCAACATGATCTGGACACTGCTGTTCCCAACATGTGTGCAGCTTGTTCGTTACTGTGTTGCTTGTATGTTTGCCAGCACTTATTCGTGCACACGCGTGGACGCGCACTAATAATGGTAATGATAATAATAATAATAATAATAATGATGATGATGATATAATAATTATAATTCTGGTAGGTGGGGGCGTTCACCATCCACTCAATCGATGTAGTACTGCTGTCGGGTGTCTGCCCCTTCCTCTCCTCCATCCTTCTTTCCTTCCATCCTCTTCTGTCTTTCTTTCCTTCATTCCTTCCTTGTCCTTCTGCCTACGAGTGACTTTACATTCTCTCTTCTGTCTTTCTTTCCTTCATTCTTTCTTCATCCTTCTGCCTGTGGGTGACTGTACACTGAGTGACAAGCCAAATGGTTTCCTGTACACCAGGAAACCGTTTACTACGCTGGATGGTACCGGTAACTATACAACCAAATTTTGGCGCCTGGTGGTTTAGTGGGTAATTATTGCGTTCCAGTCGGATTGAGCAGGTGAAGGATTATATCCAAGGGGTGGTTAGGGTTGATTGCTCATGTAATGCCACTCAGGGATGAGTGAGGCTGGTCACTCATCTTAAATGTCGGGACCAACTGCCTAGCCCCGGGTTCCTACGCTCCTCATGGGGCAATGTAGGATTGGATGATGGATGGATGAATGAATAATAATAATAATAATAATAATAATAATAATAATAACCACAATAATAATAATAACCACAATAATAATAATAACCACAATAATAATAATAACCACAATAATAATAATAACCACAATAATAATAATAATAATAATAATAATAATAATAATAATTGTTATTGTTAACCATAAATGTACTGGTGATGGATGGTGATGTTGATGATCAAGGAAAGCATGCCAAATATCCTAATACCTAAAGTAGTGATTTGTAGAGATGCTTTAGTTGATCATTTTAATTTTCAGTTAATTGGTGTAAAAACTAAGGCTGAAAGTTAAAGTTGTATGGATGAAAAGTTGAATCAAGGTGTGTGTGTGTGTGTGTGTGTGTGTGTGTGTGTGTGTGTGTGTGTGTGTGTGTGTGTGTGTGTGTGTGTGTGTGTGTGTGTGTGTGTGTGTGTGTGTGTGTGTGTGTGTGTGTGTCTGTCTGTGTTTGTGTTTGCATTGAGCATACGGCTGCTAGTGGTTTGTGAACTTACTTTTGTTGTTGCATTTGTGCAATATGTGTTCCGGTATGAGAGAGAGAGAGAGAGAGAGAGAGAGATTTAATAGCGCCGATCCAGACTTTGCCAGCTGGAAAACAGGGTGAACACGTTAGGATGATGGAGACCGCAGGATATGGAGGAGCACAACATTTGGAAACATTGCGATCATCTTTGAAAGTCCATGATTACTGTTTTGTAAAGCTGGCGTGTTGGTGGACTGATACTGAAATGTTGATAATACTATAGGGGAGGCGGTGGCTGAATCGGTAGAGAGGCGGCCTGCGGTCCTAATGAACCCAGGATCGAATACTGGGTGGGGCATTGAACAGTTTAAGGATTTGAATTTCCTAAACAAAGCAGACTTTCCTGATCTACCAGATGACCCGCCGACATGTAAAAATACCCCCGCTAATACCAATACACCAATCCTGTGTGAGACAGCCCTAGCATGTATTCAATATGGATGGTGGGTGTTAGCGCCGAAGTGGTGACATGTGGAGGTGTAGGAGGGCTACTGGGCCTCGGGAAGGGTCACTGCCCCCGAGAAATAGGCCCTGAAGCCTTTGCCCAGAGTCGGACACGTAAAAAAAAAAAAAAAAAAAAAATGTTGAAATG
>NC_136978.1:21373925-21403925 GCF_032717465.1 Coenobita brevimanus
TATATTTAAATAATAATGCAAACGTTATACCGCATGAATGGTCAAATAGTTAGGAAGTCTACTCTTAACAATAAATAATAATAAGGGTGATAGTAGTAGTAGTAGTAACAGTAGTAAGGTGGTGGTGGTGGTGGTGGTGGTGGCAATAGTAATACAACGGTAGTAGCAGTAGTAGATACCACGTTGAGTACACTAACTTCCCGTCCGATCAGCGAAGTTAAGCAACGTTGGGTCTGGTTGGTACCTGGATGGGTGACCGCCTGGGAACACCAGATGCTATTAGCATCCCTACGTGTCAAGTGGGGTTGGTGGAGGATTAGTGCCCCTCCCTGTAAAACAATTAACTCTAAGCCCTTGGCCACCCCGTGTGGGATACATGGCGTCTGGCAATGAATGAATGAAATGATATTATTATTATTTACTAATTATTGTTGTTATTACTAATACCTTGGTCAATAATCTATCATTCAATCCTTGTCTGTCCAACGAGATGGTTCGAGGCCCGTTGCTAGGCTGCTTTACCCCTAAATTTAACACATGAGTGACCAGCCTCGCTAACCCCTGAGTAGCATTAAGGAAGCAATGGGCCCCATCCGGCTGGAGTGCCTTAACCTACTAAACCACCAGACGTCCACTTAGTTATAAGGTTACCAGCCAACACAGTAAATGGTGTCCTGGATTAGAGGAAACCATTTTGCTTGTCACTCAGTGCAGTCATCTGTAGGCTGCTCTACACCAGTGGTTCTCAATCTGGAAATCGTCAGCAATTTCCAAAGAAGGAATGAGGACTGAAAAAAATAGTTGTGTGTGTGTGTGTGTGTGTGTGTGTGTGTGTGTGTGTGTGTGTGTGTGTGTGTGTGTGTGTGTGTGTTTCAAAATGAACAACAGACATATTCAGTATCCATATTATGTCTGTTTCAGCCTTCAAAACATACTTTTCTTCGTGCCAGTGAAATAAGTTGGTTGGTTTCCTTCACGTCCATCGCCTGGTCACCTCTCTCCCTCTCTCTCTCTCATCTGGTGGTTTCGAGTGACTATCAAGTGATTATTAAAGATATTAGTGTCTTATACTGCAAGGAAGCAAATCAGTCATAATTTACACATCCTTCAACTTCCCCCCCCCCAATCCCTCAAAATGGGGCACAGTGAATTGCAAAGACTAATGCAACCTGTCTTCCACTGGTTAATGTTCACCTGAACGTACGGCAAAAATACTAATAATTCTGGAATAAGTTTTCAGAGTCAGATGATGGCAAGAAGTGGGTAGGGGAAAAGGGGATGTGTTGATCAACGGTAGATGGTGGGGAGGGCGTGAATATTAGCGAAACACAGTTCAGGGATGCATGACCCAAGAAACGCTGAGAACCGCTGTTCTACACTGAGTGAGCGGATGGTGAGCAACCCCACGTAACAGCAATTATAAGTAGTAGTAGTAGTAGTAGTAAAAATAATCCATCCATCCATCATCCAATCCTACGTTGCCCCATGAGGAGCGTAGGAGCCCAGGACTAGGCAATTGGTCCTGACATTTAAGATGACAGTGACCAACCTCACTCATCCCTGAGTAGCATTACGAGAGCAATAAACCCCGACCACCCCTTGGATATAAACCTTCACCGGCTCAATCCGACTGGAGCACAATAATTACCCACTAAACCACCAGGCGCCAAAATTTGGTTAGTTACCACCCAGCGCAGTAAACGGTTTCCTGGTGTACAGGAAACCATTTGGCTTGTCACTCAGTGTAGAGTCACCCATAGGCAGAAGGAAGAGGAAAGAATGAAGGAATGAAAGACAGAAGAGGGAGTGAAAAGTCACCCGTAGGCAGAAGGACGAGGAAAGAATGAAGGAAAGATAGAAGATGGAAGGAAAGAAGGATGGAGGAGAGAACAGGGCAGACACCCGAGAGCAGCACTACATTGAGTGAGTGGATGGTGAGCGCCCCCACCTACCACAAAAATAAAAATCATCATCATCATAATCATCATAATAATAATAATAACAATAATATAATATGGGTGAACCTGAGGCAGCGGCTGGTATGCTAGTCAACACAACGCCCCCGCCAACACACACACACACACACACACACACACACACAAGCTCCAGAACCCACACACAATACCCTCCGCCCCCCATCTCTCTTCACCACGCTCGCCAGCTCGTGAACCCACCACCACCACCACCGTCTGCCAACTGGCTTCGTTGATCTTGGCGTGCGATACAGTATTTTAAAGGATGCCCTCATTTCTTCCCCCTTAAACCCAGTGACGTGAGTTTATTTTGGCTATCTCTACGTGGTTTTCACTCGTTCGACTTAAACAACTGCCTTTGTAACAGTGGCCATACTGAATCCCTGCCTTTGTTGCTCCTGTGAAAAATTACACAAGGAGCTGAAAGCTTAACTGCAGTATTACAACAGCACACCCATCATTCCTTTACTAGTACTGGTTGAAGTAACAGCATAACAAAGTCAAAAACAGGTAATACTAACGGCAAAAAAAGTAAAGAATGGATTTCTTTCACAACATTTCCTGGCGGATGACTAACAAAGAAGATACTCAGACGTGAAGAAAGTGGCAAGAGCACATCTGCCTTGCCCTCCCACAAGTGTACCTACCGAGTAACTGCTCAGTGAGGCGGGTATACTTTACATGTGTTCCCCCAACATCATACTGTAAATTAAACGTGATGTGTAAACATCAATATTTTCAGATGGACGGAGGTTGGGTTCTCGTTCCACACCTTAGAAAATACTCAGCTGTGGAAGGTTGACAATGGCTGAATTTGATGTTTGGCTTTGAGGTTAAACACATTCATCTGCTATTTTACTGTGGTACTCTCTTTCTAATTAGCCTCAGCTCAGTCACATTATAGTTAAAAGTAACACACAGACACCTTCCTTGGTATATCAACAATTCTGAAACATTATTTAGATTCTCCGTTCATTTATATCTATCTATCTATCTATCTGTTTATCTATGTATCTATCTATCAATCTATCTGTCCATCTATATATCTATGTATCTATCTATCTGTATTATATATATAATATATATATATATATATATATATATATATATATATATATATATACATATATATATATATATATATATATATATATATATATATATATATATATATATATTGTTACATAGCCTATGATTTCATCATCCTTTGTGTAATTTTAACGCACAGTTGCTGCATGTTTGATCACGAGCGTGTTCTGCCTCAGTCCCCCCTTCTACCTTTATAGTAGAGTAAGTCGTTCTCTCTGTTATTCAGAGCGGGATTTTCAGCTCTTTGTCCCCATGGCTTCATTTGCGCGTCCTTCTCACAAGTTGTATCAAGCTCTCCTGGCCCCTATATAATGAGCTCAGTCTCTGCATCATTGCCACTTAGATCTGCTCCTCATTTTGTTCACATCTCTGTCCTCCCCTGTACAGATATTATTATTGTGAGTGCTCAAGAAATCTCCAAACATCTAGCAGCTGTGTGTAATTTGAGTATAAGTGTTATTGCATTTTTTCTTGTACTGTGTAGCATAAGGTTAATTCTTAGGCCTAGTGAGGTTTTTGATTAATGTTAGGTTTTATGTCAATCATTTTTGATAATAGTTTGTATCTGTAATAATTTATCTGGCATTCACTGAGTATTACCTGGTGTATCTCATTTTATCAGGGCTGACTTAGATAAATTTACTCTTGCTAATTTCGTGTTAATAGAGGCTATTGCAGTTAACCATATATTTAACCTGTTTTTGCCATTACATTATCCTTATGAGTCCTGAATGTTTTGTTGTTAGTTTGAGCATTAAACTTTAACTTGTAATTTTACCTAACTCTTTTGTTTTGAACCTGGAAATTTACGGGACAGTAGTGACTCTTAGTATTCTCACTTAGTGTACGTTATCTTTCTCTGTTCCGTAACATAAATTTGGCGACCTCTTATCAGGATATTCAGGATATTATCATAAGGATATTGCTCGATATTTTGTGACTGTTACTTATTCATGATGTCTACTATTACTACACTTGATGAAGCCAAAGATTTTTTGTCAAATGTGCAAACAGTGTGTGATGTAGAAAACAGAACAAAGAATGAACTTAAGCTTGTTGCTCAACAATTGGGAATTACTGTTCGCTCTCATCATTCTAAAGATCAAATTGTTGACATGATTAATGAAAGCTTGTTTAATGTAACTCCTCCAAATGAGCAAACGCAGATTGATTTAGCTAAGTTACAGCTAGCTCTGCAGGAGGCTAAGGCTAAGGAGGCGGAGTCTCGTGTTAAGGAGGCTGAATTTCAGGCCCGTTCTAAGGAGGCTGAGGCACAAGTTGAACTTGCCAGGATTCAGGCAGACCATGAGTATCGCATGAAACAAGGTGGAACTGGATCATCTTGCTCTGATGATTTTGATGTGGCTAAAAATGTTAAACTTGTCCCTCCTTTTAATGAATCTGATTTAACAAAGTATTTTCAGTTGTTTGAGAGGGTAGCTACAGGTTTTAATTGGCCCAACAAGTATTGGCCAGTATTCCTTCAAACTGTTCTCACCGGTAAAGCTCAAGTAACTTATGCATCTTTGCCTCAGGATCAGTCTGATAATTATGATGCAGTTAAGAGCTTGATTCTTAAGGCCTATGAGCTTGTTCCTGAAGCCTATAGAGTAAAATTTAGGACAACTTACAAGCAAGATAAGCAATCCCATGTTGAATATGCAAAAATCAAAGAAGATTTGTTAGAGCAGTGGTTAAATTCTAAGAATGTGGATTCTGACTTTGACAAATTTAAGCAGATGATTTTGCTGGAGGACTTCAAAAGGTGTATTAGTAAAGATGTAAGCCTGTATCTTGATGAGAGAAGAATAGATAATTTGTCTGATGCTGCAGTTTTAGCTGATGAATATGTTCTCACTCACAAGAGATATTCTAAAGAAAAAGGGAAAGCTGAGAGTAAGTACGTTGCCTCTACTCAGAGTACAGGTAACAGGAAAGAGAATAAGGATGATGTTTCTCAGGAAGTAAATACCAGCTTCACCTCTAGATTTCAGAAAAGTAAATGTACTTATTGTAGTAAGCTTGGTCATACTACGGAGAGATGTTTCAGGAGACAGCGTGATGTGAAGAAAAAGGAGTCTTTAAATATTCAGTCAATTGGTCTAGTGTCCACTCTTGAGAGTTCCCAGAATTCTTTAACTAAGTTAACTGAACCTGCTTTGAGGGGTAACTTAAATTCTCATGATGGAGCTCCTCTTTTGAGCAGTAACGTGGGTGACACTCTCAAGAGTTCATGTGCTAATTTCCTGTCTGATGGTTTTGTCAGTCCTCTGGACAGTAATGACAGGAAATCAGTTCAAATATATCGTGATACAGGTGCTTGCCAATCCCTTATGCTGACCAGTGTTCTAGGCTCTAATGTTAATTCCTCTGATCAAACTGTAATCTTACAAGGTGTAGGGAATAATTACTTCTCTGTCCCTCTGTGGAGAGTGAATTTAGAGTCTGGTTTTGTTAATGGTTCCGTTATGATTGGGTTGGTTCAGACACTCCCAATGTCAGGTGTAACTTTCTTACTTGGAAATGATATTGGTGGAAGTCAAGTGTGTCCAGCTCCTCAGTTGCCTAGTGAGCCAGTGGCTGTGTCCCAGGATTGTGATGTCCCTGATGTGTTCCCTGCATGTGCTGTCACTAGGGCTAAGTCTAAAGTTACTGGTGATTTAGAGGATAATGATGATGATGATGTTATCCTAGCTGACACTTTTCTTGCTAATTTGGACCACTCACCAGATGAGGCAGTACCCCGTAGTGTTGATAATTTGTCTCGTCAAGAGTTGGTTGAGTTGCAGGTTGCTGACCCTGAGTTGAAAGGTCTAGCTAACTCTGCTTACAGTGAAGAAGAGTCAGCCGGTGCTTCTACTTGTTATTATATAAAGTCAGGAGTACTTATGAGGAAGTGGAGACCCCCAACAGCATCAGCCGACTGTGAATGGGAGGTTGTACATCAAGTTGTCATCCCTCGTGTTTGTAGGCAGGATATCATTAGAGTGGCTCATGATTCCAGTTTGGCAGGACACCTTGGAGTGAGGAAGACTGTGGCACGCATTTTGAAACACTTCTACTGGCCAGGTATCTTCAGGGATGTTTCCTGGTATTGTAAGTCTTGTCACACCTGTCAAGTTGTGGGGAAGTGTAATCAGACCGAAAAGGTTGCACCTCTAGTTCCCATTCCTCCTTTCGAGGCGTCTTTCACCCGTGTGTTGGTGGATATTGTGGGCCCTCTTCCTAAGACTTCTTCAGGATTTTCTTATGTGTTGACCATGATGATTGATATGGCTACTCGTTATCCTGAAGCCATTCCTCTTAGAAACATCTCAGCAAAGAACGTGGTTAAGGAAATGCTAGGGTTCTTCACAAAGTTTGGTCTGCCCAAGGAGGTACAGTCAGACCAGGAAGTAATTTCATGTCAAATGTTTTCAAGCAGTCTCTGAAAGAGTTGGGGATCACCCAGATCACGTCTTCAGCTTACCATCCCCAGACCCAAGGAGCGTTGGAGAGATATCATCAAACACTCAAATCGATGCTCAAGAAATACTGTTTGGAACATCAGAAACACTGGGATAAAGGTCTTCCATTCGTTATGTTTGCCACAAGAGAATCTCCAAATGAATCACTGGGCTTCTCACCTTTTGAACTACTGTTTGGCCATGAAGTAAGAGAACCCCTTAAGTTACTCAAGGAATGCTGGCTGTCGGAGGAAGATGACGTCAACCTGCTGGAGTATGTGATGAAGTTCAAAGAACGGCTGTCCATTGCTTTACAGCTGGCGAGAGAGAATTTAGGAGCTGCTCAGGAGAAGATGAAGACTTGGTATGATAAGAAGTCCAGGTTACGCCACTTTCAGCCAGGAGATCAGGTTTTGATTCTGCTACCAGTTCATGGGCAACCTCTTCAAGCCAAGTTTAGTGGTCCTTACTTCGTGGAGAAGAAACTCAGTGATGTCAACTATGTCATCGCCACACCAGATCGTAGAAAGAGCAAGCAACTATGTCACATCAACATGCTAAAGTTATATCACAGGCGGGACGAAAATAATCCAGTCTGCACTGTAGCTGTTCCACCCGAGTCTACAAGTGAAGTTCTCCCATGCAGCATGAGCCTGAGTGATAGTTTGGGGAAGAATCCTGATATCATGAATGATCTCCAGACTAAGCTTTCTCATCTACCTCCCAAGGAAAGGCAGGAGTTTTCGGCATTACTGCAGGAGTACCCGCAAGTGTTCCGTGCTACTCCAGGAAGAACCACTGTGTTGATGCATGATGTCGATGTTGGAGACGCAAAGCCAATTAAATTGCCTCCTTACCGTGTGAACCCAGTGAAAGTTCCTCTCATCCAGAAGGAGCTTGGCTACCTGTTGGACCACAAGATGATTGAGCCCTGTCAGAGCGAGTGGAGTTCTCCCTGTCACTCTGGTCCCTAAGCCAGGTGGGTCACAGCGGCTTTGCATTGACTACAGACGTGTTAATCAGATAACCAAAACAGACACTTACCCTCTCCCTCGTGTGGAAGATTGCATAGACAAGATCGGGAAAGGCTAGGTACATAAGTAAGTTTGATTTGTTAAAGGGATACTGGCAAGTACCTATGACTGAACGTGTTAGGGAGATCTCATGTTTTGTAACATTAGGAAAGACTTTTGCATGTTCTGTAATGCCATATACAGATTGTTTTAGAGTAATAAGAAATTTCCTTTGTAAATTTCTTTTTTCTTTGTGGGGAGGTGTTACATAGCCTATGATTTCATCATCCTTTGTGTAATTTTAACGCACAGTTGCTGCATGTTTGATCACGAGCGTGTTCTGCCTCAGTCCCCCCTTCTACCGTTATAGTAGAGTAAGTCGTTCTCTCTGTTATTCAGAGCGGGATTTTCAGCTCTTTGTCCCCATGGCTTCATTCATTTGCGCTGTCCTTCTCACAAGTTGTATCAAGCTCTCCTGGCCCCTATATAATGAGCTCAGTCTCTGCATCATTGCCACTTAGATCTGCTCCTCATTTTGTTCACATCTCTGTCCTCCCCTGTACAGATATTATTATTGTGAGTGCTCAAGAAATCTCCAAACATCTAGCAGCTGTGTGTAATTTGAGTATAAGTGTTATTGCATTTTTTCTTGTACTGTGTAGCATAAGGTTAATTCTTAGGCCTAGTGAGGTTTTTGATTAATGTTAGGTTTTATGTCAATCATTTTTGATAATAGTTTGTATCTGTAATAATTTATCTGGCATTCACTGAGTATTACCTGGTGTATCTCATTTTATCAGGGCTGACTTAGATAAATTTACTCTTGCTAATTTCGTGTTAATAGAGGCTATTGCAGTTAACCATATATTTAACCTGTTTTTGCCATTACATTATCCTTATGAGTCCTGAATGTTTTGTTGTTAGTTTGAGCATTAAACTTTAACTGTGTGGAGTACAACTCTCATGTGTGGGGAGGCTCCCCACATACAGCTCTTCTCAATAGGGTGGAGTCAAAGGCTTTTCGTCTCATTAACTCTCCTCCTCTTACTGACTCCCTTCAACCTCTGTCTCTTCGCCGCACTGTTGCATCTTTATCTCTTTTCTATCGCTACTTTAATGGTCACTGCTCCTCTGAACTGTCTGCTTGCATTCCTCCACCTCTACGACGGGCGCGTAGCACCCGTCTGGCAGCAAACTCTCATCCCTTTTCTGTCCAACTCTCTAATGCAAGAGTTAACCGTTACTCCCAGTCTTTCATTCATGCAACAGGTCAGCTCTGGAACTGTCTCCCTCTGTCTGTATTTCCTCCTGCCTATGATCTCCAGTCTTTCAAAGGCAGTGTGTCCAGGCATCTCAAAATGATCGGATCTTGAATTTGGCTCTCTATTGTATTTTGTTTTTCTCTTGGAGGGAACTGTTACTGCGGGCTCATGGCCTTTGGTTCCTTCTTCCTCGCATAAAAAAAAAAAAAAAACTAACTCTTTTGTTTTGAACCTGGAAATTTATGGGACAGTAGTGACTCTTAGTATTCTCACTTAAAGTGTACGTTATCTTTCTCTGTTCCGTAACAATATATATATATATATATATATATATATATATATATATATATATATATATATATATATATATACACACACGTACAGAGAGAGAGAGAGAGAGAGAGAGAGAGAGAGTGAAATCATATACAGGTATGCATGTACGTGTTTATATCACTGAATGGATGTTTCTGAACGTGCAAATGTGAAAAAGTTCACATCCGGATCGGAGTTCAATCTGATCCGTTCTGGAAGGTCAAAATACCCCCCTTCCCTTGCCTCTCTTCCTCCCCTGCCTGGCTTGATGTGGCTGGCTCCACTAAAACCCCGAGTCAACAGCCTGTATCCCAGCCTCCTTCACTTCACTTTTGTTTACCTCTCAGTCAAGTTCCCAGGCTCGCGGCTTCTCTCTCCTACCACGCCAGATTCTTTTCTTTGATCGCCAGCCACTCTTACGATTCTGTTTAGGGCACTGATTCTCTCTGTCTCTCTCTCTCTCTCTCTCTCTCTCTCTCTCTCTCTCTCTTTCATATTCGCTTATTGGCCAGATTCTTTTTCTGTAAGCAGATAAAGTTACTGAACTATTTTTTCAAAAGTTCTGTTATGTCTATCGATATTTTTTACAAACCTAAGGGAAAAAATGCAATACTTATTGTATATAGAATCGGAGGACGTATTAACAAAAATGATCAGTACATAACAAAAGTAATATAGCACGAAAAAATTAGAGTAGCACAAAACAAAATACACAAATAGGAAACACAAGAACAGACAATAAAAAGCCTCATTTATTCACGAAGCCGATAATGATGAGGGAAATTTCCGGCTACTTCTTTTTCCTGTTTGAGGCCTGAAAGTTGAGGACGGCATTATAAGAGGGAAGTTTTATCATTAGGAAAGCTGCTGGGATTCTAAGAAGAGGCCTGAACCTTTTTATCTCGCATCTTCACCAGCCTGGTTACTATTCTCATCAACATCATTGTCATTATCGTAAAAAATTGTTTCAACCGTCGTCTACGCCATAATCATCATTACTGTCATCAGGAACGAGCACCATCATCACTCATAATCATCACCAAACACCACCACCATCACAAAATCCACCATCATATTACGGTGCGAGCTACTACTACTACTACTACTACTTCTACTACTACTACTACTACTACTACTACTACTACCACTACCACCACCACCACCACCACCACCACCATTACCAGTACCAAAATCCTGTACCATTACTACTACTACCACCACCAGATGGAAGTTTTATCATTACGCGGGGCTAGGATGATATGAAGGCTGCTGGGAAGTTTATACGAGGGTTGGTCATCATCACCGGAATCATCATCATCATCATCACTGTCATCGTCATCAGTCATTATCGGCACCATCACAATAATCATTATCAGTATACTTAAATAATCTTCACCATCATTATAGTCATTTTTATCAACAAACACCGTCATTATCATGACCAACATATAACCCCCACCATCATATACCTCTACTACTACTACAGCTACTAAAGAAGTTTTATTATCCAGTGCAGTTAAGATGAAGCGACGGCTACTGAGGATCTCATAGACAGACTGAACCTTTCACTCAATCTATCATCGTCATCAGCAACACTAAAATCATTATCACCATCATCACCGTTGTCTTTATCACCGTCAACGTCAACACAGCCATCATCATCAACACACAAAAACAAACCATCACCTACTGGCTGCACTACTGGTTGTATCTACTATCACCACCACTAACATCATCACCGCCACTACAACTAGCCTACCACTACTCTTACCGGTGCTGCTGCTACTACAGCTATTAATATTACCAGGGCTGCTGCTAATACTATTAGTCTTACTACTACTACTACTACTTCTACTACTATTAGAGACGACGTTTTACTGCCAGGAGGGGATGCGGCTCTTACAGACGGGTTGGAGCTTTTTATCCTTTCCTTCATCGTGAAAATGGTCACCATAAAAAAATGTCTTTTCCCCCCCCCCAACAGTCATGATCATTTCTATCAACATCACATTTCTCCACACCATCATCGTCATCACAATCATAGTGTAACCACAGTCATAACCATCATCCACTACCACCACAGTCACCACCACCACCTCCAATTCCCCAAACTACCACTGGTATCATCTTCCTACTACCACCACCACTACCACCATCTAATTCCCCTACACCAACACACCGCACTCTGTTATACCTCTACTTCCTTCTCACTTAGGCACAACCTGCTGAGGCAAGCATAATCTCCCCCCCCCCTCTCTCTCTGCAAACAAATCTCCTTCCCTTCCGAATCGGGCTTCTCTCCTTCACTCCTCCTCCTGTTCTGCACCATCCAGTCTATCTCAACTATCCCTCACTCCTTTCCTCTCCATTTCCCTCTCACACTCATACTGTTTCATAATCTCTTTCACTTAAACCTCTCTCTCTCGGGTTGTTTCATTCCTATGCTCAGCTCCCCCACACCCCTCGCTCTCACACTCTCTCCCTTATCTCTTTACGACCCTTCCTTCAACATAACATGCGCTCTCACTTCTATCTGCCCTGCTCCTCCCCTTGCTCCCTTCCTTCTCAACCCTCATCTTTTCCTTTCCTTTCTCCTCCCCTCCTTCCTCACTCGCTTATCCTGCCCAGTGTCGTATCTTCTGAATTTCTCTCCACAACTCAATGTTCTCCCAGTTCTATCTGTCCTGCTCCTCCTCCCTCTTCCCCCTCCACCGCGACCCTCATGCCTCTCCATCTCCCCCCCCCCCTCACCCTGACCCTCCATCTCTTTCATTCTTATCTCTTCCTTTCCTTTCCTCCCATCTTTCCCCCCTTTTTCTTATCTTTAACATTTCTCTCCACAACTTCATGTTTTCTGAGTTCTATCTCTCCCCACCCCATCCCCGTTCCCTATCCCCTAGCAACCCCCGCCCCTCCACTAACGTCAGGAAAGGTTCGTTATGAACCCCCCTGATATTTGCTGGCTCAGCCCCCAGTCAGCACTACTGATCGTCGAAATGGAAAGAAGTAGAGGGGGGGGAGGGGGCGAAGAAAGAGAAAGAAAAGAAGGTGCAAACTTAACTTGAGAGAGAGAGAGAGAGAGAGAGAGAGAGAGAGGAGAGAGAGAGAAACGACTGGAAAAAATGAGGGAGAGGAAAGGCAAGAAAAAAGCAACAGAATGAAAGAGGAGTAAGTGGGATATAATCTAAAAGGGATAAAATGTGCACATCATATATATATATATATATATATATATATATATATATATATATATATATATATATATATATATATATAGTACATAAAAAAGTAGATACGACGAAGACCTAGACAAATAAACATAACAGAGGAAACAAAACAGCGCACTGAATATGGTTAAAGGCATAGGAAGGGAGGGATGGGAGTATGGATGGCTAAAGAATTATTACACTGACAACCCCATGGGAAAAAGTGGGGAAAAAGTTAATCTGGGGAGACAGGATGAAGATTTACAAACTATGAGGCTCTCTCTCTCTACCTACCTACCTACCAGGACATTCGTGTGGTTATTCACGGGCCAGCTGACTCCACAACCATCCTAACAGATACAATTAAAGGAGTAATTATCCCCAAGTTCCAATGGGCCCTAATCAACCCTACATCATGCCACAAACTAGCTATCACAATTATCTACCTGTCTGTTTATATGTCTGCCTAATTACCTATGTCTGTCTATGCTATTCATCAGTCCATTTTCTGCAAGCCTCTCTCTCTCTCTCTCTCTCTCTCTCTCTCTCTCTGTCCCGTCACACTCCATCTCTCTGTTTTCTATCCATTTCTTCTGTCTTCTTCCTATTTCAGCTCTTTTTTCCCCTCTCAAATTCATTCATTTCTATTTACCGTTTCACTTTCTACCTCCATTCTTTTCTCTTCGTACGGCACGCATTCTTCCTCCCCTCTTTTCTCTCCTCCTGCCTCAGTCCAACAATGGTATTTCAGTCCTCCATCTTTAATTATACTCTCTCTTTTCTCACGTGCTATCATTCTTGTCATCCACTTTCTTCCTCTATATAATCCCATCTGCTTGTACTGTACAGTCGCTCAAAAAAGTATCCTCCCAAATGTGCCGTGAGTCAATCTGACACAACGAACGAAGAAATATGGAAAATATTAAGTGAGCGTGAGATATGTTAGAGGCCCCGGTTTAGGGACATGAATAGTGAGATTAGTGAGAAAAATATTAAGAAAACTATTCTTGTTAGGTGTATTGAAATTTTTCAAATCATGGTTTAGGATAAAATTTTTATTTTTTTTAGCTCCACAAACTAACGTTTTAGTAATAAACAAAAAAACAAGATCCAAAAACCGAGTCGGCAATAGTAAACGGAGCCTCAAAATACTCAAAAGCCTGGAGAGGTGTAAAATAAACACCTAAAAATACAGTAATGCCAAGACTCTGAAGAGCTTCATTATGATTAGACCCCATAATAGCATGATGAGCCCAAGTCACTGTAGCCCCCGAAGACAAAAGAATAATAGTATTCAAAAGAGGAATTTGAAATGGATTAAACGGAACAATTCCCTCAGGCGGTCAGGTTATACCAATCTCCACAGCAGGAGCCAACCTACGGCGCAGCGGTGTACGAGTTAAAGTGTCGTGTGGAAACATTATGCCCTTGTGAAATACAATAAGGGAATTATCTCGGATATATGAAATGGGATTATTCATGTATTTCCGATGCGTAGCCCGTATGAGTAGAACAGAACAATATAGACTCTGTATCGGATATCTGAAATCCTCGACTCAAACTTCGGATCTAGATATGAGGTACCGAATCTATCGTGATATTTGAGAGAGCCAGGCTTGCTAACAATACCGACACTGCTTCAATCGCCCGACACATTGTGAAGTCCTGTGTTCATGTGGTGGGAGGATACTTTTGAGCTACTGTACTGTACATCATCTTCCCTCTTCTCACTTTTCTTCCTCTTCTGCCATCCTCCCTAATCCATACACACTATCTTCTTTATCCTCTCTTTTCTAACACATTAACTTTCTTCTCGACTTTCCTCCCACGTCTCCTCCAACACCCATCAATCCCCCTCCCCAGCATTAGTTAATCTAGCAACCAACAGGAAAACTTGGCCTCTCTAAATTTATTCCAATACGGTATACTTTTTTCACCTTCCGTTTTCTCTCCTCCTCCAATTTCCCCCTCCATTCTCTTACCCAATCTCTCTCTCTCTCTCTGATCTGTTGCTCCCTCCGTCGAGCAACTACACAGTACTGTATATTCAAATCCCTCTCATCTTTACCACACACTCCTCATTCCCCCCCCCCCTTCTCTCTCTCTGATCTGTTTCTCCTTCCTTCTTCGAGCAACTAGACGGTACTCTCTCTCTCTCTCTCTCTCTCTCTCTCAGCATCAGCCAGTCCAGCAACCAATAGGGAAACTTGGCCTCTCTTGACCTACTCGAGTACGGCACACGTTCTTCATCCCCTCTCCTCCTCCACTTCCTTTCTCACCAACATCTCTCTCCTACTTTCTTATTTTCCTCCTTACCATCATCCTCACCTCCTCCACTTTCTGCCTCTCCGTCATCAACCTCTCTTTCCCCCTCCACTTTCATTTTCCCTCTTCTCGTCTTCTTTCCTTCCTTGAACTTCTGTACTTCTACCTAAACCCCTCCTCTCTTCTCAACCTCCCTCATCAGCCTCATCGTCTATTTTCTCATTCACCTCCTATCTCATCTCTCCTGCTTACTTTCTCATCATCTCCTTCCTCCACCACTTTCTTTTTCCCTTTCCCTGTTTTTTTCCTTCTCTTCATTCTCTCTACACTTTCTTCCTCATCCCCAAAGACCCTTTTCCTCTCCTTTCTCCTCTCTCTTCTCCACTTTCTTCCTCATTTTCATCGCCTCTCTCTCTCATTCCTCCACTCTCTTCTCCACTTTCTTCCACAGCGTCAACGTCTCGCATCTTCTCATTCCTTCGCTCACCTTCTCATTTTCTTCCTCATCTCCATCGTTTATCTTCTCCTTTCCTTCCTCCAAATTCCTCCTCCTGCCCCACCTCTTCCTCTCTTCTCCACTTTCTTCCACAGCCTCAATGTCTCGCATCTTCTCATTCCTTCGCTCTCCTCCTCACTTTCTTCCTCATCTCCATCGTCTATCTTCTCCTCTCCTTCCTCCCAATGCCTCCCCCTGCCCCACCACTTCCTGCCCACCACCCACCATCAATCAGGCCGCCGCCCCAGCATCGGCCAATCTAGCGACCAATAGGCAAACTTGGTCCCTCTAGACTTAGGTAGGGGACAGTTATTATATATGAGGCAGGCGGGCGAGACGGGAGGAGGGGAGGGGAGAGAGGGAGAGGAGCGGAATATACAGAAGGAGGAGGAGGAGGAAAGGGTGACACAGGAAGTGGAGGAGCGAAAGGGAATAAGAGTGGGAGAAGGGAGACTGACGGGTAGAGAGAGGGAGGAGAGGAAAGGACAAAAATGGCGAAGAAATAAAGTAAAACGTGGTGTAACAAGGAGACAGGGGGAGAGAGAGAGAGAGAGAGAGAGAGAGAGAGAGAGAGAGAGAGAGAGAGGGGGGGGGGGGGCTTAAAGGTCGGCGGGGGGAGAGAGAAGACAAGTGAGGGGGAACGGAAGGGAACAGGAAAAAATCAACAGAGAGGTGATGTACTGAAGATGAGAGAGAAAGATGTGAGAAACAGATAGGAAATGAAGGAAGGGAAGAACGAGGGAAGGGGAGAGGAAGGACTGGAAAGAGGGGACGAGGGAGTAAGGAAAAAATCGGGGAAAGAGAGATATATGAAGACGAAGGCAGACAAGGAGGGGAAGATCAGGAAAGGAGGAAGTAGGAAGAACGTGAGGGGAGGGAGGAGGGAAAAGTGAGCGTGGGAAAAGGAAGAAGAAAATTTGGAGGGAGGGAGATGTATGAAGAAATAAGACGAGCGAAGGTTGATGGGAGACAAAGAGAGAAGGAAGAAAGTAAGAGGGGAGGGGATGGGAGGAGGGGAGGGGATGGGAGAAGGGGAGGGGATGGGAGGAGGGGAGAGCATGGAAAAAAGGAAAGAGTATGAGAAAAATGTGAGGAAATGGGGAAGGGGAAGCGGGGGCAAAACCGGCCAATCTTTGTGGATAAGGGGAAAAGTTGTAGCAGGGGTAAGGCACGACGAGAGGAAACAAGAAGATGGAGGGAAGAAGGGAGATGAGAAGAGAGGAAGAAAGACGGGAAGACAGAAAGAAGAAGATGAAGGTAGTGGAGAGATGAAGACAGCAAAAGATTAATGGACACATACCAAGATAGATACACAGATAGATTGATGGACTGAAAGACAGATAGATTAGACAGATGAGAGAGAGAGAGAGAGAGAGAGAGAGAGAGAGAGAGAGAGAGAGAGAGACAGACAGACAGACAGACAGACAGACAGACAGAGAAGGGAGTAGGAAGATTTCAAGATGGGAGAATAAACGATGAGGGAAGAGAATGGATGATAAGAAGAGATAAGAGGAAGGATAAGAAAATAGAAGAGGGACATGAATGAAGTATACCGAAATGAGAATAAGAAGGAAGAAGAAGGAGAGGGCAGGAGGAAGTATGGAGAAGAAAGAGAAGGAAGTATGAGAATGAAGAAGGGAAGCTGGATGGTAATGAAGAAGAAGGAACCAAACAAAAAAAAAAAAAAAAGAGACAGCATAAGACGTATAGGAGAACAAATGAAGAGGGAAAAGCAGGAAAACGGAAAGTAAACAAAAAGACGGAGGAAAAAGAAGGAATGGAAGGGAGGATGATGGAGAATACAGATAAAGGATGGTGGAGGGAGACGAGCGAATGGCATCAGAAGGGGAGATGACAGAGACGAGTGGAGGAACGAAGGGAGAATGGAAAAGATGAAGATGGAGGAGGAAGTCTGAGAAAATATGAGAAGGCGGATGGACAAAGACAGAAAGGAGACGAACGTGAAGATGAGAGAAGACGATAAGGTAAATAAGAAGAAGGCAGTTGGATGAGAAAAGACGAACTGAATGGAAAATGATAGAAGAAAACAGGAAAGACGGAAAAGACGGAGATGGAAAGATGAAGGGGACAAAAAAAAAAAAAAAACAGAAGAAAAGGAAATCAAGAAAAAGGATGAAGGAAAGAACACAAAAGGAAAGACACATGAATAAACATGAAGCAAAGAAAAAAAATAAAGAAAAAGGATGGAAAGAATAGTGGAACCTGAGAGACGGGATGAAAAAGACAGAAGAAAAAGTACGGAAATAAAATGATCACGGAGGAGGGAAGACGAGATGATATGGATATGGCAGAATAAGAATGAATGGACGTGGCAGGGAAAAGGAAATAGGAAGGAAAGAGAGAAGAAATGAAGGAAGAAAGAAAATGGAAGAAACTGAAGAAAGAACAAGAAATAAATATATGGACGGCAGAGATGGTTAGAAGAATTGATAAAACATGAGAGAGAGAGAGAGAGAGAGAGAGAGAGAGAGAGAGACCTAGGTAAAATGACAAAATAAAAAATGGAGTTTCAGAAGAGAAGTTAAGAACATCAGTGGAAGTTAGAGATGAAAGAAAAGAAAATGAAAGCAACCTTCAAAAATGTCAGCGGTGATGCCTGAAGGAGAGAGAGAGAGAGAGAGAGAGAGAGAGAGAGCAACCCCATCTTCAATTCAAGTTTGTAGTTTTCCTGTGCAACTCAAAACATAAACCTGTCTTAACTCACTCACTCCCTCAGTTTACATATATATTTACTTTTTTAATACCGCCCCAGAAACCTGTTTTTTTTTTTTTTTCCTTTGCTCCAGGACTTTTAACAGCTTCCCCAGAAACTTGGTAGGAATTCCCTCAACAACATTTAATAAAGTTATGCGTTGGTGTGAGATGTGCGCTGCTTCTCTCTCTCTCTCTCTCTCTCTCTCTCTCTGCCTTAGTTATTCGTTTCTCCTATTCAGCCTCTCGGTTTCATAACTCTCTCTTGACTCCTCCTCCTTCTCTTCCTTCTTCCTTCCCTTCCATCTCATATTGCCACTTTAATTTCCCTTCTTAACTGCTCCTGTCTCATCATTTCACTTTTTCTTCAGTCTTCCATTCTGACATTTTAAAGTTAGCTTTCTTCTTGTCTACTCAGACATCTCTTAATGCTCCCAACTTCTCAGAAACTGCAATTCCTTCAAATTAATGTTGTTTTTGTCTTCGGATTTATTCTCACTGTTCATGATTCTCTCTCTCTCTCTCTCTCTCTCTCTCTCTCTATTATATCACCGTTCTTGATTCTCTCTCTCTCTCTCTCTCTCTCTCTCTCTCTCTCTCTGTCTTTTTCCCTCCTCCCCTCTCTCTTTCCCTCCTCCCTCTCTCTCCTCTCTTTCCCTCCCTCCCCCCCTCTCTCTCTCTCCCTCTCTCCCTCCCCCCCTCTCTCGCGTTAATTCCAGCCTCATAAATTAGCAATCAAGCGCCATTAAACTTACGGAGGCCAACCAGCTCTCAGCAAGGACCGACTCTCCCTTCTTCTTCAGCTACCCTGTTTGTCTTTCCTCTTCCCTTCTCTTCCCCTTACATCAGTCACATTAGCTTTACATCAGTCACATTAGCTTTACATCAGTCACATTAGCTTTCCTCGCCTCTCGTTATTTGTTCTCCATTTTTTTTCTCTTATTTAACGTTCTCGTTTCCTTTCTTTTCATTTCCCCATTTACATTCCTATTCCCATCTCTTTCCTTCGTTTCATTTCTCAATATCAGTTTTCTTTCGTTTCCTCTATATTCTATATACCATTAGCGCCTGGTGGTTGTGTGGGTAATTACAGCGCTCCAATCGGATTGAGCCGGTGGTTTATATCCAAGGGATGGTTGGGCTTTATTCCTCATGTAATGCCACTCAGGGATGAGTGAGGCTGGTCACTCTCATCTTAAATGCCAGGACCAACTTGTCTACCCCCGGGCTCCTACGCTCCTCATGGGGCAAAGTAGGATTAGATAATGGATGGATTTCTCTCTCTCTCTCTCTCTCTCTCTCTCTATCTATCTCTCTCTCTCTCTCTCTCTCTCTCTCTCTCTCTCTCTCTCTCTCTCACACTTCCTTCTCCCTATCTTTGTCCTCTATAACCCCGTCACCTCCTCTACCCCCGACACAAATTTTCCCCGTCACCACATATCTCTCCCCTCATCTCCAGGCTAACTTCTAAGCCTATTTCAGCTGTATTCGTCACCCATCACCTCTCCCCTCCCTCCCTATACTTCAGCACCTCTCCCCTCCCTCCCTAAACATCTTTCCAGCAATTATCTTTCCTCCACCTCTTCCTTCACCTCCACACACCACCAACCCTTTTCTTATCCCTCCCTCTGAATACGATGATGTGTTGGTTTCGTTTATGTCAGCCAATTCCAGATTAATACTTTTCAGGAGCATACTGAAGGTTATATATAATTCCACCAAAATCAAAAACTCTCATCTAACCACAATTTAATTGTCTGGAGGAAGTATGAATAAAATATAACGGACGTGCTAGTGATGACAGGGTTAATATTCAGCAAAACTGAGTAAGGACCATAAGTTCTGTTTGTTAATGGATCGTTGCTTCTTTTTCCGTGAACGTTGCTTCTTTTTCCGTCACCACTTTCTTCCCTACATCACATATCTCATCTCACTCTTCTGCCATCACGACCTCTATCTCCCCCTCTCCTCATTTCCTCCGATTCGTCCCTCTCCCCCCACCACTACCCCTTCCTTAACTACCCTCCCTCTCGCTTCTTTCTCATCATCATCATCCACTTTCTCGTATCACATCTACATTTTCTCTTCCATCACTATTATTCTCACACACCTCCTTCACACTACTTTTTTTTTTTTAAATTTCTCCCTAGGTCACCAGTTTTCTGTGGCATCCGCTTCCCTCTCCTCATCTGCTCCCATTTTTATTTTTCTCGTCATCACCATTCTTACCTCGAACATCCCCCTCTCTTCTCTCCCATTCTCATCTCGTACATCCCCCTCTCTTCTCTCTCATTCTCACCTCGAACATCCCCCTCTCTTCTCTCCCATTCTCACCTAGAACATCCCCCACTCTTCAGTCCCATTCTCACCTCGAACATCCCCCTCTCTTCTCTCACATCTTCATCTCGTACATCCCCCTCTCTTCTCTCCCATTCTCACCTCAAACATCCCCCTCTCCTCTCCCATTACCATCTTCCTTCCACCACTCATCATCTCACATTCTTCCGTCTCACATCACCATTTCCATTCCCTATTTACCATCACTTCATCGTCTCTCTCGTCACATTTTTTCACCGTTTTCCTATCCCTTCCTTTACCATTTCATCTTACTTCCATCCTTCTCATAGCCATCACCACTATACCTCTTCCCCACCCCTCTCGCCAAACGCTCGTCTCTTCTCCCCCATTAACATTTTCTCTCTCATTACCCTCTCTCAAATTGTCTTTTTCTTCCATCACCTCCACCCCATCTCTACCATCCCTTCACTTTCTCTCCCCTCTCCCACCACTCTTGTCTCCCATCACCTTCTCTCCTCAGTATCTCTCGTTCTCTCCTACTTTTTTCTCCCATCATCATTTATACTCCTCTCTATATTCCCCCCTTCTCTCATTTTCTCACACTTCTGTCTCTCCTATCACCACCCTCTTGTCACCTTTCCTCCCTTGTCTCCTCTCTCCCATTATCCTGATCTCAGCTCCATCTTTTCTGTCTCCATCATCATCATCACATCCATCCCTACCCTCCTCCTCTGGTCACCATCTCTACGCGGCCACAATAACAGCAGGGTATGAGGGCCGCCAAAGGGTCACATGCCAAACATTCCCCCACAAAATTACAAAATGCCTCCTGAGTGCTGGGCAGGGAGGGAAGAGCAGCAGCCTAGAAATCCTCTTCAGATCAACCCACCACAAACTTTCTTCATTCACTCCACCAAAATCTGCATTCATCGTTATCATCCCGCCTCTTTTCCTACTCAGCGCTGGAGTGAGATAAAGGAACTATAAAGAAGGTCCCGCGGTCGCTCCGGGAATCAAACTATGGGACTTCTTGCTTGCGAGGCGAGTATGCTTCTGGTCACTTAACCAAAATCTTCATACATTTACACCACCAAAATTGTACTACATTCACTTCACTGAAATCTTCCTACGGCACATTCACTCCAACAATACCTCCTACATTCACTCCTTTACCATCTTACTACATCAATCGCACCAAAACATTAAAAACCTTACTACATTCAACCAAAACCTTCCCTCATCCGCATCACCAAAACTTGCTCAATTCTCCCCCTCACAGCCTTCCTACATTCACCTCCAAAATTGCAAAATGCCTTCTGGGCGCCTGGCAGAGGGGGAGTAGCAGCAACCTCGGCACCCGCCTCACCTCACCACACCACAACATTCCTACATGAATATCTTGCAGGACTAAAGTGCCTCAGGTCGGTGAGTATTTTTAAAGTGTCATTCTTGCCGTCTCTAGACGATTTAATTCTGCTTATGAGACTTTCAGAACTGGAGGAGGTAGAATAGTTTTCAATAAACCCTTCAATACTAGAGGGACACTCAGTGGAGCGCATCGCTCCGACTGGAGCAAAGTAATTTCCAAACCACTCTTCATAATGGGTTAGGTTTCTCATCATTGATTAGGGTTTAGCAGAAAGTGTAGTCCGGATCCAGCATCTGTAATACGATCCGGATCGGTCCTAAAAGTTAAACGAGTGTTCCCTTGGTCATGGGCTATCTGCCCACCAAATCTGGTCCAAATCTCTCTCTCAGTTTTTGAGTAGTCTGCTAACAAACAAACAAACACACAGGGGTGAAAACATACTTTCCTTGTCGGAGGGAACGAGGTCTTTCCTAAGCTGAACAAAATCGTATGGACACAAAAAAATGTCACTGGATGGAAGGAGTTATCTCAAGCAACAGGCTACGCGAAGTATGGACATTTGCAGTCACCGTTTTTTTTTTTTTTTTTTCCCACTAGGCTACCCTAACATTGTATCTAAAGCTAACGACATCTTACTAAACTAACTGGCAACATTCACGTGGGAAGAAGTAATTTTCCTTTACTTATGTGCTCCAGACGTGTACATCGATTACTGAACGAAACTGTATAAAAAAAAAAAAAAAACAGCACAGGATATAATATCTATAAGGTGTGGGAATTACACCTAGGAGCCTTGTACCCTCTCACCCTACACCACCATCGCCCTCACTTCCTGCGAGGTTAGAGCTAACTTGGAAAATAGACTACAAGAGGTACATAAAAACACAACAGAAAAAGTTGCTATATACACAGCAGAGGAAGGAATACAACCCTAATACCCCATATAGACCTGACTCACTTCCTGCACAACTGACCCCTTCTGTCCGTTTATGTATTTTTCACCTTTCCTTGCTACATCCAGATACTTCATTGAGAACCGGATATATTTTTCGGAGTGAAGCAGTTGAGATGCGGCGTCCCATAACCCGTCCAATACAAGGGGCTCTCCAGACCTGAATAAAATCATCTGCCGACAGCAAGAAAATGAAGTCGACGTCAGTGTGTTTAGGGGGATCAAAGCTAACTCACATAGGGGTACTCACCAAAAGAATTATCGTGGCTCCTACGTTCGATGAATTGGAACTGAGCCACGGTTTATATCTTAGTATGCTGCGGTGTGTCTCATAATTATAACTAACTCAAAATGCAGGAGGATGAAGAATTATTCTGATACTACCAAGATAGAAATAAAAGAATTAAGTCTAAACACACGGGTACAGAGAGTGGACACACAACACAGTATTTCAAAGCTCTTCATGTTACGTTTCAAACTGTAAATACCGTAAGTCTCTATAGTTGATATTTGTGTGTGTGTGTGTGTGTGTGTGTGTGTGTGTGTGTGTGTGTGTGTGTGTGTGTGTGTGTGTGTGTGTGTGTACAAAATGATCGTCCACCAAATGTTACAAAATATAAAGCATACAGTTGGATGAGCTGCAGCTCGAACTCACTCACACCAGTACACTTCCTGAAGGCTTTCCCATTAGCTGTGATGACGTACTTTATATCTCATTCTTGCAGCTGCTGGAGGATTACGTTCAGATTGGTATCGAATTTTGTTGTGAGGGCGTAAAAGGATAAAGTTAACTACTCCAGTCCGAAAATTCTCTCCCACACAAATCAAAATTGCATGGTGGTAGCAAAACTAAATTACACATAACGTTCTCTGGCTATAGTGGCTAAACCTAACTCACAGAGCAAGGTACAAAGGGTACAGTACATAGTAATAGACCAGCAAAGATTACATAATGCACAGTAGAGATGAGTACAAGCCTCGAGCCCCTCACACAGCCACAACGTACACACTCACAAAACTGGCTCCAGGGGATAAGCGTACATAAAAAAAAAAAAAAAAAAAAAAAAAAAAACAAATTACGCAGTAAATGGAGAAGTTACAAAAACAAAACTCCCAGCCCCAATACACACACACACACACACACACACACACACACACACACACACACACACACACACACACACACTAAAGCAATGCCACAAATCCCTTCACTTCAGCCTTCCACGACAATGCAGAACATTTCCAAAATTTATGGTCACAAAGTACAGGAGATACAGAATACAGTTAACAGGAGCAGCCCATCCCCATCCCCACTCCCTCACACTAATTTCCCTGCTGTATTTACGTGAGCTCACAAATTACAGCGGGCCCCGGTAAACCAGAGGAACCGGCCCACTTAACCTACCCACACCAGTTCCCGATAATATCCATGTAAACTACACGGTACAAAGGGGTCGGCACGACTGCAGATGCTGCATGACCCTCCTTACCTTACTCCACACCACATTCCGCCGTCTGTATCTTACCACTGTGATATATGAATGGGCAATTAGCATTACTAGAAAGGGATGTTAACAGTTGTACCTATGCGATCCAATAAATATTACATGGATATGCAGCCGGTATTACTTGTAAGGATGGTTAACAATAATCTGTACTTTATCTACACATGGTGATGGATAATAGAAATAAGCAGCTGGTTTTAGTAGGAAGGACTATTGTACATCAGTGCAGCGATATAACCCTCCTTACCTCAATTCAGGCAAATATGTGGTTCGGTGGTTTGGCGCTGGCCTCATGCCCGAATGACGTGGATCGTATTCTGTGTGAGCTAGAATGCTTCGTAGCTGATCTTTCTCAGAGATTCACCTTGCATATTAAAATATTTTATGCTTTTGTACGTTGCTGGAGCATTACTGTGTTGAAACTAAAATTGTATAACAAAATACTAAGG
This sequence comes from Coenobita brevimanus, assembly GCF_032717465.1. Lineage (NCBI taxonomy): Eukaryota > Metazoa > Arthropoda > Malacostraca > Decapoda > Coenobitidae > Coenobita > Coenobita brevimanus. The sequence continues at coordinate 21,398,273 of NC_136978.1, forward strand.
TGCAACATGGGTTACAGATCGCTAAGGAAACCGTGCAAGGAAGCCTCCATGGCCACTTACAGCTATATACGACCCCGTGATTCCCGACTACCGCTGAGTTTGTGGGCTGACGATAACAAGGTACAGTAACGCCTGTCCTCAACAATCCAATAACCAAACCTACACCACACCACAGTCTACTACCACCATCTCCTGTCTTCTGAGTCTTATCTGCCCCTCTCTCCTTCAAACCTACACCGTACCACTGTCAGTTACCACAACCTCCTGTTTCACCATGTAAGTCCTGAATATATCCTACCCTCCTCCTAACCCTCCGTGTCTTTACCATTACATCTTACTTTCTGCTTATGTTACATGGACAGCCAGCTGGTATTAAAAGTTAAACTTTTATTAACCCTTTAATACGATAATGGCTCTTCTATTCTATTGTACCTCCAGACAACTTTAGTCAGCCTTGGTGAAGCTTTCCGACCTAAAAGGATTAACCACAGCTTCCAATAAGCTCTGCGCTACTATATCATTCTCCTTATAAGCGTTCCGAAGCAGCAAAAAGTAAAAAAAAAAAAATCATGATACGGTAATAGAGGGGTTTCTATTAAAGGCCTGATTATTGAAATTACAAGATGTCTCTTAACATTACAAGGATAAGCTACTTTCTCTTCAATCTCTTCAGCTTATTTATTTATTTTCAGTTATATTTCTTGGTCCCATTATAGGCCATCTCTACAGTTTGGCATCTTTATCATTCACCAAACTCTCTCTCTCTCATTTTTAATATTCCCAGAAGTGGGTGCTAATACTATAAATACTGGAGGATATAACAGCGGCCTGCACGAGTGATATTAAAGCCCGGAAATCATCAAACACATTATATTCCAAGCGGCACAGGGGGAACTATTATACCCAACGCCATTACCAACAGTATATGCAAGACGGGCAAAATAAAAGGATGGAATGTATGATTAAACAGAGAAGCTAGGTGTGTGTTTGTCTGTGGAGAGAGAGAGAGAGAGAGAGAGAGAGAGAATTAGCTTGTTTGTGATAGGGAAGGAAGGAGAAGGAGACACGCAATGCTGATTCCCTAATTCTTGGTCTGCATGCAGCCACTCACAGCCAAGGATGTCACTGGCAGAAACATAACTAGGCTCTCTCAGACTGCACCCCCCTCCTCTCTCTCTCTCTCTCTCTCTCTCTCTCACACACACACACACACACACACACACACACACACACACACACACACACACATTCCATTTTGTTTCCAATACATCTTTAAACATGTATAGCAAACTCCTTGCTATGTAGTAGTGTTATACATTACTACTTCAACATTTATAATTTGCCTGAACAGCTTCAATATATAATTTTTTCTTTTTGCTTTCATTACAGTCACAAAGGATGCAGGAACAGCGCTGCAGCGTTATGGTCTCACATTAATTTTAATTTCTGTTTACAGGCTATGTGCGTAAAATACATCTCCACTCATCTTTTCATGCGAAATTTCCAGGACAGTTTTATCCACACTGCAAGCATGGTGGTCCCTCCCACTTTCTCGCCGGCTCTGACTGGAGGAAGTGTTGGGTGTGGGGAGTCTTCTTGTTCTGTTATCCTTATCTTTGAATCATAGCATATATGTCACAGTCTATTACACACGCCCTAGAAAACACCACGAGGTACCGGTACGGTTGGTTACGCAGCTGCTTGGCTTCATCCCCCCCCCCCTACTCTCTCATCATTAATCCTTTCCTCTGTTTTCTTTCCCATACGTTTCCCAAATGCAACTACCTTCTACACTCCTCTTACACACTCCTTATATATCCTTTTATCTGTACTACACATAATATATATATATATATATATATATATATATATATATATATATATATATATATATATATATATATATATATATATCATCAACCATTGCAAGTCCACTACTGCACAAATGTTCCCCCCAACCTTTTCCACGAATCTCTTTGCTGAGCTCATGCCACGTTTTGCCTGCAAACCTCTATCTCATATCTCCACCTCCTGTCTGGTCTTATTCTGCTACACTAACAATATCTTGGTGTCCAGTCGATCAGCCTCTTGCTCCATCGGTTATCCCTTATTCTTGCTAAATGACTTGTCCGTCTAGATTTCTGTTCTTTTATAATTTCTATAATGTCTTTGACTTTAGTCTGCTGCCTCGTCCAAGTTTATCTTTTCCTGTCTCTAGAAGATATTCCCAACACTGACCTATCTACTGGTCACTGAGAACGGATTAGTTGATTTTTCCATCGATTTTGTCAGTTTCCAGGTCTCACAACCATACGTCACAGCTGGTATTATACATTCGTTATATACTTTTCGTTTCATACATACTGGCAAGCTACTTTTCATTATGTCTCTATGTTTACCGAAAGCTTTCCATCCAACCGTAATGCGTCTTTGTATTACGTTATCATGGTCTTTCGTTAATTTTAGTATTTGCCCCAAGTAACTGTACTCTTCAATTCCTTCAAGAATATCTTGGCTATTTGGATTAAACATTGGTTTTACTCCGGTTCATCTTTAGCCCTACTCTGGGACTTTCTCTGTTTAGGCCATTTAACATTCCTGGTAATGTTGCTGTTATTTCTGATATTTTGACAATGTCATCTGCAAATCTTAATTGGTTTAGGTTTTCTCCATCTATGTTTGCTCTTTTGTTTTCCCAGTCTAGCTTTCTGAATATAGTTTCTAGGCATGCTGTTCAATGTGTGTGTGTGTGTGTGTGTGTGTGTGTGTGTGTGTGTGTGTGTGTGTGTTAACTACCCCTTCTCCGTTCTTCGGTCTGTTCTGCACACTACTTATCCTCCTGTCTATCATACACACCCCTTATCTATCCTTTCGTGTGTCTTATACACTCCTCAATATTCTTCTTTCTATCAAACAGACTCCTTATTTTTCCTTCTATCTTCCCTACACACACCTCTTGTCTATAGTTTTATCTGTCCTACAAACCTTATCTATCCTTCTACGCCTGTCTGGTCTACGCACTTTATCCTATCATCTTCTACACATACCCTTATCCCCTTCCTCACAATTCTTATTATTATCTCTGCTCCTCCAAACACACTCCATTCCTTCCCTTTCGTCCTTTTTCTTCATCCAAACCTCCTTTCTTACTTCTTCCCTTTCTTATATCCTTCTTTCTCCTTCCTTCTCGATCTCTCCCACCTCCCTTCTTTACCTTACCTCTCTTTTTTCCTTTCTTAGCATTCTCTTCCTTTCATCGTCACCTCTCCTCTTCTTTCCTTACTTATCTCTTCCTCCTTTCTCCTCCTGCTTTCCTTACCTCCTCTTCTTGTCCTTACCTTTCATCATTCTTCCTACCTTACCTTTCCTTCTCTTCTCTCCCATCCTCTCACTTTCCACCTCCTCCTTCCTCTTCTCTGCCTCTCTCCTCTTTTCCTTACCTCGAATTCCCTCTCCTTTACCTCTTCCTTACTTCTCTCCCTTCCCTTTTCTAACCTTTCCGTCTCTTCCCACCTTTGTATGCATACACCTTTCTCTCTTTCCTTCTCTTTGCACTCCCTTTCTCTTCTCAGTTCCTTACCTCCCTCCCTCCCTTCCCTAAATCTCCTCCTCACTTTTCCCTCTTTTCCTTCCTTGCCTTTACCCCTCTTCCTTCCTTACCTCTTCGTATTTCCTCGCCTTACCTCTCCCTCCCTCCTTTCATTACCTCCATTCTCTTCCTTCCTCTTTACATCATTTTCCTTTAGTTCTCTCTCTCCCTCCCTCTCTCTCTCTCTCTCTCCGTCAGTGGTAATGGTTAGGGGGCATCCACCTGGCTTTAAAACGTCATGTTTATCGCATGCCGGGACGTAAACAGGCTTAATTTAGGCCCATTTCCAGCCGGGGTAGAGGAGAGGGAGAGAACACCCACCCACACTACACCACCGGCTTAACACAGACACGGCACACTTACACCCACACCCATTAACCCATTCAACATCATCTAACAAGGCACTGACTCTATTTACCCCCTTCGTTATAATTATGTCTCTGTTCTTGCTATCTCCACACTACGTTATTTAACTTATGGAATGGCTGGGTTTACCGTTCACATAATGCCGCACAAGGAAGGGTAACTAGTAACTCTCGTTTTACACGTCTGGACTGACTAGCTTAGCCCCGGGACTCTATGCACCTGATGGGGCAGTAAAGGCCTAAATGATAGTTACCTTAACAGAACTATCTTTGGGCAAAATGGTTAGAAACAATCTCCATTAAATTCATCCACTCTGTAAGGCTTCTCCAAAGTTCAATAAATTCAGGATGTACTGCTAATAAAGCAAAAATTATGTCATCAAATTGAAAGAGATAACCGCATAGTACAGTGTGCTCCAGGTATTTCAACAGAATTTACCAAGGTCGAGGCGGCATCTGGAAACCCGCCCACTGTAGTAGGTTTCTGGTTTGTCCTGTGTAAAAATACAGGTTCTCTCTTCAGGTTTCTAGTTCTTAATGAGGTAGCAGGCGTTTGTAACAGTGTATGAATGAAAGTGTGTATGTATGAAGGTAGGTAGGTATTTATGCGCGCTTGCTTGCTTGCTTGCTTCTTTGTTAATGTATGTGCACGTGGTTGTGCGCTTACGTACACCCATCCAATTTTGTAGTAAGACAAAATTTTCCAGAAAAAATATATTGCGATATGTATGGCTGGAAATTACAGCTACTCGTGGCAAAATACTTTATTTAGAGTGACCATCATGAAAGCTTCGAAATCAACGGTCTAGCTGGAATCATGGGGAAAATGAATATCGAATAAAATTATCTCATACTTCACACGCACAAAAACAAGTCACCATCGTCATCATCATACGTTAATTCAACAATTTTTGCCCTCGGCCTAGGTACGCAGTGCCAACACTGAAGACGAGGATGACCAGCCTCGCTCGACAATGAGTGGCATTATGTGAGCAACAAACCCGACAACCCATAGGATGTAACCACCATGGGCTACATACGGTTGAGTACCTAAGCCCACTACACACCAGCTACAGGGATACCACTAAGTGAACTTTGTTTATCACAGTGCAGCGTCACCTAAAGTCACTCCTCCAGTGAGTAGGTGGTTGGTGGGCGTCCCCACATAATAAATAATTTTTTTTACAACGGCCAAAAGTTAAGTACCTGCCTGTCTTGTGGAGTGCAGAAAATTAGGCAAAGCTAATGTCTTTATTATCGTTTTATTATTATCATTATTATTATGATGATGATGATGATGATGATGATTATTATTATTATTACTGTTATTATTATTACTAATATTATTATTATTATCTTCAGTCCAGTAAGAATGTTCAGTAAGGAAGTGGGTAAACAAACAAGTGAGAGAGAAAAAAAATAAGACAACCATACACTGATATGATAAAATTTTGCAGAACGCACTGAACTGCCTATGTCTTTTTCCAGCTCCAACACTTGAGGAAGAGTAATGAGTGGACTACTGACGGTGGCGCCGCTGGCCAGCCAACAGACACATGGGGCGCCACACGGCCTGCCAGTCATCACCAAAACAATGTTCTTCTGACAGCTGAATTCTTAATAATTATAATACCGGAATTTTTAGTATAAAATTATGAATTATCCTATCTAGTGTTGAAGTAGTAAAGGCATTTCTGCT
>NC_136978.1:21408925-21533925 GCF_032717465.1 Coenobita brevimanus
GAGATTCTGATCTACGTGTTAATACTATGAGTCAGGTCTAAGCTTGAGTGCTGAATGTTAATTTAACTTAAAGGTAACTGGTGTAAGTCTGATCAAAGGCAGTGAAGCAATTTTGTCATGTTGTATGCTGAACCAGCAAATCTAACTCAAGGCGAGTGCTGCAGTTCTGATGCAAAGTAACTGCTCCTCTTTCGCTCCAAGGTCAAATGCTGTGGCTTAACTCCAGTGGCAGGTAAATGACTTGGTATCCCTCAGGTTTAATCTTACATTTGCGTTGCCATCTATCACTTTAAATGCTCTCCTTACGGTCTTGCTCGCTGCCTCCCTCCCACACTCACACATCAACCAGGGGTATTCTCATATGTTCTGTTCTTCTACGCACTTATTTACTCTTTTCTAGCTTTATCCACAGTACTCTCTTGTACTCCTTCCCTCTTTCCACAGCACTCGTTTTTCCTTGTTTTTCCCTGTACTACTTGTGTGTGTGTGTGTGTGTGTGTGTGTGTGTGTGTGTGTGTGTATATATATATATATATATATATATATATATATATATATATATATATATATATATATATATTATATATTATATATATATTACATATAGATAGATACATAGATACTGCAGCACTTCCATTTTTATGCGTATCACGCCAACGCATGCAAGCATGTTGGAGCCTTTAAAAACGAAACGAAACGAAACAAAACGATCACTTCTACCGTTTTTAAAATTCTCTCTCTGATATTCGTTCACCACTTCCCCCCCCCCCACACACACACACGCAAAATAATTTTCATTTGCTTATCCTCACAACTCCCTAAAGCACAACGGCTGCAAGTTCTCAATCTGATTACAACAAACTTCATGGAGCATCAGTAGTCTACCTCATATTTCCAGCCTGATTTTCTAATCTATCCTATTCATCCACTTTTATCTCCTTGTGTTTCGTCATCTTTCCGCGGATCTGTTGTCTTTGCCACCACATTCCTTTATCTCCCCTGCTTCTACCTTCCTTTGCGAGTCTTTTTCTCTTCCAGTATTACAATTAGGATATACAGCTTCATCATTCCCAAAAGGGCTGCAAGTCCAAGTTTCTAATCTGATCATAAAGCGACTTCGGAATATATTATCGTATGTCCTACGTTGTTCTTACTTATCATTTATACAGCTAAACTGACTTACTATTTATCTTCGTCCCACACCATAATTACTATATTTCCATGTCTCTCTTACCTGTGCTGTCTTCATTACTTCATCATCTAGTTCCCGCTACGCTACTTAATTTTCTTTTTTACTATCTGGCCTACACGGTCTTGCAACTCCTCTCACCCTTAACTATTTACTGTATATCTTACTTATTACAACTTCATTCACATCCCTTCACTATGGTCTTTTTTTTTTTACCACTTAAAAAATCGAATACTGCCCGTTACTTATCGTTATTCATCTTCTACCCACGCCAGCATTTCCTTCTCCCACTCCCATCTTACCGTTTCCGTAAGTATTATTACTTTGCACATTTTTTTCTTAGATATTCATGAGATTAAACAGGAAAGCACCCTTGGGTAACGCAAGTACTTGTTTCAAATATAAATGACCTTCACCTATTTTTGAAAGTCATATACTCATTTTTAGTGCAGAAACTGCATATTTGAAATTGAAACATCTCGGAAACTAATTAAGATACAGCTATTTGGGTGAAATCCTAAGATAAAAAAGTTTGATGAAAATTTCGGCTGAATAATTTGCCATTTGGCCTTGCAGAAGGTACGGAATTCAAATTTCCTCAGTGTTTTCCTTGTAACACGTTTTAGTGAAAGCCTCAAAAGCAGTAACTTAACATAAATATAGCAGTGGTCCCTCTCATTATCTTAAAGGAATATGGTTACTGTTAAGCATACAGTTAGCCAGTTATTGAAACAAATATAAAATGTACCCATGGCAATGCTTCCTTGCTACATAGTAAGTAAACAGGAAACTAGTTATTATTATTTAGTAGAAGTAGTAGTAGTAGTAGTAGCAGTAGTGGTAGTAGTTTTATTATTATCTTTATTCTTATGTTATTATTATTGAAATTTTCAATATCTTCATCACCTCATCTTCATCCTTATTCTTCTCCTCCCCCTCATCTTCATCTGCATCCTCACTCACCTCCTCCCCTTCATCTTCATCCTCACTCTCCTCCTCCCCCTCATCTTCATCATCCTCCTCCTTCTCCTCCTCCTCCTCATCATCATCCTCCTTCTCCTCCTCATCATCATCATTCTCCTTCTCATCCTCCTGTTACCCCCACTCCTTGACAATTGCCCCACAATCACCCACTTTACCCACGGCCGTCTTCCCTCCCATCTCTCTCTCTCTCTCCTTGACTCTTGCATGTCCTCACTCCCCTCTTATCTGCTAACATTACTATCCTTATCTGTACTCCCAGCTACCCCACCCTACCCCTCCACCCTACCCTCTTTGTTTATCCTCTTCTTCCTCTTCCTTTCACCTTCCTCCCTGTTTCTGTCATCTCCCATCCTGTTCTTTTCTTGCCTCCCTCCCTGTTTCCTTCTTGCCCTATTCCCTTCCTACCTGTTTTTCCTCCCTTCAGTTCCTTTCTAACCTTACATATTCTCTATTTTCTTTTCCTCAACTCACCTCCATCCCTAAGTCCTTCTCCTCTTCCTTCTTCTCTCTCCCTTTGTTCCTTTATATCCCTCTTTTTTTTTCTTCTTCTTCTCAGACCCTCTCCTTTCTCTGCTTCATCCCTGTTTCCTGCCTTTCCTTTCTCCTCCGTGTCTTTCCTCCCCGTAACCTCTTTTTTTTCATTCACTCTTCCTCTTTTACCTTTCCCCTTGTTTTTCTTCTCCCATCTCCTCCCTTCTCTCTCTCTCTCTCTCTCTCTCTCTCTCTCTCTCACACACACACACACACACACACACACACACACACACACACACACACACACACGCACAAAGGCCCTGACCGCAAGATCTCTCATATCTCCCGCTAGTTGCTCAACACCCAGTACTCAGTTACAAGGGATAACTATCGTGTGTGTGTGTGTGTGTGTGTGTTAACACCTTTACTACGATAGCGGATTTTTTTTTTTTTTGGTCACCTCTAGACGACATACTTTACCTTTCGTGAGACTTACTGAACTGAAAGTGTTTAGATGTTGCCTTTATTACGAGAGAGATTTTAAGGTTCAATATACTCACCCAGCAACAACAAGAATCAAATATATATATATATATATATAGATAGATAGATAGATAGATAGATAACATCACGGGCCTAAGAGGGTAATAATATAGTCTTTTATGGTACTGACGCAAACACACTATTATAAAGATACAGGCTCCATAAGACACGAGAATAGAAAAGTGGAATATGCATAACCAAACTCAGAATTGTTATGAAGTCTCCAGCACTAACCACTACGGTACGTATAACACAAGCTCCTTTCCTAACAGGGGGTCGATTGCGTTGTGAAGGGTGGCTCAAGGCGTTGCAACCTCTCCCATACGTGGGCACTTCTGTAATTCATGCTACTTCCAGGTGATTTTATTCAACTCTGGGGAAAACTTTCAAAATGGAGCAGCTATACCTAACCTCACACAACCCCTTCAGTAACAGATGCTTAACAATATCATTCGGTGGCAGAATATAACAAAAAACATCACCCAACTGACGAGGTTAAAATACTGCAGCCTACTCGTGACATCCTTAACAGGTACCATGTTTAACGCTACCAGTAAAGAACAGCCAGGTCGGTCTCCTGTTCTTATTTGATCTACATTACGATAGCCTAGCCTCGGCCTCCGACTACGCTCCGGAAAAATTATAAGGTATTTTTGTTTTTGTTGCAGACAACCTACTTTAAAGCAGAAGTAATCTCCCGTAAGTAGTTTCCATCTTACTCAGAGTACGAAACAAACGCTTCTCTCTCTCTCTCTCGTCTGATCAAATCTGTGGCCCTCGCCGTCAAATGTGAGGGAGCATCTAATAACGCAGCACCTGCATTTGATGTTTCCCAGGCTCTGCATCTGTTTCTCATTCATCCACGCTTCTGTGCTGTTTCCTCTTCCTCCTGTCATCATCATCATCTTCCCCACTTCTTTCTCCTCCTCCTCCTTCTCTTCCCTACTGATCCCACTTCTTTCTTATCTTTTTCATCTCTCTTCTCTTCTTCTTCCTCCGCGTCCTTACTTCCTCTCCGTCCGCATTTTTCCACATCTCTGCTCATCACCTAATTTTCTTTGTTTCTTCTTCTCTTTGTCTTCTTTTCCATCCATCTTTCTGCCAGCTCTCTTCTTTCTCCTCCTCATTCTTCCTTTTTCCATGAGTAATTTTCTTCTTGTTCCTCCTCTCCTGCTCCTTTCCTATACTTTCCCAGTTGTCCTAATCCTCACCACTGCTCATCATCTCTCATATTTTATGTCTCCTCTTCCTACTCTCTTCTTTCCACCCTGTTTTCTTTCACACTTCATTTCTTCCCAATAATTCATATTCTTTATCTTTCCTCCCCCTCTTACTTTTCCTCCTCCTCCTCCTCACCATGTTTCTTATTCCTCCTCCTCCTCCTCCTCACCATGTTTCTTATTCCTCCTCCTCCTCCTCACCATGTTTCTTATTCCTCCTCCTCCTCCTTACATGTATCTTATTCTTCATCTGCCTTTGTCCTCATCTCCCTTGCACTGCCGTCACCAAATATGGCAGAACATCTAATAACGCAGCACCTGCATCTGATGTTACCAAGACATTCGTCAGTCTCTCATTCACCAATGCTTCTGTGGCAGCTCGACTCTAACTCACCCATCAGGCTCCTACCCTTCTCCCCTCCCTCTTCCTTCACCTCCCCTTGTGCCCTCCCTCTTCCTTCCTCCATCTCTCCTCTTTCTTCCTTGACATTCCTTTGTCTCCTATTTCTTCTCCTCCCCCCTCCCCTCTCTCTTCCTCCACCTACCTTCTCTCCTCTCCCTTCCTCCACCTCCTCTTCTTCCCTCCCTGTCTCTTCACTTCACCTTCTCTACTCCATCTCCGTCCCCTCCCCCTCCTTCACTTAACCTGCTTCCCCTTAACTAACATCATAACGCCACTTCCTCCTCTTCAACCTAACGTTCCCTTCCCCCCCCCTACCCAACCCCCCTTTTTTAGTTTCCCCTGGGGACGGTGATAGAGAGAGATGCCTTCCCGCGGCGACACCGATATACCCGGGCATCAGCTGACCGGTTATCCGAAGTTCCTCAACTCCCCTCCCTTTCCCCTGAAAGGAGGACAGTGGACTGCAAGAGGGCAACTTCAGCAAGAAATCCACTTGACTCACGTTTCAGATCAACGTGTCGCTGCCGCTGCTGCTACTGTACCATTACTACTACTACTACTACTACTACTACTACTACTGCTGCTGCTGCTGCTGCTGCTGCTACTACTGCTACCACCACTGCTACCGCTAATACTACTACTACTACTACTACTACCACTACTGCTAATAATAATAATAATAATAATAATAATAATAATAATAATAACTATAAAGCACTCAAAGACCGCATACCTCTGCCAATGCCAGACCCGGATCCGACCCAAAATTTAATCAATTATTTCTTGGCCCATGGCCCACCTGTATTGTTATTCAGGTTTGAATGAACACTGCAGTTCTGCGGTGTCGGATCCGTTTAATGATTCAACCTGGTAAATACAGCTTCATAAATAATAAACAACAAAAGAATGAACTCAGATTCACTTCCCAGCAATAATCGCAAACACACGTCATATATATAATTACAAAGAACCTTAGTATGATATCAAATAATAATATCACACTATACAATGTGACCGACCATACTAAATATGCAAAATAAAATGGACAGTTATTCATGAACTTAAGCATAATTTGAAACTTCAAAAAATGCAGTAAACTTACAACATGGCCGCACTGTCTTCCAAACATCCACCTGAATAACATCAGTCCACATACAGTATAGACAATTTCACACAGGACAGCTGCCAGACCTAAACTCGGGGCCCCTCTGCTCAGCTCCTTAACCTCGTACCAACTGGACCCCAGGACTCCCGGTCCGGCTGTGAGCCAGGCTTGAAATATGGCCACGTGACTGGCTACTAATAGTTTATCACAAACTGCCGCCATTCGGCTTGTTTCACACGTTAACCGTACAGCTTAAATTTAACCATTCATAAACAAGTATCAGTTAAAACATTGAACCTCGCAAATACAACATTTTCAAGACATTCCAATATTAACTAATATTAACAGTACACTATGATTATACATAAATGTAACTTAAGCTTATATCACTAACAGTACCAAATCACCCAAGGGTATCAACATACTCCTCGTTATTCCAATAAACAATCAGTGAAATCTTAATACATACAATATACAGTATATACAGTATTTACACATAAATAATCCTACACATATACATCCACAATTGTGATAGACAAATATGCATCTAAATAATCACCATAGAATAGTAATACAAAAATATCGTGATTTCTGATAATCACGATACACTCCCCGCCTGACATTTAAGCTATCTTGATTACTGCTCCTCCACCGGAAGAAGTACAACTAAGCTATGAACTGATCTGGTTACATTTACATCCCGTTGGCCTGAATATTTGCCTCCTGGCTTATTAATTTTATACCGGAGCAACACATCCCTGACCTTTCCATCTTTACTTCTGAGAGCACTTACGACCTGTGCCATTTTCCATTCCCCTTTCAATACATTAGAATCCTTTACCAAGACTATATCTCCAGTCTGGACATTCCGTACATCTACATGCCATTTCTGCCTAATAAGCAGACTAGGGAAATAGTTTCGCATCCATTTCTTCCAGAATGAATCAATAATTCTGTTCATGAATGCATGCCTCTTACTAAAATTGCTACTTTCATCCCACATCCCACTTGGCACTGTGACTGTAGAACGACCCAAAAGAAGATCATTAGGACGAACAACAGAAACATCTTCGAGGTCAGATACTTTGTTACATCCAATCGGTCTTTCATTGAGAAGGTTAGCTACCTCAAACATTACTGTTTGTAACTCGCCATATGACAAGATACAGTCCCCAACAATTCTACACAGGGATCTCTTAACCAACCTAATCAAGGCCTCACTGCATCCGTTCTGCCACGGTGCATCTGCTGACTTATTAAACTCCCAAGAAAGACCCTCAAATCTTCCAAATTCAGTTAATTCCTTAAGATTCCACTTAGAAACCATGTCTCTCAACTCCTTGTTTGCTGACACCAACTGAGCACCATTATCTGAGAACACCTTTCTTGGAAAACCTCTAATAGATGTGAATCTTTTAAATACCTTAAGGAAGCTGCCAGTATCATAGCCTTCTGCAACATCTATATACACAGCTCTGGTAGCCATACAATTAAATATGACTCCATATACCTTCCTTTTCACCCTTCGTTTTACAGAATCACAAACAGAATAAGGTCCAAAAAGATCAAGTGATACATTGAAAAATGGTGGTGAAGGTTCAAGTCTCTCTTTTGGTAATTCGCCCATGCATTGAGAGGTCACTTTCTTGTCAATCATACGACAGGTGGTACAGTGCCGTTTCACAGATTTAATAACTCTTCTAGCACCAGGCACCCAAAATTTTAACTGCAATTTAGCAAGACAAGCCTCTACACCATCATGATTTTCCTGATGTATCTGACTAATGTATAGTTTTGTGAATGGGTGGTCTGATGTTAAAAGAATGAATTCATCATGGTTCCAATTAGCTTTCATCCACTTCGATATTCTGGTTCCTACCACTACTACTTTCTGATCATTTAGCGTGGGCCCCAGTCGTTTGAACCTAGTCCTCCAATCTGGATGGATTGAGACTTGAACTTGTCTGATCCAGTAATTCTCTGCTGCTTGTAGGCATTCTGCGGTAGGCTCTTCACACAATCCTTTCAATGACTTTGCCTTGACAACTTGCATTACCCGAGCTGTGACTGAAAGCAGTTTCTTGTAGCTGCTAAACCTACCAATATCTATCACTGTCTTTACCTCCTTAGCCTCACATGCATGGGTAGTTGCTTTCACAAACACAGTATCAGGTACATCTCCCTCAAAACTCTGCTTCACCGGCCATTGATCATGATCTAAGTAGAGAAATTCTGGGCCTCTTTGCCACACAGAATCTGGTCCTAATTCTGATGGGGTACACTCCCTTGTTGTCAGGTCTGCTGCGTTATTTTCAGATGGCACCCAATACCATTCTGTTGGTTTTGTCCTAGATTGGATTTCAGCCACCCTATTTGCAACAAAAGGATTAAATCTAAAGGATTCCTTTTGAATCTGAGCTCGTACTATAGAGGAGTCTGTGATATGAATAACTCTTTGGAACTTAAACTGCATTTCCCTTTCAATTGTAGATCTCAAACGACTAGCTACAACAGCACCACGTAACTCTAATCTCGGTATACTGATCTGTCTTGTTGGTGCAATTCTGTTTTTGGAGCACAATAGATATGATCTAACTGAACCATCAGACAATTCCCATCTGACGTATGCAGCGGCCCCATATGCTTTCTTACTACCATCAGAGAAAACAACCAATTCTGGGTGGCCTACGGTGGGTATCGGTTTTATACATCTGGGAAATTCCAACTCTTCTAACAGGAACATCATCTCAAACAGTGATTTTGCCTTTTCATACAAAATTTCATTAATTGGTTCATCCCACCCTCTTGGTCGATCCCCCTCACTGTCTGTAACTACATCTCTCATCAATAGCTTAGCTTTAAGGGTAAATGGAGTAATAAATCCAAGAGGATCATACAAGGTTGCAATCTGACTAAGAATCATGCGCTTCGTCAACTGGCTTGGCAAACGCCTTTCTAGATCACCTAACAAAACATCTGGTTCAGACCTTCCTTGACGAGTTTTCCTTGAAAAATTGAGTTTGGCTTTGAACAAAAAGATATCCTCCTTAGGTTTCCAATCTAGACCTAAAACCTTTTCATGATTTGTATCCAAAACTTTCTCACTGATGCATCCATCATCTCCAGACATGATCCACTGTTTCATTACAAATCCTCCTGCTTCCAACACTTCTTCCACTTGTCCCATCCTTTCAACAGCTATTTCTGGAACTATCAAAGCTTCCTAACACATCATCCACATAAGAATCTTCAATAATAGTCTTTATAGCCAAAGGATATTCCTCATTCATTTGAGCAGTCTTCCTCAATGCCACCATAGCTATTGCCCCCTGGTTTATCTCCAAATGTCACAGTCTTCAGTATATAATGATCAGGAACTTTCTCTGCATCTAAATCTCTCCATAGAAATCTATGAGTATGCATATCAAACTCTGATATTTTAACACTGTTGTACATTTTCTTGATATCGCCAACTATGCCAATCCTATTTTGTCTGAAACGCAAAAGAATCCCCAACAAATTATTTAGAACATCAGGCCCTTTAGCAAGAAAATCATTTAGAGCCATTCCTTGGAATGATGCAGCTGAATTAAACACAATCCTTAGAGGTGTTGACTGAGATTCTGGCTTATGGATTTCATGGTGTGGCAAGTAAAGTAGGGCCCTCATAACTCTCCAATTCTTGTTGGGTCAACTTCTGCGCAACTCCTCTAGATACCATGTCATTAATTTGTTCCTGATACTTTAAACAGTACTTCATTCCCATCTTTTTTAATCTTTTCTCTGTAGCTCTTAATCGAGCCAAAGCCATGGGGAAGTTATTAGGTAACTTAGAAGGGTCACAGATCCAAGGGTATTCTGAAATCCAACATTTATTTCCCCTATCATAGTGCAATCCATCTTCAATAAGTCTAAGTTCCCTTTCTTCCTTTATAGTTAAATTTCCTTTAATGGAACAACCTCCACACTTGCATCCCCCACATCTTGGGGTACACAAAGTTCCTAAGCTTTCAGTCAAAAAGTATTCTTCAATTACTTGACAAGGGTTTAGCTGAGATGTAAGAAGCCACTCTTCAGGCTTAGAACATGCAACATGATTCACCTGAACATTAAGGCTAACGCTTTGCTTTCTTTCTCCATCTATACTTCCTCTAAGGCAAAATCCAAAGTCATTAGCCAACAGTTGAACACTGTGCACTGTTTTTACAACTTGAGGTAAAAGAGCACAGTAATCTGATCCAATCAATAACTCAATACGTCCGCTGGGTCTCTTTAACTGCCATTCCTGTAACCCAAACATATGTGCAAATGGAGTCACGTCTATCTCACTTGACACACCAGTGATTTCAGTTATACCACAGGCATCACTATTTTTTCCCTCCAAATTTATCTTTCAACAAGACTTTATACACGTAACTTTCTACCTGTTCTGTTTGCGCACCAACCTTGGTTAAAGTTAAACTCACAGGAGTCCCAACAAGACCCAGTTTCCGTGCCATCCTATTGGTGATTAAACTTAAATTACTTCCTGATCATAAAGGGTGGGTATTACCTGATTAGCACTGTTCACATAACCCGTCATGAGCATTACTCCATCTCTTGTCACATGGCTACTTGATGCTTCCACAGTAGTACTTCCATGGCTAATGAATATGGGATGAAGGGCAGAATGATGATATTTTCCACAGCATTCCCCATCTACCAGAACTCTACATGAATATCCTTGACTGCAATTCCTTGCTAAATGTCCTTCCTTCAAGCACATATAACATATACCCTTAGATTTCAGAAATTCAAATTTTGTCTCCTTAGGCCACTGTTTAAAGGTTGCACAATCTTTTAGATCATGAGTATCAGACTCATGCACACAACATCTCTTGGTATTTCCCTTTGGTCCAAAATTTGACCCATTTCTGCTTGGCATTCCCTGAAACTTATTACTAGCAAAGGATAAGTTAGATAAACATTTGAACATTTGATTTTGAAATTTTTCCTGACCTGTAGCTAACTGCTTAATCGCCTCTGCAAGTTCAGAGTCCTTGGAAGTCTCTTCTTCACACACATGAACTGTCGCCCTAGCACTTGCAATCCTTGACTCATCTTGCAAATACTCTATAACTTTGCGCTGTTCAGTCAAGAATGTTACTAAGCTTTAAACCTGTCAGTACCGATAGACTGTACCTTTATTGCCCATTCTCTTTTCAAAGTAGGTGGCAACAATCTCTCCACTTGAGTAATTACAGTAGTGTTTTCAAGTTCCTGTAACTGACCCAAATTATCAATATCCAACCACACTTTCTCTACAGTATTAATCATGTTAATAAGCCTTTTATTGTCACCTTCAACCACTGGTTTAGTTGCTCTGATATCTCCTAAAATAGAATCTATCATTTTAGCTGGATCACCATAAGTCTCTTTCAGACGAGCCCACATTCGGTTATAATCGTCTAAATCTTCCACTAATTTCCTAGGTTCACCTTCCAAGGAATTCCTCAGCACGTACGGGTCCATTCCTTGCTGAGACACAACTAACCTTTCATAATCCTTAACAAAAGTAGGAAATGCTCTGACAGAACCACGAAATTTAGGAGGCTCCAGTTTCTTTATGGCAAGTGATGGTTTCTGTTTCACCTTCCCAGTCTCAGTTATCAAAATATTATAAACTTCATGTTTTATATTTTCAAGTTCAGTTATGTATTGTTCATACTCATCATAAGGTTCAGATTCTTTTAAAAGAGCGATCATTTCCTCATTCCTTTCATCCACCACTTTGAAGCACGTACTAACCTCTCATACATTCGTTGAAGCACTTCACATGATAACTTCTTTCCGTGGGCTTCCTTGAAGATGTTGACCTTCCTAGTGAACCTTCTCTTGGCTGCTGTCCGGTTTTTCTTGAGCTCATCCATGGTTGCGTGTTGTTGAATTGTATTGTTATTCAGGTTTGAATGAACACTGCAGTTCTGCGGTGTCGGATCCGTTTAATGATTCAACCTGGTAAATACAGCTTCATAAATAATAAACAACAAAAGAATGAACTCAGATTCACTTCCCAGCAATAATCGCAAACACACGTCATATATATAATTACAAAGAACCTTAGTATGATATCAAATAATAATATCACACTATACAATGTGACCGACCATACTAAATATGCAAAATAAAATGGACAGTTATTCATGAACTTAAGCATAATTTGAAACTTCAAAAAATGCAGTAAACTTACAACATGGCCGCACTGTCTTCCAAACATCCACCTGAATAACATCAGTCCACATACAGTATAGACAATTTCACACAGGACAGCTGCCAGACCTAAACTCGGGGCCCCTCTGCTCAGCTCCTTAACCTCGTACCAACTGACCCCAGGACTCCCGGTCCGGCTGTGAGCCAGGCTTGAAATATGGCCACGTGACTGGCTACTAATAGTTTATCACAAACTGCCGCCATTCGGCTTGTTTCACACGTTAACCGTACAGCTTAAATTTAACCATTCATAAACAAGTATCAGTTAAAACATTGAACCTCGCAAATACAACATTTTCAAGACATTCCAATATTAACTAATATTAACAGTACACTATGATTATACATAAATGTAACTTAAGCTTATATCACTAACAGTACCAAATCACCCAAGGGTATCAACATACTCCTCGTTATTCCAATAAACAATCAGTGAAATCTTAATACATACAATATACAGTATATACAGTATTTACACATAAATAATCCTACACATATACATCCACAATTGTGATAGACAAATATGCATCTAAATAATCACCATAGAATAGTAATACAAAAATATCGTGATTTCTGATAATCACGATACACCACCCTCCCACAAAATTTCATTGAAATTCATTGAGAATTACATTAGGATCCGGATCCGGATCCGCCCCAAAATTTCATAAATTCTTTCTTGGCCCATGGCCCACCCTTGCACGAAATTTCACTGAAATACACTGAGAACTTTTGGAGATATGGTGTGGACAAACAAACAGACAAACATAGGTGCATACATAACCTCCTCCAACCTCTTTGGAGGAGGTAGTAGTAGTAGTAGTAGTAGTAATAATAATAATAATAATAATAATAATAATAATAATAATAAATCACCCGACTCTTTACTACAAGATGATTTATCTAAAGCAGGATAAAGTCGTTTATCGGTGCAAAGAATAAATATAACCAAGTCGTTCTTGTATTCATCGTACTTCCCTTCACCCAGCCTCACCCAGTGTCATCTCAGCCCTGTCAGTCCCAACCCGTCTTTTATTGGACCATTTTTGTTTTTACATGATTCTTCTGATCCTACGACAGACGTTTGGAACAGGAACGGTTATCTCTACCCTTAACACTACTTCAGACCTAAAGCTGAACAGAATCCTTCAATACAATCATCCTGTGGTGGCTTAATATAAATGGAAACTATGTTAGTGCTGAAGAAGTTAAATCACCCATTCTTATTTCTCGTCACCGTATGGTAATTCTCTTTATCCTTAGGTACTTCGCCTCCTCCTATGGTGCTTCTCCTATCCTCCACCCCAACCACTTCCTTCTTACACTTCACTATTCCTCTCCTACCTTCCCTTTCTCTACTACCTCTCCTTTTCGTCCCCCGGCTCCTCCTCCTCCTCTTCTTACTGCTACTGCTCCTCCCTTTTCTCTCCCTCCTCCTTTTCCTTCTCCATCTCCTACTCCTGTCCCGCCGGTAATGAAAGCCACATTGGCAGTCGATAGCAACACGACACAACCCCGCCGACAAGACCGACCATACAGTATACTCAGTCCTGGCCCGACCTCACCCTCTATCCTGGCCTGACCTCACCTAACCAACAGGTGGCCAAATTCAAAACCAGTCCATCCTAACTTGACCTAATGTGTCAATCTAAACTACTCTAACCTATCCTAACCTGCAGCTCGAACCTAATCTATCTAACATGACAATCTGATCTATCCTAACCTGGCCTAACTAACCTAATCTCACCTAATGTACCTTAAACTACCCTAATTCGACCTAACCTAACAAACTAACCTATTCCCACCACATTTAACCTAATATAATCTACTCTGACCTGAGGTAAACATTTAATTTAGCCAAATTTTTAACCTATTCTGATCTAATTTATCATTACCTAACCAAATTTAACCTAACTCGAGCTGCGTTACTCAAACTTAACCCCATTTAACCTTACCTTACCTGGCCTGACTTAACATAGCTACCGCAAAACCACTCCTCGAATCTCTAAGAGGGAGCAGGGAGTAACATCAGTTTTCAACAATTACTACGGCTCTACATCCTTTTCATAAAACTTCTTCGTGACGAGCATCATATTTTAGTGTTAATTTATGGTTACAACTATATACTGACGATGGAGAGATGGCAATTTTACGCCAAGTAAGAGTGAAACAAATATAAGTCGACTTCATTCTGGCTACAAATTATCTTCAATGCTAAAAACAAAACTAGGGGCATTTCAGGTAGCCGCAGCCACCTCTGCAGTATTTTAAGTGGAAAGATATAAGTACAAACTGGTTAAGCACACGCCGTTGCAGTACAGCTAACTGCCCAGTGCTCTGGCCTGCCTATCTGTGTCACACCTAGGGCAATTCCAGCATGACACAGGTACGTTGTCAGCTAATATTCTCATACTGGAAACTCCTGTGTGTGTATGTAGGTATGCAAGTATATAATGTTTTGCTACCCCTCTGTGCCATATTTACGGCTGTTCCTGAACGATGGAGGTACAGTACGTGGTCGACTAGCAGCCTACTCCTGAACTATGCATTTCCGTGTGTGTATGTCTGTAAATATGTACGAGTATGTACTGTATGTATGTATGTATGTATACCCCCACCCCTTAACACCGCCCACAAGGATTGGATCGCATCCTTGAAAACAGCGCAGTGACTCAGTGAGCAAGTGCCACAGGGAGGGACATAAAGCACACTGTATTTGGTCGTCCTCTGGATGCGGCAATAAGGAACTTAAAGCTGAATAGAAATGCTAAAAAAAAACACGGTAATAAATTATAACATGGTAACAACAACAATAACAACAACAACAACAATAATAATGATAATAATAATAATAATAATAATAATAATAATAATGACAACAAACAACAACAAAAATAATAATAATAATAATAAATATATAATAAGAATTATATTTTAAGATCAGAGAAAAAGAGCAGAGGAGGAAAACTGGAGGAGTAAAGTAACACAGAGGTACAAAGAAAGGCAAATAGCAACAAACCTGCTGGTCCTTTAGCCGCTGTTTGTTATAGGGAAGGCTGTAACTAACAAAACTATTCTATGATATTAACACAAGGATGACAAATAAAGTAGGAAGGCTCCCCCATCCAGAAGGACTATTAAATTTACAACAGTACTGGACAGAAAAAAGTATGCAGAAATGTAAGATGCAATGAACTGTGTGTGTGTGTGTGTGTGTGTGTGTGTGTGTGTGTGTGTGTGTGTGTGAGAGAGAGAGAGAGAGAGAGAGAGAGAGAGAGAGAGAGAGAGAGAGAGAGAGAGAGAGAGACCGGATGGAATCATTTCTATAATACGATAAGGTAATCGCATAAACTGATTCCCCATATAGGGGAGAGGAGTGGGAGGAAGAGAGGAAATGGTGAGAGTAAAGGTGTGGCGCGGGGGAGGGGGGGGGAGTAAGTGGTGAGGGTGGAGGTAGAGATGATGGGATGAGGAATGGGTGTGGTGGCTGGTGGGACTCACAGGGGCGGAGGCACAGGCTGGGGTTTGGGCGGGGTGGTAGCAGGGGGAACTGCAGTACAGTAGGGCTAACTTCTCAGCGATTTAATTACGCATTTCAACATCATGACATTACTGTATATTCTCGCTACCGCCGGACGATTTAATTAGATTTCGGAAGAGTTAAAACTTGCCGATATCGAATTCCTCCAGTTAAATCGACTCGCAAGCTGCGTAAAATGATCTGGAGGCAACACGAATACAGTTCAATATAAAACCGTCCTCTGACAGAGTTTATTCATACTATTACCACATAATATTCTGCTAAGGAGCCATCTCTAGCAACGAATGAGTTAATGAAGGCAAGATCCAACCCTGCAAGTTTTAGTTTCAACAGAACTAACCCTTTACTACAATAACGTACCGGTACTTATTTTATGCTTATTCTTGCTACTTAAAATAATAATAAAATCGTCTGGAGGCTGCAAGACTGAAATACGGTATAAGTCAGTGGGCTGAACAGGATAAAGCGTCTGAATGCGGCAAGAATAAAATGCAAACTGCGCCACCTGACTGAGGAGCTTAACAGCAGTACCATATAAATCTGAAATTATACAGGAATACAGCTTCAACTAATCGGCCTCGATTAATAAGTCGATTACCGAGTAATCCACAAACTGGCCTAGTAGCGGGGCGGATTACTTACAAGTTAATCAGTTCAAAACCTACCTCAGCTGAGAAAAGTTGTTTGACGTTAGCCTGAATTAAATACTTAAGAATGTCTACAGCGGCATTATATTTTCAATCCTAACAAAGCACTGAGGATAATGACAGACTAACAAGTAACCACTCTACATATTTTTCACCTTTCAGCTGTTAATGGATGAAGGAAATGGAAACTCATAGCTAAAAATATATGCACGTGCTGTTCCCACGTAAAAAATAAAAAAGGAAAAGGTTACCGGATGGTTAAGCAGCTAAAATAAATAGAGGCTCGGAGGATAACAGCTCACGCAAAACAATGCCCAGTTTTATATCTCACACATTTTTCCCTCATTTTCATACTGGAACTGGAGACTCACAAAAAATATACATATTCCTGTGTCACTCCTCCATAAGAAGCGAAAAAAATGAGATTTTATATGGACAGATAGATAGATAGATAGACATAGATATAGATATTTATATACAGATAGATAGATAGAGATAGATAGAGATAGACAGACAGACAGATAGATATGTCTCCAATTACATGAGTGGCTAAGCAATAATAAAATAAAATGAAGTTGGTAATGTAATGTTTCCAGCATAACTAAATAGCGGAGCAGTGGTAATGAGATGATGCAGCGATAAATATAGATAGACAGACTGACAGATAGACAGACGGTTGGATGGATGGATGGATGGATGATAAATGGATGGATTGAAGAAAGGTACGAAGGAAGGAAGGGAAGATGAAAGGAATGATGGCTGTAGAGACGGACAGATGGATGGAATAGGTGCAGACAGACCGACACAGATGGTCACACATAGTAGAAAGATAAATGGTTGAATGGTAACAGATGCGCGCGCGCGCACACACACACACACACACACACACACACACACACACACACACACACACACACACACACACACACACACACACACACACACACAGAATCAACAATGTGAGGTGGGACATGTTACCATAGTTACCTACATCATCCTTGACTCACCCTACCTCCTCACTCATCGTTCTCTCTCTCTCTCTCTCTCTCTCTCTCTCTCTCTCTCTCTCTCTCTCTCTCTCTCTCTCTCTCAGCCTTTCGTCCCATTCGCAGTCCCTCTATCACTTTCGCTCTTTTCCTCGCCTACTCCCATTTTTCCCTCCCACTATTTCCGCTCTCTCACTCCCACCACTCTCCTGCTACCTCCTCCCACTTTCATCTCTCCACTCACGTCTCGCCCCTCTCCACCTTCATCCTACAACTTTCATACATCTCCCCTTTACATCTTCCATTCTCAGTTCCCATCCTCTTTCTTTCCATTCCCTCATAATCACTCACTCTTTTCTGCCACTCCGTATCCCCTGTTTGCCTGTGCTCTGTTTTGCCGTCCCGGATTCCTTTCCTCTCCTCTTCTCCTTTCCTTTCAATCTACTTCTCTTTCTGACTCTCCTCTCCTCTTCCATTCCTTCTACTCTACTTACCTTTCTGACTCTTCTCTTCTCCTCACCTTTCCTTTTACACTACTTATCTTGAAGTTCTCACGTCTCTGTCTATTCATCATTACTGTCCCACTGTGGACATTCTTATCCACCTACCGACCCCATCCATCTATCCATCCTCTTCATCTACATATCGACAGATGGATAGACAATCAAAGACAAACAGGCAGGCATATATAGACGCCAGTGAATACAAGACTGAAAGACGGTGGACTAAAGACAGTGAAGAAACGTACCGTACGTGAAATACTGCGTGAATGTGTGAGGCGGTGGGTGAGTGAGAGTGAGGCAGTGAATGTGTTGCTGGTAATGGACTGGTGTGATGACAATAGCATGAATGATTCCTGAAGCCTATCAAAGAGGAGACAGCACAGGCGTTGCAGTAATGAAAAACGGGGAAAAATAAATCACCGTGAATAATGAATCGCTGGGAAAAATGAATCAGTGAATAATGGGGCAGTGAATAATGAATCGCTGGGAAAAATGAATCAGTAAATAATGAATCAGAGGGAATAATGAATCGCAGGGAAAAATGAATCATGGGGAAAAATGAATCACAGACAATAAAGAATGACAGGGAAAAATGAATCACAGTGAATAATGATTCACAGGGAATAATGAATCACAGGGAAAAATGAATCACAGTGAATAATGAAACACAGCGAATAATCACAGCAAATAATAATCACAAAGATAAATGACTCACAGGGAAAAATGAATCACAATGAATAATGACTAATGACTCTGTGAATAATGAATCACAAGGAAAATGAATCACAAGGAATAATGAATTAGTGAATAATGAATCACAATAAATAATAAATCAGTGAATAATCAAAGTGCATAATGAAGAACAGTGTATTAGTGTGTATAATTAGACCAAAAAGAAAGGCACTAAATAATGAAACAGTGAATAAGTAAATAATCATTACAGAAAATAATGAAATACTGAAAATTAATAAAACAATAATGAAAATGAAGAACAATGAATAACTTAATAATGAACACTTAAAACGAATGGGTGTGTAAGACTGAACAATGAATAGCAGTGTAGAAGAGGGTCTGAGAGTGAATAACAAAATGTATACAAAGAGACCAGCAAAGACTAAGAGACAGGAAACAATAAGTCAGTAATGGTAGTGACTAACACGAGTGGACAGAGCAAATGTGTGTGTGTGTGTGTGTGTGTGTGTGTGTGTGAGTGTGTGTGTGAGAGAGAGAGAGAGAGAGAGACGGGGGGGGAGGAGAAAGAGAGCAATTAGATAGCCATAGTTATGAGCTGGCATGTTCATCAAGTAGGCTAATGAGTCGTGAGAGATTAATACAAGAACTGCTCTCTCTCACTCTCTCTCTCTCTCTCTGAGGATTTTATTTTACTGAGCCTCATCACTTTATTTACATTCTTGTCCCTTTAAAACAATTACTTCCTCCTTCACTTGTCAACAATCACTTCCTCCTTTACCTTTCAGCAGTCACTTCCTCCTTTACCTTTCAACAATTACTTCCTCCTTTACCTTTCAACAATTACTTCCTCCTTTACCTTTCAACAATTACTTCCTCCTTTACCTTTCAACAATTACTTCCTCCTTTACCTTTCAACAATTACTTCCTCCTTTACCTTTCAACAATTACTTCCTCCTTTACCTTTCAACAATTACTTCCTCTTTTACCTTTCAAAAATTACTTCCTCTTTTACCTTTCAACAATCACTTCCTCTTTTACCTTTCAACAATTACTTCCTCTTTTACCTTTCAACAATTACTTCCTCTTTTACCTTTCAACAATTACTTCCTCCTTTACCTTTCAACAATTACTTCCTCTTTTACCTTTCAACAATTACTTCCTCCTTTACCTTTCAACAATTACTTCCTCTTTTACCTTTCAACAATCACTTCCTCTTTTACCTTTCAACAATTACTTCCTCTTTTACCTTTCAACAATTACTTCCTCTTTTACCTTTCAACAATTACTTCCTCCTTTACCTTTCAACAATTACTTCCTCTTTTACCTTTCAACAATTACTTCCTCCTTTACCTTTCAACAATCACTTCCTCTTTTACCTTTCAACAATCACTTCCTCCTTTACCTTTCAACAATTACTTCCTCTTTTACCATTAACAAACTATTTACTATGCCAACTGCAATACTTCTTCATTTACTGATTCACTTTTACTCACCACACTTCTCTCCTCCACTCGACTACAGCTAATCGCACTCACCTGAAAAAAAAAGAAAAAAATTATTCACAAGTGTCATAGAGAGAGAGAGAGGGAGAGAGAGAGAGATAAGGTAGTATATACCGGTATAGTGATCCAGTAACCTTGATGAGATGACCTGAACTCTTGTTGTTTGGCTGCAAGTAAACATTTCAATCTCTCTCTCTCTCTCTCTCTCTCTCTCTCTCTCTCTCTCTCAAACCCATCCTCTTATACTAATCTGTTCTCTCGCCTACTCCCTGTTCTCGTCAATCTCTTTCCCTCTCCTCTCCTGTCCCTTCCACTTACCATTTTTTTCCTCATAGTCTTTCCCCTCTCTCTCTCTTCCTTTATTAATCGTACCTACATTCTTCTTTTAAACTATTTCTTACATTTCAATTTCATCCACCTTTCCAGATCTTTTTAAAATCTTCCCCTCCCCCCCCTCTCTCTCTCTCTCTCTCTCCCAATAAACATTACTCACCTCACTCCACAGCCCTCCTTCCCTCCTCCCTTGTTACTGTTCTTTTCATCCTCTTCCCCCTTCCCTCCCACTCCTTTCCCCTATCCCAGCCCTTCCCCTCCCACGTTGTCCCATCCCGTTCATTTTAACCCATGTTCCTTCCCCTTCCATTACTCCTTCTCCCAGTTCTTTCAGTCTCTCCCATCCCCTCTTAATTCCCGTCCAATAACATTTCATTCTTTCCACGTCTTCCTAACCCTTTTCTCTCCCTCTCTCTCCTCCCTTTCCTCCTGCACACAGCCATTCCTCTTCCCTTTCTCCTCCCCCTTCCCCTGTCCTCTTCCTCTTGCCTGCTGCCTCTTATCATCGTGTCTGCCGGTATCAGTGAGTTGAGAGGGTAAAGTGTCCACTCAGGAGATAATTACATCCACCCTGTTATCGCTTGCTGCTTCCTATCATCCCTTAAAGACACTATTAGCCTCACCTGGGAACTGCCTCTCTCTCTCTCTCTCTCTCTCTCTCTCTCTCTCTCTCTCTCTCTCTGCAAGCAAGATCAGCTTGGGTAACAAACAAGCTCTGCTAATAGTAGACTCAACATTAATTTGCACTCCTATCCACTCCTGATGGTGGGGTGGGGTGGGTGCTGTGGGAGTGACTGCACTGAGTGGGAGGAGGTGTAAGTGTAAGTGGGAGGAGGTGTAAGTGTGGGTTAGTGGGAGGAGGTGTAAGTGTGGGTAAGTGGGAGGAGGTGTAAGTGTGGGTTAGTGGGAGGAGGTGTAAGTGTGGGTTAGTGGGAGGAGGTGTAAGTGTGGGTTAGTGGGAGGAGGTGTAAGTGTGGGTAAGTGGGAGGAGGTGTAAGTGTGGGTTAGTGGGAGGAAGTGTAAGTTTGGGTTAGTGGGAGGAGGTGTAAGTGTGGGTTAGTGGGAGGAGGTGTAAGTGTAAGTGGGAGGAGGTGTAAGTGTGGCTTAGTGGGAGGAGGTGTAAGTGTGGGTTAGTGGGAGGAGGTGTAAGTGTGGGTTAGTGGGAGGAGGTGTAAGTGTGGGTTAGTGGGAGGAGGTGTAAGTGTGGGTAAGTGGGAGGAGGTGTAAGTGTGGGTTAGTGGGAGGAGGTGTAAGTGTGGGTTAGTTGGGTTAGTGGGAGGAGGTGTAAGTTTGGGTTAGTGGGAGGAGGTGTAAGTGTGGGTTAGTGGGAGGAGGTGTAAGTGTGGCTTAGTGGGAGGAGGTGTAAGTGTGGGTTAGTGGGAGGAGGTGTAAGTGTGGGTTAGTGGGAGGAGGTGTAAGTGTGGGTTAGTGGGAGGAGGTGTAAGTGTGGGTTAGTGGGAGGAGGTGTAAGTGTGGGTAAGTGGGAGGAGGTGTAAGTGTGGGTTAGTGGGAGGAGGTGTAAGTGTGGGTTAGTGGGAAGGAGGATGAACGGGCCAGAGGACTGATGGAAGGAAGGGTGAGAGGGGAGAGTCAGAGTGAGAGGAGAATGTGAACGAGGGTGACTGGAAGAGTGAGAGGGAAGTAGGAGGGCTAGGTAAGAGAGAGAGTGAGAGGGAGGGGTGGCAGGATGAGAGGGAAAGTGAGAGGGTGGGTGGGTGGCAAGGAGAGGGTAAGAGGGAGAGGGAGGGTGAATGGCAGGGTGAGAGGGAGGGTGGATGGTAGGGTGAGCGGAAGAGTGAGAGGGAGGGAGGGTGGATGGTAGGGTGAGCGGAAGAGTGAGAGGGAGGGAGGGTGGATGGTAGGGTGAGCGGAAGAGTGAGAGGGAGGGAGGGTGACAGAGTAAGAATGGGTGAGTGCGAGGACGGCTGATGACTGTGTGTGTGTGTGTGTGTGTGTGTGTGTGTGTGTGTGTGTGTGTGTGTGTGTGTGTGTGTGTGTTTGGGGTGGGGGGTGCGGGCGCGCTGATGCAGACACAACACTTGGTTGGCTGGGCTGTGTTCATTCAGGCACAGGAGACTTTGCAGCGATTATATATTCCTAAGCGATTTATTCGATGGTAGTGACGCTTCAACAACGTCTTATAAGTTTCTTTTAAATATCGGCAGAATTTGCATAGGTAACATATACGAGAACGTTAAGGAGTAACAGACTAAACAAATCGCTGCAGGAGAGGTCTTACTGAATCTGCTGAGGCAACAGGAATCAGGCCCATCACCGTCACAACCTCAGTCACTACCACACCCACTTTCGCTGTTATCTCAGACTTTTGCTCCCTTCACTCCCACTGCGTATTGTTTCTTATTCTTGCTATTATCAGACAACTTTACTCAGCTAAGG
Organism: Coenobita brevimanus; assembly: GCF_032717465.1. Classification (NCBI taxonomy): domain Eukaryota; kingdom Metazoa; phylum Arthropoda; class Malacostraca; order Decapoda; family Coenobitidae; genus Coenobita; species Coenobita brevimanus. The sequence continues at coordinate 21,431,695 of NC_136978.1, forward strand.
AGATACTTTTCAAAGTGGGTAGCCTTTATAGACCCTTCAATAACACCATCACAATAATAGGTTTCCTTTGAGCACAATAAAACCTTCTGCTGACTGCATATATAAAATATGAAGATGGGTCATCAGGTTAACGAGGCAAACTCCCAAAAACACGGTGACATCTTTTAGTCATATTCTTGCTGCCGGCAGAAAAAACTATTTACCTTTCAAGAAACCCCTGCCAGTGAACGTCTTCGAAACGATTCCCAGAAGCTCTTCGGTACGACTGTTTTTTATAATACTGTTGCTACAAATAATTCAGCTCGTCTTTGTAATATTCTACTGACATATCCCGTCCACTGCTGCCATCAGACGATTTTATTAATCTCCCGAGGGACCATCTTATTGAAAGTGTCAAACTCAGAAGCCTTCAGGCACCAATCAAATGAAATAAAAAGACATCTCGTAGCACAGGGGTTAAGGCTCCTCCCCCAGGACAGGTAAGTGTCACTCTAATTACTTATAAAAACAGTCAAGAAGATTTCCACTCTATCACTCCACCACATTATCTAGACTCTTATGCGGTAACCTACTGAGTTACCCGGCCATATCAATGAACTGTGACCCACTATACACAGCAAAAAGTAAATACTGACTCTCTCACTAGACTAAAATCGTCCGGCATTATCGGTGGCTGGAACAGAATACAAGAGTCATCCCGATCATGAGGGTGCAGTCACCCATAACTATGAGTTCATGTGTTTATTTTTTTCCTTTCCACTACAACACCCGTTTCATTTAATCTTGGTATTACCATACAATTTTATTATGCTTAGGAGAATATTTGGAATAATAAAGATTTGTTACATGCACAACATTCACTATAAAGGCACTACTATGTTAAGTAAACCGTCTGGTAATAAAGATAATAAGACAAAGATAATAAGATAAAGATAATAAACCACAAAAAGAAGTCATCGGACTGAAGACATAAGTAGTAAGACTGTTCACGTGAGTCACATCAGAGTAAGGGTGTAAGGCTGGATGATGCAGCTCTCATCACCACAAGTGTGTTATCGCGTGTGGCATATCACAAGGTTACGCGTGTGGCATATCACAAGGTTACAGCTGAATTCGCTCCTCAGACACACAGTTACTGTTAGCCACCTTCCATATTTAACTTTTTTTTTTTTTTTTCTGCGTCTCTGATTGCTGGTTTATACCGTTTTCATTATTTATCCACCACCATGAATACTAGTGAAAAGAAAAATAGTAAAACGATTTCATACTTATAAACTTGTATGAACACTAAATTACCCTGCATACTGGCTCAGATCCTAGATAAAGCCACTCCCACAGGACTGCCGCCGCCTGACTATCCTCATAAAACCCGCCTCCTAAGGGTCATATTCTAGATGACATACGAGGCTGTGCAGCACCTCTTCCTTAATAACTGATTTTACTTATTACATTTTAACATTATCTTATATATTATTCATCTACTTTAAACACAGATGTGGCTTGCATGAGTACGGTAATATACAAGTGGATTATTTGTCATACGTAAAATATATTGCTGAGAAATTCGGGTTTTGAAACCACCAAAGTAAGAAATAAGGCCGTACGTTGATGTGGAAAATACAACACTAAGAAATCTGAGTTATGAAATTTCTGAAGCCAAGTACAGCATGTTTAATCTACCCTGGCAATGACTGCTAACCTCTCTCGGCTCGGTTGATGGGCAAGTGTAGTCAGGGTGGAGGGTCAATTTATCTAATAACCAAGGAGGGTCATACCTACCTCATATCTAAGGCTCATCAAACGTCATGCAACCACGACCTAGTATTCAACACGTTCCGACGGGCGAAAAGAAACCAACTAGAAATACGATCCTAAAACTCACATCACAAGTAACTAGTAACCAAAGAGACGCCTTCCTACCCCACAGCTAGGCTCATCAAATTTTCGGCCACTACGATCTGGCATTCAAATTATGGGAGTGGGTAGGCCATGTTCGGTCAAGTGCAAACACAAAAACTAGATGTAGCAGCTCACGTGTCATTAAGCCTGGTGGAGTATGACGCATCACGGCCACAGTCGCAGCAACGCCACCCGCCACGGCCAGTAAGGCAGAGTTTAGGCCAATGCAACACAAGTTAAATTAGTTAGCGAGGCCCACGCCACTGTGAACTCCCATCCCACGTTCCACATAAATTTGTAAATCCGCAAGTTTAGACATTTACTCACACATGAAGGTAATGAAGTGGAAGCAGGGCGAATTTTTCACGTATTCAGACCAGTGACCTAGTTTTCCTACATATTTTTGCTGATTAGCCTACGTCAATCAGCGTGGGGGAGACTTATCGAAAAGAAGGGGTTGGATCTCTACACAGTAACCCTTTCAACACTACACACCTTCCCATACTAAAATAAATGGCACGATTAATCTCCAAACTACGTCGTCTTTTCCTAATCCCTACTACTTCTGAACGATTTCATTCAAGGGAAACTGTCGCACTGATGGGGTTAATGAGGGCAATATTTAACCCCTCCAGATCGAAGAGCCTCTCCTTTGGTTAACAAAATAATGTGGCAGTGGCAAGAATGGTTATGAAAAAGCGTCATCGGTGAGAACGGTTTAACTACTTCACTCCAATGACGTATAATTTACTTAATTTTTACTTTATCCACACATTTTATTGAACTTTGGAAGACTTTTATGGAGGAGCAGAGGTTACTGATGGATATATTTAATGCCTCTAGTTTGAAAATTTTCCACTAACGAACAAAATCGTGTGGAGATTGCAAGACTTAAAACTTAAAATACGTCATCGGACACAAGAGGTTAAAGACACCATACGCTATGCAAGGCAGTGTTCAGGGTGAGAAAACAAGAGAACTTCCTGACGGAGGTGAGAGAGGCAGGTGTCGATGCAAAGGAGGAACGATATGTGATTTTTAGAATATCAACAACCTTCAACCAATTAATCATTAGACTTCTCTTAGATTTTACGTTACCTATCCTGTTTTTCTAGACTTGGTAGAGTCAATCGAATCTGTTGTCCTTAAGAGTATATAGAAAAATTCCATTATTTAGACATGATTATCAAGAAACTGAATTTTTGGGCTAATGTCACTTCTATTCTAAATGTCTCGAACAAGGAGTGGTTGGGAGGCAGGACGAATGAGGAAGTGGAATGGAAGAGGAGTGACGTATGTGCCAATGAGGAGGGGTGCAAATATACGAGTAGTAGTAATGCAGAACTGAAAGACGAGAATGGGAGTATGGGAAGTACCAGTTTCGGCTGATAACACGTGGAGACAACAACAACAACAACAACAACAACAACAACAAAAACTGTTCTGGCACAAGTGAAAAGGGAGAGAGAGAGAGAGAGAGAGAGATGGGAATAGCTGCTGTGCAATGAGTGTGTGTGTGTGAGAGAGAGAGAGAGAGAGAGAGAGAGAGAGAGAGAGAGAGAGAAATGGGAATAGCTGCTGTGCAATGTGTGTGTGTGTGTGTGTGTGTGTGTGTGTGTGTGTGTGTGTGTGTGTGTGTGTGTGTGAGAGAGAGAGAGAGAGAGAGAGAGAGAGAGAGAGAGAGAAATGGGAGTACCGTAGATGTTGTGCAGTAATAGATATTCATGGTAGAGCCCTGGTAGAAAAGCATGAGAAAGTAGATATGGAGACAACATGCCACCCAGTTATTTAATCTTTTCGCTGCCACAAACGCAACCGGCTATTTAATTCAGGCGACATCGAGACCACTTCATTCATTTAGATGCTGCAGTGTTGCTGGGAGATGAGAACAGAACCTGAATAGTTTTATACAATATGAAAACGTGAGTGAGAAAAAAAAATAACGGCAAAGGTTATGTAACATCAAAGAGCTGATTTATGAGAGGGGCGCAGGCACGAACTGTCATGTAAGAGCAAAAAGTAAGCATGTGGAGAAAGTTAGGTGTTTAAGTTTTTAGGGGAAATGTTTAAAAATATGGTAGTATAGAAGATGCACTCAACCAAACGGGTAATGGTACAATAAGGATGGGCTGTAATGACAAAAGACGGGATGTGAAAGTAACTGTTAACAGATCTACATAAGTGTATATTATTTCCATCCCCAACGTACCGCACTATAACGGTGACAGACGACGCTTGAGACAAAAGTCGAGGATGTGAGCAGTGGGAGCAAGTTGCCTTATAAGAGTATGGGGAGCAACTTGCCAAAACAGATGGACGATGTACTCTTATAGGATGAATGCGGAGTGGAAACAGTTGTGTTTTGAAAAATAATTACTCTACGGTGGCCTAGCCGAATGTAGCAGAGTGTAGAAGAGAGTTGAGTGGCTTGAAGCGAAGGCTGCAGAGGAAAAAAACAAACGCAATGACATGACAGTGGTGTATGGTATATGTTCAGATCACGGGGGTTTCTTGAAGGTGAATAAAATTATCTGGTAGCAGTGACGGTAAAATAATAATGTACACATGGATCTTACTGCGATATGGGAGACGATGGTGTGTCGTGGAAAGAAGGATAGTTGTTACCTCTTACATGATGCAGCTTTAGGCAACAGATACGGTACTGATGCACAGAACACTGATGCACATACGACACATATTATCACTATGGATAAAACACCCTGAATAATTTTTACAATAAACAAATCTCTTTAGTTACCGTAACTCTTACAGCACATTGTTTTCTTTTTCCGATTTGGCCACATCAAAAACTTTTAATATGACAGTGAAGTGCTTTGTAGCTGTATGTGTAAAGACAAAAGTATACACACCCAATTTTATACCCGAATTATGTTTGGACGAGTTTACAAAGGTCTCTCTACCAGTCTCGACTTTAGTGTTGAAAACTAAGTAAAAACAGATTTATACCTACATACAGAAAAGATATTTAATCAGATGATGCGATACAACAACTTCAGCCCAGCCTGCACCCTATTCAAATAACTTTTCCGTAAATGAGCATAATTATTCCATTTTGTGACTACTCTCACATACACCACACCATGCCAGATTAAAATTGTGAATTCTGGTGAAAGCATTTGCCGCCACACCTGGGCTAATATGCACACCAAGCAGGCTCTAGCGTCGCTCAGACCCACACCTGCACCCCCGTCATTCTGAATAAAACATGCCATTATAAAGTATAACCGCGATGCATGAGACACACCGGCTCCAAAAACCGAGAATGTACATAGCACTGCAGCCATGATACATACAGCTACCGGTAACCATGAAGCCTGTAAAAGTGAACTCTGCAAGCTGATAATGGCTTTTTCATTAAAGATCGTCACCACCAGACAATTAAATTCAGTATGATGAAAGTGTAACGCAGTAAAGAGGCTAATAAAGGCTACTTCAGTTCGAAAAGTCTACTAAGCTGAATAAAGCAGCCCGGAGATTGCATGAATGAAATAAAACTGACGCCCTCGAACCCAAGGGTTCAGAAAAAAAAAAGTCTGTTATAACATTAATAGCAATTTATACCTTCGGTGCAGCGACATCTTTTACACTTAATCACTGCTGCCACTAAACGATTATATTCACCTTAGAACAGACAAGTCGACCGGGAGGAATAAATAGTGCCAATTGTCCCCTTCAACTACGAGGTTATTTTAAGATGAATAAGATCGTCTCGAGGTACCAGTAGCAGGAATAAAATCAAGCAGAACGTCCCCCGGTTGAAGGGGTCCGATGTTTCTCCTAAAGCTGAATAAAAGCTGACTGACGGCAGCAGGAATAATGCACAGAAGATATCGTACTGAAGGGTACAGGGGATAATAAAACCGTCTGGAGATAACAGGAAGAAAACAGCAATGATGTCTTCCCAGTGAAATCTCCCACCAATGCCATCGCCCTGGTAAAGAAATTAACTTCAAAATTATCCTTGCATATATTCCCAACACAGCCTAATCCTCCATCCCTCCCACATAAAATGTTACAAATGCAACATAAAATTCCTTCACCATCACTTTAACTACCATCATCACTGAGCCATATTGGTACCAGTCATCTAACCATTATCATACTTACTTCAACTGTTAACACTGTCATCACAACAACCACTCTAACCACCACTACCACCATCACCCCCACCCACTACAGTCACTCTAACCACCACCACCACCTATAACTAAAACCTTCCAGAGCCACAGTCACAACCAACTTACGGTAACCACCTCCAGCCACATCCCCAACTACCATCACAACAACTACCTTACCCATAACCACACCCACACACAATCATACCTACCCACACCACCCACCATTACCACCACAACCATCCTCATCCACCATCACCACCACAACCACCACACCAGTGAGCAACATCAAGGCCACGCCACTTGCAAGACGACAATTGTGTGTGTGTGTGTGTGTGTGTGTGTGTGTGTGTGTGTGTGTGTGTGTAATTCACCGGGTCGGTCAGGATCACTGGATGGTCGTGATCATCAGCTTTTACCCTTCCGGAAGGGAGCTGAGAGCTCATATAGTCCGATCTAAGGGCAAGGCTGTGACCTTCACACACGCACACACCCGTCCCCTTGCTCAAGGGGGACAGTAACCGCCCACTTCGTCAGTGAAACTTTTCGCAACCTGAGCGAGGCTCGAACTCCCGTCTACCAGATGGCAAGCGAGAACGCTACCACTGAGCCAGCGAGCGGTGTGTGTGTGTGTGTGTGTGTGTGTGTGTGTGTGTAATTCACCGGGTCGGTCAGGATCACTTGATGGTCGTGATCGTCAGCATTTTACCCTCCCGGAAAGGAACTGAGAGCTCATATAGTCCGATCTAAGGGCAAGGCTGTGACCTTCACCCACCCACACACCCGTCCCCTTGCTCAAGGGGGACAGTAACCACCCACTTCGTCAGTGAAACTTTTCGCAACCTGAGCGAGGCGCGAACTCCCGTCTACCAGATGGCAAGCGAGAACGTTACCACTGCGCCAGCGAGTGTGTGTGTGTGTGTGTGTGTGTGTGTGTGTGTGTGTGTGTGTGTGTGTGTGTCAAGTACAGAGCAGAGAGGAACAAACTATGTAAGTGAATAGGGTATGTAAAAATGGGTGTGAGGGTAACAGACGTTTGTGTGAGGTGTGCGAATGTGTGGTGTGGGTGTGTGCGATATGGGCGCGTAGCGGTGCAAGATGTAAGGTATGAGGCTGTGATGGTTTAAGGCAGTGGCTGCCAACCTTTTCTAATTCTCGCCCCCGCCCTCCCTCACTGAATGACACGTTCCCTGCGCCCCCCTTCCTCAAATACTGTATTTTACTGGCATAGTTGGCACATGTCAGTAAATATCATAGATTCTTAATCTTTGAAACTGTTTATATACTCAGATAACTAAATTTTTTTTTCATATCTGAAATATTTTCTCCATATTTAGAAATTACTGAATTCCATCATAATTCATAGTTTTCAAATATAATTACCCTCTTTATCAAGCCTTCGCCCCCCCCCCGCAGCCCTTCGTGTCCCCCTAGGGGGGGCGCGCCCCACAGGTTGGAAACCACTGGTATAAGGCGTGAGGCTGTGATGGTGTAGGGTATGAACTGTGGGGGGAAGGGGAAGGTAATACAACTAACTTTAACAATCACAACACTACCACCGCTGCATCACGTTCCCCCGTAGCTGTGAGTATTTGTCCCAAGCTTAACCCCGCACCCCACCCACCTCCGACAGGCAGCATCCGTGAGAGAGAGTGTTGTCAGGGCCCCCCATCCTGTTAACAATACTCTATTACTGCCCAAACACACGGACACGAGCGCAGAGATCTCAATAAACCCGAACGCCCTATTCCAGTCAAAACATAACCGGGAATCTATATTAAAAAAAAAAGAAAAAAGTAAAGGATACTAAATCTATATGCACATTCCTGGTCGCCAGCGCCATCCATGGGGGAAATATCTACATGAAAATAAAAGTAGAAAAGTGCAGCAAAAATTGTGATGGCGTCGGACACTGGTATTTATTGGCGTAAATAATGTCCCCCTGGAGGGTAACGCAGGAAGCAAGCGGGGTACGTGCTCGGCTGTCAGAGTTTAATTCGGCGGTGGACAGGTGTTAATACATAGTGAGGCACAGAGGGCCGGGGGAGGGGAGATTACAGAAAGAGAGAGGGGATTACTGTGGAACAGAGGGAGAGGGATTTTCAGATGAAGAGAGGAAGGGGACACTGAGGGTGACAGGGAGGGAGGGCCTGCTGGGGGAGGAAAGGAGGGGATGGGAGGTGGAGGGAGACAACAGCAGGAGGGTGGAGAAGTGGAGAGAATTTACAAAGGGAATGTGTGTGTGTGTGTAATTCACCGGGTCGGTCAGGATCACTTGATGGTCATGATAGTCAGCTTTTTACCCTCCCGGAAGGGAGCTGAGAGCTCATATAGTCCGATCTAAGGGCAAGGCTGTAACCTTCACACACGCACACACCCGTCCCCTTGCTCAAGGGGGACAGTAACCACCCACTTCGTCAGTGAAACTTTTTCGTAACCTGAGCGAGGCGCGAACTCTCGTCCACCAGTTGGCAAGCGAGAGCGTTACCACTGCACCAGCGAGCGGTGTGTGTGTGTGTGTGTGTGTGTGTGTGTGTGTGTGAGAGAGAGAGAGAGAGAGAGAGAGAGAGAGAGAGAGAGAGAGAGAGAGAGAGAGAGAGAGAGAAACAGAAGAATAAAAGAGGAAAAGAGATACTATCAGAGGACGATGAGGAAGATGAGACGAGCAAAGAAGAGAATATGAGAAAAGCGAGAAGAAAAGAACTAGAAGGTAACAACAAGAGGACGAGCAAGTAGTAGTGATGAGCAACAAGAAGAGAGAACAAGACCAAAATAGGGAGACGAGGAGAACAAGAGCAGAACATGGAGAGGATAACAAAAGCTGAATGGGGAGAGGAGAAGGACAAGAGCAGAACAGGGAGAGAACAAGAACAAAAGCAGAAAAGAGAGAGAACAAGAGCAGAACAGAGAGACGAGAACAAGAGCAGAACAGGGAGAGAAGAAGAACATGAGCACAACAGGGAAAGGAGAAGAACAAGAGCAGAACAGGAAGAGAAGAACAAAGCAGAGCAGGGAGAGAAGAACAAGAGCAGAGCAGGGAGAGGAGAACAAGAGCAGAACAAGAAGTGGAGGAGAACAAGAGCAGAACAAGAAGTGGAGGAGAACAAGAGCAGAACATGGAGAGGAGAACAAGAGCAGAACATGGAGAGGAGAACAAGAGCAGAATAGGGAGGGTAGAAAAACACGGACAGAGCAGGGATAGAAGAAGAACAAGAGCAGAACAGGGAGAGGGGAAGAACAAAAGCAGAAAAAGGAGAGGAACAGGAGGAGTAGAACAAGAGCAGAATGGACAGAAGAACAAGAGCAGAACAGGGAGAGAACACGAGCAGAACAGGGAGAAGAGAACAAGAGCAGAATAGGGAGTGGAGAAAAACAAGGGAAGAACATGGAGAGGAGAACAAGAAATGATCAAAAACAACAAAACAAAGGAGCCAGAGGAGAACAGCAGCAAGAAAAGCAGAAAAGGGGAAGTGGAAAATAATATGAAGAGAGGAGCAAGAAGAGGACTGCAAGAAGAATAGTACTGCAAGAAGACTACTGCATGACGAAGAGGACTGCATGAAGACTACTGCATGACGAAGAGGACTGCAAAAAGACTACTGCATGACGAAGAGGACTGCATGAAGAAGAGGACTGCATGAAGAAGAGGACTGCATAAAGAAGAGGACTGCATGAAGAAGAGGACTGCAAGAAGACTACTGCATGACGAAGAGGACTGCAAGAAGAGGAGTGAAAGAAGAAGGGCAAGAAAAAGAGATCATGAATAAAGGAAGAGCGAGAAGAGGAGAACAAGAATAGAAGAGAAAGAAGTTGGAAAGACAAAAATAAAAGAAAAAAGATAATAACATGGCGATATCAAGAAGAAACGAGAATAAGAAAGGAAAATGCATGAGAAAGAAGAGAAAAAGATGACAGGAGGAAGAATAAACATAAAGAGCAGGAATAAGTCGAAAACCAAGACACAGAAGCCACACACACACACACACACACACACACACACACACACACACACACACACACACACACATAAGTAAAAAGTAAAAGAAATTTGTTAGGAAAAATGTTATGATATTCCCATGTCAACGGGAGTACTCTAAATGAAGAGGACGGAATATAGCTGAAGGACGGGGTGAAGTGGAGGGATACGGGGGAGAGAAGGGAGTAGGGAGGAATAAGGAGGGGGGGGGAGAAATACAGTGGCGGGGAGAGAAGGGCGTAGGGAGGAATAACGGGGGGGGGGGGAGAAATGCAGTGGCGTCAGGTGCATGAGAGATAACTATGGGACAAGTTGTGGTGGCGAGAAAAAAGGGAAGAGAAAGGGAAGGTAGAGCCGGGGATGGGAAGAGGGTACAGGAAAGAGGGAGGAGGAAGGGAGAGGGAGAGGGAGGGGGTAAAGAAGGCGAAGAGGGACAACTAAGGCACAGATGGTAGTGGAGGTGGGGATGACGGACAAGGTGAAGGGGAAAGGAGAGGGGGAGACAGCGGGTGAGACAAGAGGCCCTGATTGACTTATCACGCGGGGTAAACATGGCGAAGGGGGGGCGGAAGGAAGGGTAGGGGGGAAGGGAGGGAAAAGGGAGTGGACAGGGAGGGAAACTGCACGATAACAGGGAGAAGGAGGCGGATACAAGGAGAGATAGAAGCAGAAGAATGGTTGAGAGGGTGAGGGGTGTACAGGGTGAATGGAAGGGGATGAACGGATGATAACAAAGTGCTTTACGTGGAAGGGAGAGAGTGGTAGTGGTGGGGAAAGAGGGGGTTGGCATGAGGAAAATGGCTGGCAGGCTGGAAGGAGTAGGGATGGGAGAGAGGGAGGGGGGAGGAAAGACGGGTGGCACAATACTGACAACAAACTAGTAAGGTGTGTGTGTAACTCACCGGGTCGGTCAGGATCACGTGATGGTCGTAATCATCAGCTTATACCCTCCCAGCAGAGAGCTGAGAGCTCATACACTCCGATCTAAGGGCAAGGTTGTGTTCTTCATGCAAGCACACACCCATCCCCTTGCTCCAGGGGGACAGTAACAACCCGCTTCGTCAGTGAAACTGTCGCATCCCGAGCTGGGCGCGAACCACCGTCTTAACAGAGGCCAGGCGAGAGCGTTACCACTGAGCCAACGAGAGACAGAGAGAGAGAGAGAGAGAGAGAGAGAGAGAGAGAGTGTGTGTGTGTGTGTGTGTGTGTGTGTGTGTGTGTGTGTGTGTGTGTGTGTGTGTGTGTGTGTGTGTGTGTGTGTGTGTGTGTGTGTGTGTGTGTGTGTGTGTGTGTGAGAGAGAGAGAGAGAGAGAGAGAACATGAGGTGACGGTGTGGGAGGAGAAAAAGAGGTTGTTATATGAGTATGCAGTGGGCAAGAATGTCTGGGTGGGAGGCAGAAGAGAACAGAAAGGAATAGTGATGAAAAGCATTGCACCTAATAATGTGTAAGTGGTGATGAAGGGCGGGAGGTGGGTGAGATAGAGAGGTGGAGTGTATAGCACTAATATAAAACAGGCTGGGTGGGTGGGGACTGAAGGGTGTTATGTGAATGGTGAGAGGTGGACAAATATGGAACGAAAAACATGTGACAAATAAAAAAGTGTGTAAGTTGGAAGAGAGGAGAGGGAAGGTGAGAAGTACATAAAACTGCAGGGAGGGGGAAGATTTGAGATGGGAAATACGAAAGAATGACTGGGAGGAGGAAGAGATGAGAAGGATGGAGTTACGAAATCAGGAAAAGGGACAGAAACAGGGAAGGGTTGGACAGGATGAGAAGAATTAAAGTAGGGGGAAAGTGAAGGGAGTGTGATGGGGAAAGAAATTAGTCAGAGGACAGAATAGGGAAGAAGGACGATGGAATAATAATCGGAACTAAAGTCAGCCCGCAGCAATGAAATAAAACCTACATCGTACCACTATTACAACTGTACACTGTTTCACCGTCTATGGCCTTAATCTGTCCTACCTTCCTCCTAACCTACACCACACCACGGCCTACTACCAATATTTTCCTTCATCATCATCTGTGCTTTCTATCCGTTCCACCCTTCTCCTAACCTACAACATAGCACTGTCTACATCCACCATTTTCTAATTCACCCTCCTAGCCTACATCTTACCAATGTCTAGTACAACCATCGTCTGTGCCGAGTACCTGTCCCACCCTCCTCCACCACACGAGTAGCTACCACTGTCAAGTACCACTGTCTTCTGTTTGTCCGTCTGTGTGTTGCAGCTGTAATATCCTCCTCCTAAACCCCTTATAAATTTACTCTATTAGTCATAACGTGGAGGGAGAGAGGACACAAGAATTATTTTGTTTTCGTTTATTTAGAAAGGAGGCACATACTGGGTTAGGAGACGGGTGAACGCAAAAAGGAGTGAGACAGCAGGGGACAGGGGCGGGGGTAAATGGCAGAAGTGGTGACGCAGGGAGGGGTATGGCCATGAAGGGTGAGGAAAGGATCGGTGGGGCAGGGAGGGGATAAATAAATAAATAAATAAATAAATAAATAAATAACTTTATTGCCACTAAGTAGTGGTTATTAATAAAGATACATGTTCCGATATATAGTAAGTACAGTACAATGAAAACATGAAAAATCAGTACATATGAAGACATTTAAAGCAAAATAAAATCTCAATCGGGATTTTTATCTTGCAAATGCATCCAAGGTACTTCAAGTCATAAAACATTTTTCTCTCCCATAAGAAAACACAGCAGCCTAGATTTGAATACTGGTAGGCTACTGGCACTGGTTATTAAAGCAGGCAATTCATTCCAGAGCTTCGGGCCCTGTACAGCGAGTGACCTGGCACCAGTGCTAGTGTGGACTCTTGGTACATATAGGCAATTTTGTTGTCTGGTTACACTTCCAGTCACATTATGCACAGAAGCAAAGTACATAAACCATTCAGGGTACACACCACGCAGTATCTTATACATAGTACAGTACGTATCAAATGCATGCTTTTGTTTAATATTTAGCCATCTTAACTCTTTCAGGACAGGAGAAACATGATCATATTTCCTCATTCCACCTACAGCAACTTTAGCAGCAAAGTTCAATAGTTTCTGGGCACTGTGTATAAGAGTTCCGTTGGTTGTACCCCATATCCTAATACAATAATTAATCAAGCTCAACACAAGAGCTTGAATTATGATTAAACGAGTCTGTTTCTGGAAATTGTCACTTAAACGATTTATATACATCAATGTCCCCATGACTTTTTTATTTAACTCATTAATATGCACATCAAAGCTCATATACTTATCAATATAAAGACCTAAATTTTTAACATGACTACTAGGAGTGATGTTATTGCCATCAAACTTTACAGTTGCATTAGCAGGTATACGTGATAAGAGTTGTCGATTTCCAATAAAAATACATTGAGTTTTATTTGGGTTAATCATGAGACCATTCCTAAGAAAATACTGATTAGCTTTGACAAGGGTTTCTTCAGTCTTAGTGATAAGATCCTCCAGATTATTTATAGTACCTGTATGAAGGAATTGTGTATCATCAGCATATTGTGTTAATATACAGTCATTTAAATAAGTTGTTATGTCATTTACGTAGATATTGAATAAAAGTGGACCTAGAATTGAACCTTGTGGGACCCCGTAAGTTACATTCTGCTTTGTAGATACGACATCATTTAATCGAACAGACTGAGTTCTGTTACTAATGTAACTATTAATCCAAAACGAATCAATTTTTATCTTGGCACATTTATCTATGAGGATGTGTCATAGCTAACACTATCAAAAGCTTTAGAGAGGTCACACAAGGTTAACAGAGATATTTTCTTTTGGTCCATATTGTCATAAATTTCATCAGTTATAACAGTAAGAGCAGTCTCAGTAGAAAGCTTTGATCGGAAACCATGCTGCGTGTTAGATAAAAGTCTCTTTGTTTCTAAAAAGTTTAATAGTTGATAAGCAACGACCTTTTCTAATATTTTAGAAACAGTAGGTAATAGTGAGATGGGCCTATAATTATTAACATTGTTGATATCACCTGTTTTGAAACGGGGACAACCAATGCGTGTTTCCATGTCGTAGGGAATATACCAGTTGTGATAGAGGTGTTAATGATACAAGTTAAGTAAAACGCGATGACGTAAAGTGCGTCTTTGATGAAGCGAAGAGATATGCCATCAGAGCCATATGAACTACTTTCCTTGAGACTTTTAACCATAAGGACTATCGTATTGGTGTCCACAGGCTGAGGTCTAAATTATTCATCTTCTGTAAGGCTTGTTAGAGGCATGTCAAATTGATTGTTTGCAAGGTTTTGTTGCGTCTTATCATATGTAGATTTACCAACGTTTGCAAAAAATCTATTAAATTCTTCTGCTTTCTCATCTTTATTTTCAAAGTTCTGATTATTAGATTTTTTATTTTTTCCTGGAACAATTTCCCTGATGACCTTCCAAGAAGCAGCAGTATCACCTTTAGTACTGTTAAATTGATTATGATAATGTTCAGCCTTTGACTGGCTAATAAGGACCTTTACATTTTTCTTTTCAGTTTTATACTGCTGTTGCAATTCAGTATTATATCTATCAGTTTTTAGCTTTTTCTGAATGTAATTTCTATTCATAATAGCTTGGCGTATTTCATCATTAAACCACGGAGAGAAAGGTCTAGTAACATTTTTGGTAACTAACGGTGCACAGGTGTTTAGACATTCCGTAATAGTGTTAGTAAGTATGTCTACTTGCACATTTATGTCATCAGTAAAGAAAACCTGATTTAAAATATCACACTGGTGAAGTAAACAGGAACAAAGGGCATCACTATTATAGTTGCCAAGGTGACGAAAAGTTCTGGTAACAGGTGTGCGTTTTGGTTTGCTAATGTTCACTTTGGCAGTAATCAGGTCATGATCTGCAATGATATGAGGTACTACATCATGCGAGATTATGATGTCAGGTTTATTAGTTATAATTACATCGGGTAGAGTGGCTGATGTAGGTGTAACCCTAGTTGGTTTATCAATTATTTGGGTTAATTTATTGTTTCTGATAATATGCCTAAGCTTACTTCAAGCTGAGAGAATGTCATCATTAAAATCGCCAAGAATGAAAATGATCTTCTTCCGCAGAAACATTAGTCTAAAGATCTCCTGAATATAATCAAAGGATAAAACAGTCGCTTTAGGGTGTCTGGACACACAACCGACAATAACAGAAGGCAACTTACGACACTGTACAGTTAGCCAAATATCCTCGATTCCAGGTTGTTTTGGAATATTTACATCAAGTACAGTGGAACTTAAAGTGTCTTTAACATAGATACAGACACCAGCACCACGACCATTGTCATGTCTAAAAATCTTATAGTTAGGAATATCTACAAACTCATACGGGGTGATGGGAAGAAGCCAGGTTTCGCTCACACACAAAATATCAACATTTCTTTCATACATGAGTAACTTAATTTCATCAAGATTTGATAGTAATGACTGAGCATTAATATGTTCAATAATTAGAAAATCCTTTTTAGTTACTGAAGGAGTCCCACCGGCTGTTTCTTCTTCGCCAAACCCCTATGTGTTGTAATATCTACATAGTCGGCTCTTATGGCCCAGGGCGTGGGGTATGGAGGAAGGACGATACCGGGAAGGCTATGCTACATGATATAGACCTCTTAATATGGACGTGGGGGGTAAGGGAAAGTGGTGTGGTGAGTTGCAAGACTGGGTGACGGAGTGGGAAGAGGAAGGGCAGGAGTGGGACCAGAGTGTAGGGTAAACTTGAAGGGACAAAGAATGTGTGTGTGTGTGTGTGTGTGTGTGTGTGTGTGTGTGTGTGTGTGTGTGTGTGTGTGTGTGTGTGTGTGTGTGTGTGTGTGTGTGTGTGTGTGTGTGTGTGTGTGTGTGTGTGTGTGTGTGTGTGTGTGTGTGTGTGTGTGTGTGTGTGTGTGTGTGTGTGTATAAAAGCAAACATTTCTTTGTACTCAGAGTGTCACCACCCTTTTGTCTTATGTATGTAGATCACGTCGATATTATATATATATATATATATATATATATATATATATTTATAATTTATATAGATAGATAGATAAATAGATAGATAGATAGATAGATAGATAGATAAATAGATAGATAGATAAATAAATAAATAAATAGATAGATAAATAGATAGATAGATAAATAGATAGATAGATAAATAGATAGATAGATAGATAGATAGATAGATATCAGCCAGTTCCCCCAAATTTCCCTAGCCTGATATCATCGCGTAGACGGCAACAGTGACATAAAACAGTATGTTATATCATCTGGCTGGCGCAGTTAACGTGCCTCGTGCTAAAATACACGAATATTGCAAGGTGATACAAATTCCTTATCCAACACGAATACCAACCACAAGCCCAGACGGAGAATAATAAAAGAAAGCGAGAAGACACACACCTTCTTATGTGTACACCCTTGCCATATGAGACACTGCTTGTAAAGATTCTACGTATGGGTGCGAGTGGACTATATACTGTAAGGTCATAACCGCATCCCCCCCCCCTCCCTTATAGCATATGGCCCTGTCCTCTTTCTCCCTCAACTTTTTTTTATAGGCTTGTTAGTGGGAAGAGTACAGATCTGGTCAAGAAGATACAGTACGTGAAACAAAATAGAGTATGGCTATACTGTCCAGGTTACTTGTTAGTTGTTGTCGTTGTCTTTATACCCCCGCCATACGAGCTATGTGAGTGTTTTTTCTCCTTTGTTCATGACAAAACTTCTAAGTTCAGCTAAAAACTTCTACCCATATTATTAAGCAAGATTATGGTATAGTGGACGTTCTCTCAATTTTTTAAAGTTTCGAGGGAACCATAACTGTTTCAAGTTTGTGGCATCACCAAGTTCTAGGATGTTATCGTAGTTTATGTCATCGCAGGTTTCGAGTTTCTCTCATGTTTTAGGAGCAGCCTCTCGCAGCGGGGAATATATGGGTTTAACGAGGAGGTGAGAATGTTAAGCCTATATGTTTTCATTGCATGGATATTTTTCGCTGGTAACAAACGGAAGGTTTATTTTATAATCGCTGTAGTTTGGGCATTTGTGTTTTGGAGGCCACATGGGTTGGAACTGGTGAGCAACCTTGTGTTGGTAGGTCTTCGTTTTGATTCAGTGGAGTTTAATATTTTCAGGAAAGCTTCGGAATCTGTATAGGCATTTGAGTGATTTTCAAGAAATATTCGTTCATTTAAGCGATCAGTGATCATCCCATGGGATGTTAGTGTATGGCCTAAAATTCTGCAGCTTTTCTGATATTTTATAATATTTCCTTGGATGGTAACATCGCCTACTTTAATCCTGCCCAGTGTGGATGTAAATGTTGATCTTCATTTTTCAGTCCTTTTCTACCGCACCTTTCTCCTCCTGAAGTATCCCCAACACACCGTCTACTTCCCCCCCCCCTCCCCTCTTCATAGCCGAGCCAATCTCATCCTTGCTTTTCTCTCCTCTCCTCCTTTCTGACACTTCTCTACCATACAGTCCATCCCTCCCTTACTTCCCTTGCCACCCCTCCCCTCGCCTCCCCCCTCCCTTCCCTACTCTTCCCTTACTTCCCCTGTCCTCTTCTCTCCTCCCGTTCTGTTTCCCTTCCTTCACTTCGCCACCTTTAACCCCCCCCCTCCTCCTTCCATGCCAGTCCATTCCTTTCCCTTCCCTTCACTACCAACCCCCCCCCCCTCCCCAGCACTCATCAAGGTGAAGGTCTCAGTGGAAGGAATCTGATGCATAACAAGAACCACATCAACCTCTGCCCACCAATATTGGGTTGCGGAGGTCACGTGTGTGTGTGTGTGTGTGTGTGTGTGTGTGTGTGTGTGTGTGTGTGTGTGTGTGTGTGTGTGTGTGTGTGTGTGTGTGTGAGAGAGAGAGAGAGAGAGAGAGAGAGAGAGAGAGAGAGAGAGAGAGATTTACGCACAATGTCTACTACTACACACACACACACACACACACACACACACACACACACACACAGGGGAGGAGGAGGAGGAGGAGGAAAGAAAGCTGAAAAGGTCTATTTCAAAGGGGAAAATGGGAGGTAACCGCGGTGAGGGAGGGCTGGGGAAGGAAGGCCGGGGATAGGAAGAGGAGGAGAAGGAGGCGAGATGGAGGAATGATAGTGAAGTTGGAGGAAATATGGGTGGAGGTAGGAAAATGTAAACAATGGAAAAACAATTACAAAATGAGGAGAGTTTGGGAAGGAAACAAAAAAGAAAAAAATAACATGGTAAAAAAAAAAAATCTATCTGCCCATCTACCTTTCACCTGACGCCGAATCCTGTGAGGTGACTTCCACAAATGGACCTCCTGGCGTTTCTGTCCCTATTCAGTAACGTCCCCCACTTCCCACGGCACAAAATCCTGCCTTATAATGTTGTCGCATCTTATCTCTCCATCCCTCGTTCTCAGTCTCCCTCTCCTCCACCTCGCAGCCACCTCACCCTCACACTCTAATATTCAATCTCTCAAGTAAAGTAGAAAAGGGGGGGGGAACGAATAGGAAAAAAAAAAGCGGCTAACACAGTATATATATAAAAAAAAAAAAACGGAGGGGGGAGTTAAGCGTACAAAAATGAAGAGGGAACAAGGGACAGAGGGAAAACGAGAGGGAAAAGGAGTCTACGGAAGAAGATGAAGCAAATGTGAAACAGGAAAGAGAATAAGAAAACCGGGTGAACAACAGGAAAAAATATAAGGATAAAGGAAGGAGGAACATACGAGGAAAAAAACAGAAAGGAAAAAACTCAGATATAACGGGAAAAAAAACGACGGAGGGAGGAAGCAAAACGAGAGGGCGTGAAGGGAAGGAGGAAAGAAGGCATATTCCCCCAGGAAGAGACATAAACAAAAATAATAATTCATATCCAAACTAATGCCATCGCCATCACCATCACAGCTCTCCATCAATCACTACCAGCCTCCATCACACCCCTCCACCACTAACAATCACCACACTTCACCAGCATTCAGCATCACCCACCAAGCCTTTCCATCTATCAGCAGTGCTCTCGGCTCGCGACTACTTACCCTCAGCAAATATTGTCCAACCAACATTCATCATCGCTGCTCACTCCATTTCCACATTTTTCAGTCATGTCACCTTTACTCGTCTTCGTTATTATCCCATCAATTCTTGCATACCGCCACCACCGCATCAACCACCACCATCTTTCAACATCAGCTTTGGCAACCTAACCATAAAGTTTCACACGGTACATTATCGCCCTAACAATTATTTACAGTATCATCACCCTCATCATCACCACTACCACAACCCATCTGTAAAGCCATCATGCCAACTCCTATCCTTCAATACCACCAGATTCTCTATCACCTGTAAAATCATATATTATTACCACTACCACCATCCTCACTACCACCCTCTCAATTATCATTTCTACAATCTTCACAACTATCACCAACCATCTCAAACACATTCACCAGCACTTAAAACTACAACCATGTTCATGAAAAGCTCATCCGTACGAGTATTTCCATTACCACTGCCATCACCACCACCTTTACTGCAGTCACAACCATCCCTATCACCTTTTGGACACTAACCCCATTTCTAGCACAGTTAACTCCAGTACCACCACAACCACCATCCGTATATGCATACTATATCAGTATCTAGTCTCTCAGTCCTCTATGGATATCGCAGGGGAGGTATACAGAAGACTACAAACGGTTATAACAGGTGTAACTTTTAGCGACTCAAATGTGTGTATTACAGTTGCTGTGGCACCTCTGACCCGAAATAATTGGAAATAAGTCAACATGATGGGAAAAATTGTAGCCAATTACCGTTTTCTTTTTTTTTTCTTTTACTTCTACAACCATATCATTATCAACTACAACGGGTAAGATGGGTGGACGGAATGGTGGGGAGGGCAGGGCGGGTGGGTGAGAAGTGGGAAACCAGGTCCTTGGGCAATATATCCCTAGGGAAATGGACCAAACGAGGAACATGATTCCATGATTAAAGTGAGATCCCGGGGGTCTTCTTCCACAAGAGGGAGTGGCCATCCAGGGTGCCAGGCAGTGCCAATATGCACGATCATAGCGTACCTCTGCTAATTATCTCTACTTCCACCACCACTACCAATGTCAGCACTATTATTAGCAACATACTTTCCACCAACACCACAAGCTACCAACACCACTTAACTTGGCCACTGCTATCAACTACACCATCACTACAACCATCTTTTTCACTATCGTAATTACTCCATCTCTACCCCCGCCATCTTCACTACCACCACCACCAACATGGTTCCACGTTTTCCACCATCCCCACCACAACCTCTAATGCCATCATTTTCACCAACACAACTATAATTTTCACAACTAAAGCCACTTCATCTCTACTACCACCATCACCACAACTAACCCCATCTCCACCATTATTACTACCATCACCCCTACTACCATCATCTTCAGTGCCAACATTTCCCCCACCACCATAAATCACTGGCCCAACCACAGCCCCCTACCTGACTCATCTACCTGTCAACCACAACTACCACCATCTACCACAATTCTTATCTAGGATGTCAGGCGAGGGGGAATGAAACCGGTTCTGTGAACTGAGAGAGAGAGAGAGACAGAGAGAGAGAGATAATCACGATTTTTTTAATGCGATAAATTTTTTCGAACAATAACTGCTTTTTCAAAATACAATAGGGTCCTTTAATTACTGCGTTACTGAAAGTAAGAATTTATCACATTTACAGTACTACTTACCAGACTTAACTTAAAACGATGATTTACTTTATAATGTATTCCTGTTACCACCAGGCAATTTTATTAATCTCAGGAGATACGTTGGAAGCAGAAGGGGGTTATATACGTAATTCTTTAATCTCTTATATACAAACTCTCCCTTATGTACAAAAAAAAAAAAAAAATTAGTCTGGCTGCAGCAACAACAAAATTTACAGCCACAATACTGAAGGGGTTATTTGTATTTATATGTATATTTTTTTTAATTATCAACTTTTACTCACCGTAGTCGTTCCTCCACGAAAACATTACAGCTAAACACACTCACCTGAAAAAAGAGAGGGATGCAACACATTAGCAGAGAGAATGATACACTGGCCTTAGGTTTACTGGTATACGGTCACCCTGGAACGTCGTCTGGTGCGTCACCCTTTGTTTTTCGGAACTGACAGATTTTAAACATGTGTCAATAAACTAGAATGTGGTAAGGCTCGACGAATATAGACTCGGCTCCACTGAAGAAAACAAACTAGTGAGGGGCAACTAATAATTTCGCAAATTAAAAAAAAAAAAAATACAAAATCTCCGGCCACTGGGAGTGTTCATGCAATTTCACCAACACTCGGTCCACACGGCTAGAAGTAGCTGTATAAACACTTATTCCGATAAACAATGGCCCATTACAATAAACATACTACCAACCAGAGAGAGAGAGAGAAAAAAAAAAAAACTTCCAAAGTGAGAAAGAGATGGGTAGGGTATGAGCCAGGGACTGTCCGCAGGATTGAGGGGGAATAATGTGGATCAATTCGGTGGGGAGAACACCAGTGGTAGCAAAACACTGAGGGACAGATGGATGGATGGATGAGTGGATGGATGGATGGATGCAGAGAGGGAGAGATAACATTTTTTTTTTCATCCTACGAATACTGGGAGTGTGTAACTGAGAGAGAGAGAGAGAGAGAGAGAGAGAGAGAGAGAGAGAGAGAGAGAGGGAGAGAGAGAGAGACAAACTACCACAGAAGTAGAGTATTCAAAAATATGTTAACACTGCGGTGAGGGAGGGACGTGATAAACCGATAAGGAGGAGCAGAGATAAGAGGGAATGGCTGACGAAGGTAGAGGAGGGAAATAAAAGAAAGACCGATAAGCGAGGGAGTGATCTGCGATAAGAGGTAAGGGAATGACGTTAAAAAAGAAAGGGCGGACGAAATGTGTGTGTGTGTGTGTGTGTGTGTGTGTGTGTGTGTGTGTGTGTGTGTGTGTGTGTGTGTGTGTGTGTGTGTGTGTGTGTGTGTGTGTGTGTGTGTGTGTGTGTGTGTGTGTGTGTGTGTGTGTGTGAGAGAGAGAGAGAGAGGGAATGGTGTTTTGAGTGTGAGGTGGGGTACATAAAAAAAAAAAGTAAGATAAATAATATATACGGGTAGGCTATAGTAGTGAAACAGGATGTTTAACAAAGACCTGTAAGCCACCCAGAATTGGCTATCTTGCGCAAGGGGCCTACTACCCGGTGCAGTTGCAGACAAAACTTGTGATTCACGATTAAAAATAGTAAAGAATTATCTCCGAAACACACTAGTGTTATCTTCAGTGGCCAACAAACTTCCCAGTACATGACTGTCGTAACTGTTGACCTTACGATCGATAGTTCGACCCCAGACTGGGACAAGGAACACGTTAAAGATCTGATCTTTCACAAGATCAGGGGTCATGTCGTAAAAACACCCCCGTTAATACCATAACACCAGACTACAATAAGGTTACACGACCATGATTCATTTCTGCGGCATCAGCACCCAAGCGGTGAGATATGGCGATCCATTACGCCATCTGCTGTGTGAGCGAAAACTGCTGGACGTCTGGGAATGGACTATATCTAATGCCCAGAGTCAAATATATTAAGAAAATAATACAAATATCACTGAGCACCCGCCACACTATATCGGTATTACCTGGCTCGTAGAAATAATACTGCACTCATAAAGGGTGGCAATATGCTGTACGGTAATAATAACAATACTGTAATAATACAGACGATATGCTAATGAGGTGTAGCAGGGAACAGGTTACACAGGCGTCAGGTAATATTAACATCGCCACACACATTATATGCATCAATTACATGTTAAATTAATCACTACGGGGAAAATATATCCTCATGTTATATGAACCACATATAATAAACACGAATTCCAATACATCCAACGTCAGCTTAACTCTCTCAGGTCGCGTCTTCCCTCGCATATTCTTCCAGCTAACAGCACATGATTTCATTCAGCTGACAAAGAGTCGTAAGAGTAAAACCTGAGTGTTAAAGCTGGTGCGATTAACACTTTCACGGTCGGGATAACTGGTATTCTAGCAGACCGGCCGGGGCGAAGCAGACACAAAATGGCAAACTTCATACTGACATCTAACCCTGTGATGGAAAGTGTTCACAGTTCTGTAGTATCATGCCGAAATTGAGGACTACAGTACGAGATCTGATTGAGAAGTATCCAACCTTAGGCCGGTGTGAAAAAAAAAAAAATAATAATAATAATCGAGTTCATACTTTAATCCCCTTCAAAGTGTGCCCACTGG
The DNA here is from genome assembly GCF_032717465.1 of Coenobita brevimanus. Classification (NCBI taxonomy): domain Eukaryota; kingdom Metazoa; phylum Arthropoda; class Malacostraca; order Decapoda; family Coenobitidae; genus Coenobita; species Coenobita brevimanus. The sequence continues at coordinate 21,455,044 of NC_136978.1, forward strand.
TCCTAAACACACTTAGCCCAACGATCCTTCCATTTCTGGAAATGTTTTGCAAAGTCAGTTTTTGGGATCGCCAACAAGATCTCTGTCGCATTTGTCAATATCTCATTTGTGTACTGAAACATCGAGCCCTTCAGTGGCATTTTCAGTTTAGAAAGTAACCAAAAGACGCAAGGAGCCACATCAGGAGAGTAGGGAGCCTGCTGGACCTGTCTGATCCTGTATTTGACCAAAATATCCTGAATGAGATGGGATGAGTGGGCTGGAGCATGCATGGTCGTGCTGAGGCTGCCGGTCCTCTGCTTCCCGCAACTCTCGTCTCTTGCAATGCAATGCATTCTATAAGAGACGGAAAACTCCCAGGTAGCACTCTTGATTGATTGCCCTTTTGGAACGTACTCGTAATGAACACCCTGGTAGTCGGAAAAAAACTGTCAGCATGAGCTTAACCTTACTCCAAACCAGCCGTGCCTTCTTTGTTCATAGCTTTATCGCCAAAAGCAGACTGAATCTTAATGACGGTTTCAGACTGCGTATCACCAATTTTTGACAAAATCTGATGCAATAACATTGCTCGATTTGCTCGGGCACTGTGGCACAACACGAATGTGAGACAAGCAAGAAGAACATCCTCAAACATGCTGCTCGACAGCGACTGGGTTAGGCGGCAGTGCTGAGCATTTTCGGGCAAGGGCAATGGGCACAGTGATTCAAGGTCAAGCTCCACTGAGTCGCATCCCCTGGCTCCTAGTGGTAAAAATCAAAAGGGGTCTGGAGGGCACAGCCCCCTCCCCCCTCCCCCGTTAAGTTAGATTAGGTTTGGTTGGCGGGATCGTCAATAAACATGTTGCCACGGGCGTCCAGGCAGCTTCGTATAATAGGTAAAATTTGTCTGTTCTATATACGTTTTGTAGCCTAGAATCAAAAGGCAGTTACTTCCCTTAAATACGTGAGATTGTAAGATGAGAGGTGGAATTACCGTGCCCGTGTGGTAAAGTTTTACCCAAAATATAAAATATGTCATCGGGGTGACGTAGTTTATTCCTTGGGTACAAGACGTCTTTCCTGAGACGAACAGAATCAACAAGTATAGCTAACAGCGACAATAAACTAAATCACGTCCTCTAGATGAAAAGATTAAACTCTCAGGTTCATTTGATTCACTCTTGGCTGATTCAAATCGTCCGGTGTGGGCTACAACAAAATAGCCTATTAAAACTGTCCCGTCTATTACATGAGGATGAATGGTGATGGTAATGACACTTAAGCCCCTAAGCACTCTCAGCTCAATAAAATCGTCTGGAATTAGCTGGAGCAAAATACTAGGGTTGTTCGAAACACAAGAGGGTTATAAGGACTTTCTCCAGGTTTCCAAGTCGTCCTCTTCCACCTGCCTTTTGTTTTTTGTTTTCCCATCGTGGCGGAGTACTCAGGTGGATACAGTATATTCTACCCACACACTGAAATATGACCAGGGTACAAAGTTCTTAGTCTCTCTGGCTTATAACCTATTTCGTATACACAGCACATTATCTTTCTAGTGTATAACTAAATCTTACTTACATCGGCACAGGGTACCATCCTTGAAAATAACACCTGGCAACCTGAACGTAACGGTGTGTGTGTGTGTGTGTGTGTGTGTGTGTGTGTGTGTGTGTGTGTGTGTGTGTGTGTGTGTGTGTGTGTGTGTGTGTGTGTGTGTGTGTGTGTGTGTGTGAGAGAGAGAGAGAGAGCACCACAGATATGAAAAACGAGGGTAGTGTGAGACAGCAAATCAGGGGAAGAAAGGAAAAAATCTTGATAACAACAAGTAAGGCACGGTATTACGAGCATAGAAGGGTGACCACTGCACTGAACGACGTAGTAAGAGGGTGAGGTTGTGACCAGGGGTGGGAGAGAGAAGGATAGTGGTCTGAGAACGAGGGGAGAGGGAGAGTGGGGGAGTAAAGGGGGGACTAGTGGAGGGAGTAGTCAGAGCATGAAGGAGGGTGAAGAAACAGAGACCCAGGGGAGGGAGGGGCAGGTAGTGATCAGAGGATGAAGGGTTAGGGAGGGGAACAGAAGGTAGCGGGACAGGAGTGGGGTAGCGATATAAGAAGCCGAGGGTGGGGGTGGGAGCACAGAAGGGTAGGGAAGAAGGGCGGAAGGAGAGGGGAAGGGGAGTGGAAATTATACTACAACCGGTGAGGGGAGTGAGGGAAGTGATGTGCAGTCGGTCAGAGGGGAGGGAAAGTGAGGAAAGGAGAAGAAAGGGGGAGAGGAGTGCAAGGTAGGCGGAGGGGTAGGGAAGGGTAAAGAGAGACAGGCAGGGATCAGAAAGGAAAGGAGTGGAAGAGGGTGGAACAGAAGGGATGGTGTAAACGAAAGAGGAGGGTAGGGGTAAGGAGAGGGAGAGTTTGGCTGGGAAAGGAAGAGTGAGGGGAATGTGGTGGAGGATAGTGGAAGAAGGAAAGGAGAAAGTGGTTGGGAGAGAGGAGGGGGGAGACGAACACATGAGAGGCGGGGGAGTGGGGCGGAAAGAAGAGGAGAGGGAAAGGGGAGGGAGAGGAGAGGAGAGGAGAGGGGAGGGTAGGGGAGGGGAGGGGAGGGGAGCGGAGAGGGAAAGCGAGAGGAAGAGGAAAGGGGAGGGAAGGTGGTAGTGAATTAAGTAGGGTAAGGGAGATTGAGACAGGTAGAGAAGGGGAGAAAAGAACTGAGTTGGGTGACAGAAGGAGAGAGGAGGTATAGCCTAGTCGGTAAGGGGAAGGGTGAGGAGGGGGTAAGGGGAGGGGTAAGGAGCGTATAGGGGAAGTTTATATATCCTTGCAGGCCACAGCGACGTCACAGCTAACCACTCTACCACAACGGTACTCTTACATCACCACCACAACCCCCATCAATACCACCATTCAGCCACATCAACACACCCCTCTCCACTCCATTACATTAACCCCTTCACTTCCATTACGTGTTTTATGTTATGTTTCTGCTACTTCCAGAGATTGTACCCAGGACTGGAGGGAACTTTCGAAGTACTGTAGATGAGATAAATATAGCCTTGAGCAACATTATTATTTTTTACATCCTTTTTAAGTTGAGTAAAATCTAATGATGCCAAGAACAATTTACTTATACGTCATCGGACTGAAGAGATTAGCCCTTTCACTACGATGACATCTTTTGTATTCTCGCTACACCTGACGACATTATTACCTTTGCAGGGATTTGTGGTAACGGAGGGGATTAACGGCGACCGCCTCTAGCCACTGTACCGCCAGTTCACCAGATATACTGAAAAGGTCATCAGGAAGTATACTGCGAAAATACATTAAAAAAAAAAAAGTCCTCGTGGTGAAGGGGTTGATGTGCTCAATCAATCCTATTAATACACCCAATCAACCGCGTTATTTTTCTCCTAAATCACAACAGCCTAATGAAACAATTATACCCAAAATGAAACTGTTTGGCTAGTTTGTGAAAATATGGAGCAGTATTCCAGTTCGTAGCACCTCTTCGTTAGCGATTTCTTTTTGCATCTTGGCATTCTCCTGTGAGTTATACGTCTCTTTAACATCGACACACGTTTTTGCAGATAACGTGCAAGAATGTTAAATGAATCGCTAAACAATAGGTGTTACGTAATTTCCAAAGCCACTCGGAATATGATCCAGAAGCCTCACACTGTTAGGCCTTAGGATCATAGTCACACTGTTAGGCTAAAATATTAGCCCAAACTGAACACTGCACAGGCGGAACTGTAGCACCAGTCAAGCAGGGCAGTACTCCCGAGGTGGATGGAAAGCTGATGACAGGGAGTGCTGGAGCTCCCGTTTCATCAGCCCTCAGAACTAGTTCCTGACCATCCCCCTTTGCTGAACTTTTTCAGTGTCTCAGTTACATAGAGAGTAGGCCAGCATGCTCTCCAATACAAATTTCTCTATCTACACCAAACTACATGCACAGTACACACTACACTTCCTATTCAAAATTCAACTAAAATGGCGTCTCATCACCAAGCCTCGGAGTCCCCAGGGAGGGGGACCATAAATGCCCCCACCATCCGCCCCTCTCCCGGTGACGACTCGAGGTGCCTGGAACCACTGTCTGTCTCTCTTCTTCTTCATTTCTGCAACATTCGCTGCCTTTCCTCTAACTTTCGCTCTGTTGAGCACCACCTCTCCTTCTCTGCACCTCACCTTCTTTTTCTAACTGAGACTCAGCTGTCTGAGGCAACTGACAGCAAACCCTTTTCTGTATCCTCCTACTTTCTCTATACTCATTTCAAAGCCAAAGGTGGCTGTTGTGTATATATACGCAACGATTTATCTTGCTCTCGTGTTCCTGAACTCGATTCTTCTGAATTCTCTACACTCTGGCTTTGGCTTTCCTGTCATTCTCTGACTAAATATATCTGTACTGTTTACTTATCCCCTAATTCTACTGAGTATCAAAAATTCTTCGGCTATCTTACTTCTATGATGGAACACATTCTATCCATTTCTCCTTTCTCTGAAATCTCCATTCTAGGAGATTTCAATGTTCACCACCACCTTTGGCTCTCCTCTCCTTTCACGGATCCACCTGGTGAACAAGCCTACATCTTTTCTATCCTTAATGACCTAGAGCAGCTTGTACAGCACCCTACCCGTATCCCTGACCGCCTTGGAGAGAGCTCCAACATACTTGACCTCTTCCTCACAACTAATCCTTCTGCTTACTCTGTTAATCTTTTCTCTCCGTTGGGCTCCTCTGATCACAACCTTAACCTGTCCTATCACTCCAGTACAGCCTGTGGACCCTCCAGGGAAACGTCGTCTGTGGCATTTTGGAGCCGCGGACTGGGAGGCCCTCAGGCAGTACTTCTTTGATTTTCCCTGGAATGATTATTGCTTCCATGGCCGGGAGCCATCTGAGTGTGCCTTGCGCATTACGGAGGTTATTCTCTCGGGCATGGAAGCATACATTCTTTTCTCATATCCTTTGACTAACGCAAGAAAGCCTTGGTTTAATCACGCTTGTTCTAATACTGTCCGCAACAAGGAGAGGGCCTACAAAAGGTACTAGAGCCAACCCACCCCTGAATCACATCAACTTTACGTTTCTGCCCGGAATCGTGCAAAGTCTGTTCTTCGCTCTACAAAAAATAATTTCATCCATACTAAATGCTCTCAACTCTCCAACTCGAATTCTTCCCGCTCCTTCTGGCACCTTGCCAAAAATCTTTCTAACAACTTTACCTCATCATCCTTCCCTCCTCTTTTCTACTCTGATGGTTCTGTAGCTCTTTCTTCTACTGATAAAGCAGATCTCTTCGCACAGACATTCTCCTCCAATTCCACCTTAAACGATTCCGGTGCTGTTCCTCCATCACTTCCCCCCTCTGACTTCCTCATGTCTGACATTAAAATTTCTTCAGTTGATGTATTTTCTGCCATCACTGGCCTCAGTACTAACAAGGCATATGGGCCGGATGGGGTCCCTCTTGTTTTTCTCAAGAACTATGCTTCTGTGCTTACACCCTGCCTAGGCAAACTCTTTCGCCTTTGTCTGTCAACTTGTACCTTTCCTTCTTGCTGGAAGTTTGCTCTCATTCAGCCAGTCCCAAAGAAGGGTGACCACTCCCAACTCTCCAACTATCGTCCAATTGCTTTAACGTCCTGTATTTCAAAAGTTTTCGAGTCAATTCTCAATAGAAATATTTTAAGGCATCTTTCCTATTACAACCTTCTTTCCGATCGTCAGTACGGGTTCCATCAGGGACGCTCCACTGGCGATCTTCTCACCTACCTTTCAGACTCCTGGTCATCCTCCTTTCGAGACTTTGGAGAAAGCTTTGCCATTGCACTTGACATCTCAGAGGCATGCGATCGAGTCTGGCATAAATCTTTAATTTCCAAACTGCCCTCCTACGGTTTGTATCCTTCTATCTGTGCCTTCATCGCTAGCTTCCTTTCTGGTCGTTCTATAGCCGCTGTTGTAGACGGCCATTGTTCTTCTCCTAGATCTTTCAACAGTGGTGTTCCTCAGGGCTCTGTCCTATCACCAACTGTCTTCCTTTTATTCATCAATGATCTTCTAAGCTGTACATCTAACCCTATCCACTCATACGCTGATGACTCCACCCTTCACCTTTCCATTCGGTTCCCGCAACGCCCATCTCAACAGTTACTTCAACAAACAAGGGATGAGGCTATGGCACACCTAATGACTGACTTGGCTCGTATCTCTGACTGGGGTAAAAATAATATGGTTGTTTTTAATGCATCTAAGACTCAGTTCTTACACCTATCAACCCGACAAAATCTTCCACAGGTATACCCACTAATGTTTAATAATATTCAGCTTAATCCTGCATCATCCTCGAACATGCTTGGAGTTTCATTTACTCGGGACTTATCTTGGAAAGATCATATTACATCACTTGTAAAATCTGCTTCCAAGAGATTGGGTGTGCTAAGCCAACTCCGCTCTTTCTTTACCCCTGCACAATTGTTGACTCTATACAGGGGTTTTATCCGCCCCTCTGTGGATTACAACTCTCAGGGGTGGGGAGGCTCCCCACATACAGCTCTTCTCAATAGGGTGGGGTCAAAGGCTTTTCGTCTCATTAACTCTCCTCCTCTTACTGACTCCCTTCAACCTCTGTCTCTTCGCCGCACTGTTGCATCTTTATCACTTTTCTATCGCTACTTTAATGGTCACTGCTCCTCTGAACTGTCTGCTTGCATTCCTCCATCTCTACGACGGGCGCGTAGCACCCGTCTGGCAGCAAACTCTCATCCCTTTTCTGTCCAACTCTCTAATGCAAGAGTTAACCGTTTCTCCCAGTCTTTCATTTATGCAACAGGTCAGCTCTGGAACTGTCTCCCTCTGTCTGTATTTCCTGCTGCCTATGATCTCCAGTCTTTCAAACGCAGTGTGTCCAGGCATCTCAAAATGATCGGATCTTGAATTTGGCTCTCTATTGTATTTTGTTTTTCTCTTGGAGGGAACTGTTACTGCGGGCTCATGGCCTTTGGTTCCTTCTTCCTCGCATAAAAAAAAAAAAGGTATCATCAAATAAACACAGCTTCGGTAGGTCGGCATATTTCTCCCTTTTGAACAGCTCTTAGTACTGTGCAATGAACACATAGTAACCTAATATCCTCACTCCAATAAATCAATCAATACACGTAGTCTCATGCAACCCTCTAATCTTTGTAATCTCTCTCTCTCTCTCTCTCTCTCTCTCTCTCTCTCTCTGGGCAGGTGTGTGTAAGCCAGATCTAGTACATAAGCCAGGTGGGCAGGTAGACAGGTGAAGACAGAGGCGGACAAGGAAAATCACGGAGGTGGGGGTGATACAGGGGGCGGGGTCCTGTTAACACGACTTCGGGGGGTTGAGGGGGCGTGATACTCTATGGCGCTGGATACCACCACACTACATAACACTACATTAGGACATACTGTATACCATGCCACACTCCCACACTACACTGCACCACCCTATGAAATATCCCACAACACTACCTTACAATACCATGCTACACTTCCACACTCCATTACATTACACTATGCTACACTACATTACACTAGGACACATCACACGCTACACTCCCACACAGCATTATGGTACACTATGCTACACTAATCACCAGAAGTGCACACCACTTTGCACAAATTTACGATAAAAACCAACATGTCAGCCCACACTAGTCAATGCAACAAACCACCATACTCAACGACACTACACTATGGGAGCCACAACATAACATATCACATCATTTCACACCGAACACAAAGTAATGACACTATTATCAATATATCTAGCTACAGAATACATGACTGACACCATTTCACCCCACCACAGGCTATCAAAACAATCAAGGTACATCACACCACACATCAGGCCACCACATCATCACGCATCACACCACATCGCATCAGGACATCGAGTGGTCAGGGAATTATACAGCTCCTCTATTATTCCTATTAAAAACTCTTAACGACGCTCACGTCTAGTTATATTTCAATCGTGGTGTATCCAGACGACTTTACTCAGCTAAGGAGAGACTTTTCGAAAATGAAGGGTTACATAAAGCCTTTATTAACCTCTTTCACTATGAAAGTTTATCTCTCAGCGGCTTTAAATTGTTCGGCAGTTGCTTGTTTAACCCCTTTAGCCAAACGAAGTATTATTATTCTTGCTGCTACTGGACGATTATGAAAACACCCTGAAGGAGCCCACCCTAAGGTGAATAAAATCATCTATTGACAGCAAATATAAAACAGACAAAATACATATTCACACATTCGGACTCAAAGAGTAATAATGAAAAATGTAATTGTGCTGAAAAGGTTAACCACCCATCACTACAAAACACCACAAAAACATTGTCAAAAAACACATATCCCACCATCACAAACCTATCTCGCATTTCACCACAGGCAAATTTTCATCTCTTCACCCTGATGACGCAATCTCATATTGTAATTTTATGCTCTCCGACGATTTTACGAAGCTTGGGATTAACATTAAGAGGTGAAGGAATCAGCTACTGGCTTTATTAGTCCCTTCACTACCACAGGGTTTTCCTAAACTAAGTAAAATAGTTTCCCGGCCTGATAGGGATAATAAACCAAATCTCACACTAATTCTACGGACTAAAAACACAATACAAAATGCACAGCACAGTTCTACACCCAAATACTAGTACACACACACACACACACACACACACACACACACACACACACACACACACACACACACACAAGCTAATACCCAAACAACATTCCTCTCCCATTTAGTACGCACACTATCGCAGCCGCCATAAAGGGCATAAGCCCCCTCAATAAAAGACATAAAAACCATCAATAGCGGCCAGAATGACTCCTATAATGGCCGCGATGGCAACCCTTCTGCCACGACCCAATACTCATCAGCGCCAGAAAAAGGGAAAAAAACGCTTGTCTTGTATTACAACGGACATATAGAGTATTTCATAAGTTAAGTCTCAGTGTAAAATATAAGTCTAATTATTTCAAAGATTAAATATTTCTAACAGTTATAAATTAGAGTACAACAGCTACTTCAGACTCAGTATTTTAGAGATTTAATACAGTACTTCAAACATTCACTCCAGTATGCCACAAAGTTAAATATTTAAAAGGTCAAATATCTGAAGGGTTAAATATTTGAAAGGTTAGTTTCTTCAGCCATATGTAGGTCATTTATAATTTATTCTTGTTATCTCCAGTAGTTTTTTTATTCAGATTAGCAGAGGCCCTGGTAGTGAAGGAGCTACAGGATGCAAGAGGTCGATATTAAGCTGAATTAAATCGTCATGAGATAGCAATAACGAAATCAAAGTTATTACTTTTAAAATACAAAAACTCTACGTTAAGCTGAATTAAATCCCCAGGAACGAGCAAGAAATAAAAAAAATATATGTCCTTGGGCTGTGGAGATTAAATATTCAAAAGACAAAATATTTTCAAGCTGAAAACTTCTGAGGTTTAGTAATTCACCCACCAACTATTTCATAAGCTAATGTTTCAAAGGTTAGCCCTCTCATCGTCAGGATAACTGTGGTGTTCTATTCCAACACCCACAGACGATTTTAATAGACTAAGAGTGCGTCACATGAGCGTGCAAGTGTTAATACTGAAACCATACCATTTACCCTCACAGTGTGGACAGCTGTGGCAGTTAGCTATTCGACTCCAGCTTACACCAGACGCGTTTATTCTGCTGGGAGTGCGTCGGACGAGCTTGATTGTTAGCTAAATATCTCAGGACAAAGTTTCAATGGATTAACATTTCAATGGACAAAACTCTAGAATGGCAATTACTAAGCCAAAGATGAAATATTTCTACGTGTATACTTGGCTACAGAAAATTCAACGTCCAACGCCAAACGCTTCAACGTCAAAGAACACACCAATGTGGTAGACTACAGCAAAGTCCAATATTATATAGTATGGTAACGTTAATGGCATATATTTCGAAGCAAAAATGTGAGCAATTCACTGTCGACGGTTCAACACTTCAATGCTAACGACTGAACACTTCAATGTTAACGACTAAACAGTTCAGCGCTAACGGTTAAGCACTTCAACGCCAATGGTTACATAGTTCCAACGATCGAAACCTACATCGTAAGAGGTAAAAAAAACTAAATATCAAAAGCTAAAATATTTAAGAGTCCAATGCATCAATACTGTAACGGCGCAAATGTAAATAAATAAAAAGAAGGACTACAGGAAAGAATGCGTAAATATCATCTCTTCATATACAGATGGTTAACCATTGTTAAGAACGATCCATCTTTCACGGCTGAAGAAACAGTGGTCTGTTAGGCTATTTCACAGAGATATGCTGGTGGGGGATGATCGAATCGGGTGAAAAGTGGTGGTATGGAGGTGAATTGGGTGATTTGTGGAGGCGGGGAGCGTGAGAGGCAGATAGAAGGAGCAGAGGAGAGGGCAGTGGAGGGGAAAAGATGGGAGAAACTGGAAACGATTAATGGAACGTACAGAGGAGCCGAAGGGAAAAGCAAGTGTTGGTGACATGTTAAGATACGAGACAGAGGTAGCTAAGGGTACAAAGGCCATGAGGTGCTCAGCCGTGGTCATCATCTCCGTAACTTAGGCCATGAGCTTGTAGATGATTACTGATCCACTGTCCTGGGATATAAAGCCACGGAATCATCAAAGTTACCGCATAAATATGCGGTTCGATATTCTGAGGAAAAGAGGAAGGAGTATGAGGTCTGGGTTGGGGGATGAAACAGGGATATGAGAGGCAATGGATGGGAACTAAGAAAGGGAAAACGAGGGAAAACAGGCAAAGAAAGGGCGAAGAAAAAGTTAGGCATATGCGAGGACGGAGGGAAAGTGGGGAAAGAAGTTTGAGAGAGAAGGGTATGGGGAACGACGGAAAAGAAAAGCATGAAAGTGAAAGGCAAACAAAAGAGGAAAGTTGGAAAGACAAGTTTGTAATTTAAATGCAAGAAAAAGGGTGGAAGTAAAAACGAGAGCAACAGAGGAAAATGAAGAAGAGTATTTGCAAGTAAAGCACATAGGGAAGAAGTGAGAGGAAAGAAGAGTTTGTCAGTGAAAGGCATGAGGATGGAGGGGAGAGATGTAAAAACTGAGGTAACGATACTTGAGGATGGAGACACACCACCAACTAAGTCTAAAGATGGCGGTGAGGGCGAGGAGCTTGAGAAATAAAACGACGGGAAAATGAGGAGTGCGTAACGAACAGTCAAGAAGGTAATTAAGGAGTGTGTGTGTGTGTGTGTGTGTGTGTGTGTGTGTGTGTGTGTGTGTGTGTGTGTGTGTGTGTGTGTGTGTGTGTGTGTGTGTGTGTGTGTGTGTGTGTGTGTGTCAGTGAAAGGTATGAGGAAAGCGGTAGGATGGGGAGTACAGGTAAAGATTTAAAGTTACCGTAGATTTACTGAAGGAACCACACACACACACACACACACACACACACACACACACTTTATTATACTCAGTTTTTTTTATCAAGGCGAAGATGCACTTGAGAGATTGGTGATTACTGGCTGAATGCAACATTACTTCATAATCTAGCATCATTAACTGACAATAATTATCTGAGAGGGAAATTTGGGTTAGTAAATATTTTTTGGACATGTTGCATTCAGCCGATCATCAACAACCTGTCACAACCTGTCGAGTGCATCTTCGCCTCGATAAAAAAAACGGAGTATAGGTGGGAAACAGACAGGATGTTATAAGGCAGTGGTATCCACAATGAAGGCATCTGACTATGGGAATGCCGCAAGTTTTAGTGTTCGTTCCTGTTATATTTCTGATAAATGGAAATGACTTGCCAGAACGGGTAAGTAGTCATATGAGTATGTTTACAGAAGATGCAAGAATTATGACACGTATTCAATATGAAGACAGTTGTTAAGATTTGAAAGATGATTTGGAAATACTGTATAGCTAGTAACTGAGTTAGAAAATGTATTTCCTTGCAAAAGATGACATGCCTTACCAACGGAAGATGATAAAAGTCCAAGCTGCGAGTATAAAATACGAGGAGAAAGGATTAACAAAGTGAAAGAGAGAGAGAGAGAGAGAGAGAGAGAGAGAGAGAGCATCTGGGAGTGATCCTACCGGATGACTTATCACCAAAAAAGCATATTAACAGGATCACTGGCGAGGCATACTGATAGCTGGCCAACATAGGAGTGGCTTGTAATTGTACAGCTGAGGATGAAGAAAGAGATAGTGTCCATGATAAGGCAGAAACTGGAACACATGGTGGTGGTGTGGTCCTCATATTTAAAGAAACATGTTCATAAACAGGAGAGGTACCGAGGATGGCATGAGGGACGATACCAAGAGTAAGACAGCTGTTTTATGACGAGAAGTTGGAGAAGCTGAAGTTATTGACCTTCAGTGAGAGGAAAGGAAGAGAGATTTGATTATGATACCTAAAGGAGTCAAAGGACTCGAAAAAATGAAATGAGATTTTGTAGCGGGAAGATGAGGGACGAACAAAAGTACACGAATACAAAATGATGAAGAGTACATGTGAAATGGATGTTAAAAAGTTTAGTATCCCAAACACATGATATTTGTAAGTCTGGAAGGGGAAGTGGTGCGAACAAAAAACGCCCGTGCGTTCAAAACTGACAGAATAAATGTTACTATGGAGACAACACAGGCCTAGCTCTGATCTTGTGTATTATAAACACGTAACTACAACTAAAGTAAACAAACAAACAAACAAACAAACAAACGAACACACACACACATATGTATATATATATATATATATATATATATATATATATATATATATGTGTGTGTGTGTGTGTGTGTGTGTGTGTATACAGTATGTATATTTATATATATATATATATATATATATATATATATATATATATATATATATATATATATATATATATATATATATATATATATATGTGTGTGTGTGTGTGTGTGTGTGTGTGTTATAAACGGTATATATATGAATGTATACCAATAACACAAGCTAAAGAATAATGGAAATTTTCGACGTAGAGGCTCTGGATAAAAAAAGACAGCGTGCAAGAAAGTAGGTCAAAAATGAAGGTGCGAGGAGGGTTGGTTGAACTAACAAGATGACAAGCGACTGGGGGTTCCCTGGGGAGGATATAGTAGAAGGGAGGAAGGGACACGGTGATGAAGCAGAAGAGGAAGGATGGCAGAGAGGGGGAGAAAAAGAGGAAGGGGAAGAGGAGAAACAAGGAAGAGGAAAAAGAAAATGGAGCAGTGAGGAAGAAAGAAGGCGGAAGTAAAATGGGCGAAGAGAGGACAGAATACGATTAATGAAAACGAAAAATTAGATGCAGGAGCCAAGGAGGAGGTGGACACAGGACCCCAGTAACCAGGTCAAAGGTGAAGGTGCGAGGTGGGTTGGGTGAAGTAACAAGATGACAAGCGACTGGCGGTGCCCTTGGGAGACACCGTGCAAGAGTGGTAATGGGGTGGCGATGGCAGGATCCACCACCACGCTAATGGCATGGACGGGAAACTGGAGAATGGAAGCGAGAGAGAGAGAGAGAGAGAGAGAGAGAGAGAGAGAGAGAGAGAGAGAGAGAGAGAGAGGGAGGAAAGGAGAGGAGAACAGAAAAGAGAAACGAAAGCAAAAAAGATGGGAAGGAGATAGGGGAGTGAGAGAACAGAAAGGACAAACGAAAGCAAAAAGAGCGGAGAGGAGAACGAAGAGGGAAGAGGAGAAAGGGAAGGGAAGAAGAAAACGACGTGGGGGAGAAGAGAGAGGAAGTAAGAGGGTAAGGGTGAGAAACGAAGATGAAAACAGTAGGAAGTAGAAGAAAGAGAGGTAAGAGGGGAAAATGGTAAGAAAAAAGGAAAGGGAGAGGGTAAGAAATAGGCAGAAAAAAAAATGTGGAGGGAGAACAAGATGGGGGCAATGAAAAAAAAAAAAAAAAGGAGGGGTAGGGGAGGGGAGGATATGAAAGGAAGGAGGGAATCAGGATAAAGGAAGAAGGGAGTGGACGGGTTGCGACTGTGGAGAAAGGGAATAAGGAAAAAGCAAGGAGGACGAGAGACAGCAAGGTGGGAAAAAAAAAAAATGGGTAGGAATGAATGGGGGGATGAGAATGGAGAGAGGGGACGATGATAAAGCAGAAGTGGGGATGGAGGGTAGGGAATAGAGAGAAAGAAGGAATGGGAAGAAAGACAAGAGGAGAAAGGAGCGAGAGAGTAAGAGAAAGGGGAAAAGAGGGCAGGGAGTGGAAAGAAAGGAATTATGAAATAAGAGTGGAAGGAAAGCAGGAAGAGGGGAAAGTAACACCAAAGGGAAGGAGAGGCAAGGATGAGACAGGACGATGGATAAGAAAACAGAGGAGGAAGGGGGAAGAAGGATGAAAGATGGGAGAGAGGTCAGAGAAAGTGGAGAAAAATAGTACATGGTGCAGGGTAGGTGGGAGAGGGGATTCATGAGGAAAGAGGAATGGGGAATGAGGGTAGTGTGTGTGTGTGTGTGTGTGTGTGTGTGTGTGTGTGTGTGTGTGTGTGTGTGTGTGTGTGTGTGTGTGTGTGTGTGTGTGTGTGTGTGTGTGTGTGTGTGTGTGTGTGTGTGTGTGTGTGTGTGTGTGTGTGTGTGTGTGTGTGTGTGTGTGTGTGTGTGTGTGTGTGTGTGTGTGTGTGAGAGAGAGAGAGAGAGAGAGAGAGAGAGAGAGAGAGAGAGAGAGAGAGAGCGGGGGAAGAGGGGATGAAATGAACTGTCACCCCACTAATGGTCTGGGGTGGGAGGAGAGGAGCCAGGGGATGGAGGATGAGGGAGGGAGGAAGGCAGGAAAGGCAGGAGGGAGGAAGGCAGGAAAGGCAGGAGGGGGAAAAATAGGAGAAGGAGGGTACGTAGGCTAGATGGGAGAATGGTAGTACGAACAGGGAAAGGAGGATGGGGGAGATAAAAGGAGGGATGATATAGATGAGGAAGGAAAAGGGAACAGAGAGTATGAAGGAATGGAGAAGGAGGGGGTGGAGTGGGGAGAGAGGGGGAGTAGGGAAACAAAGGAGGAGGGGTTAAAATAAACTGTCACTCCACTTGGATAATAGCTTGGTATGGGAGGAGGAGAAATGAGCAAAGGGAAAGAGGGAAAGAGAACAGGAAGTGGAGGAGATGAGGAGGGAAAGAGGAGAGGGAGAGCGAGAGCGTGAGGGCAGTGGAAGGAACTGAAGAGGGGAGGGACGTGGGAGAGGAAGCGAGGCGAGCAGCAGGGATGGGAAAAGAATGAGAAGGAAAGACGAAAAAAACGGAATGAAATTAAAGGAGACAGAGGGTGAGGGAATACGAGAACGGAGGGAGAAGGAGATATTGTGAAAAATTAGAGTGAATACGATGAGAAAGGAACGGGGGAAGATGGGCGGGGAACAGAAGGGAGGGGAGGGGAGGGGAGGGAAAGAGAGGGAGGAATGGAGAGAAGAATAATTAGGAGCGTGTGTGGAAGAAAGATCATTTAAAAAGTGTGAGAAAATGAGAAAGGATGGAGAATGAAGGACAGAGGGAGGAAGGGAAGGGAGGGGTGAGAATGAAGAGTGGGAAAAGATGGCTAGTGTTAGGAAAAGAGGGGGTAGGAGGGAAGTATGGGAAGGGACGGGTAGAAGAGAGGTGTGGGAAAGGAGATTTGGACAATGGTGGGGTAGGGAAGGGGAAGGATGGATAATACACGGTAGAAGACAAGGGTAGGGGAGGCAGGGAAAGATAAGCATGGCAGGGTAACGATGGGTAAGAAACACGGGAAAGGTGAGAAGGGGTAAGGTAAAGTGAGGCAGGGTAAGGGACAAGGACAGGAGGAGAGGTAAAGTGAGGAAAGGCAAGATAAGTCAGAAGAGAGAAGGGAAGGACAGAGTAAGGCATGGTAAGGCAGTGAGGCAATGTACAGCACAGTGAGGCATATTAGGTGAGTAGACACAACAAAAGATAAGAAGTGGAAAGCTAAGCAAGACGGGAGGGGAGAGGAAGGGGTGGAAGAGAGTAGAGATGGGGAGAAGAAAGGACAGCAGGAGAAGAGGGAAGAGGAGAAGAATGGAGACGGGGGAGGTGGGGAAGGTGAGAAAACGACCAAGGAAAGAAGACATGAGACAGAAAGTGTAAATACTCGTATATGGAAGATACGTGGGGGGAAATGGGTGGAAGGAAAGAAAGGGAAAAGCAAAGGAAGGGAAGGAAAAGAAAATAAGAAAAAAAGGGAGGAGATGGTAAGGCGATGGACAGGAAAGGGGAATAAGGAGGGCGACTGACGAACGGCGTGGAATGAAAGAGAGGGAATATTCAACGACTTCACTGTGAAAGGTTTTGCAAAAAAATAAATAAATAAATAAAATAAAATAAGATAAAATCGCATGGAAAATGAAAGAAAAGAATCTATGGATAAAGATGGAATGATATGCAAAGAGAGAATAACAATATGGTCAGGGAATGAGATGAATCACAATAACCCCTTCTGTACAAAATGTTTTCGCTGGGATGAAGAAAACAGTGTGGCGGCAGCAAAAGAAGGTAGGGGGACAGAACTTTGACCACTGCAGTACGAGAAATGTCCCATGGGAATACAAAAATAAAAGTCTGGCAGAAGTTTGGCAGAAGGAAAATAAAGTGTTTGTACTGAGCAAGCTAATCTTAAAACTATGACGTCGTTTTCTATGTTATTCTGGCTATTTCTTGATAATTTTATTCAACATGGAAGTTTTTCGAGCAAGAAGGATTGATTATATTATATAATACCGTATATACAGTGTGTGTGTGTGTGTGTGTGTGTGTGTGTGTGTGTGTGTGTGTGTGTGTGTGTGAGAGAGAGAGAGAGAGAGAGAGAGAGAGAGAGAGAGACGAAAAGGAGGAAATAGTACACGAGAGAGAAAAAGATGAAGCCAACAATGGAAAAGAAGTGAGGGGAAGGAGGGAGGAGTGAAGTGACCTGAACAAAAGGGGTGAGAGGAAGGAGAGGAATGAAAGGGAAGAAAGAGACGAAATGGAAGAATAAAACGGGAAAGCAGGGCTGGGGAAAGAGGGAGGGTGAGGTGAAAGCGAAAGGGAGAAAGGGAGGGGAAAAGAATAAAAGAAGCGAAAAGACAGAAGGGAAGTGAAAAGTGAAACGGTGGAACGAAAGGGAAGGCATAAAGGAAAAACAGAGAACGATAGAAACAAAATGAAAGTAAAAGGAAAAAAGAAGAGGAAAGTGAAACGAAGCTTAGCGAGAGAAAGAAAGAATGGTAGAAGGGAATAAGGATGGTAAAATTAAAGATATGTACAATTAAAGATATGTAAGAAATAGAGAACGAGAGGAGCAAATGAAATATGAGAAGGGTGCGAGAGAGGAGGAGATATATATTAAAAGTGAAGTAATATTGCAGTGATGTGAGACGAAACGGAGTAAAGGGTTAACAAGTGAAGGAAGGGGAGGGGGACACAAGAATAAGAGAAAAGAGAAAAAGGGAAGATGAATTACGGAAGGGAAGAAAAGGCAGAAGAGGGAAGAAGAGATCGGGATGGCAGGAAGAGATGGAGGTAAACAACATACGAAAGGAAAAAAGAGCGATGGAATAAAAATATAAAAGAAAGGGAAGAAGGGAGACAAAAGGAGAGGGGTGATAGGACACGACGAGATCAGGAAGGGGAGAAGAAGAGATCAGGAAGGGGATATAAGAGATAAGAAAGGGGAGGAGGAGGAAGATACAGAAGGGGATGATGGGTAGACTATTGGGAAACTCTATAATCCAATACTATTATCAACCATCTGCCACCAATTCATTACCCTCAGCACCATAGCATCCCCACTCTATCTTCAGCCCCGCTCAATTCCCCTTTGCCCTGTTCAGTTCTCTACAGCCTTATTTAAATATCCCCTGCCCCATTCTATCACTCAACCCCACTCAATACCCCTGAACCCCATTTAATTCCCATTTATCCCACTCAATACCCCTACCAACCCCACTCATTTTACTCACCCAATCACAGCCAAAGAATAATCTGATCAACCCGAATACCAGTACATTTGTGTGTGTGTGTGTGTGTGTGTGTGTGTGTGTGTGTGTGTGTGTGTGTGTGTGTGTGTGTGTGTGTGTGTGTGTGTGTGTGTGTGTGTGTGTGTGTGTGTGTGTGTGTGTGTGTGTGTGTGTGCGCGCGCGCGCGCGCGCGCGCATGCGCATTTTCCGTTCACTCTTGCTACCCCCACACTGGATGTCATATATGAAAAGGATTAATGAAAGGTACGTGCCGGTACATGTAACCCCTTCCAGCTCAGTCTCTCCTAAGTTGAGTCGCGTCGTGTGGAAGGAAGAGACAATGACATATAAAGAACACACTGTCGACATTAATGGATTAAAGGGGTAAATGAAGGCAACATCCAACATATTTCGTTTGACAATTTTTTCCTAAGATGCTGTACAATCATCTGGAAGGCAGCAAGAATAAACAAAGACACCACAACCCTGCTCAACCCCATCCAATCTCCCTCCACCCCACTCCCCCGCCATCACCGTAAATGTCGAAGGATGGAGAAAATTCGGTCGTAAGTGCATTTTATCCTTTGTTATGACAGAAGGGGAAGGTGACCGCGAGAGAAAATGTGAAATGTGAGGGTAAGGTTGTTTATGGGATGGGATGGCTGGACATGGCGAAGGGAGAGGTGGGGAATGGGGAGAAGAGACGGGAGACGAAAGGAAAGAGACGGCATGTGGAGATGAAATTAGCAGTTTCGAGCAGAGATGGGATATGAGAGAATAGGAGAGATAATACGGTAGATAAAACAGGAGAGGAAAGAAGCAAAGGGGAGATGGATAAGAGAGAGGTAGGAGAGACGAAAAGAGGTGAGAAGAGAAGAGAAGAGGTGAGATGAGATGAGAAGAGAAGAGGTGAAGAGAGGAGAGGAGAGGAGAGGAGAGGAGAGAAGAGAAGAGAAACGCAGACAAGAAAATAGAATAGACGAAAAAAGAAAATGGGCGAAGATGAGAGGGAATATAGAAAGAACATTGTACTACGGAAGGAAGGAAAGGAGGGGGTGGTGGAGGAGGAAGACCAAGGGAATGGGAAGGTGGAACTAAAATAAGGAAGAACGAGAAGATGGGGAAAGAAGGGACGAAAGGAATGAAAGGCCGAAGCTGGAAGAATAAAGAGAACGAAAAGTATGAGAGAATGTGTGGGAAATTCAACTACTTTACTATGATCACGTAGTTAATTGTTACTTTTCTTGATATCGCCAGACGATTTTCTTCAGCATCAAGGAGATCCTCAGAAGCGAAAGAGGTACTGAAGGCTACATCCAACCCCTCCAATCTCAAAGGTTTCTCCAAGCTGAATAAAATAGTATAGAGGTAATAAAACGTCATCGCTGTGAAAAAGTTACAGGAAAAAGGATGGGGAAGCGGAAGAGGCGAGATGTGATATGAGGTAATGAAGAAGAGGGAGAGGAAAAGCGGAAGACATGGAACTGACAAGCGAGAGCAGAGGAAGAAAATCGAGGAAGTGAAACAGAGGAGAGAGAGGGAAGCAGCGTAAGAAGAGAGGAGGAAAAGGGACAAAAACGGAAAAGAGAAGAGAAGCGAGAAGAAATGGAGTGGAGGAGGAAAAAGAGCAGTGGGGAATACAGGAGTGAAAATTTCAGGAAAGAGCTAATGTAAATATAATGAATGGGCCGGACGAGGGTAATATGAGGGGAGGGAGAGGAGAGGACAACAAACGAGAAGAGAGAAGGGAAGAGAAGAGATGAGAAGAGAAGAGAAGAGGACAGGAGAAGAGAGAAGAGAAGAGAAGAGAAGAGGACAGGAGAAGAGAGAAGAGAAGAGGACAGGAGAAGAGAGAAGAGAAGAGGACAGGAGAAGAGAGAAGAGAAGAGGACAGGAGAAGAGAGAAGAGAAGAGGACAGGAGAAGAGAGAAGAGAAGAGGACAGGAGAAGAGAGAAGAGAAGAGGACAGGAGAAGAGAGAAGAGAAGAGGACAGGAGAAGAGAAGAGGAGAGGGGAAGAGAAGGGAGGGGAAGAGAAGAGTGGAGAAGAGAGGAGAGGAGAGGAGAGGAAAAGAGAGGAGAGGAGACGAAAGGAGAGGGGAGAGGAGGGGAGGGGAGGGGAGGGGAGGGGAGGAGAGGGGAGGGGAGAAGAGAAGGGACGGAAAAAGAGAAGAGAGAAGAGAAGAGGAATGGAGAAGAAAACATAGGAGGAGGAAGGAGAGAAGAGGAAAGGCTAAGAGAGGAAGTGTGGAGGGGCGATGAAAAAAAAAAATACTGGGATGGGAGGAGGGAAATGGTAAAAAGGATAAAAGAGTGGAGTGGGTGAAAGAAAGGGAAACGGAGAAGGAGAGGGAAAAGGAAGGGAGAAGAAAGGGAGGGGGAAGGAATGTTGGCAGGGGAAGTGGGGAGGAATGGGACGCGGGAAACTGGGGAGGGAAGGGAGGTGGTAAGGAAGAAAAATTTTGTGGAATAAGTTAATGTATATATAATGGGTGGGGAGGACGAGGGTAATATGAGGGGAGGAGGAAGGGGAAGAATGTGGAAAGGGAGGGGAAGGGAGAGAAAGGGACGGGACTGGAAGCGGGAAGACAGAGGGAAGAGACAAATGAACAGAGGGCGAAGGGAGAGGGGAACAGGAAGAACGGGGGAAGAGGAGGGTGCAGGGATGTAGATAGGGAATGAAGGGAAGATAGGGAATGAAGGGTCATGGAGAGATAAAGAAAGGGACTAGGAGTGGAGAGAATGTGAGAGGGAAGATAAATGGACAAATGGAGGGGAGAGGAGGAGAAAACTGGAAAGGATAAATGGACAAATGGAGGGGAGAGGAGGAGAAAACTGGAAAGGATAAATGGACAAATGGAGGGGAGAGGAGGAGAAAACTGGTAAGGACAAGGAGGGGTGGAGGGCTATGGCTAAATAAGTGAAGTGGGAAGGGATGGAAGAAGCTTTAGTTCAGCCACTGCCTAATAAATGCACGAGGACCATACTGCAAACGATTAATATCTGCCGTCCCAATCACAGCCTACAACACGACCCGCAGTAATGCAGGTATATCCATGTCCCCACTGTAGTATCTGGTGAGCAAAAACAAAAGAAAAACGAACTTTGTACAAGAATCCGAGAGAGAGAGAGAGAGAGAGAGAGAGAGAGAGAGAGGTAATGGACAAAGAAGACATGACTAGAGTACAGACAGAAGACAAGGAGGAGGAGGAGGAGGAGGAATGATGCAATGAAAAATGAGAGAGAGAGAGAGAGAGAGAGAGAGAGAGAACAGAAACAGAAGGGAGAGAAAAATTGAAAGAGAGAGAGAGAGAGAGAGAGAAGAACGGAGAGACAGAAGGGAGAGAAAAATTAACAGTACTCCTAATCTAAAGACAGGACAGGGCAGGAAAGAACGGAGGGGGTGAGGAAGGAGGTAGTGGGGGGAGGGGAGAGTAAATATACGAATAAAACGGGGAAAGAGACATAACAGACACGGAGAATGAGATAAAGAGACATAAAAACGAGGGGATAAAAGGAAAGAAAGACGGGAGGAGGATGTGAGGAAGGAGGGAGACGAGAGACATATAGAAGGATAGAGAGAGATGAGGAGTGGGTAAAAAAGAAAAGAATGGGGAGGGGAGATGAAGGAGACGGGATGAAGGAAGAGGGAAGGGACAGAGAAGAAAATAATGAAAGGAGAAGGAAGTGGGGTGAAGAATGCAATTAAACAAATAAGGGAATGAGATGAGCGAGACAGAATAGGAATAAAAACAAAATAATAAAGAGGATTCTAAGAATTAAATACAATATAAAAAGCAATGGAGCTGTGATGACAAGACTGTACCATTAGAAAACTTTAAAAGAAAAAAGGAAGAGGAAATTATGGACGAAAAAAAGATGAGGGGAACATGACCTGACAAACTGAATATAATAAAGAAAGTGAAAGAAAATGATGAGTTTATTAAGAAAAGAGAGAGAGAGAGAGAGAGAGAGAGAGAGAGAGAGAGAGAGAGAGAGAGAGAGAGAGAGAGAGAGAGAGAGAGAGAGAGAGAGAGAGAGAGAGAGAGAGAGAGAGAGAGCCGTCATGTGAAACTGTCTTCGGGTGTGAAGAGTCTAGTTACCTACTCCCCTCCCTCAACTCTCTCTCTCTCTCTCTCTCTCTCTCTCTCTCTCTCTCTCTCTCTCTCTCTCTCTCTCATTTTATATTCTTTCCCGTCCTTCCATCGAATTCTAATTATCCCCTCCCCCCCCTCTCTCTCTCTCTCTCTCTCCAGTGAACAAAGTAGCCTAAGCCTATCAATATTATGGATGAACCTCTTTTGGAACATATCGTCTCTCTCTCTCTCTCTCTCTCTCTGTCTCTCTCTCTGTCTCTCTCTCTCCATGGCCATTTCCCTCTTCACACACAGCAGGGGAATGATGAGAAGAGGGCGAGTAAAGAGGAAGAGGAGAAGACGCAACGAAACCCGATAATAGAGCAGAAGCAACGTAAATGGAAGGGGTGGGAAGGGAGGAGGGCGATAATTGGGCGAATAAGAGAGGGGCGGGAGTAGAGACGGAGCAGGGAGAAGGAGAGCATGAGAGAGGGGAGAAAAAGATGATGGGAGGGGGTACGATGAGGGAAACAGGAGAGAATATGAGGAGAGATGGAAGATGGGAGAGAGGGAAGAACGAGGGTAAGTAAAGGAAAGAGAAATAAGGAAGACAGGAAGACGGGAACGGGGAGAAATGAGACAGAGGAGGGAAAGAAGGATATCACTATGAAGAAGACGAGGGGATAGACAAGTAGGAATAAGGAGGACAGAGCCTTTGAATTCAACAGTGTCAAAGGTCACTGGAGAATAAGGCTCATATAAGCTATGGGAAAACATGGTACAATATATCAAAACAGAATATACAAAAGATGGAACTAAATATAAACGATAATAAATTTGCCACCTAAGCACAAGGATGTCATTTAACTTGTTCATACTTTTACTTTATTTCTTTCCTCTCTCTCTCTCTCTCTCTCTCTCTCTCTCTCTCTCTCTCTCTCTAATGCCAGGCAATTTTACTCAGCCCTGGATAGTGGATAGAAAGGAACGAAATAATGGTCGCACCTCATCCTCAGTTGGCAAAGGATCTAAGCTAATATTACAGTCGTTTGGAACAGCAAGAATAGCTAAATCAAAAATGACATCGTCGTACTGAAAGGGTACGGATAAAAACAGCTCGGAACAAAAGGAAAACGAGGATTAAAAGTAAAAATGGACACACAAGGTTATCGAACAAATAGAAAAGTTGCAAAGGACGATCATGAGAGAGAGAGAGAGAGAGAGAGAGAGAGAGAGAGAGAGAGAGAGAGAGAGAATGATAACGAAACATGAGAAAACTATAAAGCACCCAGGCAGAACATAGTTGTGCCACTGCCACTAAAATTAAGATTTATTGCTGTAATGCCTCTTCCCTACAAGAAGAATACCTTTAGGGTATCTCATAGTTAATCACTTAATTCTACGGACTTAGTTTGCCCTGCTACTCAAACACTTGGTGACACCCATGAAATTTATGATCATTCCTACATAAAGATCAGGATCAATCTCAAAATCTAATCAACTTTTCCTTGACCCACTGCCCATCTATCCACCATATTTCACTGAAATCCAGTAACAACTTCTTGGAGATACTTTGTCCTCAGACAAACAAATAGACACGGACGAATACATAAAGAAGGACATACAAGGAAAGCCGTCTTTCTCTTTTTTGTCAACTTGATTGGTGGAGGTTAAAATATAACACAAATTACACGAGAACCCGGTAAATCGGAGATAAAAAGGCAAAATGATAAAACGAATAGGAGTAAAAATTAATATATAAAACTAACAGAAAAGAAACGCGGAAAGATAAACACGTAAAAAGGGGATGAAATGCACACAAAAAACACAAAGTATATAAAAGGGAAAATCAAGCCAAACATCAGAAGCGCAATCGAGATAAGCAAAGGAGAGGCAGTACCAATAAACAACGATTTTCATTTCCCGCCACAGCACTACATTTTGGCAGGAAATGGGTAAACGTGCCTAGCTGATTCCAAATACGGGACATTAATTCCGTTTAAGCTCCTGAAAGTAATTTTCACTTTATTTTATCCAACTCTGGATAGTCTTTTCAACGCAGTGGGGGTCAGCTATAACCTTCATTAGCCTCTTCAATACGAGACGTCTTTCTTAACTTGACGAAAATCATCTGAAAGAAATATAGTCATAATTATCCTGACCTCTTTTCCCTCCATAAGGTGATGTGGAGTAGGATCCAGCATGGAGAAAAGAAAAACAACAAGCTGGAAGAAATATCAGTATCATACATGATCAAAATGGGTCACACAACCATCCACACAACATTCAAACCCCCTGAATCTGGCATCTATTTCAGAGACCTAACTATATGCACATTTTATTGGAGATTTCGTAGCACCTCTTCTGTACTGATTTATTCTGCTTATTGCACCTTATTAACCTCTTATGTTACTGATGGAAATCATGTTAATAATAAAACGAGATACCTTTATATATATATATATATATATATATATATATATATATATATATATATATATATATATATATATATATATATTTATATATATATATATATATATACACACACACACACACGTGTACACGTGTATATACACGAGGTCTGGTGAAAAAGTACTGTCACTTAGGCTTTAAAAAAAAAAAAAAAAAAAAAAGCTCACCTGTTGAGCTAGGACAGTCTAATCCCCCCTCCGAAAAGGCCCCTTCTGACTTGATACATTACTTCCACTGCCTGAAACATTTTTCAAAGTCGATTTTCAGTATCTCATGCAGGTGCTTCATTGCATTCATCATGATCTCTTCTCTCGTCTCAAATCGGAAACCCTTCAGTGGAGTTTTGAGCTTGGGAATAACCAAAAGTCTCACTGAGCCATGTCTGATGAGTAGGGAGCCTGCCGGACCTGCAGGATGTTGTGCTTGGCCAAAAATTCCTGAATCAGTTGAGAAGAATGGGCTGGGGCATTGTCATGGTGCAGCTTCCAATTTGCCACTTTCCAAAGGTCTGGTCTCTTCCACCGAACTGCATCACGATGACGACGGAGAACATTGAGGATGTAATGTTTGTTGACAGTCTGACCTTCTGGTGCATATTCATGATGCACAACTCTACAGAAGACGAAAAAAAAAAATGTCAACATGCATTTCACCTTGCTGCAGACCTGTCGTGCTTTCTTTGGCTGAGGCAACCCTGCATGCTTCCAATGGGATGACCGTTTTGGTTTCTCGGTCGTACCCATACACCCAAGTCTCACTTCCAGTAATAACAGTCTTCAGAAAGTCTGCATCGTGATTTGCACACTCCAACATGTCCTGAGCAACATTCACTCACGGAGCTTGTTGTTCACGTGAAAGGAGCTTTGGAACAAACCTGGCGACAACTATTCGCAGGCCTAAATCATCCATTAGAATTTCGTGTGTTGATCCATTGCTGATTCCACTTTCATCAGCAATTTCTCTGACAGTCAACTGAGGATTTCCCATGATCAAATCGCACACTTTCTTCACATCTTCAGCACTCCTGCTTGTTGATGGTCTCCTAGGACGTGGATTGCTCTTGACTGACATTCAACCATTTTTGAAGTGATTGTACCACTCCTTTATTTGCTCCCATGGCATCGTTCCACAAAACTTTCTGAATCTTCTTGGTTGTTTCAACTTGGGTATCATCTAGTTTTTGGCAGAATTTGATGCGGTAACGTTGTTCGACTTTTTCAGACATTGTGATGAGCGCGGGAACGCAACAAGCGTAAGGTGCACGACCATGTACATAGGTTGACTGACAGCCACAGAGTTACTCGTGGCAGCTGGCATTAATCACACATGGCCTATGCATGAAGGTCCTGTACTGCACTACACAAAGCCCTGCCCCTATCCTCCAACTGACTGACGAGGAAAAAAAATGAGGTTTGGTACTTTCTGAACAGACCTCATGTGTATATTATAATATATATTATATACTGTATAGACACACACACAATATATATATATATATATATATATATATATATATATATATATATATATATATATATATATATATATATATATATATACACACCGGTGCCGTATATAAAAAGCACATAACTGTATATTAATGAGCAATATGCATAATAAATCTGTTAAGGAAGACATATTAAGAAGCCACCTATGTCATCTAGAATATGGACCTCATAGCCTCAAGCGTTCATTTCCCGCCATAACACTTCATTTTGGAGGGAAAAATGTAAACAAACCCAACTGACACTATCCTGACGGTGCTTAGTGCCTCAAAACTGAAGGACATCATTTTCATTTTATGATATTCGGTTCTGTAGAGACAAACCAACTCCAGTCTTTCGTTACGAACGTCTTTCGTACACCAAAAAAAAAAAAAAAATACAGTACTCGTAATCTGGAGCTGTATTCTGCTTACTTTAACTTGGCCTAAAATTGCCATCTCTCCATCTTGAATGGTGTGCTATAACAACAGGTTAACACTGCACTATGATGCTAATCACGGAGAAGTTCTGTGGAAAGGATCTTGAGTAGTATTATCTTATTCTGCCACTGAGAACGTCATAAGCTGCACCAGAACAAAAATCGCCTAGTTAACATAAATGAACTATAGTGGAAAAAAAAAAAAAAAAGATGTCCATGGGGGAGGCAGAACTCCTTATTATTTATTCCATTCTGGCAGAAAAATAAGTACCGTAAACGAATCCAGTTGTCACTGCGTCCAAACTGCATTTAGTGGTAATTACCTCAGCACATCATTTCAGTTGTATTTTGATATCAGTCACACAGGTTTCTTCACATCCTGTGAGACTTTTCGAACTAATAAGGTTTGTTTGGTATCTTTTAACCTCTTCATTACGAGAAATCTTTTCTAAGTTCAATGATATCTTTTACAGCAGTGGTTCCCAACCTTTTCGGTTGTGCGACACCCACACAAGATAAAATTCCTTCCTGGGGTATTCCACATCTTCCTCTGCAAAAGCAAACAACACATCACTGTTTGAACTGGCATAAGTTACATGAGAGATTTAATAAAGGAGGTACCGTAATTTAAGCAGTGTATGCCAACAAAGCAACACTCAGAAAGTAAATCCAAAGCCTTGGTATTAAGGATGCAATGGTATTGCTACCAATGTGAGTATCACTGGTTCAGTTAGAGTTAAAGCACAAAAGATATATTCTTTCATGTGAATATCACTACGTTGCTGTGATTTGGTGCTCACCATCTTGGAAAACTTTGCTGCGCACAAATAGGTTGACAAGAATAGCAGGACCACTCAGACTGCTCGTTGCTGATGATACCACATCAATCCATTCGCCATACTCCCTTTAACAAGTATGTCTTTGTCATATGATTCATACCAAAATTTCAGGATTTCACATTACACTACAACAGGAAAGGCTACCTGCGAGGCATGTAACTGAAACGGGTTATGTACAGTACTGCAGAAATTTTGCCCCTGAAAAATGAATATGAATTCTGTTCACAGTGACTTCAGATGCATATATTACCCCATGACCCCGTCGAGAAGGATGGCCCCCCAGGGGGCCATGGCCCTCAGGTTGGGAACCACAGGTCTAGAGCTTCCGGTAGCAAGGGTGAGAGAGAGAGAGAGAGAGAGAGAGAGAGAGAGAGAGAGAGAGAGAGAGAACGTGCGAATGGGGGAATCAACACCCAGCACTTATTTCCCCCCTCCATTCTGGTGAAAAAAGAAAAAAATCCATGTGGCAGTGTACCGAATCCGGCAGCGTTTAGTGTTGTGAGGGCCCATGTGGCACTGTGACTGGCACTCGATACGCGGGGCCAACCCACCACCCAGCCTCCGGAACGGCCACCTTTAACGCCACCACCCCCTTAGCAGCACCGATACTTCACCAACTTTATATTGGACCAACGTTTATTTAATATCAAACTTGACCCTTCATATCCCGTGACGTCTTTATTGATTTATAGTTCCAATACCCTGACGATGATTTTTAACTTTAGGAAAGATCTCTTGCGGGGTGTGGGTAAATGAGGGCTACATCGAACTTAAGCACTTTGAAAAGTTTATCGTAAGATGAATAAACTCACCTGGAGATGGTAATAAATAGAAAAAATATCCAACTGAAGTGTAGTTTCTCTAGCCAGAAAACGAGGATGCCTAACTTATAACATTTTTGCTGGTGTCACATCACTGTATTAGCACAGGAATGGTCAAATGCGTCATTACTAAGTCTTGATTAATGGATGTCTCCCTTAAAAACTGAGGAAAATATTTTGTATATGGCACTGAAAGAACTATGATGACAATATTAATAATAATAATAATAATAATAATTATTATTATTATTATTATTATTATTATTATTATTACGACGTCCTTGGCCCAAAAGTTATTTC
Source organism: Coenobita brevimanus (assembly GCF_032717465.1). NCBI lineage: Eukaryota > Metazoa > Arthropoda > Malacostraca > Decapoda > Coenobitidae > Coenobita > Coenobita brevimanus. Next base: position 21,483,429 of record NC_136978.1, read on the forward strand.
TGTGGCATACGTCACACGTATGTAACATAACACCACATACTCCTTGGACACATTTTTGACGAAAAGGTTAGTTATGAATTATTCTTGACCTTGGTCCCCCAAACTCGTACATCACAGCTTGGTTACTGATTATATCCTTTTTATATATCAGCGCTCTCTCTCTCCCTCTCTCAATCTATATATCTGTTGCGTCAAATCATACTCCGTCTTTAACACGGGTGGAGGAAGCACAAACAAATCAATGCAACCACATCCCGACTCACACACTGACACTCTCAAGCTCCTGTGACTCATTCTCAGCTGCAGTTAGCTAGTACAGAGCAGGCTACTAGAGTTATCCCAACCATGACATGGGCTGATGGCACCACTATTAACTCAGCCTCCTGTGCTCAAGCTCTCGAATAAAATCGTCTGGGGTTAGCTAGAATACTTCTGGACGGAGGCATTTCTTTAGTTCATTCTTGCTGCTATACGGTATCCTACGACTATTTTCTTCAGCTTAAGAGAGCTCGGTGGTAGTCAATGCTACACATAACCACTCAGGCTCAAACATTTTTATCCTAGGCTGGAAGAAAATCGTATGGATATAGCACAAGTGAAATAAACACGCCCCTGGATTGAAGGACTTTAGCTTATCCTTAAGTAAACACTTTATCGATGTTCTCCTCCAAACCTTCAGACCAACCCCTCTCGAGATTCTTAACCTTTGGGTCAACACTTAATTCCATGCAAGTTTGATGGGTGTGCAAGGTATGTATTTATTCATTTATTTACTCATTCATTTATCTCTCCATTAATTCATTTAAATATTTAATTACTAATTTAACGGGTATTTACTTTCAGGGGGGAGGGGGTCCAACTCTGGGACCAGACACGATGGTGCACTCCCTGAGGTCCAATATTTCTCCTATGTGCCATTCACACCTTCACATATCAACACATCAGTGCTATAAGCCACCGTCTAAACTCAATACACACGAGGGCTGTCTCATTCTGGGCTGGTGTAATGGCATTAACGGGGATGTTTTTATGCCGTGACGATGGGTCTTCTTACAGATTAATAGTTTAACTAAGTCCAAACAATTAAAATGCTTCCTGCCCTAGCCTGCGATCAAACTCACGTCCTGTCGGATAGCATACCACTTCTCTCAGCACGTGACCACCACTTCTCCAACACAGGCTACATCAAGGAGTCTGCTCTGCCGTAATATTGGATGGTATTCTCGTTCACTTAAGAAATTTCGTGATAATTTTCCCTCATTGATTTATCTGACTTGCTACATCATCCTCTTACATATCAACGATGAAACTGTGTTGATATTTTAGAGATACTGATATAAGTGCCATACAAGTAAATAACAAGTCCTACAATACCACCACATTTTGTTCCAGCTAACGTCAAACTATTTTTTCACCTTTGGACCCCTCCCCCCCCGGTGGTGCAGGGAATAATGAAGGATAACATATAGATATCTAACCTCTAGTTTGCAAAGTCCATCTGGCAGTGAATACAAACATCTGGATAAAGGAAAAGACCTGCCAGACCGAATGTGTATGTGTGTGTGTGTGTGTGTGTGTTCCTGCAACTAACTGTATCAAAACTGAATGAATGGCTGCGTGATCTCCAAAGTTGGGAGATTATTGGAAAATCGTTCAACAGATCCGATATGGCTGGCATATACAGTAATTTTACCATAGCATCAGAGCCCACATTATAAAAAGATACTATTATATTCCCTTAACAAGCTGAAGGGTGCAGAAACAGCCTTAATAACCGCTTAAATGCTAAAGGATTTTCCTAAGTTAAACGGTATCTTCCAAACCCAGTAAATATTGATGATGACGATGGTGATGATGATGATAACAATAATAATAATAATAATAATAATAATAAATAAAATGACACTGAAGTAAAAAGCATTAATGTCTCCATGTAACTCCACGCTCGCTTCTTCCCTGTGGCTTTCTCCTTGTTCCCATCTTTCTCATCTTTCTCCTTCATTTCTCTCAACCTTCTCCTCCCCCGCAGATCCTCTTTCAACTCTGTCAGTCCTCCTCCACCCCCACCTTTTCTTAAACACTCCCATCCCTCCTTAAAACATTTTCAACCTCTCCCCTCCAAACAATACAGGTTTCCTCCCCACCCCCACCCCTCTTTAAACCCTATTTCTCCCCATATTATATCCCACTGCTCCCTCCCAGCCGCCACTCCTCACTTACACCCCCCCCCATCCCTCCTTCAAACACCTCCACCCTCTCAAGTTTTCAATAAGGACGGAACAGTCTCTCGATGAGAGTGTAAGGTCCATGTTGTCTGTGTATTATATCCTCTCTCTCTCTCTCTCTCTCTCTCTCTCTCTCTCTCTCTCTCTCTCTCCCTCGTATCTATCTTCCATGGGGCTTGCCAATGTCTGTGCATCATGTAACTCTCTCTCTCTCTCTCTCTGTAGTAAACACGCCATGTTTGGGGGGGGACAAATTTGATCAGTGGCCTCCAAAGAACGGGCGACGAGCGGACCTAACATAATTAGCGGGGGGGTTGCATGAGGGAGGTGGCAGTGTATGGGAATGGGAGGTGTATGGGAGCAGGAAGGAAGGGAATGAGAAAGTGGGGGGGAAGGACAGGATGTAGGAGAAAAGAGTAGGAAGGAAGGGAAACAGGAGGATGGAAGGAAGAGAAGTAAGAAAAGGGAGAGGGAAGGAGGATAAGCAGGAGAAGGGGGGAGTAAAGGAATGGAAATATAGATAGATAGATAGACAGACAGTGAGAGAGAGAGAGAGAGAGAGAGAGAGAGAGAGAGAGGGGGGGTATGGGTGAGGTGATGAGGGAGACGTGTAGAAGTGAGGAAAATGTGAATAAGTGGGCAAGAAGGGAAAGGGTGTGGGAAGGGTGTGGGAGAGGGAGAGGGAGAGTGAAAGGGAGAGGGAGAGGGAGAGGGAGAGGGAGGGGAAAGGGGAGGGTACGGGAGAGAGAGAGGAAGGGCATGTGTATGGGTGAGGAAAGGAAAGGCGGCACAGTGGGGAAGGTATGATAGGGAGGGGAAGTGTATGGATGAGGGAGGGATAGATGGAGATGGAGACGTATGGGTAAAGAATGAGGGAGAAAACAAAACTGAACCACCTTAAATTTACTGGTGGTGTTGTAACAGCTGGTACGTGGATTCCACTACATCGTCAAAAATAAGCAGATCTAGACCTGGTGAATGAAAAGTGCACATGAACTGATGATGCATCATGTATGGGAATTTGAAGACGCAGCATGTACAGCATCTGTCGCAAGTGCAAAACAACTGACGGTGCGGTACGAACAGTTAAGAAAATAACGGTTCTGTTCAACAGTTTGCACCATTTTTTTTTTTTTTTCATTTAGGCTTCTGTCAGAAATTGGAACAGTTTACGTATTTTGAACTAACATCAGTAACATGGAATTCAGCACTATTATATTTTTCAGTCTGATATCTTACGTCTATCCTTCTCTAGGAACATGTTACACAGGCCTACCTGCCTGTCTCACGTTTCGTAGACCAACATTTATTTTCACAAAATAATTTCTTACGCTGTACTCCACTATAATCTCTAGAACAAAATACCGTAACATCCACAAGGGTTGGAACACAGTGTTAAGTTGGTCACGTCGCTGAGCATGATGATGGGCTCCGTCCATCTGACTGGTACGTTCACAGAAATAGTGTAACACCGACTTTGTGGTGGAGGGTGAGGAGGGGAGTAAAACCCAGAATAAAGGTGTAAACAATAAAAAAGATAACCAGAACATGGGAGGGGAGAGGAGGAGGATCGGTATTTGTGAGGGTTAATTACTACAACACGGTGACGTCCATTTTATTACACCTTTGTTATCCCTTAGTGATTATACTAAACTTAGGAGCGTGCCCAGACTAACAGTGAAGAGGTTCGTGGAGGGTTTATCTAAGTTCACTAAAGCGAAAAATCTCTCCTAATATCTGGGAATCGAGAGCAGTAGCTTAATATAAAACAAGTCCTCGTACTGAAAGGATTAAGGGTAGGAATGGATGGAAGGGGCAGAAATGAAAGGTGACAGAGGGAGCTAGAGGATGGGGGGTGGGCAGCCTCCTGATATAAGAAGCTCAAAGGCTGGCAGTAGTAACGCTGATGGTGGCAATTAGGGAAGACAGTGAGAGAGAGAGAGAGAGAGAGAGAGAGAGAGAGAGAAGAAAACGCAGAGGAAAATGCGGCAAGGCAGAGAAAGATAGGAGGAACAGAGGGAAGAGAACGGGTACTAGACGAAGATGGAAATAAAAAGAGTGTGAGAAGGAGGGGCAGGCTACCTTAGGAGGAAGAGAAATAATAATGAGAGGATAAAAGGGGCTGCAGTTAGTTAGGAAGAGGATAACGAGACGAAAAAAGAAAATGGGAACAGTAGGTGATACAACTGGAGAGAGAGAGAGAGAGAGAGAGAGAGAGAGAGAGAGAGAGAGAATAAGACATCGTTAAGAACGAAGGGAGGAAGGAAAGAATATAAAGAAAGAAAAAGATGGGAAGGAAGATGCCATAAAGGAGAACGGGAGAAGCATCAGCGTCTTCCCTATCTCCATCATCTGACGACCACCGAGAGGACTGCCGCCATCATCACTACTCCTATCAGACATTTCCACACTCGTCACAACACACCCGTCATCACAACTTCACTCACCCGCCAACACCTGCAGCGGATAAGTAGCCTACCATCACCATCACCACTATCTACCGTCATCACAATTTCAAAAGATATTCTCAACATGTCTTCACAACGAAATTATCACCACAATATTGAATACTTCACTCGCATCCACAAAGTAACACCATCCTCAATATCAACATTAGCCACCACTACACTTTCACTGCCAACATCTCCATCACCAGGCAATATCATCTTCACAACTTTATCAACGTCATTATCATTCACATCATCAACCACCACTACACTTTCACTACCCAATATCATCACAACAGCTAAAACCGTCTACATAACTTCAGCAACACAATCAATATCCACCACTTCAGTCTTCATCACTCACTTTCAAAAGTAAACACCATCCTCACCAACGTCATCATCAACCATCACTACACTCTCAACACCATCATCATCACAATTAACAAACACCATCTTCAAAATCTCATCGACATCATTACCACAATATTAACTGGTTCATCTTTCATTTCCAACACCTAACTCCACCATCACCAATACCACCATCGCCATCGTCAAACAATCGCCTCTCCCGGTGACGACCATGCGAGATGCACGGAACCACTAATTCTCTATTTACTTCTGCAACATTCGTGGCCTTTCCTCTGATTTTCTCCCTACTGAATACCACCTCTCTTCATCTAAACCCCACTTTCTCTTCCTCACTGAGACTCAGCTGTCTGCGGCGACTGAGAGTAAACTCTTCTCTATCTTTGTACTTTTTACCCGTCCCCGCCCCGGATGGACTCGGGGATGGTTGTTGTTTTCCTTGGTGTGTCTGTTTGTTTGTCTGTCTGTCTATATGTCTGTCTGTCTGTCGGTTAACAACTTTACGCGAAAACTATCTATCTATCTATCTATAGCCCGACGCCCTAATCCCGCAAAGGGTGGCCGCAGACAAAACGCATCCAAGTCGCTCTGTCACCCACCAGTTGACTACCCTCCCCCCAACTCACTCCCCCCTCCCTCCTATACCTCTCAACTCCATCCCTCCACCTCATCCTCGGCCCTCTCCCTCCCTCCACCTCACCTACATACACCCTCTTAGTCAGCCTTTCATTCTCCGTTCTCTCCACATGTCCAAACCACCTCAGTATATTTCTCCTAATCTTCTCAGCCACATCCACATCCACCCCACAACGTTCCTTCACTTCTTCATTCGTCAACCTGTCCTTCCATGTCACTCCACGTGCTCCCCTCAAGTAACTCATTTCCACTGCTCTCACTCATGACTTGTTCCCCTCTTGCAAGGTCCATGCCTCGTTTCCATTCGTCTGGGTAGGGATCACAATACTATCATGCAACGATTTCTTAACTTCCATACCCACCTCCCTATTTCTCATCACTGCTTTCAGTGAACCAACAACCTTCTTTCCCTGCTATACTCTTTCAAACAGGGATGATAAGCTATGACCTTCTGATCACCTGATTAAATTTTGGGCCAAATTGGGCCAAGGCACAGGCTGTAGGCCCAAAAAATGTAAAAAAAAAAAAAAAATACGGGTAAACATTTTTTTCGACATAACTCCTTTCAAATTCGTCATATCGACATGAAACCAAAACCTAAAAGTGCATCTTTCAAATCTCCATCCTAATACATGCCTCATTACATCTGGGGGTAACCCCTTAGGTAGCTGTAAGGGGGTCAGTGTCAAGTTGGTCGGGCCTAAATTTCAAATGGGCATAAAATCGTCAGTTTTCACCCGATTTACTCCAAATTTGATAAGTGACATCTTTGACTAGAAACTATGTTGTGTTTATACGTCAGCACTAAAATGACTGCCGGGGACGGGTTTGCTGTGCCTTGGCACCGCTTCTTGTTCTATAGCTACTCATTTTAAAGTCAAAGTTGGTTGTGTATATGTACAAAACAACATGCCTTGATTTCGTGTTCCTGAACTTGAATCTTCCGAAGTATGTACAGTCTAGTTTCAAATATTGTCTTCTCTAACTAGCCTAAATATATCTGTGCTGTGTACCTATCCCCTAATTCCACTGACTGAAAAATTCTTTGAATATCTTACTTCTAAGATGGAATACATCCTATCAGTTTCTCCTTTTTCTGATATCTTCATTCTAATTTATTTCAATATTCACTACCACCTTTGGCTCTCCTCTCCATTCACTGATCCTCCTGGTGAACAAGCTTAAATCTTTTCTATCCTTAATGACCTACAGCAGCTTGTACAGCACCCTACCCGTATCCTTGAGTGCCTTGGAGAGTTCAACATACCTGACCTCATTCTTACAACTAATCCATCTGCTTACTCTGTTGATCTTTTCTCTCCATTGGGCAATCTTCTCAAAGAGCTACAAACAGTGGTGTTCCACAGGGTTCTATCCTGGCACCAACTCTCTTCCTTCATCATTGACCTCATAAGCTGTACATTTAACCCTATCCACTCTACAACCTTCACCTTTCCATCTACTTCTCACAGCATCCAACTTCACCTCTCCATCTACTTCTCACAGCATCCAGCTTCACCTTTCCATCTACTCACAGCATCCAACTTCACCTTTCCATCTACTTCTCACAGCATCCAGCTTCACCTTTCCATCTACTTCTCAATGCATCCATCTCAGCAGTTACTTCAACAACACATGGTGATGATATTTCTAACCTGGATGCTTAGGGTAAAAGTAACACTGTTATTTTGTTAAATCCATCTAAAACTGTATCTTCCTCTTTCAACCCACCATAATCTTCTGCACGAATATCAATTAAAATTTAACAATATTCAACTCAACCCTGCATTATCTCTTAATATACATGGGGTTCCATTCTCTCAAGATTTACCACGGAATGAATACAAAGCTGCCTCCAAGAGATCAGGTGTGCTAAACTGACTCTGTGCATACTGCCTTCTTTACCCCAGTACAACTAGTGGACTTCATACAGGGGTTTTATTCGCCCCTGTGTAGAGCACAAGTCTCATGTGTGGGGGCCTCCTTACATACAGCTCTTCTCAACATGGTGGAGTCAAATGCTTTTCGTCTCATCAACTCTCCTCCTCTTACGACTCCCTCCAACCTCTGTCTCTTAGCTGCACTGCTGCATCTTTATCTCTCTCTTCTATCGGTACTTCAGTGGCCACTCCTATTCTAAACTGTCTGTTTCCATTCTTCCTCCATTATGGCAAGCGAATAGCACCTACCTGGCGGCAAACTCTTACCTCTTTTTCTGTCCAGCTCTTTAATGCAAGAGTTAGTCGATACTCACAGTTCTTTATGTATGCAAGGGGTCAACTCTGGAACCGTTTTCCTCTGTCGGTATCTCCTTATGCCTATGACCTCCAGTCTCCTAATCGCAATGTATCCATGCATCTCTAAATGAATGGATCTTGAATCTGTGGGCTTCCAGCCTTTGACTTCTTCTAGCTTGCATGAAAAGACAAAGTTTCTTCAACCCTGATTGAAAATAAAACTTGCACCACCCACCATATCACCACATCCAGATAAAACCATTTTTGCAACTTTTGAATATTATCACATCATTCACTATTTCATCATTTCCTTCTACAACGTAACACCATCCTCAGGAATACCATCATCACAACCAACTATCACTATACAATCATCACCACCAACGATATGATCCCCAGCTAACAGGTACTCACCGACATGATCCCCAGCTAACGGGTACTCACAGACGTAATCCCCAGCCAACGGGTACTCATCATAACTTCATGCCATCAGTCACAACACAGATACCATTACCATTATCATCACCATCATTATCAAAGCCATCATCAGGCTCAATATCACATTACTTGCCTCCCATTTCGTTATCACGAAATCACCCCATACGATCAACATCATCATCACCCTTATTCTCTTACCTCTTCCTCCCTCCCTTTTTGTTATTATTTTTTGTTTTCATTTTTTGATACCGCTCTTTAAAAGAATCCACACAAATAACACCATTACCATCCTCCACTCTTCGCTAGTCGTCCTGTTTCTCCCTCTTCTGCTCCATCTTCCATCCCTGCTCTCCCTTCTGATGACTCTGTCAATATTCATCATTTTCTATTTCCGCACCCTCAACACCATTAGCCTTCTCTTTACTCCCCCTCTTTTTACTCTTTTCGTCTCTCACTTTCCATCGCTAACCTCATTTCTTAACCATCCTACCTTCGCATTTTCAAATATTTTCTTTTCCAAACTTCTCTCATTCCATAATATCACATTTCTCTTCTCTCACATCCCCCGTTCCTTCCTCCCTCCCTCTTCATCCCTAATTTCACTTCTTATCGTTTTCATTTTTACAGTTTTCATCACTATCTCTTTCACACCATCATCACCAACAACTTTTTCTTCTCTTTGTTCTTTCAATCCTTCCTTCGTCCCTCATCCTCCATTCCAACAATTAATTCTCTTCATTCTCTTTCCATCACTTTCTCTTTCCATACCATTAACACCATCACCACCCTTTTACATAAAATCTCCCTTCTTTTCCCTCCTGCTATATATCCTCACCACCTATTCCTCCCTTATTTTGTCAGCAGATTTTCTTTCTTCCTTTTCATTCTATTCAAAACTCCGACAAAGGCATTCTGTACCACCACCTCTCTCGTCTCTCCCTGTCTCTCTGTCCCATCTATTTCACCCTTCATAATTATCGTCTCTCGTTTCTCATTCTCTTTCCACATCTCATGCGTCCTCCAAACAAATCACCCCATATCGCTATTCATCTCCAGTCTCTCCCGTTTCCACCCCCTTCCTACCTCATATGTCCCAAATTTTACTCATGATCTTTTCTCTCTCCTTCGTTTTCTCTCTATTCCATAAACAACTCGATCGTTCTCTTGTCTTGGTTCCTCTCCCTCCTTATCTCATTTTCCGTCCTTGTCCTACATTCTTATCAATTTCTACATATTCTTACCTTTCGCTTTCATACCATCATCACAACCATCGTCCTTCTCTCTCTCTTACTTTCCCTCCTTCCTTCCTTACTCACCTTCCATCCTAGCTCTCTCTCTCTCTCTCTCTCTCTCTCTCTTACATTTATATATTTTTACTTATCGCTATTATACCATCTTCATAATCACAGTTCTTCTCTCTCTCCCCTACTTTCATTCCTTCCTATCTCACCTTCCACCTCTCTCTCTCTCTCTCTCTCTCCTGTCGTCCGGCCTACAAGCTTTTATCAACACTTCACTTTATTACATCCAGTATTGATATAAAGTGGACCTGGGCCTGGGAGAAATTGGCCTGGGAGGAGAGAGAGAGAGAGAGAGAGGAAAGGTTAGGGAAACAAATGAGAGAGAAAGAAGAAGGGGAGGGAATAAGATTGGAAGTCGGAGCGAGAGTGAGACAGATCAATGGGAGGGAAGAGGAGAGGAAGAAGTAAAGGAACTTGGTTAAATGTGGGAAGGAAGGAGAGAAAGAGTGAGGAGTGGACGGACTGATAAATGTACGTAGATAAAGCGAGAGAGAGAGAGGGGGGGGGGGCTGACAAGAGTGGGTGAGGTGGCCTGGGATGGAGGTGGGTGACAGGAAAAGGAAGTCCACCCCGTGAAGATGGACGCTGTACTGTATACAGGTCGGATGGTAATGACGAAGTAAATATGTGAACTTAAGTTCTCTTGAGAGGAGCATGTGGAGTGACATGGAGGGACAGGTTGACGAATGAAGAAGTGAAGGAACGTTGTGGGGTGGATGTGGTTGAGAATATTAGGAGAAATACACTGAGGTGGTTTGGACATGTGGAGAGAATGGAGAATGAAAGACTGACTAGGAGGGTGTATGTAGGTGAGGTGGAGGGAGGGAGAGGGAGGGGTAGATCGAAGATGAGGTGGAGGGATGGAGTTGAGAGGTATATGAGGGAGGGGGGGGTGATTTGGGGGGAGGGTAGTCAAATGGTGGGTGACAGAGCGACTTGGAGGCGTTTTGTCTGCGGCCACCATTTGCGGGATTAGGGCGTCGGGCTATAGATAGATAGATAGAAGTTTTCTCCATTAAGTTAAACATTATCGCCAATAGCATGGTCGGTACGTGTTGCTCTCACATACCTTGCACCAATTATAATTATCGCTCAAATACATCATACCTTCTTTTACCACTTACACATTTATCATTTACATAAGGTCCAGATCATTTACCATTTACACACCTTTCGTTCTGTACTCCATCAATACCACTGGATCATCTGTTGACTTCCAGTTCTATTACACTTTCATTATCTACCCTAAAACAAATGAACCAACATTAACATGATATACTTACCCACTCATCCGCACTCATCTCGATGATAAAACTCCACCGCACAAGACCACAGCCAAACACACTCACCTAGAAATGGAATATAGCACATTAATAAGGTGTGTGTGTGTGTGTGTGTGTGTGTGTGTGTGTGTGTGTGTGTGTGTGTGTGTGTGTGTGTGTGTGTGTGTGTGTGTGTGTGTGTGTGTGTGTGTGCGTGTGTGTGTGTGTGTGTGTGTGTGTGAGAGAGAGAGAGAGAGAGAGAGAGAGAGAGAGAGAGAGAGCAATAACCTTGCCTAGCCTGTATGATCGCAGAGGGAGTAGTAGCCTAACAACTGGTCCCCTACCCACCATATAACACTTCAGGGAGAAAAGAGTGCTAATAAAGTGGAGGGCAGGGGTAAAAACAGGATATGGAGCAAGAACAGGCTGGGCGAAAAACAATACTGTATGTGGTGAAAAGGGGAGCGGAAGAAAGGGCGGGGGAAATGGAAGTGAAGTACAACAAAGTACAAAGGAAAGAAAAACAACAGGCCTATTGGTCTTTTCGAGGCTGTTTGTTAAGAAAAGCTTATAGCTAACGTGACTATTCCATCTGTCAACGACACGGACGGGAAAGCTGGAAGGCTCCCCCCGCCCACCAAACCCTCCAGCCGAAAACAACAGAAAAGAATGAGAAGAAACACAATGCAGCATAGAAAAGCTGTCATGGAAATTTCATAGGAAAGACTGAATGGAAACCATATTCTCTATTTTAACCTGCATGGGAAATACACTGCCACTTCAGGAACATGTTCTTGTCGCACTATGGTTACTGGTACGCCCTCCATGGTACCGGTATCAGCTGCAAGAAATGTTATATAATTAATGTATTATTCAGAAGTGAACATGCTTCGCTGGGGATTAGAAGAAAGATACTTATCCAAGCGGTCTTTAAATGTTAGTACTGTATCAGAGTCAACCCTGACAGAAGGAGGCAACTTGTTCCATATATTTATAACCCCCCTGAAGACATGCATAACTTCATGTGAATAGAACCGCTTGTCAACAATTTTATGACCACTGCTTCTAGTATAATTTGACAGATCTACTGTGAGGCATTTTTAGACAGCCATATTATCATGGCCTTTGAAGATTTTGTATACAGTACAGTACTTGAATTAAATCCACCCACAGTCTGTGCTTAGTTAAGGTAAACAATTCAAACTCTTCTAATGTTCATCAAAAGGGTTTATTTCTCAATCTAGGTATCATTTTTGTCACCCTTCGCTGTACCCTCTCAAGTTTCCCCCATACTTCTTCTATAATACGGTGACCATAACTGGATGCAATACTCCAAGTGTGAGTATACTTAGGAATTTTACAAAGTGAAGATGATATTTTACGATTTATAGTAGAAAACTCTACCTATGAATCCATTCAATTAACTGACACTTAAAGTCTCTGTACACTATTTGCTTGGTTTCAAATCAGTTGTTATTATCACTCCTAAGTCATTTTCATGCTTTATGCTATCAAACTGAATGTTACTCATGTTCTAACTGGCCCCAACATTTTTACTGCGAATGTTTAGCACTTTACATTTATTAAAATTGAAATCCATTTGCCTGTTTGGTCCCTTTACTTTACATTTATTAAAATTGAAGTCCATTTGCCTGTTTGATCACGATCTCTCTGAATAGCCTGCCTCTGCAGTGCTGTGTCTGCTGTTACCTATTGTGGCAACATCGGCAAACCTAGAAGTCTTACAGAATAACTCTTAACCAATATCATTTATCGGGTATGTATAAAAAAATAATATGACCTAACAGTGAATGGCACTCCATTTGCAATACCTAACCAGTCTGACTCTTTTCAATTTCTTACAACTCTCTGCTTTTGTCCAGTGAGCCAATCTTCGATCCACCTGAGAACACTGCCACTGAAACCATGTGCCTTTAGCTTTTGACAGTCTTTTGTGTGGAACTTTGTCAAAAGCCTTTTGAAAATGGTGGTAGACAACATCAACAAATTTAGTCTCGTCGCACATGTTCAATATATCGTTCAAGAAGTCCAACAGATTTGTGAGGCAAGAGCAATTATTCCGAAAATCGTGGTGCGAATCTTAGATAACATTATTTATTTCTGAATCTTTGATGAGATTATTAGTTTCTATGTGTTGCACAAAACTGTCTCTAATAACAGTTCGAAGCAACTTACAAATCATCGATGTTGAACAAATTGGGCGGTAGTTTTCTGACTGCTTTGTTGTCTTTTTTTATACCGGGGTTACGTTTACAAATTTCCACTCGTGTGCGACCATACTGCTCTTTAGTAAAAAAAGAAAAAAAAAAAAAAAACTATTTCATTGAAGAGAGAAACCTGTACTGACACAGGAAAAATCATCTGATAAATTACCAATATGCTGGGAATCGAACCAGGGACTATCAGGTGAGAGCCTGGCAGCATACAACTACACCACGACCAGGTAAAAGTTAACTCACGTTGTCACAATCTTGTAACCAACGTCCCTCCGCCCCCACTGTGGGCATCAAGAGGATGAGTTAACCCCCTGGCACTCGGGCAAGTGGATGCTTTTAATCTATCCCAAGCACTTACGGCAAGTCAGAATGAAGGGAGAAACCTGTACTGACACAGGAAAAATCATCTGATAAATTACCAATATGCTGGAAATCGAACCAGGGACTATCAGGTGAGAGCCAGGCAGCATACCACTACACCACGACCAGGTAAAAGTTAACTCACGTTGTCACAATCTTGTAACCAACGTGAGTTAACTTTTACCTGGTCGTATGGTGTAGTGGTATGCTGCCTGGCTCTCACCTGAGAGTCCCTGGTTCGATTCCCAGCATATTGGTAATTTATCAGATAATATTTCATTCTGTCGTTCCTTTAGTACGAGTGATAAGGGTATGGGAGAAGGAAAGAAAGGTGTGAAGGAAAGAGAAATAGATGAGGCAAGATGAGGAAAACTACGGAAGTGATGGAGAACGGATACCGAATAGTGAGGGATGGGAAGAAAGGTGCATAAAGGAAAAGTAGGGAGGAAGACAGAGTGGAAGGAGACTAAAAAGTTGAGAAAGGAAAGGGGACGAGGAAAAGAAAAAAAAAAAAAGGACGTGAGGGAAAGGTACGGACAGTAGAGGAAAAGGCGGGAGAGTAAAAGCCGAGAAGGAAAGTGGGTCGAGAAAGAATGGGAGAGTGGAGGAAGAAAGGGACTGTGGAAAAAGGAGAGGATGCATCGAGAAAGAAATTGACGAAAATCAGGTGGAGATTGGAAGTGGAGGAAAATGAAATGGAGGAGGTAAGGGGAGTGGAAGACGGACAGGAGGCTGGATGAAACAAGGTGGACATGAAGGAGAAGAGGTAAAAATCTCTCACAGGTTCAGAGAGAACTGGATGAAAGACGGCTAAGAGTAGATGACTGGGTGAGGCGGTGGGGTATAAAAGAGAGTGGGATGCAAGTGAGGCGGGTGGGGTGCAAGAGAGGTGGTGGAGTGCAAGAGAGGGGGTGGAGTGCAAGAGAGGGGGTGGAGTGTAAGACAGGGAGTGGTGTGCATGAAAGGGGGTGGGGTGCATATTAGGGAGTGAGGTACATGAAAAGGGGTGGGGTGCATAAAAAGGGGGTGGGGTGCATAAAAGGGGGGTGGGGTACATAAGAGTGGATGAGGTGCAAGAGAAGGATGGAGTGCAAGACAGGGGGTGGGGTGCAATAGAGAGGGGTGGAGTGCATGGAAAGAGGTGGGGTGCAGGAGAGTTTAAGGTTAAAAGGAGTGGCGAAAGAACAGGGGGTTGGTTCAAGATAGGTGGTGTGCAGGAGGGGGAATGGACTGCATGTAAGGAGGTGAGATGCAAGAGGAGGTGGGGATAAGAGTGGGGGGATCAAGAGGGGTGGGGCACGAGAGAGAGGGTGGGGGTGGGGGTGAAGTGGAGGGATTCGCCTGTGTTAATGACTACCACTCAAACACGCACCACCCAAATACACTGCGGTACTCGCTATCACGTCTTCACCTTTATTACAGCCAACTACAGGTACGATTAATCCACTCAATACAGTGACTTTTTACATTCTTATGATCTTTTTCCCATCTGAGGAGAGATTTTTCGAACAAGAAGGGCTGCATATATTCAGTAACCCCTTCCAATACCGGTACAGTAAGGTGATTTCTAAAACCTTGATTTTTTTTTTACAGACTTCATCAGTCAGGAGAGCTACTTGGTAATGAAGAGATTAATGTAGGTTCCATGTAGCTACTTCCGTTAAAAAAAAAAAAATCTAAACTGAATAAAATCGCTCGGAGGTATCAAAAACAGAACATACAATAAGTCATCTGGTTGAAGGGTTTACGCTGCCATTCCAACACACCCTCCACAAACAAACAAGAGTGGACTAATGGTAAAACCTCTTCACCTGTAAAGACGCAGCCACAGTTAACCCCTTCAATATGATTACCTTTTCATACATTCTTCTTGATGTCACCACACGATTTTGCCTATCTAAGGGGCAGACATCTGGCAGTGAATAAGTTAACAGATATACGGTAGTGTTAAACCTGATTACTAAGATAGACCACTCTTGACAGGAATAAAACCTGGTGTCAATACAATTATGCAGTGACAATAATGACGTCCTCAGGCTGAACTGGTTAAAAATAAGACATAGGCTATATTAACTCCTTCAGCTGGGAGACATAGTTTATATATTTTTCTTGCTATAATCCACATTATAATATTCAGCTTAAAGGAGACGTTTCCAGCTTTACAAGTTAAATACATCCTTCATGAATTCCCTCATAACGAGTCATGCTTGAGCTACGTAAAACCATGTGTTTGTAGCAAATGAAATTAAAAACGTCACGTACTGAAGCAACTGAGTATATAACCTCTTGAGTACGATGAATTATTTTATATTACATAGAAGACATATACTCAAAAACACAAATAAAACACAGATTAGTAAAATAACCGGGAAAAAAAAAAACTATACAACGCCACCACCAACACGAACTCAGCAACTTCTGGTAACCTTGGACTCCGACGCGACAAGGTATAAAATTATGGCACTACCCTTCTTCTTAGTCAGGTTTATGTGTGTGGGTAAGGAGGGGTGGCAGGAAAAAGAACAGGAAACAAGAAGTGAAAAGGGGAAGGGGAAAGAAGCGGGAAGAGAAAAAGAAGACGGAAGAGGAAAAGGGAGACAAAAGGGGAGGTGGGGGGTGAAGGGAACGGAGAGAGGAGAAAACAGAAAAGTAAGTGGGGAGAGAAAAGGGGTGAGGAAATAGAGGAAGGAGAGGAGAGTGAGGAGATAATGAGATGGAGAGGGGGGGCGATGAGACGAGAGGGAAATACATAGAGAGAATGAGAGGAAGGATTTAGGAACGAGAGAGCCAAGGAAAAAAAGGTGAGTAAAGTAACTAAGAGAAGATAAAGGATGTGAAAGAGAAGGAAGGGGGAAACAAAAGGGGCTACAGAGAGGAGGGGAAGAGAAGCAAAGAAGAAGATAAGAGAAAAAGAAGAAAATTATAAGAAAAGGGAAAAGTGAAGAAAAGGGAAGAAGCAAAGATGCAAAAACTGTTGAGGAAAATAGGTAAAAAAAGGAAAGAAAGAGGAAAAGTAAAGAGGAGTGGAAAGATTAAGACAGGATGTGTGTGTGTGTGTGTGTGTGTGTGTGTGTGTGTGTGTGTGTGTGTGTGTGTGTGTGTGTGTGTGTGTGTGTGTGTGTGTGTGTGTGTGTGTGTGTGTGTGTGTGTGTGTGTGTGTGTGTGTGTGTGTGTGTGTGTGTGTGTGTGTGTGTGTGTGTGTGTGTGTGTGTGTGTGTGTGTGTGTGTGTGTGTGTGTGTGTGTGTGTGTGTGTGTGTGTGTGTGTGTGTGTGTGTGTGTGTGTGTGTGTGTGTGTGTGTGTGTGTGTGTGTGTGTGTGTGTGTGTGTGTGTGTGTGTGTGTGTGTGTGTGTGTGTGTGTGTGTGTGTGTGTGTGTGTGTGTGTGTGTGTGTGTGTGTGTGTGTGTGTGTGTGTGTGTGTGTGTGTGTGTGTGTGTGTGTGTGTGTGTGTGTGTGTGTGTGTGTGTGTGTGTGTGTGTGTGTGTGTGTGTGTGTGTGTGTGTGTGTGTGTGTGTGTGTGTGTGTGTGTGTGTGTGTGTGTGTGTGTGTGTGTGTGTGTGTGTGTGTGTGTGTGTGTGTGTGTGTGTGTGTGTGTGTGTGTGTGTGTGTGTGTGTGTGTGTGTGTGTGTGTGTGTGTGTGTGTGTGTGTGTGTGTGTGTGTGTGTGTGTGTGTGTGTGTGTGTGTGTGTGTGTGTGTGTGTTTTTATAGAGAGAGACACGAGAGACAGTAGGGCCTAATCCAAGCCTCCCGTTTCCGCTTCATATAACACACAGAATATAAGGAATGGAAGGGGTGAGGGATTAAGGCATGGGGAGAATAGAGGGATTTGGATTGCAGGGAAGGAAGGAAACGAGAGAGAGAGAGAGAGAGAGAGAGAGAGAGAGAGAGAGAGAGAGAGAAGAGAGGGAGGGATGAAGAGGAAAACTTAAATGGGAAGGTGAAGACGGGAATGGATTGTGGAAGATAAATGGATAGAGGGTAGTAAGGAGGGATGGGACATAGAGGGAAAGGAAGCAGAGGGGGAGTGAGGAAAAACGAATGCAGGAAAGGAGTGACTGTGAGGAAAATATATGGGAGAGATGAAAGAAGAGAGGAAGAAGGAGTGGCGGAAGGAAGGAGGGAAAGTGAAGAGAGGATGAGAAATGTGTGAGGGAAAGGGTGAGGGAACACCGAAGGAAGGGGAGCAAAAAAGGGTGAATGAAGAATAGCGGAAAGAAGAAGGAGAATGAAGGAGAAAGT
Organism: Coenobita brevimanus; assembly: GCF_032717465.1. Taxonomy (NCBI): domain Eukaryota; kingdom Metazoa; phylum Arthropoda; class Malacostraca; order Decapoda; family Coenobitidae; genus Coenobita; species Coenobita brevimanus. The sequence continues at coordinate 21,501,177 of NC_136978.1, forward strand.
GAAGGAGAATGAAGGAGAAAGTGAAGGAGAATGAAGGAGAAGGAGAGAGAAAGACAAATGGGGGTGAGGGGTGAGGGAGCGACATGCAGCCCAGATTTGGCAAGAGTAATGAGCGGGTAAGAGAGTAAGTTAGAGCCAGGGTGAGTCAGGCCCAGGGAAAGAGAGAGGAGCAAGCAAGGTCACAAAGAGAGAGAGAGAGAGAGAGAGAGAGAGAGAGAGAGAAACTTTCAGCAAAATAAAATCGCCATGGGTAACCAAAACAAACTCCAGGTCTCTCGGCCGTATTTTAGGGGATTACTGAGACAGAGTGTAAAGACTGAGGAAGCGAAGGGAGAGGGAAGAAGAGAAGAGGGAAGAAAGGGGGAGAAGAAATAAAGAGAGTAAAGAAAGAGGAGCGGAAAGACGAAAGGAGTGGAATGGAGTGGGTAGAAAAGGGGGTGGAGGGGAGAGGAGTGGGGAGGAGAGATGAGATGGGGAGGGGAAAGACGGAAGAGGAGAGGAAAGAAGAGACAGGATAGTTTTTTTTTTTTTTTTTTTCTTTATGTGTCCGACTCTGGGCAAAGGCTTCAGGGCCTATATCTCAGGGGCAGTAGCCTATCCCAAGGCCCAGTAGTCCTCCTACACCTCCACATGTCACCACTTCGGCGCTAACACCCACCGTCCATACTGAATATATGCTAGGGCTGTCTCATACAGGACTGGAGTACTGGTATTAGCGGTGGTAATTTTGACATGTCGGTGGATCATCTGGTAGATCTGAAAAATCTGCTTTATATGAAATTCAAATCCTTAAAATGTTCCCTACCCCAGCCAGGACTCGAACCTGGGCCCATCAGGGAGAAAAAGGGAGAACAGAAAGATGAAGAGGAAGAAAGGAGAGGGGGAGTGGAGGAGAGAAGAGAAAAAGGATAGACAACACGAGAGAAAAGGGAAAGAATAAAGCAATAAGTCAGAAGAAATGGAACGGGAGAGAGGAGGGAAGAGAAAAGGGAGAAATGTAAGGAAGGGGGAAGCAACAAGAAGAATGGAGATAATATGGAAGAGGAAAGGAAAGGGAGGGTCATGGAAAATTAGGAGGAGAAGGTGGAGAGAGAGAGAGAGAGAGAGAAATGGGAGAAATGGCGTTCCTCCGAGCTAGACCCTGTACTGGATCATATTGCCCCGCTAGGTTACAGGAGAGAGCTACCCCACCCAGCACTGTAGTCTCCGGGCGCGGCTTGAACTTGCGACAACCCGGTCCCGAGCCCGAAGCTCTACCTCTGAGCTACCGTGCCCCCTAGAGAGAGAGAGAGAGAGAGAGACCATAAGGTTGGGGGAGTAAAGAGAGGGAAGGGGAGGGTGATAGGAGTATGGGGGGAGGTGGAAATATCGAAGAGGAAGATGAGGGGGGGTAAAAGAGGGGAGATGGAGGGGGTAACCACAACGAGGAGAGGGGAGGGGGAATCACAGAGGAGAGGAGAGGGGAGGGGGAATCACAGAGGAGAGGAGAGGGGACGGGGAATCACAGAGGAGAGGAGAGGACAGGAGACGGGGAATCACAGAGGAGAGGAGAGGGGACGAGGAATCACTGAGGAGAGGAGAGGGGATGGAGAATCACAAAGGAGAGGGGATGGGGAATCACAAAGGAGAGGGGATGGGGAATCACTGAGGAGAGGAGAGGGGATGGAGAATCACAAAGGAGAGGGGATGGAGAATCACAAAGGAGAGGGGATGCGGAATCACAAAGGAGAGGGGATGGGGAATCACTGAGGAGAGGGGAGAATGGGAATCAGAGGGTCGGGATGGAGGGGAAATCAAAGTGACGGGGGGGGGGGGGAATCAAAGTTAATCAGAGAGAAGAGAGAAAAGGTGAGAAGGTAGAAAGGGGAGGGACTTGAGGAGAGTCAGATGGAATGAAGTGGATGCCAGAATTGCGGGGAGGAGAGAGTGGCGAGTGTGGGAAGAGAGAAGGAAGCGAGAGGGGGAGTGACAGGTGGAAGAGGGACGGGGGGGGGGGCGCACGGGGAGGAGGAAGAGGGAGGTGGGAGATTGCAGGGGGAGGGGAAGATGGCAGAGGGGAGGGGAGGGGAAGGGAAGGAAGGGGAAAAGGAGAGAAGGAAGGTGGGAAGGGGACGGGGAAGAGGAAGGTCGGAGGGGGAGGGGAAGAAGGAAGGTGGGAGGGGGAGAGGGAAAGTGGGAGGGGGAGGAGGAAGGTGGGAGGGAGAGAAGGAAGGTGGGAGGGGGACAAGGAAGGTGGGAGGGGGAGAAGGAAGCTGGGAAGGGGAGGAGGAAGCTGGGAGGGGGAGGAGGAAGCTGGGAGGGGAAGGAGGAAGCTGGGAAGGGAAGGAGGAAGCTGGGAGGGGAAGAAGGAAGCTGGGAAGGGAAGGAGGAAGCTGGGAGGGGAAGGAGGAAGCTGGGAGGGGAAGGAGGAAGCTGGGAGGGGAAGGAGGAAGCTGGGAGGGGAAGAAGGAAGCTGGGAGGGGAAGGAGGAAGCTGGGAGGGGAAGGAGGAAGCTGGGAAGGGAAGGAGGAAGCTGGGAAGGGAAGAAGGAAGCTGGGAAGGGAAGGAGGAAGCTGGGAAGGGAAGAAGGAAGCTGGGAAGGGAAGGAGGAAGCTGGGAAGGGAAGGAGGAAGCTGGGAGGGGAAGGAGGAAGCTGGGAAGGGAAGAAGGAAGCTGGGAAGGGAAGGAGGAAGCTGGGAAGGGAAGGAGGAAGCTGGGAAGGGAAGAAGGAAGCTGGGAAGGGAAGGAGGAAGCTGGGAGGGGAAGGAGGAAGCTGGGAGGGGAAGGAGGAAGCTGGGAAGGGAAGGAGGAAGCTGGGAGGGGAAGAAGGAAGCTGGGAGGAGAAGGAAGCTGGGAGGGGGAGGAGGAAGCTGGGAGGGGTAGGAGGAAGGTGGGAGGGAGAGAAGGAAGGTGGGAGGGGGAGGAGGAAGGTGGGAGGGGGAGGAGGAAGGTGGGAGGGGGAGAAGGAAGGTGGGAGGGGGAGGAGGAAGGTGGGAGGGGGAGAAGTAGGTGGCAGACGGGAGTGAGGGGGAGGAGGAGTACAAAATGAGAGGCAGCGTGTGGTGAGAAAGAGGAAGAAAGGAAGAGGAGGTTGTGAGAAAGAAGATAGGAAACTGAAAGAGGGGAAGGGGGTAGTGAGAAAGAAGGTAAAGAGGGGAAATGAGGGAGCAAGTAAGGAGGGGGAGGGGGGGAGAGGGACAGAAGATTGGGAAGTGAGGATAAGGTGCGGGGGGGGGGGGAGCGGCGCGGTTGCCTCACAAAAGAAGCTTATTGATTCCCCCAGCCAGGATATCGGTCCACGCCACTCCCTCTCTCACTCCCACAACCACTCCCACCCAACACCCACACCACACCCACTTCTACCCAACATTCATGGCCACACCCACTCCTACCCAACACCCACACCCACTCCTACCCAACACCCACATCCACTCCTACCATACATTAATGGCCACACCCACTCCTACCGAACACCCACACCTACTCCTATCCAACAGTCATGGCCACTCCCATATTCACACCTTGTTCCACTCCCATAATCCCACAGCCACACCTACTCCCGCTCCTGCACCTATCACTCCCACACCTACAGGACACCCACTCCCATGCATACCAACACCCACTCCCACACATATATTGTAACCACTTCCACGTCCACACCTCCACCCACTTCCACACGTAGGTCTACTCCCACCCGCACCCTTACGTCCACTTCCACACCTACGCATGCCCACACCTACACATGCACACACTCCCATACCTACAGTACACACATACACACTCCACCAAACCTACACACATGCACATACTCTCATACCAACACATGCACACTCCCACACCTCACCCACAACTCCTCCTTCCACATCCAGTCCCGCTTCTGCAGAAGGAGGGGAGTAAATAGACAACAACATACAGAATAACCCCATCAGCGGGATGACAAAGCAAAGATAGGGTAGATTCAGAATAACGTAAAAGACTGCATGAAGACGGAATATGAAGATGTTAGATGAAACTGTCAAGAATTAAATACAATAAACACGAAACAATCAAGATGAGAAGGGATACGATAAAGTTTAGAGATAAAAGGGCCGTACTATAAACACCAAACGCCAGTATTGACGAACGTGGGAGTCTGACGTTGACGAATGTGAACTTCTGGCGTTCCTGTTTTTCGTACCATATATTAATTTGCAGCTCACGCCAGGCGTTCCTCACCTGGTTATTGCGTCAAGTAGTGGTGGAATGTGATAGGTGGATCAACGCCACCAGAGACCCCCCTTTCGTGTAACAGATTTCCATATATATATCCAGCCTAAAAGAGCTTTTTTTTTTTTTTTTTTTTTTTTAAGCATTGAATAATTCAGGAACAAAATTTTAATTGGCAGGCTAAAATATACGAGTCTTAAAAGCATTTTGGAACGGTAACAATTTTAAAGTTTGTGTGTTAGCCAGCTGAGTGTTGTAGTTACCATACGTGAGGGCACGCCAATAACTCCTGACTCCAGTCCAACAATATTCCCGTGCGCGTGTGACAATCTTGGCATTGAAAAATCTTGAAATGTATTTGACTTTTTTTATGAGGTGCTTCTGGAAGTATTTCACATGCATTTTAAGTGTACTGTTGATTCATGCAACAGCTGCAGTGATTGCTAACATAATCAAGGAATATCAGCCAGTACTTTCTGGGTGCAGTACCAATTTTCCTCCATCCTTGAAACTAAGTAAGTGTATAACATACCGTATAAGAAGAGTAATTATACAATATCATATTACACGGCAGAAACTGCAGAAATTAGAGTTGTCACCGTTGGTAAGTATCCAATAATACTTGTGCACTCACTTAGCTCGTAAAAATTCAAATCTACATTTCATCAACAACTAATTAACCCCAATAACTGCATCATGAGACGAAATCATAATTCATGCTTAGTCTATACAATATACTGTATCTTGCTCGTAAACACATCATCTCAGCGTTGTACCTTCAATTTTTACCAATTCTAACGTACATACACATATTTCTTAAGTAAAAATAATCGCCTTGAATGGGTAAGTGATGTGTTTGGTGTATTAACAGAAGAAACATGAAAAATTCACGCGCTCTTAGTGCTCATGAATAGTATTCTCGCTAAATCTAGCGACAGTCGCGGCATTCACACGCTTGAACTGGGTTTCGCCAAGGCCAAGTCTGACGGTCCCGATTTTCTGAATTAAGGATGATTGACGCCCAGGAACGTCTGACGACTAAACGTCGCCGTTCGACCTCATTAGCTCTTAGTTTTTAAAGTATGGCCCAAATAGGCAAGAAGAAACAATGCAATAAAATAGAACAGAAATAGTTAAACATTTCAGCAAGATTTTATGTAGCTTAGAATAGCCCCTGACGGTAAAGGAGTTAACGAGGGATATATCCAAGCCTTTCCAGTTCGAAAAGTACCTGTGTCTCCCATATGGACAAATGCGTCCGAAAGAACACGGATAAAAATGAGACTCCATCGTACTGAAAGTGGTAAGAATAAAAAGACCATTAAAGGGATAACTTAACGAATCTGGAAACAACCAACAGACCAAGAAAATAAAAGGAAAATTGTAACACAGAAGACAGAAGAGGAAGACTACAGAACAACAAAGAATGGCTAAGAAATAATGATCAGCTAAAAATTATGAAAATACAGTCCATGAACAGAGGGAATGAAGTTGCAAAATAGTGTAAAAAAAAAAAAAAAAAAAGGGAGGGGGGGGAAGAGTAAAGATAACAAAGAAAAGCTAGTAAGATAAAGGAGTGGGGAGAGAGAGAGAGACAGAGAGAGAGAGAGAGAGACGGATGGGCTATTATACCCTGTCTACAATCTCTATCATCCACCACTTACAGTATACTGCCTCACCAGGAGTGCAGTAGCCTTGGACTAAGCTACGGTAGTTACTTCGTCCAGACATTTAAGGCGGGAGTGACCAGTCGCTCGTCCTTGTGACTATATATAAGAAACAGCCATCCCTAGGTTGCAACAACTCGTTGGCTACATCCGATTCCTGGACATCAAGTAACCATTTAGCAGGTCACAAAATACAAAGTCACCTGAGGGTACTGCTACATCAAGCGAGTGGATGGTGGACGCCCTAACCTACCACTGATTTCAAAAGGCTAACGGTACAAAGATATTGCTGAAGATAAAGGTGAGGAAAGGGATTGAGTCAACAACAATTGTCGATATGGAAATAAACACAAGACAGCAGCACAGAAGCCTTTGTAAGAGAAGAGGCTGGAGGAAGAAAAATGTGTAACAAGATGCAACGGAAAAATATGGTAAGGAAAATACACAAGGGATGTGGCACCCCCAATCTCTCTCTCTCTCTCTCTCTCTCTCTCTCTCTCTCTCTCTCTCTCTCTCTCTCTCTCTCTCTCTCTCTCTCTCTCTCTCTCTCTCTCTCTCTCAAAAGGACGTAAATGACGGGCAGTACTGCTACTACCACTACTCCTATTTATATAATAATATTAATAATAATAATAATAATAATAATTAGCCTGTATTTCCCTCTCTATCTGCCTATTGCCAGACGTCTTAATCCTGTAAGGGGTGGCTACAAATAAATCGCCTCAACGCCGCACTGTCCTCGGTCTTGTTGTTGCCCTCCCACCAACTCACACACCCCTCTCTCACATACGGTAACTCTCTACTCCATCCCTCCATTTTAGCCTTGGTCTCCGTCTCCTCCTTCCCCCTCCACCTCACTCGCATACACTCAATAATAACTGCCTTTGAACTTAGCGAAGACAAATAAAGTGGGTCCAGAATTATTATCATGGAATAAAGTCTACTGACTAAAACATATGGAAGAAAACTGTTAAAAAAGGGTAAGCCTGGTGTCAAAATATCTACTGACATATAAACAGAGTATCCTAGCTTCCAGAGTGGCAGGGGATATGTTACTCTGATATGTGTATATAATACGGCAGATGGTGCAAATGGCATATGTGGAAGAGTGCAAGATAATTATGGGACTGTGGATGTGTTACGTAGGCATGTAAAGAGTGGAAGCAAAATGGGTGGAAGCTGTACTTTTTACAATAGAAGCAACCAAAGAAAAAAGAAAACAGTGCAGATAGAGGTCTGGGCGAGTAGTTCGATTCTATAAGAGTAAAACAAAAGTGTGAGATATCTTCATCATTGTTAAATACCGTACAATACAAAAATAAAATGGATCTCGCAATATGTTTGTAATAATCTGATACAAGAACAATTCCTAGTCATACTGAGAATATAAAGTAATAAAGTGAAACATTAAAATTGTTTTATTCGTGATGCCCAGGTCCACTGGGGGATTATTATGATTAGCCTATTGACAGACTTGATTTTTGTCTCATAGGGAGTAACATCATCAGTTTAGAGAGAGAGAGAGAGAGAGAGAGGGAGAAGGGAAGGGAGCTGGAGCCTCTCTCTCTCTCTCTCTCTCTCTCTCTCACACACACACACACACACACACTTAGCCTGGTAAACTTAGCTGACACTAAATTATATACTGATGCATGTACAGTAAACACCACTACAATATATTAACACTTTCACCATCTCATTTTTCTCGTCTTCCTTATCTCTTCCATCATTCATTCTTACCAAATCAATTTTCTACTCTCTCAAGTCGCTTTGTATTAATCTCTTTCCATTTCCTGCTTCCTTCTCCTCTCTTCCTTCCTCTCAATCCTTTCCCTTCCCTTCTTCTCTCCTCCTCTCACCCCATCCGTCTTCCTAATCCCCCCTCTTCTCTTACCTCCACTCTTCTTCCTCCATCTTCCCTTTCCTTTTTATTCTCTCCTCTGCATCCCATACCCTCCTATCTCCCCTCCTCCCTTTTTCCCTTTCATTTCTCTCTTTCCCTTCTTTCCTACATCTTTTTCCTCTCCCCCTCCTTTCTTCCTTCTCCCTTCCTCTCTCGCTCACCCCCCAACTTTTTCCTTTGGTCTCCTCTTTCGCTTTATTCTCTTAAATTCCCATCTCCTCCCTTCATCATCATCTCCCTCGCTTCTCTCTTATTTTTCCCAACCTTTCCCTTTATCTTCTCTCTCTCACGCCTCTCTCTACCTCTCAACTTCTCATCACACTCCTCTCCTTTCTCTACCCCCCTCTCTTTTTCCCCCTTTCCTGTTTCCTTCCTTCTCACACCCTTCTTTCCTCAGTGACCTCCTCCCCATCCCACTCCTCTTTCCTGTAACTCTCCCCAGGGCCCTCTCTTGCGATACGTATTCTCAAATAACATCGTCCTGTCCATACACCTCTTCCTTTCTCCTCTCACATCTTCTTTCTCTTCTATTCTCTCTCAGTCCTTCTCCTCTCTTATCTATCCCTCTTCTTCCCCTCTTTCTTTCCTCTTATAATCTATACACTCCTCTCCTCTTCCTTCTTTCTCCTTCTCCCATTACTCTTAAATCTATCCAATTACCGTTTCATCCCTCTTCACTCCTTTCCTCTTCTATCTTAATTTCATGCAATCCATTTACATCTTACTCTTCCTCTCTCTTCTCATTTCTCTCTTCCACTTTTTTCTTCCCTTCCTTTCCCTCTCTCTTTTCCTTCCTTCTCTCTTCTTCCCATCTGTTCACACTCCCTTCTCTTCCCAAACCTCGCCTCTTCCATCTGAATTTTTTTTTCCATAACACAGACTTCTTTCTCCCCTATTTTGTTCTCATCCTTTCCTTCTCATCCTGTCTCTCTTCTTCCTCCTCCATCCTTCCACTCCCATTTCTTCCTCCTTCCCTCCCACTACGTACACCCCAGGGCCTCATGCCAACCCTACTCTCTTCTTCCCCACCCCCCCATCATTCTCTTCTCTCCCATCCCGTCCCTCTTTTCTACACATCTCTTCCCTCAGCCTCCCTCCCTCCTCTTCCCTCTCCCCCGTCCTTAGCTACTCTCCACCTCCTCCATTCCACCTCCCTCCCTTCTACCTTTCCTCTGCCATCCCACCATTTCTTTTTATCGAACTATTCACATCTTCCTCTGCACTGTCCTCTCCCTTCTCTTCCTCTTCTCATTCCTCCCCTCCTTTATCCAACCATTGTCTTCTTCCCCTTCATCTACTTTTCCCTCCCTCTTTCTTTCCTCTGCCTCCTCCCATGTGCCTCTTCTTCTTCCTCCTCTACTTTTCCTTTTCCTCCCCCCCCTCGCCTCCCCAGGGCCTTCTCTAGCTAGCTACGGGGCTTCAAATAACACTGTCCCCAAAGAATATTTTTAGTCCATTGTGGTTCATGGATATTTATTTGTCTGCCTTTATGTTTTCATCTCCCCCCCCCTCTCTCTCGCTGTGTGTGTGTGTGTGTGTGTGTGTGTGTGTGTGTGTGTGTGTGTGTGTGTGTGTGTGTGTGTGTGTGTGTGTGTGTGTGTGTGTGTAAAATTACTGTGCATATTTGTTTCTTTTTTGTCCACAGCATTTTTACCAGGTGTGTGTGTGTGTGTGTGTGTGTGTGTGTGTGTGTGTGTGTGTGTGTGTGTGTGTGTGTGTGTGTGTGTGTGTGTGTGTGTGTGTAAAATTACTGTGCATATTTGTTTCTGTGTTTTGCCCACTGCATTTTTACCAGATGTGTGTGTGTGTGTGTGTGTGTGTGTGTGTGTGTGTGTGTGTGTGTGTGTGTGTGTGTGTGTGTGTGTGTGTGTGTGTGTGTGTGCTGTAAAAAATTGTATTGAACACGTGTATATTATCACTGTACATGTATATCAGCATCATCTTCCATTTACAGTATAACTTCTTCACTTACCTTGTACATATTTACTCATCTACTGATTCTTTATTCACCTTACCCATCTCCTACACAGAAGACCACAGCCAAACACACTCACCTGAAAGAGAGTAACAAAACATATTAACAGGTGTGATATCCTAAGAGAGAGAGAGAGAGAGAGAGAGAGAGGATCTGCCTCCTCTCTATTCCCTCTAGCCTCCTCCTCCAACCCTTTCTGGCTGTCCTTGTACCTTAATCTAGTGCATAACAGGGCCTCCTTAGAACGCATCCTTTTGTGGTTTATTCTGCGCATTAGGCTACACCTTAATGTTTTACTGTACTGTATTTTACTGATGTCATCTAAATACTGTACCAGAGAGAGAGAGAGAGAGAGAGAGAGAGAGAGAGAGAAATATTAACCACTTCAGGCCAAGGCTATAGTATTCAATGGCATTTTTCTTTACCGGTAACTTTGGGATGATCTTTCTCAGGGAAGGATGTAAATAAAGAATGGTTAACACACTTCCATAGAGAAGAGGATTCACTAAAGTTATAAAAAAAAAAAAAAATTGAGGAGGTGGGTTTGTGTCATCGGGGTGAAAGTGTAAAGGAGTTTTCGAAGACAACAAGAATTCCTCCCCCTCCCCCCGCCCACACACACACACACACAATTACCTTATATTCTCTCCCTTTTCTTTGCTCAAATATTTCCCCCCTCTTCTCTTCTTTAACTTCCTTCCAATCTATCTGTTCTCTCTCTCTCTCTCTCTCTCTCTCTCTCTCTCTCTCTCTCTCTCTCTCTCTCTCTCTCTCTCATTTCCTGTCCACACTCTAAATTTCCTTTCTCATTTCTAATCTTTCTTCTCATCATTTCAGTCTCTTTCTCATTTTAACAAGGCATATCTTCATTTTTGTTCTTCCCCCTTTTACGCCTTAACTTTTCCAAATCCATTCTTTGTCTGTGTATTCCTTGGTTCATGAGATTCTTTTATTACTTTCCTTTTCGCCTACGCTGCATCATTTTCTTTAATCTCTACTTATTTTTATACTGCTATCGTTATTTCTATGTCTTCCCCATTTCATTCCTTTCTTTATATTTACCAATATTCTGATTTTCTCCCTTATTTATCACATCTTACATTTCTTTTGCATATTATTCTCTTCTCTGTTCCTCCTCCACGACCCCCCTCCCCTTCTCCCTCCCTGGCTTCCATTCTTTCCTCTCCGGCTTCCATTCTTTCCTCTCCACTTCTCTTTTCATTTCCCATTCTATCCAATTCCTCCTCCTCCTCCTCCTACACCTTCTCCCATTCTCCTCTTCCCCATCACCCCACAAACACCGCCACTATCGACCTTAATCCCACCTGTCATAAGGGTCACTAGAGATCCCTTCGGCTTGACGCGGCTGACAAATTACGCCACAGAAGCAGAGAGTCATTAGTCAAGAATTTGATGCCCATGGAATGGAGGAGAGGGGAAGAGTGCAGGAATCAAGGTTGGGGATGGTGGGGACGAGAGGAGGGAAGGGGAGGATGAAAGGGAGAGGTGGGGATAACGGGAAGGGATGGTTGGGGGATAATGGAAGAAGACTGGTGGGGCATAGGTAGTGGGATGATGGAAGGGGAGGGGAGGGACAGACGACGGGGGAAGGGGAAGAGGGAGAAAGACACGCAGAAGAGAGGCAAGGGAAAGGCAAGAGGAGGGGAGGGGGAGGAATAGATGCATGGGGGAGGGACGGATGCAAGAAAGGGTAACAGCACGAGGAAGAAAGCATGAGATAATGGCAAGATAAAAATAAATTTAGGGTGAAAATTGTAGCATGGGTTACAGGTTTTGCGTAATTACAAGAATCGATAAACACACACACACACACACACACACACACACACACACACAAATCACAGGCTCACAGGGAAAATAACTAATCCATTTAGGCATAATTTTAATGACTTTTCCCACTTAATTAAATACCATATGTTGTCTCGCCAATTGCTTACAAACACAAATTACGTTGAACGATAATGCTAAATTAAAAATATAACTAATAAAATTTTTACTAGCTTTGACGAGTGATTTAGGCAATGATAACAGAATACGGTACTGTCCAAAATCTGAACCGCACTGAAGGTATCTCCAACATAAAAATAAAATTTAAAAAAAAAAAAGACCCCGACAAAACTTCCTCTGCTGTACCTGTTACCCGGGTACAAATGAAATCCCTAACTGGGGACCACATTAAGCTATCTCCTCCATGAAACGTAAAAAAAAAAAAAAAAGTCTACTGAAAAAAAAAAAGGCCCCATAACTAGTGAGAACGCCGAACAGCGACCTTATGAAAACCGGTTCTTTCTCACAGAACCTGTGGACCGATATTTTATATACCGTACAAAGTTTTATAACACGAAGCAACAACATTTTTTTTCCTTTTTCAGTTTTTATGCCATCTACAGCGTGACAATTTTATTCTGCTTACACCGGTGAGACTTTTCGATGGAGAGTTACATTACAATCTTCATCAACCTCTTCATTATTTGGGATTCCCCTCAGCAGCAGAAAAATATATCACTGAGGGATAGAACTTTAAATCTGTAAAACGAGCGACAGTATGAGCCATAAGCCTAACTGGGGTGCTCCTGGGCCCGTAATCTCCTTGGGTAAGGAGGCTCCCTTACACCTCTTCCTTACTGGTTTATTTCTGTATCTGGGCGACGGCAGCGACGCCAGTGGCAACAGCAGCAATAGTACTAGTTGCAACCCCAGGCTTATCTAAATGTAAACCCACTGGACAGCAGGCCGAGGTTACTCCTTTCCTGCAATCCACCATCATCCTTTCGGGGATACAGGAAATGAGTTAGTATAACTGGGCAGCCCTATGCAGGCTATGTCAGTGCCACCACATGAAGGCCTCCCTCTCCAGTATCATCTGGGACGTAGAATAACACACAACATTATAGTAAGGCATTCCCGTTCTTTAAGGAAGCTTCCGAACACTTCACCCTTACGAGTTTAGTCTGTTCAAGTACCTGGGACGTAAACAGCACAGCAAACAAGAATATAAGAAAACTTTCACCTCGGCTGAGCAGGCTTCCTAATACATCCCTAACAGAAATTATTTCCGAATGGTATCTAGGATGTACACTACATACGGTAAATAACATGAAAGAATATATTAAGGTAAGTAACCGCAATGTATTATATATATATATATATATATATATATATATATATATATATATATATATATATATATATATATATATATATATATATATATATATATATATATATATATATAACATACCGTACCGTAATAAATATGTAACATACCGTACCGTAAGTCGCTAAGAAAAAGTGATGGATAACCTCTTAAACAGACAAGAATACGGGCCCTGGGCCTATTTTCTCGTCGGCTTTAAAAGGTCTACTTGCACTTGTTTCTTTGTGATTAATCTTATGACAATGCAGAATTCTTATTATTTAGTTATTATCCCTTTATACCGACTCAGGCTGCCTAAATACCGGTACCACAGTTACTAGAGAACATAAAGGTGCCATATGCAAATAAACAGGGGAGGAAAGGGTGCTAGAAAGTCTTTTAAGTCGACGAGAATATGGCCAAAGGATCCGTAATTCTTGCCAGCTTAGCAGGCGTTACAGCATCTCTTCCTTAATGATGTATTTTGCATATTACACATTACTATTTCCTTGTAGGTCATTTATACCAGCTGTTTGTTTTTATATCAACAATGACAACACATATATCAGAAGAAAATATTATCGGTCCCCAACTAGATACAGAAACAACGTGGTAAAGAACAGGCGCCAGAGGACTCGTTAACCGATAATACGACACATGTACGTTGTTGCAGTGCCTAGACTAGGCTCAGCTAGGGCTACATTGAATACTGCAGGTGGGCATGATAGTCTTCCCAGGCATCTCGATCTTTAAATAATCTTACACCTCTCAGGCCTCTCGAAGTGGAATGCAGGGAAAGAGGGAGGGGAGGTAACTCACTGGATTGTTGGTATTACCCTAAACCACCTCTCTCTCTCTCTCTCTCTCTCTCTCTCTGGATTTCACTGTCATTCTCCCCAACCTCTCTGTGACTTGCATTGTTGGATTCTCTATCCAAATTCCTCCACCTCCCCTCCTGTTTTCCCACAAATCCCGTCCCCCATCCCCACGTCGTGCATTATCCTAGCTCTCCTTCCATTCCCCCTAGTGCATTCCCCACTTCGCCTCCCCTTGCCCCTCCTTGCATTCTCCCTGCTCCCTTCCCCCTTCCCCTTTCTCTGCCTTATATTCCCCAGCTCCCCTACGTCTCGTCCCCTCCCTTCTGTTCACCAGATCTCCTCCCCCTCGCCATCCCCCTCTTACTTTCTCTCTGTTCCTCTCCCTCCTGACCATCTTCCACAGATCCCCTTCCCCTCTCCCTCCCCCCACAGGTCCCCTTCCGCTCTCCCTCCCCTTCCCCTCCCTGCTATTCACCAGCTCTTCTCTCTTCTTCCTGCATTCTACAGACCCCGTCCCCACCGGAATACTTCAAGCAACAATCTGGGATCGTATTTACCAGGGATCTTAATCAAATTTCAGGACAAACAGATCTCCTAAGAGTGTACTATCATCAGAAATCACTTTGTTTTTCATATCCCCTCACAACCAAATACTCTGTGGACTGGCCATGAACGGTATGGTAGGCGTAAGAATGAAGATAAATGAATAAATACGCAATCATATACACAACCCAAGCACGAGCAGGTTTGTAAACATGGAAGGTGGCCAAGGTCGGGCAACCAGCACCGCCTGCGGGCCATGGTAAACAAGGAGCCACGCCGGAATATTATTGGACCTGGTTCGTTCTTGGCACCACTGACACTCATATCGGTACCTGGCACCACTGACACTTATTTCACCATCTGGCACCACTGACACATATTTCCTTCTTGACACCACTGACACTTATTTCCTTCTTGACACCACTGACACTTATTTCAGTACCTGGCACCACTGACACTTATTTCAGTATCTGGAACCACTGACACTTATTTCATTATCTGGCACCACTGACACTTATTTCAGTATCTGGCACCACTGACACTGATTTCACGATCTGGTAACACTGACACTCATTTCACTACTTGGCACCACTGACTAACTTCACTTGTATGCATCACTGACTGACTCAGTTACTGGCAACAACGAAACTCACTTCAGAACCTGATAATGATACTCGTTTCACAACTATGCATCTCTGACAATTTACTACTCTCAGGATCCTGCAATTCACTCTGAGTTGAATTAAATCGTCTGCTGTTATCTGGGATAAAATAGTACAGATGCCTTGACCATGAAAGGGTTAAACATTATGAACAATCTGGATACTAAGAATCACTCATCTGAATAAAATTGGCTTTGGTTTCAATTAAACACTACCGAAGACGCTATCACGAGGGGGTTTATCATTATATGGACGACTATGTTTAACATGATGCCTTCTTCGTATTGCAGACTCTCTCCCATGCAGAACAAAATCGTTAGGAGGTAACCTAGTTTGAATAAAACAGAACTCACCGTATGTCATCTGGCGGAGGAGATTACGAAATTAATACGACCTAAACAGGAAAATAATATCAAGCATGTCTGTCTGGTATTAACAAGAATACCGGCATAACCTAAACAAACGGTACGTCATTCAATTCCACATTAACCTCTTCGAAGCTGGGTTACCCTAGTCCGGTACGCTTAAGGGCAGAGAACCAGCCTTTTTCCCTTCATGGCATTATCTGATCCTAAAACCTCCAGTCACCTCTTAGAGACTGAATCTATAGAAGGACGCCACTCTGATCGGGGCATTCTAACCACTAAGCCACCAGGTACCATAATCAAAGTTAAGGTACCTATCGTATTGAGGATGTTAACCCAGTCAGTCCCAGCCTCCCCTACGAGAACAAACAAAAATCTAGTGGTAGCATGAATAAAAAAGTCATGGATGCTACAAATGGACAAGTACTGACAAACGTACATCACATCACCACCTGGTAGTTGAATAAAGGCGTTTATTCAACCCGATGAAATTTTGGCAGTTAGCAGCGTGAAAAAATATACATATATCTTGCATAACCCTTTCCCTGCCAGGAACTTCATTCTTGCAAATACCGGACGATTTTTTAAAAGTCTCGCTGGAAATATGGCAGTTACCCTTCTCACGGTTGGGCAACTCTAGTAGGCCTGTCTTCTATTTCACCTAATGCAAGACGATTTAACCCATTTGCGCCCAGTCACCTTAGTACAGGACGGAACTGGCATTTTCAGAAGTTAATAAAGGAGGAAACCCCGGGGTAGGGACCGATGAGCTTCGCAACAATAAACCGATATGGTAGGTGGAGGGCAGTACGTTTAGTTCCCTTCTAGTACAATCCCTCACACTGGAACCCTGGCAGCTAATGAGTTAGCTAATATATCGACGAGTGAGTCACAAGAGCCTGGGAGTAAATATATAGCTAATGTTTCTATTAACCCTCTCATGGCGGGAACACATCTAGTATTATAGTACAGCCAACAAGATACGATTTCACTCAGTTCGGTGCGTCACAGGAGACAGAACTTCAAAAAAGGTGTTAAAGTTGACAACTGCGATTACATGACACACCCATAAGGCGGCAGCCTATTGAAAAAGTGTTTATAACAAACGTTTACTGTAAACAAATAACTATTACTATAGATCATTTTGCTTTTCGTATCTAGTCACATTAACATGCATTCATTTGATTGTGAAGGGTTTGGACTTTGGCAGCTGTAGGAGTGAAGGAAAACGTACATAGGCCTACAACCAATTTTTAAAACTGTTTCAGCCTAGAAGAGTTTATAAATACATCTTGAGTGACAGCGAGACATGATACCAACTAAATCATTGTATTACCAATTAATCACCAATGAATATGTAAATTGGACCAGGCAGCAGGTGACTAAGCTAATTAGCTGACTTGCGCTGACTGATTAATGAACTGACTCTCAGTGACTGACTGACTCCATTTCTCATCACCACAGTGCCTCTCGTAATGACGTTGATGCTGCCGATGATTGTAACTCCGTGCCTTGGAACATTCCCACCTCCAGACAAAGGTTCGTATTCTCGTAGGCTAAGAAGGCTCACTAGCACCTCTTCCTTTACTATTTATTTTGGCAACTACCCATTAATATTTTCCTTTATGTTAATACCGTAATATCTTTAATATAAACACAGTTTGCATAAATAGCACCCACGATACTATGCTGTTTATAATCTAACTTGCCCCAGATTTTCGTCATTTTGCAGCTTATTTCACGCAGCTCTGCGGCAAAAAATGACAATTCTACGGTCCTACATACTTTCCAAAGCACTTCTTTATTACCGGCATTATAATCTAGTGTCAATATATTCTTACTACTCAGCATTCAAGAAGGAGAGAGAAATTTTAGGCCAAGTTAGAGTAAAACGAGTATCGTAACGTGCCATGTGTAGAAATCAACAGGAAAAGGAAGAGATGCTACAAAACCTCCTACACGACAAGAATACGACCCACAGTCACTTTTCTGCCTGAAAGGTTGCGAGGATAAAGGAACTGAAGAACACAATCTTTTTAGCATCTGTGATATAGTGGCTAACGACTGTACGTGGTAGTCCGCCAGACCCAGGTTCTACTCCAGGGCAATATGATGGTTCTATATGATAACGGAGGCCAATTTTAGTACCATAATGAGCCAACCTATAAGCAGTGACACAGGGAAATCGACAAATATATGATAAACACTGTGCTTCGCCTGGATCTAACAACGATTATAATTATGACGGTGGGAATCAGATATGACTCCAACCCACTGCAACACATTACAAACAGACTGGCTTCTATTCCAGCACTTCCACAACAACACAACCGAAAATCGCAGAGTTCCAGTTTGTAGGCAATTCACCAATTCTGAAAATCTTGATGGTTTAAACACCCACACAAAAAAACAACAGCTTGATTCAAACCCACACAACACACCGAACCTAATAGTACTTCCGATGGCAACACGACCAATGTAAGTCATGATGGACTGATATTCACGCAAAACTAGATCTGAATACCTTTGTTACATTCTTTAATCAAGCCACACACACGCAGCACCGATCCCAACCCACACAACACACCAAACCTAACAATAACTCCGCTGGCAACACAAACACAAGAGATGATGGTCTGACATTCACCCAACAGCCTACACCAGTTAGCTATGTCTGCGGTATACTGTATATATTTTTAGCCCATAATACACACACAACCAGGGCATATAGAGTGACTCCACATACCGTACCTATTTATTTACTGTGTAGCCAAAGCAAGTAAGTTTCGCCATAACTGCATATGGTTATAATTGTCTTCAGATTTTTGTAGAGCTGAAGACAAAGGTGTGGAAGAAATAAATGATGCGTGGGTACATTTTACATTTGTCTCAGTAACTGGCTAATTGAATGCTAAACAGTAACCATATTCCTCTCCGATAATGAGAGGAACCACAGCTATATTTCTGTAAAGTTACAGCTTTAGTGGTTTTCTCTAAAACCTGTTACAAACAAAACACTAAGTAGATTTGGATTAGGTACTTCCCACTACGTTAAATGGCAAAATTCAGCCAAAATTCTCAGAAAACTATTTTATCTTAGGATTTTCAACCAAACAGCTGTATCTCAATTAGTCTGAGATATTTCAATCACAAAAATGCAGTTCTTGCACCAAAAATGAGTATATGACCTTCAAAAATAGGTCGTCATTTTTATTTGGCACTTGGGTTACCCTAGGGTACCTTCCTGTACAATATCATCAAGATCTAAGGAAAAAAAGTGCAAAGAAAAATAATACGGTACTTTCTAAAACAATACGCTTTGCCATATGATGAAGCTTAACTAACCTCATAACAACTCCGAGAACACCAGAAAACGGCATGGTAATCTGCGCTTACACACGCTGCCTCTAACAACGTGCCCACCATAATACCGACACAACAACCATAGAACATTACAACATCAATACACCATAACATCGGAACACCGTAACAATGAAACAACAACAAACACAACATCAACACATACAACACCACAACACACACAAACAACACAACACAACACAACACACACACACAACACCACAACATTCACACAACACCACAACACACACAAAACCACAACACACACAAAACCACAACACACTCAACATCACAACACATACACAACACAACAAAACACACACACACACACACACACACACACACACACACACACACACACACACACACACACACAACACAACACTCACACAAAAACACAACACTCACACAACAACACAACACTCACACAACAACACAACACCACACTCACACATCACAACACGACACCACAAACATTCACACACCACCACAACACTCAAACAACACCACAACACAACACAGAACACAACACCCGCACAACACCACAACACAAGGCATGAGGGCTGTCCTCCCCCACTCCAGCCCAACACAACGAACTCCCTCCTTCCTACTTAATGGGGAGGGAGGGAGGGCGGACAACTTCGGATCGTGGGGCAGGGGAAAGCCATTAGAACTAAGGCCAGACCACATTAGAATGGCAGAGTAGAGGGCATCACAGGACGCCACGGTACCGGAGTGGCTGGCTGAGTGGCTGGATTAGAGTCAGTGGATGGTACAATGAGTGATTTTATTCCTTTGCATCAAACGATTATATTCTACTCGAGATACTTTTCCTGCAGGAGGGATTACATACAGCCTTCAGTAACTCCTTTAATAGTCGGGTCTCTCAAACTGACTAAAATCGTCTGAAGGTATCAAGAAAAAGCCAAGAGAATATGTTCACTGATTTAGGGGGCTGAGAGAAAGAGGAAAACTTTGAAACGGGCGGCAAAGGAAAGACATCAGAACTAAAGCCAGCCTCACATTAGACAAGCGAAGCAGGGGTAATCAGAGGACGTCAAAGTACCAGATTCCGTCGGAGGGAGGAGGGTTTATAAATGAATGAGTGCCGGATAAGAGGGTGTGGATATGTGAATGAGTGCTGGATAAGAGGGTGTGGATATATGAATGAGTGCCGGATAAGAGGGTGTGGATATGTGAATGAGTGCTGGATAAGAGGGTATGGATATGTGAATGGGTGCTGGATAAGAGGGTGTGGATATGTGAATGGGTGCTGGATAAGAGGGTATGGATATGTGAATGAGTGCCGGATAAGAGGGTGTGGATATGTGAATGAGTGCTGGATAAGAGGGTGTGGATATGTGAATGAGTGCTGGATAAGAGGGTGTGGATATGTGAATGAGTGCTAGATAAGAGGGTGTGGATATGTGAATGAGTGCTGGATAAGAGGGTTTGGATATGTGAATGAGTGCTGGATAAGAGGGTGTGGATATGTGAATGAGTGCTGGATAAGAGGGTGTGGATACATGAATAAGGGCTGGATAACAGGGGTTGGATACGTAAATGAGTGCTGGATAACAGTGGGTGGATACATAATTCAGTGATGGTATGAGGGAGTGAATACATAAATGAGTCAGATTCATGGATAAATGGATGGATGGATCAAAAGATGGATAAAAGGATGGATGGATGGACAGATGGACAGGTAGACCTAGATGGATGGAAGGATGGAAGGATGGATGGATGGATGGATGGAAGGATGGATGGATGGATGGATGGATGGATGGGCGGACGGAAGGACGGACGGGTGGATGGATGAATGGATAAGTTGCATGATAGATGGACAGATGAGTACAGGAGTGAGCTGATGGACCCTCTGATGGATAAAAGTGAGTTGATGGACTGATGGGCGAGTCAGCGAGTGAGTAAGTGAGCAAGTGAGTGAGATGAGACGAAGAATGGTCAATGGAATGAGTTCATGGATGTATAAATAGACAGATGAAAGAGTAGATGACTGGAGAGCCAGATCTAGGGAGTAAGGCAGTTTCTGAGGGTATGTGCCTGTGCATGAGTGTGGGCAAACAAGTGAATAAATGAGTCAGTGGGTATTCAAGGCTAAGCGAGTAATGGGATTTAGTAAGACAAAGCAGGGTGATACAACGAGAGGGGTGACTTAAACATGGAGTGTTGACTTTAGCCAGGATTAAAGAGAGATCGAGTGAATCAGGGGTCGGTTAGTGAGGCCTGCTGATTACATGAAAGGGAAATGAACTTGAGGACGACTGCTGGATTTACAGACGAACAAATGAGTCAGTGAGTGAATAAGTGAGTAAGAGTTAACCTACCCGCACATACCTAGCTACGGATTTAGACCAAATAAGTGAGCGGGTAACTGAATGTGTGTGAATGCAGACACATAACCAAGTTTAAGTACAAGTCCACATCAAACGTTGGCGCGGGTGGTTGCAGGCGGGAGCTCTGCATCACTGTCTCCTTTACAAGTAGTCTCATGGGGCAATTGAGGTTGCGGGAGATAACTATGGGATACAGTAATGCAGAACGCCCGGCCGCACCTGCAAGAATTTGGTATGGACTCGACCTTAAACAACAAAAGAATTAGACAAGAATCACACATTTACAAAGATTAAATGAAAGAGTGCGTGAGAGAAATGAGTTAGTGGTTGTTAACCAAGCCTATCACAACAAAGAAATAAGACAGGGACACATTAAGGCAAACCAAAGGACTGATAAGACATGGTTGTGTACGAATTAAACAAGTCTTTCAAAATGAACTATTTAGCCAGGAACCAGATATTAACAACGACCAAAAGAGAGAACGACTGAGTGACAGAATGAGCTCGCAAAAGTGTGAATGTAAGAGTTAACGAAGTCTTAGGCCTACACAATGAAGACTTTACACAGGGATGATACAATTACAATGCACAAACTATTAAGTAAGAAATGACCCAAATCAAGCCTTTTAAAGTAAGCTAGTGGTCACCAGTCTGGCATTCCTGATGCAGAAGATTCGAATATTAGCTACGGTACAGCAGACTATTAAGGGGATCAGCAGCAGCAGTATCGAGTAGTAGTTGAAATCACGACCCATCTGGATGTGAACCCGGTGCACTTCAGGCTTAAGTTGCCCTTCTACAGTCCACCATCCTTCCTCAGGGATAGGGAAGTAGGTGATGGACGTTTGTATAACCAGACAGTGGAGTCGCCTGGTTATATCGATGCCACCGCAAGAAGGCGTTCCTATCCAGCACTTATTTAGGGGAGCATAGCTATGAACATCATCATTCCTGTGACGTCTTTTGTCATTTTAATCAGGCATTCACCAGACGACTGTTTCACCTCAAAGATCTCGTACTGAAAGGGTTAATGAAGGCTATATCTAACCCCTCCTGCTCGAAAACTCTCCCATAACCTGAATAAAACTGTCAGAATGTACCAAGAATATACCGTAACGAAAAATACACCATCGGAATAAAGTGGTTTATCCTTTCAATCCAACGGCGTCATTTTCTTCCTGCTAACTACAAATACCTTTATTCAACTTTATAAAAAAACACACACACACAACGAAAGTATTCAAATAAATTTCGCATGGTAACTAAACTGGTTTGAAGATAACAAGAATCAGATAAAAAATACTTCCTCCGCTTGAATGAGTTGTCGGGACAGCCCTGTAAGTTGTATTCCTACTCCTGTATGAGTATAAGCCCATCCACATGCCATAAACCAGGCTACCCTCGTGTAACCAATGCACCGCACCGTACTGTATAATATCCCCTGTCTTAAAACATCTACAGGTATCTTTTTTTCTATTCTACCACACTCCTTAATCCCGCAATAGACAGCCACAAACAAATCGTCTCCAAGTCACTCTGTCCCCTCAACCCGGCTGCCTACCTCACTACCGCTCTCAATCGTATACCATACCTCTCTAGTCCGTCCCTCCATCTCATTCCCAGTCTCACTTTTCCCTCCCCACCTTCACTTCTCACATATTCCTAGTCAATCTCTCTCTCCATTCACTCCACATGCAGTGAGCAAATAGTGCCCAAGACGGCCTTGGCCATACTCAAGCTGGTGGCATGATGGGCGAAAAATACTCATCTACTGACAGTTTCTCCATTACCAACAGGAAAGCATTAAAAAATTTAGAGGACAAACCAAGTGAGTTAGCGAACGAATGAATTAATAAGCAAGTGAATGGCAAAATACATTCAACATAATGATGGAAATAACAGAAATAGACATCCGCAAGTACAGAAGTGAGTGAGTGAATGTGCGAGGGAACGAGTGTTGGTGAATACCGGTCTGTACAAGAGGGTGAGTGTTTGAGAGTGATGAAAGAGTGATCGGGGAGCTGGGTGGAGGAGAGCGAGCATGGATGAGTAAATGTGCGAAAGAGCAAGTTTGAGGTGTGCCAGAGGGCGAGTGTTAGTGAATGAGTGAATGCGTGAGCGCTTCTAATGAATGAATGAGTGAAAGAGTGAGTAAATTAACGAGTAAACGAATGAGTGAGTGAGTGAATCGTTTCGAAGGACCGCATCCAAGATTCCGTGGACTTAACGAAGCGTCAACAGCTCTCAGGGCAGGGAAATTGTATGAAAAGGAAACTACATGAAAAGGAAGACAACTAATTAAGCCAGACTCCAGAGACGGAAGATACTGCGGAGAGAGAGAGAGAGAGAGAGAGAGAGAGAGAGAGAGAGAGAATGCATTTCTTTAAAGGTGTAAATATACAGTATGGCACAAGCAGTTTACAGTGTAGAAAGTAATGAAAGTTATGAAGTACCTGTACTGACAGTCACAAACTGCTTCGATAGACTAATCATCACCATCATCATCATCATCTAATCCAGTGTTGCCCCATGAGAAGTGTAAGATCTCAGGGCTAGGCAAGTTGGTCCTGACATTTAAGATGAGAGTGACCAGCCTCAATCATCCCTAAGTACAGTAGCATTACGCGTGCGATAACAGACGCCATCATTTGGTTATATGGTTACCACCCGCCGTAGAAATGGTTTCCTGGTGTATTGGAAATCATTTAGCTTGTCACTCAGCGTAGAGTCACCCATACACAAAAGGAAGAGGAAAGAATGAAGGAAAGAATGACAGAAAAGGAAGGGAAGAAGGAAGGAGTGGACGAGAGAAAAAGACGGGCACCCGCGAGGAGCACTACATCGAGTGAGTGGATGGTGAGCACCCCAACTATAGACTAATAATCTATCTATTAATCCCCAGCTAAACACGTTCATGTTGGGAAAAATAAAAGTATTGGAGTGTTTTTCCTGCAATTCAGATCACGAAGGACAGGCTATGGTGTAACTAGAGTGCAACATTGATACGGTATGCATTTAATGTTCACTTTATATTACCTGTATATGCCTTCTTCTATTGGTTCAGATAGTGTACATTACATATAGCTACTATTGATCCTTCTGTCAGTTTTTTATTTTTTTTTTTATTTTTTTTGCGTTCCATGGTGGATGTTTTTCTGCCCCCCCCCCCCTTTTTTTTTTTTTTTGATGATCCTTATTATTTGAGGCTGGGAAGAGACGTAGATCACTGATATAGATCTTCCTAGAACAAACAGGCTCCATGGAACCATTAAGCTTGTTCCTGTTGCCCTTCCTTTGTGCCGCTACTCCTTTCCACCTTAGGCTACCCCTCTCTTTACCTCTTTCTTCCTCTTCCTCCTCATCGCCTGCCTTTCTCTCCTAACCCTCTTTCCCTCCCTCTCCTGCCTTCCCTCCCCCCTCCCTTCTTTCTCTCTCTCTCTCTCTCTCTCTCTCTCTCTCTCTCTCTCTCTCTCTCTCTCTCCCCTACCCTCTTTCCCCCCCTCCCTTCTCTCTCTCTCTCTCTCTCTCTCTCTCTCTCTTCTTTCCCTCCCTCTCCTGCCTCCCCCCTCCTCTCTCTCTCCACGATCACACTCCTCCCTCCCCCACCCTTTTCTTCTCTCTTTCCACTTATCATCAAAATCTTGTCCTCTCCAACTTTCTTCTCCCTCCCCTTCCATTGACCCTCCCACTCCTTCCCTCTTCCCTACCATTCCTTCCCTTTTCCTTTCCAGTCCTTCCCTCTTCCCTCCCTCTCCTGCCCTCCACCCTACTTCTCCCCTGCTTCTCCTCACTTCACTCTCCCTCTCTCTCCGTCTGTGTTCGCCCTTGCTTCCTTCCTCCCACAATTACTGAAGAGGAGGAGAACCCGGCCACGTATTTGGTTAGCACATAGATGATAGTCAGTCAGTCTCTCTCTCTCTCTCTCTCTCTCTCTCTCTCTCTCTCTCTCTCTCTCTCTCTCTATCACGTCAACACTAGCATACTCTATAACATTATTTCTATTAGCCTACATTTTGTACGTTGCCATTACGGCATATATCATGCCTCATATCCTGGTTCTCCATTAACCACTTCACCCCGTGTACGTCATTCCTGCTGCTACCAGACGACTTTACTCAGCTCAGGCAAATGCTCAAGTAGAGAAGGGGTTAATAAAGGCTGCCTCTTACTCCTGCAGGTCGAGTATCTCTCCTTGGCTCAGTCAGGTAGCTTGGAGACAGCAATAATAAACGAAATCATCAGAGTGAAAAGGGTAATGTAACTAACCATATTTAACAGCCATAACACCTACTGATGTAATTATCGTCCACGTACTCTTTACTGTTTAATCGTGGCCTGATTATCGTTTCTCCCCAAATTTCACTGAACTCTCCATTCTCCTTTCGTAATTTCTGTCTTCACTGCTTTGTTATATCCTTAGACTTATGAGTATAACAATTTTTTTTACGTCATGAACCAGCTCCCCCCAAAGACTTTTTTATTCTGCTATCTCAAGACGATTTTACTGAGCGAAGGAGAAAACTTGCGAACTGGAGGAGTTAAACGTAATCATCATTAACCCCTTCATTGCTTTCATAAATAAAATCGACTGAAGACAGCATAAAGCCAGAATATGATGTCACTACAGAAAAGATTACCGTTATATTCTTTGGATCTCATAACCTCCATTATTTCTCCAACTGCCTAACGCCTTGAGTCTGATGACGTCATTTTTACAAGTCTTGTTACCTCCAGACGATTCTGTTCAGCTCTGGACAGACCACATGCAGTGACGGTAAAAACAGTCTTAATTAACCCCTTCACAATCTGATGTGGCTCCGTATGCTGAATAAAATCTTCTGAAGGTAGCAAGGATGAAATAAAGTGGTGGAAAAAAAAAAAAAAAAAAAAAAAAGTCATCGTAAGAGGTTATTAAGTCACTTCTCTTCAAGTTATCATTATCTGACTTTTATTTGCTTGTTCTGAGGGTGTGTATGTAAACTTTTGCATCCTTCTGGTTTAAGGTATTTTCCTGTAATTATCATTCTCCTTGTTTAGTATTTTCAGTTTCCTATTTCATGTCGTCAGTTCTATTTATTCTATTTTTTTCCTTTAAACTTACACCAACTTACGTAATATTTACTCATTTCAGGCTCTTCTAACTTTCATTTATTTCTGGTTTCTCTGTAGCTACTCTTCGTTTCTCCATTATATATCCTACAGTTATGCTATCACTCCTTCGATTCGTGTTCCCATAATCTGTAACGGTATCCTGTATTTCATATCTGCCTCATTTCTCTGAATTTCTCGTAAGTTTATTTCTCGGTTCACCTCTACTCCTCCTCATTCACCCCTAATTTTATGCAGCCCCTTCCTCTCATCTCGTTACGGTCGCCCCCATCCCTCCACCCCACCCTCTCTCCCACGAACTCCCCACTGACTCACCCAGCCCCTCTCCCTAATTCACTCACTCCCTCTATCTTCCCCACTCACTGCTCCAGCCCCCCTCTCTCCCTCAGTTATTCACTAATTCCCCCTACTTCCCCCACTCACTCACTCCCCCTATTTCCCCACTAACTCTCTTCCCCTCCTTCCCCCACTCACTCACTCCCCAGCTCACCATTCCTTCCCCCCCCCTCACTCCCTTTGCTTCTCTATCATTCATTCCCTCTGACTCCTCCACTAACTCATATTCCCTGCCTTCCCCACTCTCCAGGCCTTGCTCCCTGCCTCCCTCACGCCCCCTGAATCCCCCACTCACTCCCTAGCTTCCCTCTCTCACTCACTCTCCGGCCTCTAACCTTTTCTCTCTCTAAGAACACACACACACACACACACACACACACACACACACACTTGCTAAATTAATTTTCTTGCACTGAAGACAACTGAAGCCATGTTCAGTCCACGGAATACTGGCTACCCTTCCTCATAATGATTCACTCGCTCACCCTTACTCAGTCGCACTAATACTCTTACACCACTGACTCACTTGCACACACACAGTCACTCGCACACTTATTTATTAATACTTGCACACTCGCACACTTATTTATTAATACTTGCACACTCTCACTCTCTCTCACTGCTTTATCTGACTGAAAATCTTTATAATAATTCTACAGCCACTATGGCATCTCTCGGATATTTCAGCCAGGATACTGTAAAGTGTACGTACTGGTATAAGTAAGTTTCACTATTATTATCTGGTTAGGAATTTATCCCCTCATAACCTGCGTTAATCACATCGATATTATGTTTTAAACGCCTCTAATATGGTTTGTTCCTCAATCCAGTTGTGATATTTGTTATCTTTTGTTGTATTCCCCCCAGCTTCCGCATAAACATACCTATTTTTTATAACATGGTAACCAGGACTGAACACAACATTTCAAGTTAGGGCATACAAGAAAATTATAACAGTTTTTGAATTAAATTTTATTTCAATTCACAAATTCAACCCTTAAATCCAATTAATATATGTTGAAGGGCAGAGGTGTGGAGAGGGAGGGGAGAGGTGTGGAATGGGAGGGGAGAGAAGTGGGAGGGAGGGGAGAGGAGTGGGAAAAGAGGAGAGTATTGAAGTGCTCTACTATTTGAAAAATGAAAGGAAAAAAGGATGTGAAAGTGAGAACACGAAGAGGAGGAAGTGAAAATGAAAAAGGATGGAGGAAAAGGTGACAAGCGGAAGAAAAAAGTGGTGGAGATGAAAGAGAGGGGATAGGAGGGAGTGAGGTAACTAGAGTATGGATGTGAGAAAGTTGGGCGGCGTGTCAGCAGGGAAGGGACAGACGATAGAGTTGAGCAGGCGAAGGTGGGGGGAAAGAAGGCGGGGAAGAGAATGGAAGGATAAGGCGTGAGGAAAGAGTAAGGAAAATAGAGTGTGGGGAGAGGAGGTTAGGGAAAACAGGGAGGACTGTGGAGAAAGGAGGTAAGAAAATGAAAGAGAAAGGAGACAAGGAAAGAAACAGAGGTGTCTGAGTGGTTAGATAATTCGTCTGTAGTCTGAAGTGACGGAAGCTTGAGCCAGGGCTAAGGCAGGGAACCGTCTGATGACATAAACGGATTAAAACTGACTAATTATCTTGCACAAAACCCAACGACGTTTAAAAAAAAAAAAAAAAAACATTCCTAGTAATACTGATGAACCAGTCATGAATAAGAGAGCTGAAGCAGGTACTCAACATGGACGGAGGAATTTGCTAGTGCTGAAGAGGTGACCAGTGAAGGTGTGGGGCGTAGGAGGACTGGTGGGCCTAATGGAATGGGCTGTTAAACTTATAAGGTACCGTACAGTATCACCAGAGTCGGATACACAAGAAAATTATATATAGGGCAGAAGCTTACATTAAAACTTTATTATAAAAATGAAGTAAAATTTATCACTTAGAACGTAACAAAAATAACAACAGTAGAATCTATTAAGAACGTAACAAAATATAATGGAAGGACCTGTTACTGCGAAAAACAGCACGAAGAATGGATAAAATACACCGTATTTACTGGTACTGGGTAAATTAGTTGTTATGCTGGTATCATTGGCCTTAGCTATATGAAAAGGTTTTATAGATGACTTACCACGGTGTCGTATACTGTATTAACCGAATTAGCTCTGCGCAATTAAATATTCATTAAAAAGAGATGTGACGAAATTTATAAAATATTTCAGATCTGGGGAAAGTGGAAAGCTAAGATTCTTAATTTATTTCCGTGGCAAAACACACCAACCTTATTAAATCAGATTTGCTATGCAGCCACGCTATTCAATATAAAAACAAATTTGCATGAATCAATATGAAAACTCATGGCGTAGCCCTGGTGGAGGGTTGGATGGGGCGGGTGGAGGTGAGGTGGGACGAGGCGGGATGGTGGTAAGGTGGGACGGCGCGGGATGGGAGTGGGGGCGGGGCGGGGTGGGGGTGAAGGCTCCCGCTTCTATTCCAATTGCCATTCCAAAAGGCAGGACGCAGGACACATCCAGGTTATTGAAATTCCAGAGCGTGAATAGCAACGACTTAGAGCCAGGTTTCGTGAGCACCACTGGCCAAGGGCCAGGCCATCACGCTTAAAGAATACAAACCAACCCGTTACGGTGGCACAGTAAGCACCACAGCACCAGCTCACTAGCCAAGCTGGCTGCCGTCAACACAACTTGTATCAGTCCTGATTTCACAAGTACGAGATGAGAAGCCAGTGGATCTGAAGGACATATCACCGAAACATAATGACTTCCTGCTGGCTACTACATACCTACAGTTCACATATAACCCTACACAGGTTATATTTATATAGGTACATGGTAAAGGTGGAAGCAGACGCCATGAGGTGCTTAGTCTCGGTGCTCATCTCCAACATAGTCCTCTGAGCCTGTGGCGGGTTATCATCCAATGTCCTGGGATACAGGGCCACTGCATTATTCAGGTTACCAAAGTTACCTCCTCTAGGTATTGACCTACGTACTCATTTACCTACTAACCCACAAAGTAAGGATGGACACCTTTCTCGAGTGACGCCAGCTGCCCCTCGCCAGGATTGGAACCCTGACGCTAACGTGCACTCAGCCTCGCAGCAACGTTGACCACTCAGCCACCGCGGCGCATATTTATATACCGTAAGAATATACATATACCCCCCTCTCACTCTCTCTGCACACACACACACACACACACACACAATTTTAGACATAGATAGATAGATAGATAGAAAGACAGACAGAGACAGATATAGCTATAACTGAAGATCAGGAGAAGGAGACGAGGTACTTGCACCATGGGCCTATTCTTGATGTATTGATGAGACATCTCGAGGAACCGAATCCTCATCCTCAGACATTAAAGTGGTTAAAAGGGTAAAGTCCTGAACTATCACATATCGTCGACTTGAACGTTTACACTCGACTTCTCACAAGGCAGTTCAGGACTTAATCTTTTAAAACATATATTTTTATTCATAAGTAAAAGAAAATCACTTACAGACCTTGGAAACTGGGTGACAAAGTCAACTGAAAAACAAAATTATTCCTGGCAAAAGCTAAGAGCATTACGGTAATATTCAGAAGGAAAAAGATTTATGGTACGTTTCCGTGGCAACTGTAGCGTGGGGAACCGGTACACTCAGGCAGTAAATATGTGGGCCTGTCAGTGAGACACGGTGCGTCTGACTTTATGGAGCAACACCACGCCTCACCTCAGTCACGGGCACAATGTAGTCTCTACACTGTGGTCACGAGTCTGCCTACAGTACGGTACTCTTACCCTGGCCCCACCACATTCCTCACCCAATCCCACTCATTTTAACAGTGACTGGCCAAGGACCCATCAGAAGTGGACATGTGAGGGGCTAGGCTGGACCAGTCACACACTGCGACGCTCCGCACTGTGACAGCCATTCAGAGCAGATCATAATACCACCGTCATTTACCCACCTACTCAACCTTGTACCAGACACCCAGCCTTGCACTAATACATCACAATAACTGCATTTTTATTCGCTGTTTTCGCCTTATTCACTGCATAGGCTACTTCATTGTATCTTGGAATTTCACATTTAGCCTTAGTCAATTTTTAACGTCTTCACTAGTCGCTCTACGCTATTCACAGTGTTCGATTCATTCACTTTGTATGCCTTTTTCACAGTTCGGTTTATCCACTGTCTGCCTTATTCACTGTTTTCCCCATAGGCCTTCCCATCACGTTTATCTTACTCTCTGTTCGCCCATCCAGTATCCACTGTTCTCTGCTTATGGTACGGTATCAATTTCGCGTGCCACATTCACGGTTTGGTTTAATGACCAATTTTAATATATTCACTGTTTGCTTGATTCCCTGCATTACCTTACTTACTGTTTGGGCTATTCATTTTCTTGCCACAGTCACTGTTAGCCTTATTTGTGATAGGCTATTCAATGTGTTCGGTTTAGTAATCATAGATACTGTTTACTGTCATTTACAATATTCGCTTCATACAATCATCCTCTGTTTTACTTATCCAGAGTAGCTGAGGACTATTCAGCTTGTTCACTGTATCGTTCACTATAACAATGCTATCACTATGCCCTCTTTCTCCGCTTACAGGTAGCCTAGGTTCTTCTTAAATATGTTCAAAATCTCTCCCTCTTTTCAGACACTCTTTCTGTTCACGCTATTTTTCTCGCTTTACGCTTTCTGTCTGTCTGTCTGTCTGTCTGTCTCTCTCTCTCTCTCTCTCTCTCTCTCTCTGTCTCTCTCTCTCCACACACTGTTCAATATCTTTTTCTCTCCCTACATTCTCTTTTCGTTCACGCTCTATTAATCAATCCACGCACCTACTTTTTCTGTCGGCTCTCTCTCTCTCTCTCTCTCTCTCTCTCTC
The DNA here is from genome assembly GCF_032717465.1 of Coenobita brevimanus. Lineage (NCBI taxonomy): Eukaryota > Metazoa > Arthropoda > Malacostraca > Decapoda > Coenobitidae > Coenobita > Coenobita brevimanus. The sequence goes on from NC_136978.1 coordinate 21,532,495, forward strand.
TCTCTCTCTCTCTCTCTCTCTCTCTCTCAAATGCCACTCTACTATCTTTGCCACACAATGGTCTAAGATTCCCCCAACTCTTTCACAAAAGTCTATCCAGAGGATGAAAAGATTGTGATTTGTAGATAACATATATTGAGATATAGAGAGAGAGAGAGAGATAGAGAGAGAGAGAGAGAGAGAGCAAACCATGAGCAAGGGAGAGCTGGCTACTCCTCACCAGTTTTTACGATATATACAGAAATCATCACGGCAGGCAATTACAGTATTTTCATTAATATTTCTGTAATTTGTTTCACTACAAATCTTACTTCACCACCTTCAATCTTATTCTTCTTTTATTATTTCTACGACACCTCAGACGATTTTTATTACTCTTAGAGGAGACTTCCTCGAGTGGGAAGAAATTAAACAGTCCCTTACCTATTAGTGAGCTCCCATAACTGAATCAAATCACCCTGGGGGGGGGGATGCCGAAAATAAGGAGTGAAGACGTCATCGGACTGGAGAGAAAAATTCACTCTAGCTGTTCGGTACTTGGCAGCAGCATGTTAAAAAAAAAAATCTGCTCCACAACTTCGATTTACGAATGGCCCATAACCTATACCGTTCATAAGAAGACAAGAGGCACGAGTCTGTCTGTGGTGTGTATTCTCGTAGACTTATGCTCCCCAACACGACCGCCTTAGTGATCAACCCCTTTCATATATACTGTGGGGTCTTATATACCGGTATGCATGTTAGTTATTCCTCCTAATAAAAGCTGTTTCTATCCAGCTTCGGAAACGCACCTCGAAATGGAGGTATTTTTGAGGTAGCTATATATCCCAAACCCACATTAATTACTACCCTACACTAATCTGGCACTCATTTAAGCTGAAGAAAATCGTCTGAAGGTAGCAATAATAAACTATGAAAATACATGTCATCGTACTGATGCAATTTAGCTATGGTACACCTTGACTCTTCACTAAAATGGCGTCTTCTTTTTAATGTATTCTGGTTACCAAACACATGATTTTTGCTAATTTAGGGAAGACCTCTCGTACTGGAGTGGTCAATCAAAGCTATATTTAACCCCGAAAGCCCTTCCTCTACGCTGAACAAAATCGCCCTCGGGTTTATGGGGTCAAATATTCGCTTGCATGTTGTTTAGTCTAGATCCTTTTAATATCGCTGCAGTTTGCGGACATAAAGTAGACGAAATAGCCTATGCATCTTAACCCTTCAATGATGAAGCAACTTTTGCTTGCTTCAAAATAAGGCCTGATGATATTCTGTTTTGGAAAAGCACCCTTTCCGAAATGGTTATCATTATGCCCATCAACACCTTCAGTACGATGACGCCTTCGGTCGTTGTTCTTGCTACCCCTTGACGATATCATTCAATTCAGGTGTCAATTCTCCTAGTAAGGATGCTTGGGAAGGTTG